>NC_033795.1:9326129-9374298 GCF_001876935.1 Asparagus officinalis | reverse complement strand
AGGAGAAAGTGTTCAGATGATATCCTTTAAAATTACTAAGATTGTTTTTATTGCCAAATGAGAGGTGAAAGGAAATAAACATCAAAAATTTCAGAAACATGTTAAACACGTTTTGGAACTTCTTTGTAAAATATATCCACTTAGAAGCTTACTGACCTGATCATTGATAATATAATGAACAAACTTATAAAGCATATTTTGGTTAGAATACGATTATTACCGACATAGTCTTTATCATTAAAGACTAATGATAAAGAACCAATGATATAAGAATTCTAAGTGTAAAAAATAAATACTATTATTTCACTAAATGTAATATAGAAAAGTACGAGAGAAAAAGTAATACTTATAATTTCTAAATATACTTAAATATTCTAAGATAATTCTACCCTTTAACATAAAGGCGATTTAACAATATATATCTTATATGGAGAAAATCTATTTTTTCATTGGATTAATAACTTAAATTCTTTGTGAGATCAAGAAACTAAATGTGAAGCCATTGATGCAACATGCATTACCTGAGATTATAATATAACTAGATAATATGAATATGCATTTTCTGATTTGCATTTCTAACGGGTATAGGAACTTCATAAACAAGCAATGTTAAAGTTCTGTTGAGTCAAGATCGTAAAATAATTAACCGAAATCAATTTCATAATGGGTTGGGGGGGGCGGTTTTCAAAAAAAATTGTTAGTTTAAGTCAAAAAAATAATCAAATATCAACTTTCCCAGGTTTTCATGTTTTGGAACTTATTCGTAAAAATGATGAATTTTTTCTTTGGAATTTTGTTCCGAAACCAGTCGGTTGTAGCATGTTTATGATTAATCATGTCTAGATAATCATTCCCCCAAGGTTTACCATTTTTTGGAATTTTTTTGATATTTTTTAAACAACTTTTTAAAATCAGAAATCGTAGGTTTTTCGCTGTGTAGTTTCGGTCGAGAGTCCGACTCGCGCCGATAGTTGGTTTTATTTCCAGCATTGGGTGTAATGCGTGCACGAAGAGATGAGTCTTCGTCGATGCCGGTCCATCGACCCGAGGTTCATCGGTATCCGAATCAGCGCAATAAGCCGGTCGACCGAAGAAGATGGCGACCAGACGTTTAGACGCTTGTGGTTTTCATCTGTATAATTTGAGATCCTGGATGAAACGTCATAGAGCCAGTAGATCACTTTTCATTTCGCGTGAACGAAACTTTCCATCAGGTCACGATCGACAGAATTTCCGGTCGACCGCGTTGGCCTTTGAACTGTTTCCTAACTGGCTTTTTTGTTACCGTTTTGGCGGGTCTTTTGGTCTTTTGTTTGGGTGTTTTTGCTCGAGTTTCTTAGAGGGATAAAATACCCCATTGCTGATGTCTTTTCATATAAAACATAGAGAGTTTTTAATACAAGTTTAATAAGAGTTTTTTGAACGAAGGGTTTAGTTTGGTTTAAGTGTGTTTAAAAAAGCTTTAAGCAAATTGAGAGTATTGTTTTGGTGAATCAAAGATTCCATCAAGAAGCTTGAGGAGAATTTGCTCCTTGAAGTTTTGCAGCCTTCCAACTATCATCCTCCATCTCTTGTTAAAATGAGAAGTTTTCTAATCAGAACTCTAGCATTTATACATTTATATACTTGATTCGTTATGCATTGTTCTTGAAGTCAGATTTCATACTGACGTTAGTTGATAATTGATTTACTATAATTCATATGCTTATACCAGACACCCAGCATTTGAGCTTATTGTATCTTTCATACATAGTATAGTTGGGTGGTGAGAGATTGTAATGATTGTGTCTACATTGTGTTCTCATCTCTATTTGTAGAGAACAAATTTGTTGTTAATTACTTTTTTTTTTGTTTTTTTTTTTTTTTACTTTGTTGGACTGTGTACAGGTTTTTCGGTGAGCTTAGAAGCCGAGTGGGATGTTTTTGTGGAAGTTCTTTCGTGAACTGAAAAACCGAGGTGAGGAGTGGGCGTTGATCGGTGAAGCGTGTAAATAACCGGACATTGTGAGGGATGAGTGTGTAACGTTGATCGGTGAGCGGTGAAACCAGACACGGAGGTGTAACGTTATTCGTGAGCGTAGCAGAACACGGGTTGTATAGTGGATTCTCCCGGAGTGGGGAGAGGAACGTAGGACGGAATGGTCCGAACTCCGTGGATCATATTGCTTGTTTGTAGTTGTCTTGGCGTTCTTCATATTTATATGTTCATATCTTATATCGTCATTGATCATTTAGCTCATTTATCTATTATCCAACTATTCTAGTTTAGATTGTTTTATCCCTTGATTTATATATCCTTGCTCATATACTCTATGTATTCATCATATAGATATAATCACTTTTGAGGTGTCTATGATAAGTTCTTGCCCATTATGAGAAATTGTACAGCCCTTATCTTCAAGAAAATCAGTTGTTAAGTAATTTAAATCTGCATTTAAATCGATAAGATTAGCATATTAGACCTAATACCCGCCCCCTCTAAGGGTCTAACAATAAATATGAGAGTCGTTCAGAGTTGTAACCGTCCCGAGTGTTGATTTGTGAATGCTGTTGAATTAGAGATTTCATCAGTTGTCGTGAAGTCGAGTCAGATTGTAGGCCTTCTTACGTGAAGTCTCAATTGTATGCCTTCTGGATATCGTCAGATTGTATAACTTCCATCATCGGTGTTTGATGGGGGATCAACTATCTATTGTGATTTTTAGACAGCCTACAATGAGGAGCTTGCCTGAGTCCATAGATGGATTTTCTTAATTTGTAAACCATATTCTTTGGGTCTTCTGACACAAAGTTTTTTGGTTGTACCATATAGATCATTTCATCAATGTCCCCATTGAGAAACGTAGTCTTAACATCCATCTGATGTAACTCAAGATTAAAGTGAGCAACAAGTGCCATTATTATTCTGAAAGAGTTTTTTAACGAAACCGGAGAGAAAGTCTCTGTATAATCAATGCACTCCTTTTGAGTATAGCATTTTGCTACAAGACGTGCATTATGCCTCTCCATGTTACCATTTGCATCCCGCTTGGTTTTAAATATCCATTTACAACCAATTGGTTTTGTACCTTCTGACAATAGAACAAGTTCCCAAACTTTATTGTCTTGCATAGACCTGTACTCTCCATTCATGGCATCACTCTACTTTTGAGAGTTAGAACTTTTCATGACCTGAAGGAAGTTGATTGGATCATCTTTCACCATTCTATTATTTTCCTCATGTTCTTGGAGAAATACAATATAATCATCTAGAATAGCATATCTCCTTTCTCTCATGGATCTTCGTAATGACACTGGTTCTTGAAGTTGTTGAGTTTTTTCTTCTAGAACAGAGAGTTTTTCAACATTGTATTCTTGAGGTTCCGGATTTATATCTTGATCAATAATAGGTATATGAACCTGAATATTGTCAAAAATGACAGTATGGATTGGGTCTGAAGCAAATTCCTCCTCAAAAGCAATGTCTCTAACCTTATTTCTCCCCCCAAACACAATATCCTCAAAGAATGTTATTGTTCCCGTCTCAAAAATAGTCCCGAGTGTGGGATCATAAAACTTATGGCTCCTAGATCGTTCAGCGTAACCAATAAAGTAGCTGCATACTATTTTGGAGTCCAATTTCTTTTCATTTGGCCTATAAGGCCTTGCCTCAGCTAAACATCCCCAAATATGTAAGTGCTTTAAACTGGGCTTTCGATCAGTCCAAAGCTCATAAGGTATTTTTATAACTGCTTTACTTGGTACTCTGTTCAGAATGTAAGTTGCTATCTTTAATGCTTCTCCCTAGAATAACTCTGGTAAAGAAGAATGAGTAATCATACTTCTTATCATATCCTTAAGAGTCCTGTTTCGTCTTTCAGCTACACCATCCATGCTAGGTGACCCTGGCATAGTGTATTGTAGGACAATACCGCATTCTTCTAGGTATTTAGCAAATAGTCCTGAATGTTGTTCACTTAAACCATCATATCTGTCGTAGTACTCACCCCTACGATCAGATCAAACAGTTTTAATTCTTTTGTTGAGTTGATTCTCAACTTTAGCTTTAAAAGCTTTGAACACTTTCAAAGACTCATATTTTTCATGAATGAGATATAGATACCCATAACGTGAGTAATCGTCTATGAATGATATAAAATATTATTGACCATTCCATGACGTCGTAGGGAATGGTCTATAAATTTCTATTTGTATAAATTCTAAGACTTCTGAAGATCTATTGGCACCTAATCTCTTAACTTTGGTATGTTTTTCCTTGATACATTCAACACATACATCAAAATCTAAAAAATCAAGGGAATCTAAAATGTCATCTGACACAAGACGCTCAACTCTATCTTTTGAGATATGACCCAAGCGCTTATGACATAATGTCGCTAAAATTTTCTTATTTAATTTACACTTAGTACCACGTGATTCCACATGAAATTTTTTATTATAAGAAGCAACAATATCAAGCAAATATAGGTTGTTATAAGTACTCAAGAAATTAGTTCCCATAACATTTGAATTTAAAGATAAGTTGAATTGATTATTTTCAAATAAACAATAATAACCTGATTTGTCCAATATAGAAACAAAAATCAAATTCCGTCTAAAAGATGATAGTACAAAAGCATCTTTCAAATCTAAATAAAAATCAATTCCTAATAGCAACCTAAAGTTCCCAATTGCTTCTACGTCTACCGATTGTCCATCGCCCACAAAGATGTGTCTTTCACCATCACTTGACTTTCGGTAGCTCAGACAACCCTGCATAGAAATACTTATGTGAGTAGTAGCACCAGAGTCTAACCACCAAGTGTTTCTAGGTATTGAAGCTAAATTAACCTTACAATAGACCAAAGTAAGGAACATACACTTCTTAGCACGCCAGACGTGATATTTGGTACAATTCTTCTTTACGTGTCCAAACTTGTTGCAAAAGAAACAACCCTGATTATCCTTATGTTGTTTCTTTTGAACTGGACCCTTAGCAGCTTCATTATCATTCTTTCTTTTCTTGTCCTTATCGTTAGATGTATAAGTCAAATGAGCACTTTCAGTCTTATCTTGCTTTAACCTATCTTCTTCTTACACACAATATGAAATGAGCTCATTTAGAGTTTAATTCTCCTTTTGGCAGTTATAACTAACATTGAATTATGTAGGAAGAGACAACAGAACCAGATGCACCAATAACTCATCACATAGATCGAGTTTAAGTGCCTTAAGTTTTGAAGCAATATGAGACATTTCCATAATGTACTCTCTGATATTTCCTTTGTCTTTATACTTCATCGAAATCAAGCGAGCTAAAATCGTGCTTGTTTCTACTTTATCGTTTTTAGCAAAACGCTTCTCAATTTTAGCAATGAAATCTTTAGCTTTAGCAATCCCTTCAGATTCTATGCCCCTGAAGGCTTCTGGAATGTCGCACTTAATAATAATCATTAGACTCATGCGATTTGAACGCTTTCATTGCTTATACTCCTTCTTTGCATCAAGAGTGCTATTCGCAGTGAGAAGTTGGGATTATTTAGTTCTTAATGCAAGGTCTAGATCCATGCAGCCAAAAACAATTAGAATGTTCTCTTTCCAAACCTTGAAATTTATCCCATTGAGCATGAGAATTAAATTGATGTTAGCAAAAATTATTGCAGTATATGAATTAACTAAAATAAACATAAGATATTCAAGTTATTAACTATAATTAGTAATCAATAAAGTTCAAATAATAACAAATCTCATCTCAAGATATCTAGTACAACATTAATATCAAGTTTTTGGATGGTAATATTAATTACAAGTGATACATTGTTGCAGTGATCAAACACTAACAATAATTCTTGTCAAACAATGAAACTATCTTTGGCTGGATTCATTATTCATATGTAAACCTTATAATTGTCACACGTTTATCATCGCAAATGTATATACAGTCTAAATAAATATTAACATTCCTTTGGGCCGATTAAATATTTACATAAAAAACATACACACAAACATCTAACATCCTTTATGAACAATTTATACAAGAGAGGTTACTTTGGCAACTTCTTGTTTCAATTAATCAATTTGAAATGAGAGACAAACTTACTACCGTATTGTCATATTATTTGAATTAAATAATTGATTAACTACCAAATGAAATTCTGAACTTTGCTTGAGCAATTAAAATAGATTTCTCTTTTTTAATTAACAATAGACATGCCCATAAATTAATATGGCACTACAACTTAATTAATTATTTGAGGAGTTGAAATAATACATAACTTAATTGAAATAGGCCCAAAACATAAATAAGTTCATAGTCCTATTAATTACAGGCCCAAACTTAATAAGTTAAAGGCCCAACTAAAAAAATTCTTAAGTGGGTTTCGGACTGTGATTTCTCAGAGAAAATCGCCTGCAGCCTTGCCCTTATAGCCGACCAATCTCACCAAAAATTCCCAAACGTAAGCCAAAATCACGAAGCTCTTCTGTAATCGAGCCCTAAGCTCGCGTGAATTGAGTGTTCGAAGCTCGCCTGAATCGAGCCTTAAGCTTGCCTGAATTGAGCGTTTGAAGCTCACCTGAATCGAACGTTCGAAGCTCACCTGTAATTGAGCCCTAAGCTCGCCTGAATTGAGCGTTCGAAGCTCACCTGAATCGAGCTTTCTAAGCTCGTCTGTAATCGAGTTCGACTGAGGCTAGAGTTCGCCTGAATTAGGCTCGAGCTCACCCGATTTAGGCTTCGAGCTCGCCTGTAGAGTTGCCGATGAGGCTCGCCTAAAAGATGCTTGCCGGAGTGAGGCTCGCCTGAGTTAGGCTCGCCTACAGCAAAGAATCCAACCTCGCCTGCAAACGTTGCCGACGAGGCTCGCCTGAAATCAAGTAAGCTCATGTGCCCTAATTTCTGTACGATCTTTTTCCACCCCTTAGGATTTCGAAAGTGAATCATCGTCGTCGTCGCTTAAGCTCCCGCACCCTAGGGTTTCGAAACCCTAGGGTTTCGAAACCCTAGGGTTTCCTGATTGCCGCCGCCACTGTCTTCCTTTGACAGTGGGGCCGCTAGCAATACATCGCCGGTAAGGAGTTAAGTGATCGACAGACAAAAAAAACCAAATTTTGTTGCACTCAATTTTGAATTTAATCCATAAACCAGATACAACAACTGAAGAGTTGAAAATTTGCATACGATCTAAGTTTTAATCCAGATCGAACAAAGAAAGGAATTTGAACAAGGTCTGCATCAAGAATTTGATCCAGATCAACAAACGACAGAGAGAGACCAAGAACATGCATGCTACAGTGCAGCATAAAATCTGAATCCAAATTCGTTATTGTTCATGCGTGCAACAGTTCTTAAGAAAACAAATTAAGATAAAAAACCCTAATTTATTAATATTAATCTTAGATCCTTAAGAATTAATCACGATGGCTTTGATACTACTTGTTGTAATATTTCGATCTAAAATAGTCGTGATTAATTCAAAGAGATGAAATACAAGAAGAGCGGAAGAAATATCTGAATCCATGAAGATTTGCACGGATCTGAATTAGGATTTGATCTTCTAATCTTGAGGGTCTCTTTTGGATTTCTCTTTAGACGGGGATTAAGAGAATAGAGAATGTAACCCTAGATTAGGAATCATAACCCCTTATTTATAGATATTACAGTTTTCTAATTTAGCCCCTCATAAAATTAGAATTACAATCTGGTATCTACACAATTAGCTCATGATTTAAATTAATACCATTAACCCAATTCAATAATTGATCACTTTAGTGGTTAACTTTACATATAGCATTATACACTAATATAACATATATGCCCATAAATAGATTTAATCCAACAAGTTACACTTAATATCTGTAACATATTATAATAGTTATTTCTCATTATAATTATTTAATAGGGTAAATTATACTAAGCTCTTATGAGCTTTCAAAATTACACTAAAACCCTAATGACTTTTCTATTTTAAAGAAGACCTCTAATAAATTTCTGAATTTTGCAAATAATTCCTATAAATTAGAACCAGAAAATGACATAAAAATACATTTTGAAAGTTATTAGGGGTTTGGTGCAATTTATCTAAAAGACATTGAGGGCTTTTTCTAAAAAGTTATTATAGGTTTAGTGTGATTTTAAAAGTTCATAGGGTCCATTTATTGCAAAATGTTGAAAGTTCATGATGGCTTACTGTAATTTACTTTATTTAATATTATAATTCTTAGTTCAAATAATAATATTAAAATAAGTATATTGTCTATATATTATAAAAATATTTATCTAATTTAATTTTGTAACTATGTTCTTAAATAATTTAGTACTATAAATATTTCATAATTTTTATTATACTATCATTAACACTTAATAGTACTATTATTAATATTGAATAATTTTTGGTAAAAATGTTAGTTTTCAATCATTACCAAGTAGGGGTGCTAAACCGTATCCGTATCTGAGAAAATATCCGTAACCGTATTCGTTAGGATACGAATATGCTTACTCAAATCTATAACCGATAGGATATGGTTACAGATATGGTTTTGTAGTGAAATATATGTATCCGTATCCGAAATATCCGAATACATATTAGTCATACTCTTACGATAGTTTCAATTCTTAGATTATGGATTTGTGGTTAATTTTGATGATCAAAATGTCTAATCTTAACTTTTTAATTATAATAAACATATTAACTAACTCTTTTGTATCACATGAACTATGTTTTTCTCAATACTATCTAGTTTTCTCATATCTGTTTTGTATCTGCATGCATATCCGCTTATATATCCGCATGTATATCCGTACCTGTATCCGATTTTAGCGGATATGGTTATAAAATTTTCTTACCGAGGTATATCCGTATCTGTATCCGTATCCGAGATGAGTAAGTTGATATGGATATGATAAGCATCATATCCGAGCCGTATCCGGACCGAATGCACCCCTATTACCAAGTATAGATTATTCAGTATCATGTAATAATCTTTGAGAAAATACTCTAAAAATAATATTAAATTATTTTTTAATTTATTTAATAATATAATACTAAATTAATAGTGTAATTCGTAATTTACCTGATATTATTAAAATAATTATACTATTTATGTGATTCAAAATTTATTCTATTTATTTTATTACTCATTAAATTATAGTATAATTCTTAATAGTATTTAGTAATATATTGTATGTTCTATTTATACTATTATTTTAATTATTTTATTATAATTTCGGAGCCGTATCCGGACCGAATGCACCCCTATTACCAAGTATAGATTATTCAGTATCATGTAATAATCTTTGAGAAAATACTCTAAAAATAATATTAAATTATTTTTTAATTTATTTAATAATATAATACTAAATTAATAGTGTAATTCGTAATTTACCTGATATTATTAAAATAATTATACTATTTATGTGATTCAAAATTTATTCTATTTATTTTATTACTCATTAAATTATAGTATAATTCTTAATAGTATTTAGTAATATATTGTATGTTCTATTTATACTATTATTTTAATTATTTTATTATAATTTATAAATAATAATTATTATAATTTAATTGGTTACTACTAATAACTTATTTTATAATTTATTTTATTTTATTATTTTTAAATAATTAATATTTATAATATTATTGATAATTATAATCATTTAGGAAGATGATGAGGTGCATAATTAATAAAAGGTTATATTTATTTAATAAAAGATTAATTAGAGATAATAACATAGTTAAATTTTATCAAAATTTGAGAGGGCAAAAAAGAAAATTAAAAGTTTTAACATCCAATCCTCTTTTTAAAATAGTATAGATATAGATATAGATTGAAAATGAGCCAATTCTTTCCCAAAAAAAAAAAAGAGTGAGAGCCATGGAGGTCCTTATCTTACTTTAATTAAACTATATCCAATTCTGAACATAATCAATACTTTGCCCATTTTGGGCATGAGCTCTCTTCTTTGAAAAAAAAAAACTAAAGAAAAATTACTTGTTCCTTTTCCTACGGCTACAGTCCAACTATAAATAGTTCTCTTTTATAAAAAAAAATCATCCTTCGTCTGTTTAATGGAGAATTTTTTATTTTTAAAACAATTTCTCACAAGTTAGCCTGATCCAAAACATAATAGCTCCTACGTGTATAGCCTTAACGTCAAAATCCTTGTGATCAGTTGGTGAGGTGTAATTGTCAAGTTGCTTATGAACTAATACAACATTGGCGAAGAAGTTTCGTGCATATGCATTTTAGAGTTTGATTAATTTTATATTTAGGTCGGGTTGTTTGTTACGTAAGTATTTTAAATTATAAATTACTTGAATTATAATGGTTTTCGTCCGATATCTTTACAGCTTTTTGTTGTAAAAATTAATCACTTGGGTCAAACTGATAGTAACTATGGGTTTTTTTTTAAATGTTTTCATAATTGTGATTATGACTAACAATAAGATAGAAGTTGAAGATTTATGAATTTGACCCTCTGACAAACAGGCCTAATTCCTTGCTTGGAATACATGAAGGGGTTCACGTGGGTTTTTGTGTGATCTTTTTGTTCTTTTTCAGAATCTTTTTCTTCAGTACCTTCATAGGTGCATATGGCTAATTTAAACAATAAAAAGATTAGGTTAATCAAGAGATTAGATGAACTCACATGCTTCATTCAACAATTCGTAATATTCTCACGTCATGCACACATGGCGATGCATGTGATCACGTCGCATGCACATGTTATTGTGCCTTTGATTTTGTTTAGATGAGTAGAAGATCCAAATCCTAAATCTTAAGGCGATATATTTGCCCACAAATGGATAGGGTTTGCTTCAGATTTATGTATTACTTAAATCCTTTTTATGTCCTTTTTAGAAAATTTAGACTTTCTATTAATTTCCTTTTCCCTCTTCTTCTATGAGAACTTGTACGTCATTTGCCCATTGCTATGGATAAAAGCGTAGGCTTTATGCTCTTCACTCCCTTTCTAATTATTTATTCTAACTTGTAATTAGATTCAAGCGTCAGATATATAAACTCCAATCTATACCCCATTTAAAAAATTTACATTCAACTCACGAAAAAAGAGAGAGAGAGCTATAGTAATAAATGCTGTTGTCAAAGGTTGTTGGGAATAGTAAGTAGACTTTAATTTCTTTGGGGAAGAAAAACTGTGACATTTGCTGTAGTCAAAATTGACTAGAACAAATTTTTTTTTTTTAGCAAAAAACAAGGGATATACCCTGTCATTTATATTATAAAGTTGACTAGAACAAATAATGTAAGGGGGCTGTTTGGTTGGTTTCCTAAAAACCAAGAATAGGAAATGGGAGCATGGAAATCTCCCATTTCCTATTTTCAACCATTTCCATCCCTAAAACTTACCCCAACATTCAATAAAATATTATTTTATCATCCAACTCATCTAATAAAATATCATTTTATCATCCAACTCATCTAATAAAATATTACTTTTATCATCCAACATCTAATAAATTATTATTTTTATCATCACATTATCCAACTCATCTCATCTCATCCCATCTCATATTTAAAAATCAATCACATCATCCAATAATATGGTGACAACTCATCTCATCTCCTTTAACTTTCATCTCCACCCATTTCCTCCAAAAAAACAAGGAAATTGATTTCCTTAAGTGTGGGTCACATCATCCAATAATATAATGACAACTCATCTCATCTCATCTCATCTCCTATTTTTAAGAATGAACCAAACACAAGAGAAAAACCTATTATAAGAAATAGGTTTCCTATTCTTTGATTTCCTTCTTTTTTAACCAATCAAACAACCTCAAAACAACTTTTTTTAAAAAATCACTCACATTATCCAATAATATTGTGACAACTCATCTCATCTCATCTCCTATTATTTAATTTCCTTCTTTTTTTAACCAACCAAACAACTATAAAACATTTTTTTAAGGAAATAGGTTTCCTATTCCTTGATTTCCTTCTTTTTTTTGTCAAGCAAACAGCCCCTAAGTACGCATAAAGTTTCAAAAACTAATCTATGTCAATCTTATATCTGCATATCCGGTAAGAAAAATTCCTTAAGGACCCAAAATATGGGACCAATAGGGGGGACAAGTGAGGTGTCCCCCTCCTATTGGATAATGAGTTGACCATCATTAATGATGACCAACTCATTATCTAATAGGAGGGGGACACCTCACTTGTCCCACCTATTAGTCCCATATTTTGGGTCCCTGTAGCAAAGCTCATCCGGTAAACACATCCAATTGGATATGAACATGTCGGTGGACACCGATATTTTTCGCACCTCTGCTATCAAGGGTTTGTAGGGGCTTATTTTTAAAAGTTTTTAAGCTACTTTAGATTTTGGTGGCTTTTGGATTTTATGATAAAAATCGTATAAAAATTTAGTTGGGTAGCTTATCTAAGTGGCTTATAAGCTACTTTTTCAAAAGGCGAGGCATAACAACTTTTTAAACCGGCATATTAGCTAGCTTATTTGATATTTTACCGATCAGGTAATATGTAGAAGCTAATTAACTTAGAAACTAGTTTGTCGAAAAAACAAGCTCCTCCAAACAAAGACGGCAGTCGCAAAACGCGTCTGCCGCTCTACATTCGCTCCTTTATTAGTTGTGTTTGGTATTTAGGAGTCAGATTTGGGATATGAGCTCAGGGTCGAGTTTAGCTTAGGTGGGATTGGGTTTAGCCTGGGGATTAGGTGGTCNCACCATATTGATTCATGCTCTGTGGGGCGGCAGTAAATACCCAAACCGCTCCACAAGGTGAAATCTCGATGGCTCATAACGCCCCCCGCGTTGCAAGGCGGTCTGATAGGATTCCTACTAGGGATGCTAAACCGTATCCGTATTAGAAAAAATATTCGTAACCGTATCTGTTACGATATGGATATGGTTACTCAAATCTATAACCGATAGGATATGGTTATGGATATGGTTTTGTAGTGAAATATCCGAATACATATTGGTCATACTCTTACCATAGTTTTGATTCTTAGATTATGGATTTGTGGTTAATATTGACGACCAATGTGTCTAATCTTAGCTTTTCAATCATAATAAACATATTAACGAACTCCTTTGTATCACATTATCTATATTTTTCTTAATACTATCTAGTTTTCTCATATCCTTTTTATATCCGCATGCATATCCGTTTATATATCCGCATCCATATCCGTAACCGTATCCGATTTTAGCGGATATGGATATGAATTTTTTAACTGACGTATATCTGTATCCGTATCTGAGATGGGGTAAGCGAATATGGATATGATAAACATCATATCCGAATCGTACCCGGACCGAAAGCATCCCTAATTCCCGCTCCTCACCATGACACTGATCCGGGCGTAACAAAATCAAATTGGGCCCTAAACAGACTAGAGCGGGTTAGATTGCGACCCGGACCCACCAACACAAGGTTCCAAAAAACAAAACAAAATAAATAAATAAATAAACATGTAAAAATGAGTCTAAATCCAACGTCTCTATTCGGCTCTTCACGTGCCCCTGTCTGAAAGCCACTAGCTCCCCATTACTCCCCGAAAGCACGTGCACCACCCACTGAACCCAGACGCAAGCTCTCCCCTCACTTTCAAAACTCCCAAAATCAAAGAAGAGGATAAAATCCCAGCCAGCAAGCAGAGATACGCTCCCACGCCCATCGCAACGATCATCACAGCGCTCGTAAGGTACGAATCTCTTTCATTTCATTTAATTTTTTTTTTGTCTAATTAGTGCATTTATTTACTCTCCTCTTTCTCTCAACGTCGTTTATTTTTTCCCTCAGTCGGATCCCTGCCGTTTGTTTCCTCGTTCATCGTTTCCCCTTGGCTCGGCCGCTTTCAGGTGAAACCCTAGACTACATCTTTTAAACCCTGGGATCGAGAATTTAGTTTCTGTACTTCTTGATTCTAGTTGCTCGATTTAGAGATTTTCTTTTTTTTTTCTTTTCTGAAGAGAATTTTAGGAGCATCAATCATCTTTTTTCCAGTCCTTGTAGAATATTATTAATTACTGTTAGTAATTAATTGCGTTATGAAGTCCTGAGAAATAACAGTGTGATGCTTCGCTCGTCGAGTTTCGGCTGGGAATTGAAGCCCCGTTCCCTAGATTTGATTGTTAACGGCCATTTGTCTTCTTGTCTGCAAAGTTGTTCAATTCCTCTAGGTTTATTGCAATGTTGTGGTTTCGTATGTTTTTGACTGATAATTTGCAGTACAGTTATAAATTTTTTTAAAATTTCTCTGGTATAAAAAGAACAATTATTCAATAATTTACATTTCTGCTTAACATCCCATTACCTCCCTGGGGCTGTATATTGCTCTACAAGTATCCTATTGGATTATAGCGTTCGCATTAATTTTGTTGATTTATTTTTTATTTTTAGAATGGAACATCAGATTTTGGATCCAATGAGGGTTTAATACGATTATCGGGTTTGTGCAAATTGAGACGAAATGACAGCATATGTTGATCAAGCTTATCGTGGATGGTCACATGAGGAGATACCTCGTCAAGACGACTCCCAGGTAAACTCTGGTGTTTTTTGAATCCTTAATTGCTCAATTGCTTAATTCTCTAATATCCTGGTATTTCTGACTATCTGCATATATCGGATAGATTGTGCTCTCAGTTTTTTTTGTTATGAATTTGCGTGTTCCTTTTTCAGCAAACGTTTCATGTACAAACAAATGCTCTCTCTTTTTTAGGTTTTAGCTTTTTTTACTCAAGGTTGGATTAGAATGTTGGGTAATTAAGAAACAACATGTGCAAAAAATGAGTGTTAATTAAAATGAGGATGCTACGATGTATTTGTGCATATAGATTAAACGATAAGATAGAAACAAAACTCAGGATTTTGCTCCTACTGATAATATAATGGAAGTATTGATTGAGATACCTTTCTCATGTACAATTATAAGATCATTGTTGCTATTTTTAGATTTATTCATTGTCATGATATCATTTATAGTGTTGATATGCTTTGTCCCCTGATGGTCACTTTCTGCTATCCACTTTCCTTACACTAACTGTAATGTCATTTATAGTTCTATTTTTCTTACTCTCAAATTGTATTGTTGTTTGGTTTTCAGGAAATTTCAACTTCCCAAATACTTGATCATGATTCAATATCATTTGGAAGGTTTGCATATGAGACATCATCATGGGAAAGAAGATCAATCTTTACCGTTAATAAATGTCAAGAGGAACTCGAGAAATTCAAAAACCCTGGTTTAGTTGCAAAAAAGAAAGCTTACTTTGAAGAGCATTACAAAAGAATTCGAGCCGTGAAAGCTTTGCAAGAGAGCCAGCAAATGGAAATGACATTGGAATATGGTGGTGAGAGTAGTATTTCAAGCCAAGCTGGAGAAGAAGAAGAAACAGGAGCACAACTTGAAAATATTGGAGGTGCGGTAGCTGATGATGTTGTTCTTCACCCAGAAGAAGCTCCAAACGAA
Organism: Asparagus officinalis; assembly: GCF_001876935.1. Taxonomy (NCBI): domain Eukaryota; kingdom Viridiplantae; phylum Streptophyta; class Magnoliopsida; order Asparagales; family Asparagaceae; genus Asparagus; species Asparagus officinalis. The sequence continues at coordinate 9,358,853 of NC_033795.1, read as the reverse complement.
TATCACATGAAAGTGGTTAAAGATTGCAGCAAATCAATTGAAGTTCAAATTGCATATTCAGATACAGGGTTAGTAGTGTCAGATTCTGGTTCATGCAGAAATAACTTTGAAGAGTGTAAAGAGGCAGATAACACTATCTGTCCTCCTCAAGTGCAACACTTGGATATGGATTTAACAGCACATGAATCATCGTCAGTAAGCATTGAAGAGCCTGAACAGCAAGACCTTAGTGATGATGATGATAGAGGGGTTTTAAGGGAAAATACCATCTCTGCCATAAATATTGCACCTAAGATAGTTTCTGGAGAAGTAATTTCATGTCTAACAAATTCCAAAGTTGGAGTTGTGGAGCTCAAACCTTCTCAACGTATGGTGCCAAAAGCTATTCCATCTGTTAGGAAATACATAGACAGTGTATCAGTTCCTAAGCTGAAGGTATGCAAAATTTACATATACAGTTCTTCTTTCATCTTGTGCTGGCCATGAGATCTGCAAACATAAATTGAAAGTTTAGTTAAGAGAACATTTGAAGAATACTTTGTTCAAGACTCAAGGCCCAAGGGTAGTATCCAAAGTTTGGATATTTCACTCGGTATTATTTTTTCATGTAAAGTTAATATTTTCAAATAACCATTTGTTGCATGCTTTCAGTTTCTTGCTTGTTCCAGATGTATCTTTGTTTGAATGTGTGTAGTCTCAATTCTACATTGTTGATTATAAGAGTACTTTCGTTCGCAAAGTTTCGGTTCTGACCAGTTCTTCCTTAATGTTTTTATAGGAACCCCCTGTTCCAGCTAGAAATGGTCCGAAGTTGGAAAGCAAAACTAAACCAAACATTCAAAAACCATCGCATGGACCCAAATATCCAAACATACAGAAACCATCACAAGGACTGAAATATCCAATCCAAGAGACAACTGTGAAGTCTGGAAATGGTGTTTCATCGATCAAGGCAACTGCTAATAAAGTCTCGAGAAACTCTAAGTCTACCTTTGTTGCTTACAATGGACCACTTACAGAAGTACGCTCCAATGTCACCGTTCCACGTCCTTTTTCTCTTGCAACTGATAAACGAGCTACTGTTCCTTCTGGAAGTAGAGAAGGTAAACTTAAAGTGATCTCCAAATCCTCAAACCAAAAATCATCTTCAGCAGTTAAGGGGAAGGATGTAGTGAATATTCAGGTAATCTGTTAATAATTGATGCTCCTCTGATTTAGTGCAGGCTTTCTCTATCTTTGTGCTTCTTTTGTCTTAAAAGTGTGTCGCTCCAGTTATGAACTCTATTTATGACATCTTATGGTTGTATAGTCTTGAAGGCTCAAGGCACAACTCTCCCTCCAAATCCAGAAGACATCAGTGTGTTTTCATTTGCTTTCCTCCACAATTTAGTCAGTTTTTTTGGTTAATTTGGTGTTTGACACTCAATCTCCCTTTTATACAAGGCTTACTGAATCAATATTACAATAAGAAAAATCAAATTATTATTTTTGTTCTTTCCCCTCTTATCCACTATGCTGATCGTGGGATGTCTACAGGGCATTTCTAAGGGACCTGCCATGACTGGCAGCATGAAAAACGGATATTCAGAAAACAAAAGGTTGGTATTTGACAGTATTTTAGATTAATCATGATAATAGGGTCTTCGTACATATGCTTATGGCATTCCTCGATGTCAATCTTTGATTGTAGTAGTCATGAAGAGAAAAAGAAATCTCAGATATTGGAAAACCAGTCTACTAGTCTCAAGATGAGAGGTGCTACCGTCATAAGCAGCAGCATGAAAAACAGAAGATTAGAAATCAAAAGGTTGGCTTTTATTGGTTATTTCAGCTTAACCATGACAATGGTAGGTTCTGCTTTCAGATGCTTATGGTGTTTATCTGTGCACATGACTAATATATAGCGGCCATGAAGAGAAAAAGAAACCTGTGTCATGGGAGCAGTCTACCAGTCTCAAGGGAAGAGGTGCTTGTGTACCCGGACCAGTAAAAGCAAGGTGGGGCGCATATTTGCTCCCATAAAATATTGAGCATCATCTAGACTTCATGTTTATATTTTAGAAATATGCAGTGTAATGGTTAATGTATTGCTAAACAAGATCCTGAAATCTAAATGTCATTATTTCTTCCAGAATTTAAGAACTTTCATTTCTGAAAATGCAGGTCGCTTAACCTTCCTCCGTGCGGTAAATTTAGTTCCAATAGTGGTGCTGATGTTAGGTCCAATGACAGTATCAAAGACAATCTACGCAAAGAGGTACAATCTTGCATAAGCCTTTTGTTGTTTGTTAACATTCTTTCATTCCACATTAATAATGTTATCACTAGTGAAATTTGATTTCCTTTCGATTTTAATATTATGTCAACTTATCCAAATTTGAAAGATTGGTAGAAGGTAGGCAAATATAAACCGTAAGGCATCCTGATATCTGGTGTGAAAAGAGTTTGCTGAGTTTTGTTTGGCTGAAATGGACATGGAACTTATTCTGCAGGGAAGAAATCAAGGAAGGGTGACAGAAGTTCACAAAGCTGACACCAAAATCTTCACCCCTCCAGTTGCAAAACTAAGAACCAATACCGGAACATCCAACTCTGCGGCTGCCAAAGTTAGAACCGAAATGAAGAAGGTATATTTCATTAGAATGTATCTTACTTCTATTCCATTATTATCTAGGATGCTTTTTGTGCATTTTACATATTAAACTGAAAATTTGAAGCCTAAATTCTTACATTAAATCTATGTAGATGGCTTCATCTTGGACAAATAACTCATCATGTAACATGAGGAAGCCACGATTTGGTGAACAATCACTTGATGGGAAGAAACCAAGGTATTTATCTGAAATTGAGCTTAGAGGTTGTTTGTTTTTTGGGAATTCACAAGAATCTGTGGAAAGCATTGGTCGCAGACCAAGGATTCTTTCAGCCTAAAAAATTCTCAAACGAAAGTTTATTTTGTTGAGGGATTTTCTGGTGGATTTGTTGCCATGTCATCTAAATCCCATGTCAGAAATCCTCTCTTCTTAGCAGAATGTGGAGACGGTGCAAGAAAAATGCTCCATATTCAAGTTCAACTCCCTAACCCACCCCCTCAAAAAAAAAAAAAAAAAAAAAAAAAGAAAAAGAAAAACTGGAGTTTTGAAGATATTCAAGTTCAACTCCCTAACCCACCCCCTCAAAAAAAAAAAAAAAAAAAGAAGAAGAAAAAGAAAAACTGGAGTTTTGAAGAAAGGCGATTTAGTCAGATTTCTAAAAAATAGCCCCTAAGAGCCTTCTTTATTCACTCAGATATAGTACAAATTATGTTCTTTTCTCCTTGCTTGACATTGTTCTTGCTGTTGTGATACACAGACAAGAGAAGCCTCGCTGGCGATAAGTGCAAGATGAAGAAGCAAATCTCATCCAATGGCAGGTCATAATTCATGTGAATATAGAAGTCTCATGTTCATTATTCTTGTTGTCATATAGGTTGTATCTTTCTCCAATTGATGAACAAACTGCCCGCTGGTGGTATTCACGTAACCCTTGTTGGGTCCATTTGCTCTTCTGTAACAAATAAAAGCAAAAATGATTAGAAAATGTAGTTGGATGTAGAAGGAGAACATTTATTCTTCCCCCTTTCAGTTTTTCCAACTGTTTTGTGGTGGTCTAATAGCAATAATAGTTGAATTCAGAAGCTTTAGTTGGTAAGCGAGACCAATTTTATCGATGCTTTTCCTGGTTTGTTCTGTTTTTATTGTGGGTTTATTTTGATTGGATAATTCTAGCTAAACTACGCTCTTCAAACTACTCCTACAGGGCTATTTGGTTCTCTCTCGTAAAACCCTTAATATGGAGAGAATTATATAGAGGCCACAAACTGGGATTTTTTAGTGCCACGTCGGTTTCATATTTGACCAAGCAAACAATGTAATGTTTGGAAGTTGTAGCCTACAATAACTTTCAAGCAAAAAAAGAGAGGCCAACCGAATAAGCCCTACTGCCCCCAGAAAATTGTGGGGTTCTTCTTATTTGGATTTTAAAAAAACCGATGAATCATTAAGGCGGTGTTTGGTTTGAAGTAAAATGAGGGAAAGGAAAATGAAGAGGAAAAGGAAAGAAAAAGAAAAGAAAACGAAAGTGGAATGAGTTACTTTCTCATGTTTGGTTACTGAAGAAAATTGAAAGAAAATCTGGGGGAAAATAAACAATGCTATTTCCTTCACCCGACAGCTTCGGTACTCCCAAAACAATTTTTGGGAGTACCGATGGCATATATAGTAAATAGTCACCGAAATAACAGCTCACTCATTTCCGTACAAATCGCTTAATCAGTTGTCCGAAGTTCCACCGGCAACTTTGTTATTTATCTGACTTTTAGGGGTAATTTCAAAGTATAGTATTTATATTCTTTATCAGAGGCTATAAATCTCTTAATCACTGCATTCTGATGTTAGAATCTCATCAGCAACCGATAGTTTTTGGTTGGTTGTCTCCTATTAAATCCTCAAAGTTTTTTCTTTTGGTTGTTTCCGCCACAAAGTGCGGTAAATGCTGTCATTTCCATCATAGTTTTTTTATTTTTTTTTGGCTTTGACAATGTTGTTCCTATTTAGGTAGCAAGTAATAAGAGTAGTGGCTTCATTGGTATCTAATCATCTAGTTGAGATAAAAATCGGTCGGACTAAATGTTATTATGTTAACCTTCTATATCGCCTTGCTAAAATAGTTATTAAAAACCTCTTTGTTAAATCAAATCTAATGAAATTGTCAGCATTCATATTTCTCAAAATAAATGAAGAGGAAGGGAATATGTCAACTTTTACCATTTTCATAGAATCTTCGTATTAGGGGGTGTTTGGTTGCATTGTTTTTGAGAAATGTTTTCTCAAAAAGTACAAACAAAGGTATTTCTGTAATTAAGAGTTTTCTATAGATTTCTACAAACTGTGTTTGACTCAAAAAAGATTTACAGAAATGTTTTCTGTAAAGTATAGAAAAGTACCAAAATTTATAGATATTAATTTCCTTCTAAAATGGGCGGAAATCTCTTTGAAATCTGACGCATTCATTATTTAAATAATAAAACACATTAACACTTTTCTATGAAGTTCTCACTTTTCTATAAAGTTGGTGGTGTTTGGTTACATTTCTATAAATTATAGGAAATGTTGCTATTTTCCCAAAAGTTATAAGTCGTTTTCTTGTTTTGAACCAAACAAGCACAATGCAAAAAATAAGAAAATTTGTACTTTTTAACTTCTCAAAACTTTTCTTATAATTTTTTTAAGAAATACAAGGAAATCAAATTTTGGATGGAAAACATTTCCTATAATTTATAGAAATGTAACCAAAACACCCCCTTAGAAAAAAGAAAAAAAAAAGAGTATCCACGTAATTTTGAAAAATCAAGTGTAAAGTATTTCTACCATCAGCGCACAAAATATGCACTTTTGTAAGATAAATTGAATAAATTCGTATATCTATTTATCTAGGCAACTAGAATTATCATTCTTGAATGGTCATTTTAAAAAAAAAAACATATTTGAAATCTTAAAAAAAAAAGAAAATCAAACCTATCCCAGGATTGGCTATCCCAGGTACTTTTTAAGTGCAAACAGAACCCAAAAGCACTAATTCCGTGTATTTAACAAATTAACGATTTAATGTAAAAACAGTCTTCTAATTAAATAAAAAAAACTTAGGGTTCTGAGAGAAAATTGTCCTTCTAGAATTTCTCAGTGTTCCGCGTTCACATCTGAAAATCCCCACTTAAAAAATATTATCCGTTTTTAGGCGCAAATTCTTAATCCCAGTCGTTAATTGCAAAAATAAAGCTAATCCAGTGGTCAAAGTTCACTAACAGAAAGTCAACCTACGGACCAAAAAAATTTATATAAATACCGTTGCTTTGAGTTCACTTCCACGTGGCAAACTTCAAAGGGTCGAAAACTTCAGAAATCTCCTTGATCGCAGGTTAGGGGTTCTTTCTTCTCTCATTTCGATCTCAAATTTTCTTTACTTTTTCTTACTCGAATTCTGTATTTTCATCTAATTCACCTTGTACGATTTGGATTCTGATTCAATTTCCCCCAAAAAATTTAACTGATTTTCGTGATTTATGTCTACAAAAAGCTTGACTGTAGGTAGGGGGAGATTACGATGTCTGAGAATGGATTTGAAAATGAGGAGAAGGATGATTTAGATCACGGCGTCACGGAGAAAGATGCTTCCTTGGTAATTCTTTCATATTAATTTTGTAGTATCAAGCGTATGCTAGGGTTTAGTACTTACTGTAATTTTGTATTGAAGCTTGCAAAGTTCAAATGTCAGGTTGGCGGCTTATTTCTAGTGTCCCAAGACTCCCAACCTAAATGAAACTTTGCATGTTGGCGAATCACTATTATTCTAGCCAAATGAACCGGCTAACCTGTTAATATGTGCTACCTACAATTTTAGTTAAGTGTTAGTTGCATTTAACCTTAGACAAGTTGTCATTTTGTCATTTATGCGTGCCCAAGCACAATCGAAAACGACTATTAGATAACTCAATCCACACCAAGATGTACTTTCAGGACATCAAGAAGTGCATATGCCATTTTGCTGTGACAGGGTATAGGTTCATTATCTCTGTTCTTTTAGTATATCCTATAGAATAACTCTAGCTGATAGCATGTTTTCATATTATGAAATATTGTCCCTGTGGAAATCAACTCCCTGAAGCCAACTCCCGATATATGATAAAAGACGAGGAGAGTATATTCGCAAGTGCACCTTGGCTTTTAGAAGTATAGTGGCTTTCTGTTTTTCAGATTCGGAAACAACCTTTCCCGTTATACTTTGATTTTAATACTAAAGGAAACTATGAGTGAACTTGAAACTCAAAGGAGACCTGCCACCTATGATGCACGGATACGGATAAGGGACACGGATACGACACGGCCACGGATACGGCATACGACAAAATCCAAAAAAATAGGATACGGGGATAAGACAAGGATTTTTTTAGAAAAAAATATTATTATATATAGAAAAATTTATAAAATTCAACTAACAATCTAAAATATGAATCTATCACATAAAATTCAACTAACAATCTAAAATATGAATCTATCACAAAATAACAAGTTTGTAAACAAAAAGTACCTCAAGATCTAAAATATGAATCTATCACAAAATAACAAGTTTGTAAACAAAAAGTACCTCAAGATGAAGTGGAAGCTAAGAGATTGAGAGAGAGGATTAGGGTTAGGGTTAGGGTTAGAGTTTTTTCTTATTTTCTTTCATTTGAATCAGCTGAGGATCGAATCGAACGGGAGATTTGAGAAATAAGGATGGGTTTTTTAATCGAACGGTTCAGGTTGGATTTTAACAACCAAACCCGCAACCCGAATGAATCGGCCTTCGGCAAATCCAAACCGTGTCCGAGCTCCTTTGACCGTGTCCGAGCTCCTTTGACCGTGTCCGAACCTAATTTGACCGTTGACCCGTGTCGGACACGGTTTGACCGTGTCCGACACGTGTCGTGACGAATCCGTGTCCGATTCGAGTCGGACACGGATTCGTGACCTCCGGGGGAGAATCCGTGCTTCAGAGCCTGCCACAAGTTCTGAAACAAATCAAGGCCTAAAATTTGCAAGCTTATAATTGAAATTGAAGTTGGAACTTTGGAAGCTCATAATCGAAATTGAAGATGCAGGATACCATATTCCAGAGAGCACATGCACATCTTTCTAGAGAAATATTTTTATTCTAATACATTACCCCTTTTACAGTTTTAGACTTTCCCATTGGCTACATGTAACATACATGAACAAGTAATATAATCCCTTCTCTACTAACTTTAATCGCAGTGTTGTTTTTCGAATCTTCTCTTATATTTTCCGTATCTATCTGCCAGGAAACCTCTATATTCCTCATCTAATTGATATATTTTAATTTGGACCAAAACCATAGCTTATCAAAAGGTGGAATTATAATTACATAACCGACAAGTGGTATTCTAGTTTAAGAAATTATTGTTATTAGGATTGCATATGGATATTTTAGTGGTGGATGTTTAACATTATCAACATTATTGAATAACCATGGACTTAGTTTTAAATAGCATGCCTTTCGCCCATTCTTTCACCCATTCTCATAAAGTGCAGAAAATCCTGCTTCTGAAATGCAATAGACACCTGAATGCATATAAACATCTTCTCTATCCATGATTTCCATTTCTGCCTTCTTTGAATCTACTTGGTTTTGAGCCCAGATTATTAAGGTTCAAGTATACGCTTGAAAAAGACCACAAATGGATCGTGACTAGTAATTTTATAATAACTTTACGCAGTAGGTATTACTTGTATTCTTTTTACTGTGGAACTAACTATACATGAATTTTGATAATTGTATTTATGAAGTCACGTAATTATAATATACTATTCTTAGTTTTAGGTTTTCAATCATTTAGATGTTCCTTGGTGTATCTTTTACTTATCTGTTATGTTTTATTATTATAGGTCAAAGTGGATTCTGGACAACTGCCAATTTTAACGTGGAAAAGGAAATTGAGCGATAAGGGAAATAAACTGTCACATTTTACACTAAATTTTCGAGAGATGTTGGAATTGGTAAGTTTAAATGTTAGATATTTATATTTATTTTACTATTAATTCTTTTTCCCCATCTGCATAGGGGATAGTTGTTTTAGCATTTACAAATTTCAGACATAAGAAAATGGTCAATTTTACTGCTATTTAGTAGCTATGTTATACAATTTGATTGCTTTGACGTTAATGGTCAGTCATAATTATTTGTTTTAAGATTAGTTCTCCTTATTTTTTGTTGCTGCAAACTAACCAAGTTATTTTCACCCTTCTTGTGTGGTTGAAATTCATATTTTGGGTTTTAAAAGATATTTGATTCATGTGGCAGACCACTAGTTGCCATAGTTGCAGTGTTTTAACTTCCCAAGGAATACAGGGGTGATATCATGTTGAAAGCGATACATAATATTTGAACAGGTTCTGCATATAATCTAATTAATTTACCATTGATGGGAGAAAGTTTTGACAATAACGGTGGTGCTATCAAGTTTCAAATCTCTCACTATTAGACATTAGTTTTGCCAAATATATTGAACAACTTGTGCTGGTAATATATTTTTAGGGTGAGTAAGCAATATGACATGAAGAAACCATGTCTGTAGCATAAAATGAAGGTGTCAGGTATGGTATAACCTAAACATGACTTTCTGCAACACTGTCAGTTCCTAGTGATGTATTTAAATGATTCAGAAACTTTGTAAAATAAATGAAGTGAATTCTAAAAAAATAATAAATCTTGCTACTTGGAGGGAACCCAGAAGGTAGCATATTTGATGAAAAAACAGTTGTAATGTATGGACCGTATGGTTCATTATAAAAGTGACTTGATGCAATACTGTTAATTTCTTAAGATGCGTAACAATTAAATATGGAATATGCAAAGAATTTTTCTGATCAGATTTTATAGTTGCTAATATTAGAATTTTTCTTATGATCTATAAATAAGATGTTATACTTTCACATTATGCTTCAAATGATGGTAGGATATTCACATGTTATTTAGTTATATTTCTTTTACTGATGGATTGGCTTATTTGTTTACTGATGTCTGATAGGCTCCCTTAGGTATTCGTTTAGGGCGACATCTCATACGGGAAGCGGCAAAAGGAAGGGTGCACCCTTCTTTCTGAGCATGAATGTTTTGACAACATTTAGCTACATTACTTTTATTTTCTTCTTCTATGAAATACTCTCATTTGGAGCTTTATCATTTTCCAGGCTATCATAATTGATCCCACAAAAAAGCATTTCACGACATCTTGTCAAGGTGTTCCTTTGGGTGGCATTGGGTGGGTCTTTAGAACATTCTTATTGTGTTTTCTTTATGACTGTTTCGCTTACACCCATTATCATGTGTTGGAATTAGTTAGAAAATAAATTTGATAACTACCCAGAGATATTTCCCCATAGATGAAAATATAAATCTAGTAAATAGAACTTTCATTTTTTTTAGACTTTGAACCAGATTGTCTCTATTAGAAGGAATTGAGCTAGTTACCTCTGTTAGAATTAAGTATTGGGTTATCGGGTTAAGACCCAATAACCTATTACCATTTGTACTCCTATATATATGTATCCATGAGGAGAAACCCTAATAAGATTCTGATTTACCATTTCAACATGGTATCAGAGGCGTCACTCTCCAAACCCTAAAAAAAACAGTTACTGTAGCTTGAACCCTAGCCGCCGTCGTCAATCATCTGAGCGAAGAAGGCGTCGATCTCGACTGCTGTTCGTCTTCTACGCTCGCCGTCCTCAGCCGTCGCCGTCGTCGTTTGCGCTCACCGCTGTTGTTGTTGTCGTCGTCGTCGCGTCGTTGTCGAGTCGTCGTCGCGTCGTTGTCAAGTCGTCGTCGTCATCGGATATCGTCTGCCCCTCTCAAGCTACTGTGTTCGTGGCTCAGATCTGTGAATTTTTTTGTTTCTTGTTTATGTTTGGGCCCTTTGTTTGATCTGTGTTTTTTATTTCGGGCTTGTTTTCTGAAGTGAGAGGAGTAGTTGTACTGTTGTTGATGAGGATGGAAGCTTGTACAGAAATTAAAAAAACAAAAAAAAGAAAACAAAACAAAACTAAACNCACACACACACACACATATATATATATATATATATATATATATATATATATATAAAACCAAAAAAAAACACTGAGTTGAGATCTTAACCTTCGGGTTCTATGCTGACCTTCGGGTTCTACTCTAACCTTTCGGGGTTCCTATTCTAACCTTTCAGGGTTCCTATTCTAACCTTCGAGTTTTCTATTCTAACCTTCGGGTTCTATTCAAACCTTCGGGTTTTATACAAGAAGATTGTGTACTGTCCTGTTATGTAACAATGGCAGGATCTGACATCTCTTATGCTACTACTACTATCCCTACTACTGCTGAGATCTTTGCCCCCAAAGTTGTATTGGGGATCACAGTGAAGTTAAATGGCACCAACTATCTACTTTGGACACAAGTCTTCTGCATCTTCATTGGTATTCAGAATAAATTAGCTCATCTTCTGACCCCACCTCCCGTATCTACAGATCCTACGTATCATACATGGATCTCTGCTGACTGCAGTGTGATGACTTAGCTTCTTAATAGCATGGAAGCTCAGATTAGTAGCAGTGTCATGTTCTCGAACACTGCTCAGGAGATGTGGGATAATTTAAAAATTATGTACGGGAATGAAAAAATACATCCCGTGTGTTCGAGTTGTATGAATGCCTTTTCTCTCTTCAACAAGGCGATCGCTCTGTACCTGAATACTTTGGTGAGCTGAAAAGTTTAATCGATGAATTAGAGATGCATCAGCCTGTTGTTACGGATGCACCAACTCTGTTGGGATATCGTCGGGACCTTGTCGTCTCCAAGTTCTTGTCAGGACTGAGTCCCACTTTGCAGTCTCAGATACGTGGCCAAATACTCGGGGGTGATACTATCCTTTCCTTGACTGCTACATTCTCCAGAGTTATGCAGGTAACTACTGGAGTGACTACTACATCTCCCACACCAACCGCTCCATCACTTGACCAGTCTGCTATGTTCTCCGGATGTGGTAGAGGTCGTGGTCGTGGTCGTGGTCGAGGACGTGGTCGCGACACATGGGGAGGATGTGGCACCTTTGGGAGACAGGTTGATTCAGATAAGACTCTGCGTCCGTGCAGACATTGTGGGAGGACTAATCATATCTCTGAGAAGTATTGAGAGAAGTTTGGTCGTCCTGCATGAGCACAAATTGCTGATAGTGCACCTACCTCTGTTGATTCTCCGACTACTTCTGCTCCTTCCACTGTTCAAATTTTGCAAGCTGAGTATGACCGGTTACGTCAACTCGAGTCCTCTCAGAATAGTCATTCTGCTACTCATGCATCCTCTTCAGGTATGGATGCCTACATTGCCTCTCCTCACAAACCATGGGTATTAGATTCTGGTGCCTCTTCTCATATGACATGTATAAATGATCACTTCGTTTTTTTAAAACTGTCTGATAAGTTTCCATCGGTCCGCATTGCTGATGGTACATACTTTCCAGTTCTTGGTGATGTAGTAGTCCATGCTACTTCATCACTAACCCTTACCGACGTCTTATATCTTTCAAGATTTCCTGTCAGTTTATTGTCCATCAGTCAGTTCACCAAACACAACTGTAAAGTAATATTTTTCCTTCTTATTGTGTTTTTCAGGACCTAGCAACTAGGATGACGATTGGTTCGGGGCATGAGTGAGGAGGCATGTACTATTTAGACGATAATATGCCCGCTACTGGTCTTGTTACAGAAAAATCTGATCATCCTTTACTATGGCATCAACGTCTTGGTCATCCCTCATTATCGAAGCTTAGATCTGTCATTTCTATCCCATCATCTGTTTCTTCTTTAGGTTGTGAGTCTTGTGAACTGGGTAAGCACCATCGTGCTACCTATCCGAGTCGTATTGATAAACACAGTAGTTCTGCGTTTGAGTTAGTCCATTCTGATGTTTGGGGTCCTTGTCGTATACCTTCAGTGAAAGGTTACAGATATTTCTTTGTCTTTATTGATGACTTCTCTCGCGTGACTTGATTTTATCTATTAAAAGAGAGATCTGAGGTTTCGATTGTTTTTGAAATATTTTACAAAGAAATCTAAAACCAATTTTCCACCTCTATTCGTATTCTTCGTACCGGTAATGCGTTGGAATACATGAAACATAACATCTCTCATTTTTGTGCAAATATTGATATTATCCATCAAACTTCATGTTCTCACACTTCACAACAAAATGGGATTGCTGAGAGATTTTAGATGTTGTTAAAACCCAGATGATACATATGCATGTTCCAAAGTATTTGTGGTCTGATGCTGTTCTCAGTGCATGTTTCCTGATCAATATGATGCTCTCCTGTTCTTAATGGTACAATACCGTTCACCTGCCTTTTTCCTGTGGTTCCCCGTATTTTTAGCTGTACTTGTTTTGTTCAGGATTTGTCTTCAGGACTGGATAAAATGTCTCCACGGTCTATTATGTGTCTTTGTAGGCTACTCGTGTACTCAAAAAGGTTATCGTTGTTATAACTCATCCACCAGAAGATATCTTGTGTCTGCAGATGTAACATTTTTTGAGTTTGTTCCATATTTCTCCTCGACTGGTTCATCTCCATTTGTCAATCCATCTGTGCCTATTCCGTCTATTGCTCCTACTATTGTTCCATTACCTGCTTCTGTTCTTTCTGCTAATGGATCTTCTCCAGGACTACAAAATGCCTCTATTGTGCCATCTGCAACACCGCCAATACTGACGTATTTTTGCCGTCCAAAAGTTTTTCCCTCTGTTTCAACCGAACAATTATTTCCCGTTGCAGGTCTGTCTCATTCTAATATTTCCATTTCCTCTGATTTGGACATTTCAATTGCTCATCGGAAAGGTAAACGGTCTTGTACTAATCATCCTATATCTGATTTTGTTTCTTATGACCGTCTTACTCCCTCTTCTCGTCAGTTTGCTTTGTCCTTATCCTCTATATCTTTACCCAAGTCCTATGAGGAGGTCGTGTTAGTTCCTGCTTGGAAACTAGCCATGGATGAAGAAATGGACGCACTTGTTTCTAGAAGGACTTGGGATCTTGTATCTTTTCCGACGGGTGCTACTGTGGTTGGCTGTCGGTGGGTTTATACCTTGAAGTATCGCACAGATTGATCGATATAAAGCTCATCTTGTTGCTAAGGATTATACTCAAACCTATGGGGTTGACTATCTTGTGACGTTCTCTCCCGTTGCCCATCTCAATTCCATTCGTCTATTTTTATCTATGGCTGTTAATCTGGACTGGACAATGTTTCAGCTAGATGTTAAAAATACCTTCCTGTATGATAACTTGCAGGAAGAAGTCTATATGGAGCAACCTCTAGGGTATGCTGCTAAGGGGGAGAATACTGTCTGCAAGCATAAAGGCGATTTATGGTCTCAAACAAAGTCCACGGGCATGGTTTGAGAAATTTAGTACTGCTATATCTGGTGTCGGTTTCAAATGATGTTGGTCTGATCACTCCGTCTTTATCCGGCGCACTACATCTGGTTTGGTGATTCTGACAGCATATGTTGATAACATCTTGCTAATTGAGAGTGACCTTGCTGCCTTAGTAGAGGCTAATGAGTACCTTTCATGTCACTTTGTCACCAAAGATATGGGAAAACCCAAATACTTTCTTGGGATTGAGATTGCATATCAAAAGGACCGTTTGCTTTTATCTCAAAGAAAATATATATTGGACTTATTAGAAGAGATGTGCCTTTTGGGGTGTAAGCCAGCAAACACTCCCATGGAAGTGAATGTGGACTTGTGGCGTGATAATAGTCCTCTCCTAGATGATGCAGGCCGATATAGGAGCACACACACACACACACACATATATATATATATATATATATATATATATATATAAAACCAAAAAAAAACACTGAGTTGAGATCTTAACCTTCGGGTTCTATGCTGACCTTCGGGTTCTACTCTAACCTTTCGGGGTTCCTATTCTAACCTTTCAGGGTTCCTATTCTAACCTTCGAGTTTTCTATTCTAACCTTCGGGTTCTATTCAAACCTTCGGGTTTTATACAAGAAGATTGTGTACTGTCCTGTTATGTAACAATGGCAGGATCTGACATCTCTTATGCTACTACTACTATCCCTACTACTGCTGAGATCTTTGCCCCCAAAGTTGTATTGGGGATCACAGTGAAGTTAAATGGCACCAACTATCTACTTTGGACACAAGTCTTCTGCATCTTCATTGGTATTCAGAATAAATTAGCTCATCTTCTGACCCCACCTCCCGTATCTACAGATCCTACGTATCATACATGGATCTCTGCTGACTGCAGTGTGATGACTTAGCTTCTTAATAGCATGGAAGCTCAGATTAGTAGCAGTGTCATGTTCTCGAACACTGCTCAGGAGATGTGGGATAATTTAAAAATTATGTACGGGAATGAAAAAATACATCCCGTGTGTTCGAGTTGTATGAATGCCTTTTCTCTCTTCAACAAGGCGATCGCTCTGTACCTGAATACTTTGGTGAGCTGAAAAGTTTAATCGATGAATTAGAGATGCATCAGCCTGTTGTTACGGATGCACCAACTCTGTTGGGATATCGTCGGGACCTTGTCGTCTCCAAGTTCTTGTCAGGACTGAGTCCCACTTTGCAGTCTCAGATACGTGGCCAAATACTCGGGGGTGATACTATCCTTTCCTTGACTGCTACATTCTCCAGAGTTATGCAGGTAACTACTGGAGTGACTACTACATCTCCCACACCAACCGCTCCATCACTTGACCAGTCTGCTATGTTCTCCGGATGTGGTAGAGGTCGTGGTCGTGGTCGTGGTCGAGGACGTGGTCGCGACACATGGGGAGGATGTGGCACCTTTGGGAGACAGGTTGATTCAGATAAGACTCTGCGTCCGTGCAGACATTGTGGGAGGACTAATCATATCTCTGAGAAGTATTGAGAGAAGTTTGGTCGTCCTGCATGAGCACAAATTGCTGATAGTGCACCTACCTCTGTTGATTCTCCGACTACTTCTGCTCCTTCCACTGTTCAAATTTTGCAAGCTGAGTATGACCGGTTACGTCAACTCGAGTCCTCTCAGAATAGTCATTCTGCTACTCATGCATCCTCTTCAGGTATGGATGCCTACATTGCCTCTCCTCACAAACCATGGGTATTAGATTCTGGTGCCTCTTCTCATATGACATGTATAAATGATCACTTCGTTTTTTTAAAACTGTCTGATAAGTTTCCATCGGTCCGCATTGCTGATGGTACATACTTTCCAGTTCTTGGTGATGTAGTAGTCCATGCTACTTCATCACTAACCCTTACCGACGTCTTATATCTTTCAAGATTTCCTGTCAGTTTATTGTCCATCAGTCAGTTCACCAAACACAACTGTAAAGTAATATTTTTCCTTCTTATTGTGTTTTTCAGGACCTAGCAACTAGGATGACGATTGGTTCGGGGCATGAGTGAGGAGGCATGTACTATTTAGACGATAATATGCCCGCTACTGGTCTTGTTACAGAAAAATCTGATCATCCTTTACTATGGCATCAACGTCTTGGTCATCCCTCATTATCGAAGCTTAGATCTGTCATTTCTATCCCATCATCTGTTTCTTCTTTAGGTTGTGAGTCTTGTGAACTGGGTAAGCACCATCGTGCTACCTATCCGAGTCGTATTGATAAACACAGTAGTTCTGCGTTTGAGTTAGTCCATTCTGATGTTTGGGGTCCTTGTCGTATACCTTCAGTGAAAGGTTACAGATATTTCATTGTCTTTATTTATGACTTCTCTCGCATGACTTGGCTTTATCTATTAAAAGAGAGATCTGAGGTATCGACTGTTTTTGAAATCTTTTACAAATAAATCAAAAACCAATTTTCCACCTCTATTCGTATCCTTCTCTATTCGTATCCTTCGTACCGATAATGTGTTGGAATACATGAAAAATGACAGCTCTCGTTTTTGTGCAAATAGTAGTATTATCCATCAAACTTCATGTTCTCACATTTCACAACAAAATGGAATTGCTGAGAGGAAGCATAGACACATTTTAGATGTTGCTAGAACCCTGATGATACATATATATGTTTCAAAGTATTTGTGGTCTGATGTTGTTCTCAGTGCATGTTTTCTGATCAATAGGATGCCCTTTCCTGTTCTTAATGGTACAATACCATTCACCTGTCTTTATCCTGACAAAAAATATTTTCTTGTGGTTCCTCGTGTTTTTTGTTGTACTTGTTTTGTTCAGGATTTGTCTTCAAGTCTGGATAAAATATCTCCTCGATCTATTAAGTGTCTTTTTAGGCTACTCGCGTACTCAAAAAGGTTATCGATGTTATTACCCATCCACCAGGAGATATTTTGTCAGCAGATGTAGCTTTTTTTGAGTCTGTTCCATACTTCTCCTCTACTGGTTCATCTCCACCTGTCAATCCATCTGTGCGTACTTTGTTTATTGCTCTTACTACTATTTCATTACCCGCTTTCATTCCTTCTGCTAATGGATCTTCTCCAGGACTACAAAATGTCTCCACTGTACCATCTGCACCACCGCTACTACTAACGTATTGTCGCCGTCCAAAAGTTCCTGTCCCTCTCTCTGCTCTAACCGAACAGTCATCTCCCGTTACAGGTCTGTCTCCTTCTAATATTTCTAATTCCTCTGATCTGAACATTCCAATTGCTCATCGGAAAGATAAACTGTCTTGTACTAATCATCCTATATCTGATTTTGTTTCTTATGACCGTCTTACTCCCTCTTCTCGTTAGTTTGCTTTGTCATTGTCCTCTATATCTCTACCCAGATCCTATGAGGAGGCCGTGTTAGTTCCTGCTTGGAAACATGTCATGGATGAGGAGATGGATGCACTTGTTTCTAGAAAGACTTGGGATCTTGTATCTTTTCCGACGGATGCTACTGTGGTTGGCTGTCGGTGGGTTTAAACCTTGAAGTATCGCACAGATGGTTCGATTGATCGATATAAAGCTCGTCTTGTCGCTAAGGGTTATACTCAAACCTATGGGGTCGACTATCTTGAGACGTTCTCTCCTGTAACCCGTCTCAATTCCATTCGCCTACTTTTCTCTATGACCGTTAATCTGGACTGGACAATGTTTCAGCTAGATATTAAAAATGTCTTCTTGTATGGTGACTTACAGGAGGAAGTCTATATGGAGCAACCTTCAGGGCATGTTGCTCAGGGGGAGAATACTATCTGCAAGCTTAAAAAGGCGATTTATGGTCTCAAACAGAGTCCACGGACATAGTTTGAGAAATTTAGTACTGCTATATCTGGTGTCGGTTTTAAACGATGTCAGTCTGATCACTCCGTCTTTATCCGGCGTACTACATCTAGTCTGGTGATTCTGACAGTATATGTTGATGACATCTTGCTAACTGGGAGTGATCTTGCTGCCTTAGCAGAGACTAAAGAGTACCTTTCACGTCACTTTATGACCAAAGATATGAGAAAACCCAAATACTTTCTTGGGATTGAGATTGCATATCAAAAGGACCGTTTGCTTCTATCTCAAAGAAAATATGTATTGAATTTATTAGAAGAGATTGGCCTTTTGGGGTGTAAACCAGCAACCACTCCCATGGAGGTGAATGTGGATTTGTGGCGTGATAATAGTCCTCTCCTCAATGATGCAGGCCGATATAGTAGATTGATTAGCAAGTTGATCTATCTTACTCTAACCAGGCCTGATATTACCTTTACAGTGGGAGTACTGAGCAGGTTTATGCATAAACCTAGAGAGGTTCACTGGACTGCAACTCTGAGAATTTTAGCTTATGTTAAACCTGTCCGGGAAAAGAATTGCTGTACAAGAAACATGGACATTTACACATCTCTGCTTATTCTGATGCTGGGTATGCGAGAGATATTGGAGATAGAAAGTCTACTTCTGGATTTTGCACCTTTATTGGAGGAAATCTGATTACCTGGAGGAACAAGAAACAAGATGTAATATCTTGATCTAGTGCAGAGGCAGAATACAGAGCTATGACTCACACTGTTTGTGAGATGATATGGTTACAGAAACTGCTGACCGAGCTTGGTTTTACTCAGCCTGGATCTATGCCTATGCATTGTGATAATCAATCTGCTATCCATATTGCAAAGAATCCAGTGTTTCATGAAAGAACTAAGCACATTGAAGTTGATTGTAATTTTGTCAGAGATGCTTGGAAAAAGAAAGTGATATCTCTTCAGTTCACTCCGTCTTCATAACAGTTAGCTGACATTCTCACTAAAGCTATTTCACCTAAGGTGTTTTCCATTCTGTGTAACAAGCTGGGTATGATTGATATATATGCTCCAGCTTGAGGGAGAGTGTTAGAATTAAGTATTGGGTTATCGGGTTAAGACTCAATAACCTATTACCCATTTGTACTCCTATATATATGTATCCGTGAGGAGAAAACCCTAATAAGATTCTGATTTACCATTTCAACAACCTCCTTGGTATATTGGTTGTGACATTTAGGTCTATTACATACCATCAATTCTTCATAGTTTGGAATAGACGATGCATGCATAATTTCCCTTACAAATTCATGCTGATACAACAAACTAAGATTTACAGAGTTTTTAGGAAAAAAGTATGTAAGAATAAGAGAAATTTTACTTTTTTAAGGGTAGAAATAGTCCAGGGAATGAGCCAAATTCAAGAGTATGACCAGAAAAAAATGATAGTGGTCCATGTTATCATTGTTTAACTGCTAACTAATCACTTGAAGTATGCTCAGTTTTGTCTCTTCATTTACTCCCGTCATATTTGGAAACTGAAGGCCCAAGGCATTATTTTTCTTTTTAAACTGTTTTGTTTTATTTTTTTTATAAACAGAAATCTTACCGCCCATCTACTTTCTATTCTGGAACTAAAAACACCAGGGGAGGGAGCATTGGAAGAAGCTATACAGGCGACTTTCAGCGTTGGCAACTGTTTCCAGGAATACGTGAAGATAAACCTGTCTTGGCAAACCAATTCTCTGTAAGTCTGATGCCTTCTGTTGGATCCAATCAGTGCCATGCAAATCAAAAGTTTCTAACATTATTTTTCTTTTCACATTCTAAGAGAAGGCTCGATAAACATATCAAACAAAATCCTTTTTATGAGTTTGGAGACCTGGTATTGGCTCACTTATAATTTGTTCCAACACTTCTGTTGCATAGGTAGAGATACTCGAGAATTGATTCATAACATGGAAACCTATAACTTCCACATATATTTATTATAGGTATAATAATAAGATAATGTATAATTATATGGAGCAAATAACTACAGAGAACAAGGGAGTCATGGAGTCATGGTTTTGGTTTTGAGGTCAATGTCAAATATTAAAGTTAAGTATACAATTGTTCAACATGTGCAAACTGGATGTTCTCTAGGTTGATGGAACGGTTTTGTTTTTGCAATGTCTCTATGATCCAGATTCTATATTCCAATCTATGTTACTTTCCATTCGTACGCTAAGTTTCCAGTTTGAGAATCCATGTCTTTTATTCAGTCACATCGTATGATCGTAATAAGGGGCAGAAATAATACTGGCAATATTTTGTTTTAACCTGCTGTATTGTTGCATCCACCATATATTGGATGCAAACTGGGTGTTTGCGTTTGCTGATCAGATGGATTGCGTATCTGCCCAAATGCCCTGATAAACTAAGTTTGATGTCACTATTTGGATTTATTTAGAGGCATCGTGTCCTTGATGTTTGTTCAGCAAACAGCTCTCTCTTACATGGTTTACATGAGGACTTGTTCCATCCACTCCCTAGAGGAAGTAGTCTCTCCATTGGTTAGGGGAGTGCCCTTGTAGTATCTACAACATATATAAAAAAGCCTAGAGACCTGCTTGTTCCGTCGGACCTGCTTGCTTCGGCAACACTGGTGTGAACTCTTAACCTCATCATTTTTTGAGAAACTGATCAAACCACGATTCTGAAAACAAGGGTTTGATTTCTTTTTTGCTCTTCTATTGTAGACACCAAGCTTTGGCCCATGAAAAGGGTGTAGTTAATACCGTATAGTAGGTGGAAGGTTAAGTTGTGGAAGGTGTCAAACGATTCCACATACATCATTAAAAAGGTGAAACCTATGTACTATTTTAATTTCTCATGCCAACCTACTAATTGCTAGGCTTCTTCCATTTATTCACTTCCCCTAACTGCTCTATAATGTCTTTTTCATGATGAATCTGTCATTCATGTTAGGAAAATTATTACTACTTTAATTTATTAAATATTTATTTTGTTTAGGACTAAAGGCTTTATTTTTTTGGTTATCTGCACTTTGGTGCCCTAAAGATAGCATCTTTTTTGAGTTTATTACCTCAGAGTTTTTCTCTAACACTTATTCATGATATGTGGTCTAGATGTAATGCCTTGTTTATTTAGTAGAGGCTTAACTAATATATCAAAGGACTTCTGTTTTCTAACCCGAGCTTTTAACCTCATTATAATGATATAAACATAAGAAATATAGAAATCATATATTTCTAAGATACTATGATTGCAACTTTGTCCGCTAGAACTCATAGATGTTTAACACAAAATATCTGCCACTTACGTTCTTATCACGTGATTAGCGACCGGATAAATGGATGCAAATATATGTCATGCTAATCACATGCTAAGGATGTCATAAAAGTTTAGCAAAAAATCTAATAGAATCTGGAAAAGGTGTTAAACTGAACTATTATTGAAACTTGGGGCTATCGAAGTATTAAAGAAATACTTGAGATATGAAAGTGAAATAGGATCAAAACTTTGGGTGTAGAAAAGTCAAAATAAGCCACCAAATAACCAAAAGAGCTTTGTTAGTCCCTTAAATCTTCCATATTTTGAAACTATTCTCATCAGGTCATTAAACTTGCTATTCGGTCTCCCGATTCGTAAATTATTTTGAAATTAGTCTTCCAAATAAAGAGTAGAATTAACAATTATATACATCTATTTGAAACAACTTATGAAAATTGAGAGGCTTACTAGAAATTTTGATGTACAACTACTTAATGGAGCATGCACGTGCAACAAACGTGCATCCCTCACTAGTCTCTATAAAATTGCAATACTCGAGAGTGTTACACCCTTTGAGCTCATGGTTCCTTATAGAGAACCTCATCACCGGACTTTCAACCATGAAATATCGGGCTCCAATAGGGTGGTTTCAAAAACAAACTAATCCTTTAACTTAACGTGGGAACAATTTAAGGAGGTCCAAGTATCAGGACCTCTTAATGATTAGAGGACCGGTGGCATAAAGAAGATCTCTGATTCTCCTGTGTTTGGTACATTGTGATAGCCCCATGGGCACTTGAGTCATTTAACTCACTACTATCTCACTATCCATAAGCCTTGTTCCGTCGATTCCCTCCCCTACAATGTTATTACTTATTAATAATGATTATGCTGGTTTATGTTTTGGACAAATCAGTTGCAACTTAGAATACATTGAAATGGAGAAACACACACGCGTTGGACAAATCAGTTGCAACTTAGAATACATTAAAGTGGAGAAGCACACACGCGTTGCAATGATACCCCACAACGGTAGTGCATTGGTGGAGTGGAAAATTTGCTACATGGGAAAATCATCTTCTTTTGATACACGCAAGACATGTTTGTAGCACAAACAAGCTATAGATCTATACATACACAATAAATACACATTCATGTGTACAAGCACAAACACATGCTCATGCAAATACACACATAGTGATCGATATACATGATGTAGTAACAAAATTACTTCCTACATTTTGTTTGAACTGAAGTGTTGAGGTTTTTATGGGACCTCTCGTCAAATAACATCCTGATTCGTTCTTATGATATGTTTGTCGGCAATTCATTATCCTGGATAGGTTTTCAGTTCACGCTCAGATGGTCAAAGATACTCCACAGTACTCTATCCAGGGAATCCTGAAAGGCTCAAGTAAGAAAGCTTTCATATATCTGTATTTAAAGTTCATAGAATTACTTTGAAAGTTTGGTAGAGAGGGCTTTTTAGGAGTGTTGGTAAAGATGTGCATGTGACACAGAAGTTACATTTACAAGGATGCCTCCAGTCACAACACAAGGGGAATTTTAGTTATCCACATTATTCATCAATAAAGATTGTAGTATCTATTGTTTACCTTGTCTAATGATCAGAACAAGTAAGATTTCTATCTCTATATGTTTCTTGATATTCGCAGAGAAAGTTCCATCTCAGGAATTGGATCTTGGGACTGGAACCTGGATGGAAAAAGTTCTACTTACCATGCTTTGTATCCAAGGGCCTGGACCATATATGATGGTAATCACATTTGGAATGACTTGATTCTTGACGTCTATAAAACTTTGAGGCCTTCTGATTGTTTATCTGTTATATACTTTCCAATTTAGGGGAGCCTGACCCAGATCTGAAAATAACTTGCCGTCAGGTTTCGCCATTTATTCCCCACAATTATCAGCAAAGTAGTTTACCAGTTGCAGTATTTGCATTCACGGTAGGTACTACTGCCATGCTTTATGATTATGCTAAGATAAAACTGAATATTAAGTGGTTTTTTTATAAACAATGATAATTTCAGCTTGTCAACTCGGGGGATAGTGCTGCAGAAGTAACTTTACTCTATTCATGGGCTGTAAGTCTCTCCTGAAAATTCTTAATAATTTTTGACCTTTTTCTTTCAATTGTCTTTAACTGCATTCTCTTCATATGAATCCTAAATAGATTTTGGCTACTTTTTAGGAAATTTGATGGCATATATTTTTTCATACCAAGTATCAGAAGGGATACTTTTAATGTTTTATTTTTTACCTTGCAGAATTCTGTGGGTGGGAACTCTGAGTTTTCTGGTTATCATTCAAATTCCAAAATGGCGTAAGAACAGAGTCTATATTGTCCCTATCATTTCCTTGTCATGGTGATAGCCGTAAACTCCTGCTTTTAATGCCTGAGCTTATACTGACAACTTATGATAAATTTAGTGAAAAAGATGGTGTGCGTGGAGTTCTTCTGCACCACAAGTGAGTTCAACACAGTTCTTGACAAGGCTCAACACATAAGTATCAAATTCTTTTTACTAAATAGTAACTATTCTGTTCCAGCTCCATAGTAATGGCTTCGTAATATACAATCCTGAAGCACTGTTTATATGCATACAGAACTGCTAATGGGCAATCACCGGTAACATTTGCAATAGCAGCACAAGAAACAAGAGATGTTCATGTCTCGGAATGTCCTTGTTTCGTGATATCTGGGAACTCTGATGGATTCACAGCAAGTGACATGTGGCATGAAATAAAAAAGGTTGTGCCATTTTTTGATTTCACGCATTTCCTATTCTGAATGATATAAAAAAGTATTTCTTTTCCTTCATATTATTATTTTTGTGAATCTTGATCCACTCAATCTCTTCAGTTGGTGTTCTACTATCCGTCTCTTCCCTTTTCTCTTCATTGTGGTGCAGCTATAGGTTATTTTGGTGATCTTTGTAATTCACTTATGCAGTATTCTATATTTATTAGCTACTCTCATCTGTTTACCTGTTGTATTTGTATGACATCTAAGCAAAACTGCATATTGACTTTGTTACTAGATGTTTGTGCCCCATTTACTTGTGGTATATCTATATAACATCATGTAAGGCACTAGAGAAGCTAGTTATGTTAAATGTAGTCTCTTTCTAAATATGATTTATATAAAAATCATGCCCAGATTTTTTTTGTCTGTATGCAATCACATGCAAACAATACTAGTAGATTGCATATATCATGTTTAATAGCTTCCTCCAAAAATGTGACCTTGAATAATGTCGCATTATTCAATTAACCTCAGATGCATTTTGTTTTTGTTTCTTTCAATTGTATTTTATCAGATTGTAGATAGATAAGGAGGGTTTTGTATGCTAATTCAATTTGTATTTGAGATCTAATAATCAAGCTAGCTGTGGGGGTCTGAGTTTGAGACCAGGCATATCAGTTGAGATTATGATATACTTTTGGGGTTTCTCAAACGATATGCATGTCCAAGATACCTTAGGAGTAGAAAAGGACCAGTGTGAAACTAGAGCAAAATTGAAATTAGACCGAAGCGTGGCATCCAATCCAATCAAGGGATGTGAAACGGAAATGAATAGAAAGTTGAAAAAATAACTTAATAAGAAACCATGCGGCTACCTGCCAAAAAGAAAGGTAGGCAGCGTAGCAGCTTTCATATCGTCCTCAGACGAAGGGACGGGGGTTGGGCCCTCAAGGGGATCGGGCTGCTTCAAGGCAGATAAAGTTAATCAAGCTCGATACAGGCAGCCTTGGGGTCAAGCTTGACATGCTAAAGGCATATAACAGACTAGAATGGGGCTTCCCGGAGAAAGTGCTTAGTCTCTATGGAATCATCCAGACAGGGATTTATGTGTAGGAAGTTATCATATTGCGGAAGTCTTATGGTAATACAAGAATATAAATAGAGTTCATTATTTTACAACAAAAGGTCAAATTATGAATCAATTTGCTTAAGTAGTACTAGGTTTGTTAGAGATAGAAAGTTAGATCTAGTTCTTTTGGACCCATTTAATTATGCTTATATACGGACCATCTTAAGATACTATGAACTTCAAATTTAGTTTCACAATCTAGACTATCTCCTTTAAAAAAATGCTGAACCAGCGTGCAGGCAAGGTTCTATTATTGTGGAGTTCCCGTTCCTTTTAAGCATAAAGTCTTCAATGGACAATTGAATCTGTCTCTATTAATCTCAGTGAAACTTGGGGAATTATATCCACTTTTGTGAATCTATTTAGCCTGAACCTGCCTCACAATGGCTCTATGGTTTGAAGATTCCTTAAAAAGATCTGTCAGAAAAATGCTGTTATGAATTTTATATTATATTATTATTTTGTTAATAATGAGAACTCAGGGAAATAGGAGGATGACGGAGATTTTAGTCCACTAATAACCCTCTGGAACAGATGATATTTCATGTGCAACTTATCAATTTTGATGGGAACCCTACGTGCTAATGAATAGTATCAAAGGAAATCCAAGCGAGATTGACGAAAGCATGCCAGGCAGAAAATGACAGAAGTCAGTAGATGTGGATAAAGTCCTCGCGAGAAGGGTGATTACCTAACTTGCAAAAAATAAAGAATTGTTATACCTACAGTGCTAGTTCAAATGTTTTCCCTGATAACTGAGAGCCAATTTTTTTTCTCCATAATCTACTATACTGAATCAAACGACAACACATATATAAGGCTTTCCAGACTGCTGGAGGGATTTTCTATCATTTTTTAGTTGTCTAATAATTCAGGTAGTATTATTAAGCACCTTCAAATTCTAAATTATTCTGTCATTGCCACATAGTTACATACCTTTTTTGATCATTATGTGCTATACACCCCCCCCTTCTCTTTCACGGCTAATTTTTGTATGTATGCTCCACCTACAAATTCCTTTCTATCAAGATTCACGTAGAACATCTATTACACCGCTTAAATCTGAATGAAGTATCGTTTGGTTTTTTTCGTTGTCATAATTGTTGTTTGATAAGTTGATATATATTTATTTTAATAGCATGGATCCTTTGACAACCTTGGTTCGACCGATAAATTTATGCATTCGGAACCAGGTTCATCTATTGGAGCAGCTGTTGCAGCTTCCGTGACTGTTCCTTCTCAAGGTTCCTGTACTGTTACATTCTCTTTGGCATGGGCTTGCCCAGAAGTAAAGTTCCCTAGTGGAAAGATTTATCATAGGTAACTTTAACTTCTCATGGGTAAATGATTAATTAAGAGAGCTAACTCTAGTTCACATGCTGATGTGATTTACTGTTCCAGACGTTATACCAAATTTTATGGCATAGATGGAGATGCAGCAGCAAGACTTGTGCATGATGCCATCATTGGTAATTGGATAAACATGTTACTGGCAGTTTCTTGATTGTTTAATTCACTGACTTTTTATTTGAGTAACTTGTTATTAGAATATAAACTTATAACCCCCAGATGTCATCCCAACTTTGGATTTTTGGTATATTGGAGGTACTTAAAGATGGTATCTGGTCAACCCAGATTCATATCTCATGATATGCATTTGAAGCGGATTTAAGACAAAAGTATGCTGTGTAAAATAGGATAGTTTTTGGCTCGTAAAAAAAGGATGCTCAACCTCCTTGGGTGTAATAAAATATAAAACTATGACCCTCTAGACTACCCTCATTTTCACTTCAGAGTTTTGGTTTAGCAGAAGGAACTTCAAGATTAGTTAAAGATTTTTCTGAGGAATTCTAGTTAAACATTTTGATACTGGATATAACCTAATACCCCTGCACAAGCGTTATATGAGATATGAATAGCCTCTTCACTTTATGATTACGCTACAATAATAGGTTTATTAGATTTTATATGATATAGTAAAAGAGTAATTTAGCATCGTTGATGTTTGCTTTCTCATACTTCTGCATGTGTAATGTACACATATTGATGCTAGCTCTCATACTTTTGCATGTTATTGACTGTTTGTTCTGTTTTTTTATGTTTTCCTAGTGTCAAAATACTTTCCAAGCTATGAATTAATTTGTTGAATCATCTTTACTTTTCCTTTCAAATTAAGAGCATCCATCATGGGAGTCCCTGATTGAAGAATGGCAAAGACCTATTCTGCAAGACAAGAGACTTCCAGAATGGTAAAATCTTGATACTAACCTCTCTAACTGCTCGACTAACTTCGCTTGCATAATGATTTGAAGTTTGGAGGTACTTGGCAGGTATCCTATCACTCTTTTCAATGAGCTCTACTATCTTAATGCTGGAGGGACGATATGGACAGGTTTGACGCATTGATAATTTGTTAGAGGTCCAATCTAGTTGGGGGGTTCTACTCACTATGTCTTTATACAGATGGCTCACCACCATTACAGAGTTTAGCATCAATCGAAGGAAGGAAGTTCTCCCTTGATATGTCAAATTTAGATTGCGAGAAGTTGGTTGAAATCGTTCCAGAAAATAACACTGCCACTGACATCCTAGGCAGGATGTCATCAGTGCTTGACAAAATGCATTCTCCCATTGCATCAAATTCTGCTTTTGGTACGAGTTTACTCCAAGGAGATGAAAATATTGGCCAGTTTCTCTGTCTTGAAGGGATTGAGTATATCATGTGGAACACATATGATGTTCATTTCTATTCATCTTTCTCCCTGGCTTTGTTATTTCCAAAACTTGAGCTCAGCATTCAAAGAGATTTTGCGGCAGCAGTAATGATGCATGATCCTGAAAAGGTGCAACTTCTACGTGATGGAAAGTGGGCTCCAAGAAAGGTTCTAGGTGCTATTCCCCATGACCTCGGGCTATTTGATCCATGGTTCAAAGTAAATGCTTATATGCTTTATAACACAGATAGATGGAAAGATCTAAACCCTAAATTTGTTTTGCAAGTTTATAGGGACACAGTACTCACGGGTGATAAGTCTTTTGCACGAGCAGTTTGGCCTGCAGTCTATACTGCCATGGCTTACATGGATCAATTTGATAAGAATGGAGATGGGATGATTGAAAATGAAGGCTTTCCTGATCAAACTTACGATGTGTGGTCAGTTACAGGTGTGAGTGCATATTGTGGTGGGCTTTGGGTGGCTGCTCTACAGGCGGCTTCAGCAATGGCACGAGAAGTTGGTGATAAAGCTTCCGAAGAGATGTTTTGGAATAAATATGAGAAGGCAAAATCAGTGTATATGAAATTGTGGAATGGTGCATATTTCAACTATGATGATAGTGGTGGCAAGACAAGTTCATCAATCCAGTCCGATCAATTAGCTGGACAATGGTATTATTCTGATAGATTATGTAGTTTAATGTTGAGATCTATTTACTACTCTTGCTTAACGAGCCGCTTTGAGAAATTCAATCCTTGTTATATTAGTTGATTTTTCATCTATTTTCTAATATTGTGCAGATTATAACTGATGTTGCTATGGTATATGCTACTCCCAATAACTTTCATCTTTATCACTGCTTTATGAATTTCATATTAGTAGGATGTTTAGATCAGTACTAACCAATTTACCCTTATTCATTGCATATGGCGGTTTCTGTTAATTATTGACCTCGTATCATCTTTCAGGTATGCGGTAGCGTGCGGGCTTCAGCCAATAGTTGATGCAGAAAAAGCTCAAAGCACGCTTGAAAAGGTTTACTCTTTCAATGTCCTTAAGCACAAGGATGGAAAGAGGGGAGCTGTTAATGGGATGAGACCAGATGGAAGTTTTGACTTGTCTGCAATGCAATCAAGAGAGATATGGTCTGGAGTTACGTATGCTGTTGCTGCTGCTATGATTCAAGAAGGCATGGTAGACGTGGGATTCAAAACTGCTCAGGGCATCTACGAAACTGCCTGGTCTGAGCAAGGACTTGGGTTGGTTGTCTTTTCCTTTTCTCACTAGCTGTGAGATACAACCTCCTTTTTCTCTTTCTCACACACACAGAGAGGAAATACAAATAAATAATATTGCATGCACATTAAAAAATACCTGTTTCGGTTTAGAGTTCACTATGACTCACTTTTTTCTCTTCATTTTCTTGTTCTGTTCTTCAAATCTTGTTTTTGAGAGTAAAAGATGAATACTATCTTCTCCAAATTTCTGGAGGAAGAAATTCTCCTTTCTTTGCAATCTCATATGCTTTGAATTTTCAAACACGTGCCCCACATTCGAAATTCTCTCCCAGTTATCTGCAACTAGGACATTGTTGACCATTATTTGTTTATCTCTTGGCACCGGATCTCTGAAGTTAATTAGGCGTACTGAAACTTGATGTTTGTTTGAGCTTAGTAATTTCTCATGAACCATGTAGTTCTTTTCAATAAATCGAACCATTTCAGTTACTTATTCTGCATTATACTTTAGTCATCTATGCCTTTTCCTAGCTAATGGAGTTGGCAGGGGAGTGCAAATATATATATTGAGTATGCGCTACATCTAATTTGACGAAATTCAACTGGTACTTATCAATCAGACGCCAAACAACCCCTGCAATTTGTATTAAAATCCTGCACTGGGAAACAGTGGACATGAGAAGGACTTCCCACAAAACCGAGTTGATCATCTTGGAATGGGAAACCTACTTATTTATGCATTTTCAAGCTCATTTAGCCAAAGGGAAACCCACCAAATATCCTCCTAGACTAGGAAAAACTGTTGAAGGAGGGAAAACGGTGACTTTGCAATTTCCTATTCTTTCATCTAAATATTCCTTTTTCAAGCTTGAGATGCATCAAATGAAGGTGACTTCTTCCTAATGCTTTTATAATACTATTTGTGTTTCCCCTGCTAGGAGTTCCGTAATTTTCAGGTTCATTTCTCCGTTAAACACTTTGGCTTCCTTTTAAGAATTTCATTTATAATTTCCTTCTACTCGTTTTTCCTCTATCAGCTTTTGCTATATTTCCTATACTTTTTCCTGCTATGATTCATTTTGCTAGCCTTCATGCTGGACATACAATGCTCTTATTATGTTTGTAGTCAACGAGATGATGTACTTTTAACATGTTCTGTAAAATTAATCTTACTCGTTTTCTTCATAATGCCCATTTTCTTATAATTCACTTACCAATGCTTACCAACATCCGACTTTCAATAGGTACTCTTTTCAAACTCCTGAAGCCTGGAATACCAAGGATGAATACCGCTCTCTCTGCTACATGCGACCACTGGCAATATGGGCAATGCAATGGGCATTGTCACCTCCGAAACTACACAAAGAAGCGGGAGCTGATACAAAAGAAGACACTCATCTGAAGCATCATATGTCATTCTCAAAAGTTGCGAAGATGCTCAAATTGCCAGAAGAAGAGCATAGTAAAAATGTTCTTCGTGTTATCTACGAGATTACATGCAATCGATTAAGGTCATGATGGGGGTTGTAGACTCTTGAGGAACTTCTTCAATCTTCATAAAGGAATGGGATGAGGTTTGTGCATTGATTTTGTGGTAGTCCAATTTGTTTTACTAATTGTGTGACTGGATTGAATGTGTGCTGCAATAAACAGAAACTCGTACATTATTCCATGTATTTAATAACATTTCATATGCACCAAATAGCTGAAACGAAGTCTGCTGATGTATCACATTTTACGTAGCAATATCCTTCTCTTTTCTAAAATTAGCTTTGAACGCTAGTCCGAAGAGATGGAACTAACGTTGCTCTCATACCATTTTAAGGTTTTACGTTCGCTAAATTTGACTTTTAGGAGATATTAACATCTATCAAGTATTAATTTCTTAATTCAATTATGGTCCTTGTTAAGTTCACTTTAGTAATATTTCCCCAATTTCCTTTTTCAATGTTATAATATCTCCAATGAGTTTCCAAACTATCATTATCTGTTTGGTTATTTGCACTTTAATATCCCAATGTTCCACTTATCAATTCTGACACCCTAAAGATCTCTTTTAAATATTTGATACCCCAAAGTTGAGAAATTGGCAATATAACACCCCCAACGCTAACTATATTCCTCACTTTCTCTAAGCTCAAAAAATGAAATTTTACAAGAAATTTTATTTCTTATTCACCCTTTCACATTGAGATTTCGAAATTTTATTTCTTAGTCACCCCTATTTTCACTCTCTTTTTTTATTTGATATGATGAATTTTATTTTCGGCATCAAATTGTCAAAAAAATAAAAATAAAAATTCATCATATCAAATAAAAAAAGAGAGTGAAAATAGGAGTGACTAATTTCAAATATTTAGAAGATTTTAGGGACCTACTGGCAATTTTAATGATTTGGGGGTCTAATTTCAAAATATTAAAGATTTGAGGACTAGTATAGAATAACACAAAAAATACACGAAAGGATATAATTTTGGATTTTCTTTTTCGGGCCTGTTCGGTTTGCTCAAAAAAATGAGAAAACACCCGCCACCTCACATTTCAAGAAATCCCCCATGTGTCACATAGGTTTTTGGTTTCAAGAGTTTTCCATTTCTTCAGTTTGGTTCGTTTTGAAATTTAGAGAAATGAAACGCCACGTAGGATGCCACATCACATTTTTAAGAAATGTGTTTTCACAATAAAAATCTCTGAAAACACTTGGAAATGTCAATTCAATGAATTTTTAATATTTAAAAGCACTGTTGGAACAATGAATAGAATTAAACAGATTATATAAATGTTTCCATTTCTCTTTCCTTTTTTTTTGTTCAAACGAACACAATAAATAGAAAACACGTGCACTGTTACTATTGCGGCTTCTTTTGTCTCTTTATGTGACTTGGCGGTTTCAATGGGTGATTTCTTAGCGAAACGAACACAAAAAATGAAATGTGGAAAAACTCTTGAAATGTCATGATATCAAATGAAATGTGATATTTCCATTTCTTGTTTTTTTCGGAAAACAACCGAACAGGCCCTTCATGGAAATCAACTTTGAAATAAGTCAAATTGACAGAAACCACATTTCAAGTGTTTTTTTATACTGAAACCACATCATAAGTGGGTTTATCTTTCAATCAACCACCCAAGAGTAATTTCTATACAAATTTTATTCTAATTATAAAAAAATGCCCTCCTCCTCCATTTTACTGTAGTTGTGGGTATTTTCGGTATTTAGGACAAAATTTAAACAGAAATGCTTTTTTATGGTTGAACCCACTTATAAAACGACTCTTGTATAAAACGGATTTTGTATAAATAAAAGATTAAAGCCCACTTATAAGACGGTTCTTGTATAAAAAACTTAAAATGTGGTTTCTATCAACTTGACCTATTTTAAATGTGGTTTTCATAAAAAATCTATGATTTTTTCATCAAATATGAATTAATGGAATGACAAAATTACTCTATTGGTATTTTTTGTAGACCCGCTTAGCCAATTTCGTATCTTTTGTAGCTCCGACGTCTTATTGTTATTTAAAGTGAACCAAATATGTAATTAGACCCTTTTATAAATCACCAGTAATTTTTTTTGAAATACAGTTTATTGAATCTTTACTAGTTTGATAGAAGCCCCTCAAATCACTGAAATTTAACCCTCACACCCCCCAAACCAGCGTCCGCCCGTCCTCCCCTTCTAACGCTCCGCCGCCTTCCCTTCCCCTTTTCATGTTTCTTGATGGAGGGAAGAGCTGTGGGTGA
>NC_033795.1:9324666-9326118 GCF_001876935.1 Asparagus officinalis | reverse complement strand
TGGAAAATTTTAATGATTTGAGAGGCTAATATGAGACTACTGAAAATTTGAAGGACCGAAACCTAATTTTTTTAGCGCGCAGCCAACTCCGGAGGTAAAAAAAAAACAAATCAGTTAAGTGGGTCTAAAAATATACCAATCTGGTTATTTTGCCATTAATGAATCTACTGCAGAACAATATCCACATTTTAACCCTGGCTGTAACTCGATACCCGCTCCATTTACAAATTAAAAACCCCTTTAATTACCGGGTCGGATCTACTCCTCACTCTCACCTCCACTCCCTCCCTCCCTCTTCTCTACCTCCCCAAAACCCTCACAAATGGCGGACGCCGAAACGCCAGCGTTTCGAATATCGGGCAGGCGGGTCCACTTCGCCGGAAACCCCGCAGAACCGGCAACGATACATCGGACCCGTCACCGGTCATCAGGGCGTCTGGATCGGCGTCGACTGGGACGACGGCGACGACGGAAAGCACAACGGATCCGTTAACGGGACCCGTTACTTCACTACCCGATCCGATAAGTCCGGTTCCCTCGTCCGATCCAAGAATTTGAGTGCAGGGATCTCGTTTGTTGAGGGTCTTCGTGTTAGGTATCGGAGCGATTCCACTAAAGAAGAAGAAGGTATAAGAAAACTGACCTTTTTTTTAACTCTGAATTATTCAAAAAATTAGGATTAGCCCAAAATACCATTATACTGAATTAATTTAAAACCCAGTTTTTGTCTTATATTAGTTAATGACTTATTTTGTTCTAGTTTTGAATGCAAAGCTAAAAATCGGTGAACTTTAGTGTATCAAAGTGAAGTTCAGCTAAAGAAAATGTACAGAACTGAACTTGAGATTGTGCAGACGAAATGTATGTGCTTTCGACGAGCAACAAGCGTGTATCGGTACAACTTGTGGGGAGAAATAAAGTTGAGGAGAAGCTGAAGAACTTTGAGGAATTGGTTGCTGCTTCGGTTTCTTATTTGGGGATTAGTTCGATTGGTTCTGCTAGTGAGATCAAATCTCTAGTTCCAAGTAAGTTCCTATATTCTAATTTTGAGTTTGTCAGATGCATCTTGTAGCATTTGCTCATTAATGTACATTTGTTTATTTCAGACCTTAAGGAGCTTGATCTGACGGGAAATCTTCTTTCGAAGTGGCAAGTATGTTTTACTACAAAAACATCATCAGTTGCATCACGTTACTCTCTTGATGTTCCTTAAGTACATATGTTATAGTAGCAAAGCTACTGTGATCAACAGCGTATTGGAAACCTTATTGCTAGATTATTTCAGTTCTAGAGTTTTACATTTGGGATTACTTTAAAAAATTTGGTATTGATGCTAATCATGTATGCATAAATTGGAATATGTTTGTATTATACATGATATAATTTTTAGAGCATTAGCTGCTAAAGCTGCAGAAAGTCAAATGTCTTAACATCTGACACAGTGATCGATCA
>NC_033795.1:9303872-9324645 GCF_001876935.1 Asparagus officinalis | reverse complement strand
AAATTAGTCCAACTTTTCGGTTGGTAGGCAACTTTTCATTTGTAGGCTAAGAATGTATTTGCTGTAGGGAGGGATAAGGAATCTAAATCTATAGCATATGAACATAATAGTCTATCTGCCTTCTCCAGCAGGCTACAAGCTTTGTACTATGCCAAGCGGACTTTTGTACCACCTAGGGACATTGTTTTAAATATTCCCGACATGGCCCGATATATCTCCCGATATATCCTTTTACAGGGCTTGCCGCAACCGATATGGTCTTTAAATATCCTTTAGCGTTTTTTGGCTATTTTGAGTGATAAATCCCTGATATGACCGATATATTAGCCGATATGTGGACCAATATATCTTTTTATATAGCTTGTTATAAAATAATATACCGTGTTTGGAATTTTTGGGTGAGATATCAAGATTTCACCATTATATCAAATGATATTTTGCCCTAAAAAAGGCAGAACGAATGTTACAACGTTGCTTTGCACTTTTGTTTGTTTTTGAAGGTTGATTAGTGATCCTAAACATGTATTATTCATATTTTGTATGCTTAAATTTTATTACATATGTTGAGATTACATTTTAATGTATTATACTATGTATGCAAACATTCATTATGATATCCGATATTTACCACATATCCCCGAAATTTCCCCGATATCCGCAATCCGATATGAATTCTGGCCATCCGATATTTCCCCGATATCCGATATTTAAATCCTTGCCTAGGGATTTAAATATTGATAGTTGACATAAAAAGAAAATGATAGATGCTATCCATAGAGCCAAATTTGATTTAAGTAGCAAACAATAAAATAACCAACCCTTTCAATCCGAAATCTTTGGGGGTTGTCCACATGAATTTGTTTTCTTATATCATGATTTGAGCAGTACATTACCCCACACACACACATACACACAAAATAATCATACTTTGACATATTTTACGGGTTACATTTTCTGTTTTTGCCTTATAATGTAATAATATGCCATGCATCAACGTGGAAGACCTTTTTCTCTTTACGTTCTTTTTTTGCATATACCTTAATGTAAAGAATTCTATGGTAAGGCACAAGGCTCGCGTTACAATCATTAGCTTACTATTTTTACTGACTATTATATATATCTGTTTTATGGTAATAAAGGTTAATTTGATAAACACTGAACAGATTTTGATATTTCACAGTAGTCTTTTCAATGTAGGATTCATGCAAATATCATAGATAATTGTGTATTATATTGGGGATCTTACAGAAGCTATGTTCCTGCAGGATATAGATATCATTGTTGAAGCTCTTCCAGCTCTTGAAGTTCTCAACTTAACAAACAACTTAATGGAGCATGATTTAACAGAACTTCCTTCACTCAAGCGCATTCGAATTTTAGTTCTGAATAACTGCAGCATTACTTGGAAGGAGGTGATCTCTAATTAGATATTAACTTTGCTGCCATCCACCATTTTTGGTCAAGTCACTAATTGTTGCTATTTGATTTTTAACAGGTTGAAGGGTTTAAGCAGTGGCTTCCGTCAGTTGAAGAGCTACATTTAATGGCAAATCAGTTAAGGGAAATTACAGTAAGCTCTGGATTTCTTCTATCTGTATCATTGTTAGAATTTCTTGCAGCAGATTCAAATGTTCATAATCTACAAATGAAATGGGAAGCGGACATGTTCCATTTAGAAAGTTCCGCTGATTTTTTATTTTAATTTAAAACTTGCATCAAGCTATTTATTTCCTGCAATTTATATGTTGAAGAGTCATCAGTATAAATGTGCTCTGAGCACAAATTTAAAATTTTAAAGTTTTGCATCTGTAGACGCAATGTTCATTTCAGTCCTCCTTATCATGATTTAGGAATCTGACTAAAGTGATGATGATCACCTGTCAACAACCGCAAGTTCGTGGGCCCGGTTGAAGGAGACGCACTGTTTATTTTCTCTGGAAAATGATTAATAATAATACAAAAATGGTGTATGACATAAAAGAAATTTATTATTCTAATCTCATGTCACACTAGACAGTGGATTTCCATCTGGCAACTTGCTGTTGCAAAATTTTTCCAGCAAATGCTACACTAGGTGACTAATTGAATATCTTTTTACAGCCTGCACCATCAGCACCAAATATCAGTACCACTCAGAATTTTGATTCATTGCGGCTCTTAAACTTAGAAGACAATTGCATCAATTCATGGGATGAGATTGTTAAGCTTTCTCATCTCAAAAGGTAACATTTGATGTAACCTATAGCTTTTCACTCTGGTTAAATATGTGTTTCTGTTAGTAAATTAATGAAAATGATATGTGATTTTAGATTGGAACAGCTTCATCTGAATAAGAACAAATTGAAGCATATCTTCTTCCCTGCTGTGAATCATTCAGGTTCTAAACTAGTAAACACAGATAAGCGGCAAGATGGATGTTCCATGCCTTTTGGGAGTCTGCAATGTCTTCTTTTAGGTATTTTCCAGAGCTAGTATCCTCTGCTCCGTGATGTTTAGATTAAATTTAGATACCTTTAGTGTTCATGATAAATGTTCCCATCAACATTTTCAGAGGCAACTTAGGTTTTTTTCCTCATGACTAACCAGTAACAAGCAACTGTCTCAGGATGTAATGAGATTGATGATCTGCTCTCTATAGATTCACTCAACTTTTTTCCAAGTTTGGTGGTGAGTTCATTTTCTTTGAATAGTTTATGCTAATACCTTTAAGGATTTTAAGTTATAATAAGCCATTTCATTGATTTGACTTTTTAGAGTTTACTTTTATGCATGTGCCAAAGGGGACAAAGCTTGTGCAGTTGTATGATACGATAATGTACCTTCTATGAATACATACATACATACATACATACATACATACATACATATATGTATATAGGTGTATATATGTATATACATACATATATATGTATATACATGTATGTATGTACACACACACACACACACACACACACACACACACACACACACACACACACACACACACACACACTATATATATATATATATATATACACATATATATATATATAATATAAACTCGTTAACCTTCTTTTTAATGTCCTTTTGAAAACATTTGTTAGCGTAATGTCCCTTTTTTTACCTTTATAACATGTAAGAGTCTTTGCAATATTTTTTCTAGTTCCTTTTAGGAGGTTTTCTTTCAATTTTATTATTCCTAGGACTCTGTGTTTTTCTATAATTCTTAGGATTGTATTGTGTTCCTGAATTTTCCATTTGAAAACCAAACTAATAGCAAAAATCTCCCAATTCCAATCGTGACCAGGACTGTTTTAACCTTGATACAACAGAGCTAGCTCGTGGGGAATACTGTGTAGACAGAGTAGAGGATATAGCTATATCTTCTTCTTCGTTCACAAATCGTGACTGGGACTGTTTTAGCGTTGATACGACAGAGCTAGCTTGTGGGGAATACTGTGTAGACGGAGGAGAGGATATAGATACTGTTTATAGCTATATCTTCTTCTTTGTTCACATGTATATCAAAAGGGAAAGGAAAAACAATAAAACAGTAAAGATGGAAGCAAAAGAATATACAAGGGATGCAAACTAAATAGTAGTATTAACAAGAGGTACACTTACATACTTGATTATTCTTCTGTTATAAATAACAAACAGAAATAAAGTCTTGACTTAAATCTTTGAGGTCAGCTACGTGAATCTCCTACCTTTCTCTTTTAGGACCCATCTTCTTCTATATTAACTACCAAATCTTCTCTTTTAACTTTCTCCATTTGAGTTTGTTTAGGTGACATGACTGTTAATTTGCACACATGTAGGTTTAATTGCACATGTCCAGATCATCTCAGTTTTGCTGCATTATATCATATATTGAAGCTACCTCTAATAGTAACCTCCCATTAGGAAGCTCTTCTAAAACCATCTATATGAAAGTTATAGCTTAGTTAATGAAGTTCACCACAATGTATGTTACGCTGTAGCGCTTATTTATGCTTTTCTGTGAACGTTTCATGAAAACATATTGCACGTATCAATTTCTTTTCTGCATTCTTATTTTGTTCTTAAAACTAAATAGTGTTTCTTGAGAACCATTAATTAAGAACAAAACAAAGTGCCAATTTGGCTTTCCTGTAATTTGACATCCTCTTGAGATAAATATGAATGTCTGGTTCAGTGCATTTGCCGATTCCAATTACAGCTGTAGCTGGAGTCAGGATTTCCTATTGTAATTACTCCACTTACAATAGCAAAATTTGTAAGAATGTGTATCACCTTTAGTCTTAAAACCATTATGTAGTCAACACATTCTTCTTGCCCTTATTTATTAGATGCTTCCATTCCCCCCCGGAGTTTGTTGTGATTAAGGTACTGCTACTGACACCTAACTCTGAGTGTTATTTATTTTTATTTATTTGATTCTAGATTGTGAGGAAATTTTTTGCAAGTGGTATCTATCAGCAGTAAGTACTTTATTTGATTACATCTTAGAGCACTTTGCTTGTATTGTTCCCCAGTATTCTGCTACCCTTTTGCATGTTAATGCTTTCATCCCCACTCGAGTCTTTGTCCGAAATATGTTAGGAATAAGATTTGTGCATCACGACAATTTGGACTTTGCATCATTAACAATGTATGTATATATAGTTTTGCGTCTAAATGCAACTATAGAATGTAAAGTTTTAAAAAACCCCTCTTTCTTTTACTGAGGGAAAGACAAAGCTGCTCATTCTCATTCCTTGGTACAGAAAATAGAGTTGTGATTCAGAGAACCAGAATAGAAGTTAGGCTCTTTAAGTATCACCTTTGTTTCACTGTCATCAGACACAATTTACTACATTCTATCATGATAGTAACAATTTGCATGTTTTGAAGGACATCAGACTTTCTGATAATCCTATAGTTGATCAAGCTAAAGGTGGGATCCCAAGATTTGTTCTGATTGCACGTCTAGCAAAAGTCAAAATACTGAATGGCAGTGAGGTACCATCTGAGGTTCTATCTGCTGTTAAGAATTTGTAATCCTATTGTTTAGAGAGACTGTTCAAATTCATGTGGTATTATACTTTTCATATCCAGGTTAGCCCACGTGAACGGAAGGAATCAGAAATTCGGTAAGCTGATAGAATTGTCTGCTACCGGGTTCTCTCTGGTTCTCTTAGTGCTTTTTCATTGACTATTTTCTCAATAAGTTGTTTACAACTTCAATATTTTATTAATTTTTCAGAAGAGCACTCTTCAATGTTCACATATGATATTTTCAATTTTATTTATTTGAATGACATTGTTCTTGTTCATAAAATTCATGTCTTTCCATTGGAAACCACTGTTAGACCCTAATGCCACTAGGAAAGAATCTTAGGGGGGTGAATAGGGTTTATGCTAATCTAATCCGATTTAATGCCCATTAAAACTAATTAACAAGTTATCCTAGCAAATAAGATATGCAACAATTATATGCAAGGATAATCAATATAAATAAAGGGTAAAATAAACAAACTGTAAATGTGATAGGGCAATATACACAAAGAGTAATAGACAATGGCGATATAACTTATAAGATAAACACAAAAGAAAATACATAAATGACAAACTCAAACACAAACAAATGATCACGGAGTTCGGACTTTCTATCCTATGTCTCCGCTCCCTACTTCCGGGGAGAAATTCACTATCACACCGGGTTTCAACGCTCACCCGAAAACATTTACACCACACAATATCGGTTTTCAACACTCACCGATCAAAGTTCACAATCACTTACAATGTAACTACACATCTACCACCTCAAGTGTTGGCCTCTCACGTGTCTTCATCAAGTGCTCGGAATTATTACCTCTCACTAGGTTTTACTACCGATGTCACTCATCTTGTGACCGACCACGTCTCTCACCTCTACACTCCTCTTGATGTACTTGTGCAATACAAAGTGAATCCTCACAATTAGGCTTAATACAACAAATATTTGTTCTCTACTATGGATGAGAACACAATAAAAGCTCACACTCTAAGTCACAAACCTACAACCCCAAATTATACTATGTATGCAAATACAACAAGCTCAATGGTTGTGTGTGAACAAAGAGAAAATCAAATATAAACTCAATGTAAACACTAGCATAATGAAGATGATAAACAACAAATAATTAATGCAAAGCTAGTATTAAGTTTAGAAATTCTTCTCTGAAAAATAAGATGGAGAGATGGAGATTGAAGCTCAAACAATGAAGATGATCTCCTCCATTTGTGAAAACTTCTTCACAAACAAAACTAACACTAAAACAAACTTAAACCCTTGTTAAACTTTTGTAAAGTTGTATAAACAATTTTCTTAAATAATAATAGAACTCGGTATAAGGGAGTATATATAAGAGATCCTAAAACACAAGAAAAACCCAGCAAAAGGACAAAAAACCCCAAAAAATAAGGAGTCTAGAAAACTAGCCGTTATGCAGTTATAAGTCGACTTGTTATAATAATAAGTCGACTTGTAAATGTCATAAGTCGACTTGCTATAAGTCGACTTGCGTTGTCTGATAAGTCGACTTGCCAGCGGTAAAATGAACATTCCAGAACATTTCATAAGTCGACTTATCAACCCTGATAAGTCGACTTATGAACATGCACAGAGACTGTGCATGTTCAAAAATTAACTTTGAAACCTTAATTAAAAATAGCAAATAAAATCAGAAAAATATAAAACTTTGGGAAATGTTTATAAACATGATAATAAACGTGTTACAATTTTTTTTTGGAATTGTACTTTCTAATAGTAAAAACTCATCATTTTGTAAAAATGTACAAAGTACATCTTTTTGTTATTTTGACTTAAACAAACTTTTAAAACCTTATAAAATAATTTTATAGACTTAATAAAAGATGTATATAATGATTGTTAAGTCCATAAACCAATAACACGATATTTTCGTAAAAACACCTATATTTTGATAAAATCAATAAATATGTGTGTGTGTATGATATTGAGCTTAGAGTATTAAACACACATAATATAAAACCTAAACTAAAAATACCCAAGCTGTGTGTATGATATTGAGCTTAGAGTATTAAACACACATAATATAAAACCTAAACTAAAAATACCCAAGCTTGATGTTCTTCAATATGGTTAGAGTATTAAACACACATAATATAAAACCTAAACTAAAAATACCCAAGCTTGATGTTCTTCAATATGGCTTGACTTGGTAAACTTGAATGAAGTTTGAATTTGAATTTTTGACTTGAATTGCATTGCTTCATACCGATATTCCGCCAACCTCCATTGGATATGATCGTTGAAGAGCAATTCCATCCAACCTCCGACATGGATATTTGTGTAGATTATCTAACAAAACAAATACAAATACTCGACATGTTAGGAATTGTTTGTAATCATCAAAACAAGATTAGGGAATAGGTTCATAAACATGAGGCTAACAATCTTTCCCTTTTTGATGATGACAAACAATCTACAAAAAGAGATATAAAATATGCATGATACAAAAGAATATATAAATCATAAACATCATGCATAAAAATCAAAACTATACTCATAATATTTCTTCCTATTTGACAACATCAAAAAAGGAAATGCCAAGAGAGCGAAGGCTCCCCTACAAATATGCATGGGTAAGTATAAAAACAATAATAGAAATAGGGAATGCTTCCCCTATCAAAAAACCTTAATATATGCAATGAAATGCAAGGCAAAACATGTGAGCAAACATAGATGAAAATGTGCTAAATGTAACTCACATACAAAATGACAATGAGGACACATAAGGATATATTAATATGAAAAGGTGTGTCTCAAAACACAAACATAAAAACAATGTATAAATAGATTTATAAAATCAAAAGAAAGAAAAACATGAGAATCATAAAAAAAATTCAAATGAAAACAAATCACTCAAATAAAATCATAAATAAATGAATCCAACCAATATCAATTTCAACAAGAAATCAAGAGAGACAACCACATCAACTCATATAAACATATATCAGCCGGTAAACATGAAACAAATCCGGGGGGTTGCTTAAACACAAACCTCTCATAAAAAATCAAAACCAATAAAATGAAAACAAAGGAATTTGACTAAAAAAATTGTTTTCATTTACAAAAATTTCAAGACACATTTTTCAAAAACTAAGAAATGAAAAATTAAAAACACTAAGAATCTTAATTTAAAATCAAAATTGTTTTGGTACTCAATTATTCTTGGTACCTAAGAGTCTAAGGACATGACCCATATCATTAAAGTTCAAAGCCCTTGGGTTATGAACCCTCTTGGGCACATTTGGTGCACGAACACGGTCAAAACAAAAATTGTATAAATGACCCTTCCAGTTGCAATAAGTGCAATGAAAGGATTGAAATGATTTGTGTTTACCAAACGGTTGTGCACATGACTCATTTGTAAAAATAAGTTCTTTAAAATTATTTTGCAAACGAGAAACTTCATAAAACAAAGGTGGTCTTTTTGGAACATTTTGCAAAATAGGAGTTTTTTGCACATCAAAATAAAATTTAGGAAGATGTCCAAACCTATCACAAACATCATATTTAAAACATGTGGTCTACTAGAATTATTTGACAAACTAGAATTCTTTTTTAAATCAAAGCAAAACTTTACCAAATAGCCAAACCGACCACATAGATCACATTTATACACATGAGCATACTTATGATGAACTTTATGTGTGTGTGCATGTACATGTGTGTGATGATGAAGCTTGATGAGATGCACAAAAAGAATTAATATGAGCCTAAGTGGGTTTATGTGCATCATAGCAAAATCTAGCA
The DNA here is from genome assembly GCF_001876935.1 of Asparagus officinalis. NCBI lineage: Eukaryota > Viridiplantae > Streptophyta > Magnoliopsida > Asparagales > Asparagaceae > Asparagus > Asparagus officinalis. The sequence continues at coordinate 9,315,863 of NC_033795.1, read as the reverse complement.
AGATGGCCTTTACGATCGTAATTTGTGCATTTGTAGACTTTGCTATACATGTGTGCATGATGCATAGGATGTTTAGATGTTTTAGAATGAGACTTAGCACACATGTCCATAAGCTTTTTGTTATTAACAATACATGTTTTAAGGGTTGAATCTAAAGATGATATGCGATCCCTAACATGATTCAAGTCATCATTATGCATACAAGTATTGTTATTAGAATCAGAAGAAACAAAAGCATTTACAAGAATATCCAATTGTTTTCTACTAGCTTTTACTTCTAAAATGGCATTGTTTTTGTCATGAGCCAAGTTAGCAATATCTAATTTTAAATTATTATTTTTTAAATTTAGCATATCATTGTTTACTTTAAGAGCAATATTTTTTTTAGTAATGATATCAAATTTGAAAGCTAACTTCTTATGATCGGATTTTAAATCTGCATGCTTGCTTTTTAAATCTAAAAAGATATGATACAAATTGTTGTAGGCATGCAATAATTTTTCAGAAGCACAAGCAAGTTCATCACTAGATAAATCATTATTGGATTCGAACTCACTTACCACACTAGGATTATCCCCTAGTGGACGTGTGCATGATGCTCCTTTAGAACTTAAAGCGGGATCCCTTAAAGCTTGTTGGATCGTCTCCAAGTCACCATGATATGTCTCGATATGTTTCCATAATGTATATATACTATCAAAACAAGCAAATTTATTAGAAATAGATGTATCAAAAGTGTTTGGCAAGAATTCTAACAAAAGCTTGTTCAAAACAAACATTCTTTTATCATTTGTGCTCCAAATAGATTTATCTAATTTGGGCACAACATATGTACTATCAATAATTTCTCATAAATCAAAATGTTTAGATCTAACAAATATTTTAAATCTAGAATACCATTGGGCATAAGGAAAAGCATTGATAGAAGGAGCAATATTAGGATCATAGCCTAAACAAGATGCATAATGCATGTCCATAACGTATATATGTGCAAGCAAGATATAAATGAAATCAAAACAAGATTAGCAATATAAGATAACTTGGATTTTTAACTCAAGACGATTCAACCTTAAATCAAAGAACACCAAGCTCTGATACTAATTGTTAGATCCTAATGTCACTAGGAAAGAACCTTAGAGGGGGACGGTAAATAAGGTTTATGCTAATCTAATTTAATTTAATACCAATTAAAACTAATTAACAAGTTATCCTACCAAATAAGATGTACAACAATTATATGCAAGGATAATCAATATAAACAAAGGGTAAAATAAACAAACTACAAATGCGATAGTGCAATATACACAAAGAGTAATAGACAATGACGATATAAGATAAATACAAAAAAAAATATGTCAATGACAAACTCAAACACAAGCAAATGATCACAGAGTTCGTACCTTCCGTCCTACGTCTCCGTTCCCCACTTTCGGGAAGAAATCCATTATCACACCGGGTTTTCAACGTTCGCCCGAAAACGTTTACACCATACAATATCGATTTTTAACGCTCACTGATCAACGTTCACAATCACTCACAATGTAACTATACAACTACCACCTTAAGTGTTGACCTCTCACGTGTCTCCCTCAAGTGCTGAGAATTATTACCTCTCAGTAGGCTTTACTATCGACGAAACTCCTCTTAGGACCGATCACGTCTCTTACCTCTACACTCCTCTTGGTGTACTTGTGCAATACAAAGTGAATCCTCATAATTAGGCTCGATACAATAAATATTTGTTCTCTACTATGGATGAGAACACAATGAAATCTCACATTCTAAGTCACAAATCAACAATCCCAAATTATACTATTTATTCAAATACAACAAGCTCAATGGTTGTGTGTGAACAAAGAAAAAATCAAATATAAACTCAATGTAAACACTAGCTTAATGAAGATGATAAATAACAAATAATTAATGTAAAGCTAGTGTTGAGTTTAGAAATTCTTCTCTGAAAAACAAGATGGAGAGACGGAGATTGAAGCTCAAACAATGAAGATGATCTCCTCCACTTGTAAAAACTTCTTCACAAACCAAACAAACACTAAAACAAACTTAAACCCTTGTTAATTTTTTGTAAAGTTGTATAAACAATTTTCTTAGATAATAATAGAGCTGGGTATAATGGGGTATATATAGGAGACCACAAAATACAAGAAAAACCCAGCAAAAAAACAAAAAACCCAAAAAGCAAGGAGTGAAAAACTAGCCGTTATGCAGTTATAAGTCGACTTGCTACAGTAATAAGTCGACTTGTAACTAGTCGTTACAATCAAAAAATCAACCCATAAGTCGACTTGTGTTGTTTGATAAGTCGACTTGGCAGCGACAAAATGAACATTCCAGAGCATTTCATAAGTCCACTTATCAACCCTGATAAGTCGACTTATGAACATGCACAGAGGCTGTGCATGTCCAAAAATTAACTTAGAAACCTTAATTAAAAATAGCAAATAAAATCAGAAAAATATAAAATTTTGGAAAATGTTTATAAACATGTTAATAAACATGTTACAAAAAGAATTTTTAGAATTGTACTTCCCAATAGTGAAAACTCATCATTTTGCAAAAATGTCCAAAAACATGAAAATACAAAACACTTGTTTTTGTCATTTTGACTTAAACAAACTTTTGAAACCTTATAAAATAATTTTATAGACTTAATAAAAGATGTATGTAATGATTGTTAAGTCCATAAATCAAATAACACAATATTTTCATAAAAACACCTATATTTTGATAAAATCAATAAATACGTGTGTATGATATTGAGCTTAGAGTATTAAACACACATAATATAAAACCTAAACTAAAAATACCCAAGCTGTGTGTATGATATTGAGCTTAGAGTATTAAACACACATAATATAAAACCTAAACTAAAAATACCCAAGCTTGATGTTCTTCAATATGATTAGAGTATTAAACACACATAATATAAAACCTAAACTAAAAATACCCAAGCTTGATGTTCTTCAATATGATTCGACTTGGTAAACTTGGATGAAGCTTGAACTTGAATCTTTGACTTGAATTGCATTGCTTCATACCGATATTCCACCAACCTCCATTGGATATGATCTTTTGAAGAGCAATTCCATCCAACCACCGACATGGATATTTGTGTAGATTACCTAACAAAACAAATACAAACACTCGACACAAGTTGTTAGGAATTGTTTGTAATTATCAAAACAAGATTAGGGAATAGGCTCATAAACATGAGGCCAACAACCACATGATTTAGAGATCCATAAATTGACCAATCATTGTTTCTGCAAAAATGGTTGTTCTCGTGTAGATACTGTTTCTGCAAGGTATAGTGGTAAATTACTTTTTTACTCGAAATTATTATAATTATTCTTTGCAGTACTTAGGGTGGAAGATTTTAAAAAAAATATACAATTGTGTTTATTAAAACTAATAATTACTAGGTGTCAGCTTATGAAGGTTTGAGACCATTATTGGCCAAATTGTTTTTTCTACCTATTAGCCTGATTAACTATAGCATTTTACTTGTCAGGCAAAGTTCCTATTTAATTCGTGACTAGCTACTTCAACTTTTCTTTCTTTGTGTATAATAACAACAGCAAAGCTTTTATACCGATTTTTTTGGTGCTGGCTACATGTATGTTTGGTTTTGTTAAAGACTATCTCCTATGTTGAGCTAACCAATATTATATCCTTCATAATTGCTTCTAACCAAGTCATTTCTAACATACCTCTAGTCTTCTTTGCTCAATTAATTTTGTCTATTATACTTTTCTCTACAACTCAATTTTTTATTAAGATTTATTAATTAAAAACATGGCGAAATGCCTGTCTTTTCTCTAACATTAATTCTGTGAGTTTGAAGCACAACAGTAAATGAGTGCCATTTATGTGGTTATCTTTTGATTGAAGCTTGGAAAAATTGCAATTTGAAATTTTAAATATTATAGTTATTTTAGTTTATATGATATCTAACCCAGGAGCCTCTGCAGATATGTCCGCCTAGTTATGGCCAAGTTGCAATCAGATGATCCACAGGAGATAAAACGTCTGCACCCTAGGTAATATAATTTGTTGCTATAGATGTGCCTGCTAGTTCAAATATTTGTATTCCAGCATGAAATTATATATATGAAAGTGAGAGAGATGAGATAAGGAACAGGGATGTCCCTATCTGGCCCTCGTTTTGGAGATTGGGTCATTAAAGTTGTATGATTTTTCCAAGTAGCATCTATCTGTTACCCTAAATTACAAAGCCACGCGTTGTCCCTTTACTGTGAATGAGGTTCCTAACCTCCAGATATTTACTACTACAGGTTTTTTGAACTCAAGGTTTTGCATGGCATTGAAGATGAGAAGCCATCGAATGGACCTGCAGGCCCTCAAAAAATGGCTTCTGGACTGCTCTGTATGCTCTCAGGCATCATTAATGAGTCACTCTAGAAGAGTCAATTCTTTTCATTATATATATTTTGTATGTTAATGTGCAGGTATGACATTGAAATGTGTTGGAGCTTCAATTGCTGAGAAGTCGCCTTTGACAAAAAAATTGCCACCTACTACTACCGTATGTATCTGTCTCTAGATTGCATGCATGTATATTTTCTTATTTAAAATATATTATGGCTTGAACTATGCTATAAAGTTATGATGACCACCTGACAACCATATTATCTCAGAATGTTAGTAGTTATTTGGCTCTAACTTCTTTTTATTTGACTGTTTGTTTATGTTTTCCTTGGATATGGAAATTAGGTAGGCAAGTTGAAGGTACTATGCGAGAGCTTCTTTAAACTTAAAGGAATGAAGCTAAGACTGTTTGTTGAAGAAGAGGTATGTATTTGGTGCTTGATTTATCCTTTTAGGTGGTGCTTGGCAAGGGGTTAAGAGAGGTCTGGTTAATTCCGTTTGGCTTTGATAATTAGCGTGAAGGGTTAATGCTTGTGTTTGGCAAATAAAGAAGAGTCAAGTAAGTTAAAGTCTCTAATATTTTAAAAAAATATATGAATTTTAACCTTATTATATGTGGGAAGTTTACTAATAATTATTGCATTTGATAAATTCAGCTTGTATTTTCAAAGCTATAAATATATAAGTCATTTATGTATTTTTTAAATAAATGATTGTTGAAAAGACTAAAAAAATACTGTTAAATTAGAAAAATAATAACTTATGGTTACATAGGGATAAAACTATATTCGTTCTTACCATAAAAATTAAATTAACATTTTTGCATGAAATTAAATGCTAGAAGGAATAATGATCTAGCATGATTTTAGATAGGCTTTTGATTAATCATTAAATCTCAATAGAAATTTGGTTATTCAAGAACAAAAGCAATAAATGGATTGATAGTACTACATATAAATTCTAATTTTTCCAATATTCAGAAAATAAGAAAATTTACATGTAAATTTAAGATTACATGTAATTCAACCTTGATACACATTAATATGCGGCATACTCAGCCAGTATCACTTATTTCATGGGTGAAAAGCAATCCTACTGCAAAATTCATCGTGTTATTCGTAGCTATTCGATATCATTATATGAGAATTATAAAAGAAAAATTAATCAATTGTATATTGTATAGGATACTATACATGTATAATTTAGATTTATAGGAACAAGCTACAGCATTTTTTTGATAACAAAGTTCATCGTTTACTTTTTTCTTATCTCCTTACACGTACAAGAATTATATTTTAGTAACAACTTCTGATAGTTGCTATAGATAGGCGGATGGTTCAGTAAATGACTTAAAAAAAAATCAAGCTAACAAAAAGAACACGTTTCCTAGTTTTTAAGAAATTACTATTCTTATCCTTAGTGAAGAGGCGGAGTACATTCTTACTTCGCCTCTTCACACGGAACTTTAGCCCGCCAAATAATGGGCTAACTTCCAGTTAAGCCTCAAGTGCGGCTTTACTAGACCTTGCTCAATTTTTGATATTTGGGAGGTTAAGCAGGGGTTAAAGCCCTGTTAAAGCCCTTTAACCCCTTCATTAACCCGTTGCCAAACAAGGCCTTAGGGTATCTACATCTGTATCTTTATGATAATATACTTGATCTCGAGCTTATTACATTTGAGATGTTTACTACAGAAAAAAAAAATCTTAAAATTAAGGGCTCCTTTTTTTATATTTTTCTTTGACACTTCTTTGCAAGGTGGTTTTGTTTTTTTTCATGAGGTCAGTTTTATTTAGTTACTTCAATATTGATATTTACTTTTTGATATAGTCAGTCCTACATCAAAAAGGGCAAGGGGGTGCCCTCCAATTCTGCTCGCCGCTTATTACATACGATAAATTAACGAAAACTCCCTAATTTTAAAGGTGAACCTAAGGGAATGTCTGCATATGTATTATACTATAACTTCAGCTAAAAAAAAAACTTAAAAGTCTCTTTCTTACCTATTCGCTACTAATAAGGTACATCAAATTTCTAGTACCCTCCGTTAGAACTTCTTCCGCTATGTAACAAGCATGAAGGGTCGATAGCCTAATTTTTACTGGTTTTTAATAGGGATCACCATTACCGCAATTGCTGGATGATGATATGGCAACTTTAATAGATCTCGGAATCACGTCAGGATCAACCATTCTGCTGGATGAAGAAAGTTAAACAGCACAATGCTTAAAGAAACCGGGCTTCTGCTTCCCTGAAGCACCATAACCTCTGGCCTCAGAAACACTAGCATTTAGATTTTGTTACTTGAGCAAGTGGCGTGTATATCACTAAACTATTTATGTTTGTCTTTGTGCATACATATGGTGATATGTCTACACTGTATATGAACTTGTATAATATTCACACATTTTCCTTTGATACTAAATCTTTACTGAGCCGGAGGGCTGAATGAAAGAAATGGCTGATGTTATGCGGATGAAGGTTTATGGAAAGATGAACGTGTAAGATATTCTTGATCCTTTTTTATTTTTTTTATTACTTGTATGTGAATGGATGGAATGTTGTGATGTTTTGGGCTATCTGTAATAATGATGTGGAATAATATGTATGAGATGCCGGCTCTTTTTGTTAAATGAGCTACGAGAGATAGGCTAGTGGTGATGCCCATCATACATGTTGCATTAGAAGACATGAATGTTACCACTCTATTTTTTAGTAACTTATTTTGCTAAATGACCAGTCATTTCATAACCATCAAACCCTAATAATTCATATAACAAAAATATTCACATTACGTCATCTTCCTATTGTTAGTACATGATTTCTCGGAAGACATATGCTTTACCTTTCTCGGAAGACATATGCTTTACCTCTATGAATTATATTGACCTTGAATGTTTCTTGATGCTTATAATATAATATTCTACTAACTTTTTGGAGATAGGATCAGAGCCCAATTTTGAAGCCAATAACTGAGTTTTGATTGAATTTTGACTTTTGGGTCGTATAGATCATTTGAGAGCAGAAGTTGGGCAAACAAATTTTTATCCCCATTGTACAATCAAAATGTTCATGTGCTAATATCGAATATGAGATGATCAAGAAAGATGTAAATATCAGAACTATGTACTAGTTTCTTAAAAGCCCAAACCTAATAAAAGGAATAAATTACCATGTGTTTTTTGTAATCTCTCTTAATCGGCTCAGTATTAGAAGTTTCTTTGTGACTTTTTGGTATTAAAAGTCCACTACTTTTGTATAGGCGTTTTTATTTGCCGCCAGTTAAAATTTAGGGAAGGTTTTGTCAATTTCAAAACACATTTACAGAAAAATATATATTAATTCAATTAAATACTTAACTATCCACATCTTCAAAACCTTTAAGAAATCTATAAATTTATTTATTTCAGGCATTTTAATCTAGTTACACAAGTCAAATAAAGTCACGTCTGCGCTCTAATAATTCTGAAATTTAAATCATGTGAGGTCACCTACAATTTTCCCGTCAAATATTTTTGATACCAGCGAAGAAAGTGCGAAAATTACACTAGATTCTATATTCGTAGCTTAAAATAGAAACATTTAGATAAGACAAAAGAATGACCATGGAATCTAAATTATTCCAGCCTAACACGGAACCAAATGAGGAAAAAAAGAACAAAAAAGAAAAAGAAAAAGAAAAGAAAAGAAAGCGAATGTCATCGCAGTCCACCACTAAAGGCCACCTGTCCTCTTCCTCTACTTTCTTCACACTTCAGAACATATCCCTTCCGTTAACAAAACCCTAACCAAACAAAATTGGATCATCAAATTTCCAATTTTTACCCAATCTCCTCCCTCTCAATTCTGAATGGAGCCCTCAACCGATCTCCAAGATTGGGAGCTCCTCAACGAATCAGACTCGGGCCCGAACCCTAAACCCAAACCCTGCGAACCCCTCGATTCCGATGATGGCGCAATCAACCCCGACTATTTCTCCCTCAGCCCGATCAAATCTCGGCAATCCGAAGACGAGATCGATGAGGGCGGCGTCGATTCCGATAACCCTAGCTGGCTCGACCCCGATTCGGACTCGAGGTACCACTCGATCAAGGATTCCAGGAGCTTCTCGTCCGATGAGTCGTCGGAGGAGCTAGGATTTGAGAAGAAGGAGGCGGTGGGTGATGGTGAACTGGGGAAAGATGGGAGCTTGGACGGGAGTGGGGTTAGGGTTTGGTGGAGGATGCCACTGGAGGTGCTGAAAGTTTGGGTTTTGAGGGCGAGGCCAGTTTGGTCAATCTCGATCGCGGCGGCGATCATTGGGGTTTTGATGCTTGGGAGGAAGCTTTATAAGATGAAGCAGAAGGGAAGGAGTATTCCGCTGAAGATTGCCATTGATGACAAGGTGAGAATGTTTGATTGCTCCTATTGCTGTTTTAACAATTTGAGGTGAGGGGCCAGTCTGGTATTGCTGCACTTTATAATATAAGTTGATTAAAGGTAGCTTATAGAAGTAACTCATATAATTCATTGAAAATAACAGTTTGGTAACTAATTATCAGAAACTGTTTAAAAAGTAGCTAAGTTGTTTGGTAAAACTGTGCTTAATAGGCATTGTTATAAGATAAAAGGTATATATGCTATATAAACTAAAAAAAAAAAGCTGTTTTTAAAAGCATCCTCAAATTGCTTCTAAAAGCACCCCCTTAAAAACAGAAGCAATTTCAATAAGTATGCTAAAACTTTTTCACCAAAACCATTATTGGGTGCTTTAAAAAAAATACGCAAAGCACCTAAAAAAGCAATGCTAAACTGGCCCTTAATGTTAAAATTAAGGTCTCACTACTTGATAGTTGATTATTGGTTTTTTTTAGATAATAGTCCCTTAAATCTTCAATAATTGTATATTAGTTCCTCAAATCTTAGAAATTGCATATTAGCCCCTCAAATCTTAGAGGATCTTGCAAAATGGCCCCTCAAGTTAAGTCATATTAGATTTGAGGGGAATATTCTCTCAAAGCGACTTTATCCCTCTAATATGATCCCTAACCCATTCCTTAATAGGCTTAAACCCAATAGCCACTTAAAACAAACCTAAATCCACTTGCGTTCTTAACCAAAGTTGTTAGAAAAAAAAACCCTAACCCAAAGTTGAGCTTCACTAAGGTTTGAAACATCAGAGAGGGGGTAGTTTGGTGATTGCAAATGTTGGGTTTGGAGATAACTAATCCATTATTAGGTTTTTTAATTGAAATACTTACGAAGGGACTATTTTGCAAGACCTTATAGGATTTTAGGGGCTAATATGCAATTTTCAAGATTTGATAGACTAACATGGAATTATTGAAGATTTAAATATCTTTAAAAACCCTTGATTATTTTGCACTACATAAGTTTTGATAGCCTCTAATAGCCATGGAACATCCTCACAGTATGTGCTCAATAGCAAAGGTGGAACTAAGTAATAGCGTATAGAAGAGAAAACTACAAGATCAAAGACTATCCTTAAATTTTGCAATCCTTTTGATGGATCTTACTCTTTACTCAGTTCTGTTAGTGTCTAAAATATCAGTCAGTATATCAATATATCGGTCGATGTATCAGGTTCTACGGCAGCCCGCAATGATATTTACATGTTTATAGCGTATTTTGGTTTTGAGTTTTTTCCCGATATATAGGCCGATATATGATATATCATTATATCCCAATATCCGTGGATATTTTTTTAAGGTTTTTTTGGGTTTGGGTTTGGTTTTAGGTTTCCAACTCGACCCAAAAACCAAATAAACCCTCCTTTTATTTTAGAAATCACAATCGATCTCACAAAAATCCTAACCCTTACAATTTCGGCATTTGCCTCTCTCTTGCTTCTTTCCCGCTTCTCTCTCTCGCTCTCCACCTATGGCCTTCCTCTCTTTTTCTGCACTCTCTTCTTTGCCCTCTCCTCCCTTTCTCTCTCTCTTTGCCTTTTTTCGCCCTCTCTAAAGGGAAGGAGTATTCCGCTGAAGATTGCCATTGATGACAAGGTGAGAATGTTTGATTGCTCCTATTGCTGTTTTAACAATTTGAGGTGAGGGGCCAGTCTGGTATTGCTGCACTTTATAATATAAGTTGATTAAAGGTAGCTTATAGAAGTAACTCATATAATTCATTGAAAATAACAGTTTGGTAACTAATTATCAGAAACTGTTTAAAAAGTAGCTAAGTTGTTTGGTAAAACTGTGCTTAATAGGCATTGTTATAAGATAAAAGGTATATATGCTATATAAACTAAAAAAAAAAAGCTGTTTTTAAAAGCATCCTCAAATTGCTTCTAAAAGCACCCCCTTAAAAACAGAAGCAATTTCAATAAGTATGCTAAAACTTTTTCACCAAAACCATTATTGGGTGCTTTAAAAAAAATACGCAAAGCACCTAAAAAAGCAATGCTAAACTGGCCCTTAATGTTAAAATTAAGGTCTCACTACTTGATAGTTGATTATTGGTTTTTTTTAGATAATAGTCCCTTAAATCTTCAATAATTGTATATTAGTTCCTCAAATCTTAGAAATTGCATATTAGCCCCTCAAATCTTAGAGGATCTTGCAAAATGGCCCCTCAAGTTAAGTCATATTAGATTTGAGGGGAATATTCTCTCAAAGCGACTTTATCCCTCTAATATGATCCCTAACCCATTCCTTAATAGGCTTAAACCCAATAGCCACTTAAAACAAACCTAAATCCACTTGCGTTCTTAACCAAAGTTGTTAGAAAAAAAAACCCTAACCCAAAGTTGAGCTTCACTAAGGTTTGAAACATCAGAGAGGGGGTAGTTTGGTGATTGCAAATGTTGGGTTTGGAGATAACTAATCCATTATTAGGTTTTTTAATTGAAATACTTACGAAGGGACTATTTTGCAAGACCTTATAGGATTTTAGGGGCTAATATGCAATTTTCAAGATTTGATAGACTAACATGGAATTATTGAAGATTTAAATATCTTTAAAAACCCTTGATTATTTTGCACTACATAAGTTTTGATAGCCTCTAATAGCCATGGAACATCCTCACAGTATGTGCTCAATAGCAAAGGTGGAACTAAGTAATAGCGTATAGAAGAGAAAACTACAAGATCAAAGACTATCCTTAAATTTTGCAATCCTTTTGATGGATCTTACTCTTTACTCAGTTCTGTTAGTGTCTAAAATATCAGTCAGTATATCAATATATCGGTCGATGTATCAGGTTCTACGGCAGCCCGCAATGATATTTACATGTTTATAGCGTATTTTGGTTTTGAGTTTTTTCCCGATATATAGGCCGATATATGATATATCATTATATCCCAATATCCGTGGATATTTTTTTAAGGTTTTTTTGGGTTTGGGTTTGGTTTTAGGTTTCCAACTCGACCCAAAAACCAAATAAACCCTCCTTTTATTTTAGAAATCACAATCGATCTCACAAAAATCCTAACCCTTACAATTTCGGCATTTGCCTCTCTCTTGCTTCTTTCCCGCTTCTCTCTCTCGCTCTCCACCTATGGCCTTCCTCTCTTTTTCTGCACTCTCTTCTTTGCCCTCTCCTCCCTTTCTCTCTCTCTTTGCCTTTTTTCGCCCTCTTTA
>NC_033795.1:9282066-9303851 GCF_001876935.1 Asparagus officinalis | reverse complement strand
CTTCCCCCTTCTCCTCTCTCTTCGCCTTCTCTCTTACTCCACCCCTTTCTATATCTCTCTACCTCTCTCTAATCTTTTCCTACGTCTCTTTTAATGCTTCCCCCTTCTCCTCTCTCTTCGCCTTCTCTCTTACTCCACCCCTTTCTATATCTCTCTACCTCTCTCTAATCTTTTCCTACGTCTCTTTTAATGTTATGCACTTTGAAAGTTTTATGATGCAATCGAGAAGAAAGTTTTTACAATCAGTTAGTTATTCTAAAGATATATTATGTTGCAATTTCTCACGTTTAGAAATCATTAAATATGTTTAGCTCACATATTAGAATTTTATATTATGCATGAACATCATCCGATTTGACACACCGACGACACCGATATTTACTACATATCACTGATATGTTCCTGATTACTACATATCATGACTTCATTTGCCATCTGGCACCTAGTATGAGCCTCCATTGTGATATCTCACAACCATGGTGCCATTAATTATTTGTTATGGCATTCATTTGCTTCTCAAATTTTTTTAACTTTGGATTTGCCTCTTCGCCCAATTTAAGATTACAAATATTTCATATGCACAATTGGAGACTGGATACTGGGAGCAGTTTTGTGTAAGGGTTAAAAATCTACTTGTTCATTGAGAGAGTGCTCTGAGGGAGGAAGGGAGGATAATACTCTCTTATAAAGAAGAAAGCAACATCTTTGAACTTTTTAGTGCCACTTTGCTTTGCTACACTACACTCCTTGTGGTGTACAGGTAGTTTTCTAGCGAAAGCCTATGGGTGGGGGTTCCCCTTTTCTTTCCTTGTATTTGTAGGGAGGGGCATCAAAGGTGCACATTGTTTTAAAGAAAAGTAAATAAATAAGATTCTGACAATTTCAAATAGATTTTTGGTTGTGCCTGGCTTGTCAAGCATGCTGTTTAAAGTGTTGATTCTCGGCCTGAAATTATCAGACTTGGCCCAGTCTTGACAATTATCATTAATATGGTGAAACCCATGCAAGTTGCTTGACTTGAAGGTGAAGAAATTTTATGACTTCTTGAAGGTGAAGAAATTTTTTGACTTATTGAAGGTGAGGAAATTTTATGACTTCCATGTTATCTCACACTTAACGTATTTATCAAACTAGCTCAAAGTTGGTTTCTAGGCGGCATTTAGTTGAAGAAAGTTCTTACAACATCCCAATACCATCTACATAACAGATGGCCTTCTATGAGTGGGTATCGCATTATGAGGGATTAATTGGATCCACTTATGTGCTGGGGACAAATATCTAGCTAAGATATTTGCTAGCAACTTATATCCTAAAAACCTTACCTTTATTAATAAGATGACATTCAAGTTCTAACCATGTCATATCAATCTCTTTGGCATTGCTAGTGCAATTAGTTTATGTTATAAAAGTAACATCTGTTTCGATTTCACCAGCTCTGTTGGTGCACAACAGAAACATGTATTCATCATATTTGGAATTATTTATTTAATATTGTCATGTCCTCTAAATTTATCACATGGCTGCTTGTATGTTCTCAATTAGTGGAAAATAGTTATAAACAGCTAATATGGTGGACACCTACTATTCCAGGTAAGCAGAGATTTTATGACGTTAGATTAACATTTTGGTAGCTATGTTTGTTTATCTTCGGGGGTTATTGTTTGTTATAATTTTGGGGTTGGTGGGATAAATTTTGGGACTTTATTTTGTAGTGTTATTCACTGGGACAATGAAATAGTGATTTCACTTTAAGGTGTTATTCATTGTGACAATAAGATTTGGACAATTACCCACACTTTTCCCAAAATTATCCCACTTCTATACAATTTTTTTGTCCCTACCTCCAAAAATTACCACATTCTTAATTTTTAGGACAATCATGGGCAAAGTGGGATAATTTTGAAACATTAATTTATTAAATATTTAATGTATGCTAATTCTATTATAATATATAATATATCTTACTTATATTATATTATAAAATTCTGCTATAACGTAAGATAATAAAATATTATATATATTATCAAATATAACATTATTATATATCATTATTATATATTAGTTAATAATATTTCATATATTATAATATTAGTATTATATTATTATAATATTACTTTATATTATTTAATATTTATTTTATTAGTTAGTGTTGATGTATGATATCAAACAGTCAAATGAATGAATTGATTAAGTTGACGGATGTCTTTTAACCCTCTGAATGTCTGGTTCTGAAATAAGCTGTTTTTCCTTGCACAAGTAGCAAATCGTAAGAGGGCGGGGTTGAGTTCCCCGGTTATTCCTCCGACGGTCAAAGTCAGTGAGTTGTGTGAGTGGGGAAGTAAAATGAAATGCCATAGTTCTTAAGCACAGTGGGTAGTAATAAAGAACTTACCCTTTTGTTAAAAATAGTACCTCTACTTATAGCGATGGTATAAGAGTATAATGGTAACTTCAGCCGAGTATGGGATGACGATCACGTCAGCCTCTACTTTACAGGTGTCGTCCGATGAGTGAAGGAGAGGTCACTTCGGTATTTAATGCGAAGTGATTAGGGGTGTGCGTTGCCAACGTGATCTAATATAATATATTAATTAATAACATTAAACATAGTTATAGTTAATTAGTAATTGTAATAAGGTATTATATTTCAGTATAAAGTAAAATAATGTATTATATTATAATAACATATTAAATAATATACTAACCCAATTGGATAAATTATTTTTGATTTAATTAATAAATAAATATAATATTTTAACAATGTGTCACATCATCAATTATCCCACATGAATTGTCAAATTAAAGCGCCAAACTGCCCCCACTATCCCAACTTGTCCCACTTAAACCCCACTCAAAACATCTCAAAGGGATAAAATTGTTCCATTGGAACAATTATCCCACTTGGCCCCTGCTCCCCCCCCCCCCCCCCCCTCTCTCTCTCTCTCTCTCTCTCTCTCAATATATTTAGAGCTTATACACCCCATATACCAAATTTTGCAGAGGGCATCTCAGTTCATAGGCTCGCTGCTGCACGTTTCAATGAAGCATTCTCCCGTCATGAAGCGTGCTCCGTTAATAAGACCGTCTCTTCCAACAAGCAGCCTTGCTTCCTGGCCCATGGCATCCTTGAGATGAGTTGAAAGTATAATGGAAGATTGTTGCTTTTGTGGCTAGAGAAGAGCCCATCACTCTCTTCTCTGTATGCTCTTCTTTCTTGACGAAAGGGAGTAGTTATCCTTACATTACGAAGTGTTTGGGTTGTATAAACTTGTAATTGTTGTGATTATTACCCGTTTTAGACGTCTGATGTGCTGTTGCGATTGATTATGGTGCTTGATATGTATCATATATAGCTACATCTCTGTGTGTATAGTCTCTTAAATATATGTTGTGTTCCTTGCGACTCTTTGCTTTTGAACTCATCAATTGTGGAGAAAATTTTACCGGTTTGAACTTTTCAGTTACCAGAAAATTGTGTATATTTTAATAACTAGTCTCCTTATCCTATAAGTGTTATTGTTTTTAGAAAACTTCAAAGCTGCAATACTAAAACTGTGGAACATTTTATTTTGGCCCTGATATCCGAGAGATATCGGCATTGCCATGGTGAGCTCATACTGAGAAGTTCCTACAGAAGCAGCCGTTCATTGTTCTGGACTGTGTAGATATTAAGAATGAAACAAGATTGTGAGGGATTAATCCTTGTTGAGAGTTTGTATCATCAATTGCCATCAGCGCGATCTCAACTGTGATCAGAATTCACTGCTCGCAATTCCATGTTGTGAACACTGAAGCTTTTTTAACAAGCAATTACAACTGATACGATGAAGCTACAGTTTGTGCAATTTGCATCTCTCTGGTGACAATTGGACCTCGATCTCAACTGAAATGAGAAGTAGACATGATTAATGTGAAATAAGTTTAATGCAGGTAATAAATCATTTCGATCTAATTGTGAAGAATCAGTGAGAAATACGGTGTTTGAAACAGTTTTCACTCACATTGTAGCATATATCGAGAAACATTACAAAAGAGATAACTTGGTTGCTTGACGCCTTCTCCCTGTATCATTTAGTACATATGTTTCACTACCAGTAAGATTTTAATCACATCATCGAACTTTGTCGTATTTGCTGCCAATATGACAGCATCTCCTTACCCACAGAAGGGAAATAATTAAGCATGATACCATTCTTGTGCTATCAAAAATCATTACAGAAGCACATCATTCAAATGATGCCCGAAAATGTTTACTGGGAGAGATTTAGTTAAAGAACAAGCACTAGACTAATATTCTCGTCAACATTGTATGCTCTCAATCACACTCTTCTTGATGACTGGAAACCATATTTCCAACATGAGAAGTGTTCTTGCTCATCGAGAACTTGTCATAGACCAACTGCCGCAGAAATCTGTAAAAAAGTGTGAACTGTTAGCTCTCATCATAGTAAAATTCCAGAGTAAAATGGCTGGTGAAGCAGAACCAAGTCAGATACTCGCTAGCAGGATATCATCCATGCGAATCACCGTAATAAACTTACTCTGATCCTTGAGAATACATCTAATTCATGGGTTACAAATTTATACTAGCTGAACAAAAATGTATCTCAAGCTAATCTAAGATATTAATATCCACTGATAGTTGATATAGCAATCTTGGCCATCCCCAATTGATGTTTCACCGCCTAACTTGAACAATCACTTGTCTAAAAATGAACTTCATAATTTTCCTATGTGGTTAACTCTTTCATTTAGCTCTCCAATCAATCAACATCACTTCTTCAACCAAATTAAATCAACACAAATAGTAGTAACACGTTTCTTCACATCGTGACATGGTTGAATGAAGCTACAAGCACAAACATCCACTGACAATACATGCTAACTTTTCTTTATTAAATATAAAAAATTACAACTGGATACTTGATAATCTCAGATGATGCTCGTAAGAATTCAGGTCTTTTCACATTAGATACAATTTTGTAGACATCTAGAATTTCCAGCTAAAATAGAGTCAGCTGATGAGCACAACTTAAAGTTTACAGAGCTCCATACTAGGAATTGGTCTTCCATTCATTTCTGCTTTGGACCTCACATCAACGTTTGCAACTCCCAAATGATAATTGAGAAATGAGAAAGAAAACTTAGTCCGTAGATAATTCTATAAGCAATCGTGTCATGGTTTAGACATACACATGAAGAAAACCGACACTTTAAGTTTGAAAGATCCATATATACCAGTCTAGATAGATCAATAAGTGTCACTCCGGTCCAACATTTCCCCCATTATCTACAATGAAATCAAATATGTATACCTGTATACACGTCCAAAATTAAAAGTCAGTACCTGTATAAATATAAAACCTGAGCAGTAACGCAGGCGCTCGTATGTAAGTTACTTTGCATCTAAACTTTGTAGATATGGATCCTGCCCAAAATATAGAAATTCAGACCACTCTCTGCCTTGGAGCACTTCCTGTAGACTTTTGAAGCAGCAAATTGGAAGTTCTCCAAGAGCTTGTCCTAGTAGGCTAGTAACCCTCAAGGTCATCCATAGCCTAGGAGTGCATGATGAGAAAAATAAGACAAAGAGCTTATGAAGAAATAGCGATTCTTGTTGTCTATCATCTCCCGTTCACAACTCTATTAATTATAGATAAAAGGATACGTGACGCGTAACATGTAAAATAAGGGGCCAATAGATGCATAATGATGAGAGGTTGAAAATACAACAACATATGCGCATTCTGACAACCTACGTGCATACAAATGAGGAAGCAAGGTTATGATATGTGCACGATATGCACCAAGTGTCGGCATCGATTACAATCAAATCTTTATAATACAAAATTGGTATTCAAATTTCAACCCGTAACCAAATGCGCCACAAGAAATGGATCGACACGATATTAAACCCTACCGAGGAAGCCTGCATAACATAATAGCACACATGAAATTTGCGGCAACGGCTATTGGCTTTCCAAATACCCGAAGGATACAACCAAACATACATCTCACATCGCATGACAACATAACATGCAACAAGACCAAACATCCACCCCAGATATATTCCCTTATTGGAAGTTGTACACGATCAAAAATTCATGTAGCACAGGTTTTTCCAAGCAATATGAACTTAAAAAATTACGAGAGTATCGCCTTTTTCGTATACCTTCCACCTCCTCATCCGCCGCTGATCGGAGGAATGATAGCCAGCTCATCCTTATTCTTCAAAACTGCAGTCTCAGGCGCATACTCCTCGTTCAAAGCCAAAACCACAGAATTATAAATCTCTCCCAACTGGGGGAATTGGGTCAAAAGCTTACTCATGCAATCCCCTGCGGTGCTACCAGCGGGCAGTTTGAGGGGGATTTCCTTTGAGCCAGTGAGATCTCGAGCCCTGGCGAAGAACAGGACCTTGATCTCGATCAAAGATTCCAAATCGCGGGGTTCGGTGGGCTCATCGGCTTTATCTGAAATGGGTTGGTTAAAGTTAGCAGCTTTTTTGAAAATTTGGGGGATTTTTTTTATGAGAACGTAGAGATCGGAAATGGGATCGGGAGAGGGTTTACCTTGGGATTCTTCGGCCATCGAATGCGAGCTGAGAGAGAGAGAGAGAGGAGAGGAGAGAGAGTCACCGATGTTTAGCTGGGATTTGTTCAACTGCTATATGGCGGCTTGGTCAGACGTTTGACGCCAGCGGTAAGTTGTTTGGTTCAATTTATATAAAAAAGAGGAAAAAGAAAGTTACTCGAAATTTGATTTCTTTGTATTTCTATAAAATTTGTAGGAAAAATTTATAGATCTCAAAGAGTACTGTATTTCTTGTTTTTTTGCTATTTTTTTTGTTTGGTTCAAAGTATGAAAAAGTTTTTAACTTTATAGAAAATATGTTGTTTTCTTTTTCTTTTGTTTGGTTGGATATCACTTTATAGAAAATAGCTTACTAACAATGCCCGTGAAAAATTAAATAGGAATGATACTGGTGTACTTAATAAATTTTTTTAATATATGCATCAGATTTTATTATAATTTCCGCCCATTTAGAAAGGAAGTTGATTTCTATAAAATAGTACACTTTTCCTTACTTTATAGAAAATATTTCTATAAAATTTTTTGGAAGCAAACACAGTTTATAGAAATCTACACGATAACGCTAGGTGTTTTCTCAAAACTTTTCCATGAGATAGGTGAATCAAACAGCCCCTTATATTTACCCATAAAATAGGTGAACCAAATAGCCCCTCATATTTACCCAGTTTGGCTGTATAGCTAAGAGTAATATATATTAAATATTAATTGTCTTGCGATAGCAGTCTACCACTCCTGTGGACGTGCCGGAGTGGTTATCGGGCATGACTAGAAATCATGTGGGCTTTGCCCGCGCAGGTTCGAATCCTGCCGTCCACGCCTTTTTCCATATCCATCTTTTGAATTTTGAGAAAATTTAACCCTTTTTTGAATTCTGAGAAAAAATTAATCACTTTTCGCACTCGTGATTTATTTTTTTTACTGGGCCAACTTGTAAATTTCATGTCAAACTTAATATATACTTAATATATATAACAATTAAAAGGTTTTTCAAGGAGGATTTCCTGCAATTTGACATAAAATCTACGCACCATCCTATATATATATGGAGTCGTAGGGTGGAATGCATGCTAACCAACTTCCTTTCTATTCATCACAAACCCTCACGCAAATCTACAAACACACCTCGCATCACTCCTTATTAAACAAGGCTATAACCAACCTAATCCAATATATATATACAAACACAACCCACGAAATTAACGAAGCAAATCGATCTTCATAATAGCTAGGGAGGAGAAATGCTTGATCACGCTCGTGCACGGTCACAGCATCTTGGCTGCCAATGTAGTCATAGCACGCGACTGTCGGCTGATAACATCGCTCGTCGCCGCCTCCTGCGAAAGCACAATCTCATATCCATCACAGTACGACTCCATGTCTCTGGCCATGAGTTGCCACACCAGGCCTCCCCCCATGGACCCCCCGGTCCTGGCGTACCTGTAGATGTTGCTGTACACCATGCCGAAGAATGCATCACGGCTTGTCTCGCTGTATCCGGGTTCCTTCTTCGATTTCCCGAACTCCGTGAACGCTAAGGGCTTCTTGAGGATCCTCTTGGTGTCGTTCCAGTGGCTCCACATCCGCTCCACATCCACTGCCGTACAAATTCAGAGTGCGCGTCGTCGCTCTGGCCTGATAGCCTGCGAAAAAATAAGTTCAAGGCATGCCGTGACCAAAAGACGTACATGAAGTCTCACAAAATACTAGTTAATCATTTTACAATAAAGAATGATTGAAGTACTGATTAGCAGTTCAGAAGGATTATCTTAACCCTTTTGTAAATTTGATGTTTCACAAAATACACCGGATCGCCTACTCGACGTATATATGATTTTTTTTAAGCAGAGTAATTAAGTAGGGTTAACTCTCCTTAATCCTTTAATTTTAACTTGTTAAGGTGAAAAAAATAAGTAGACTTTACCACTGATCAGGGTAAGCATGGATTGTGGCAAAGTCAATTTCTTTGATGAGGTTGTTGGTGATGAAATCAGTTCCAACTTCATAACCAGGGTTGTACCGCTTTTTGTCCGGCGTTGAATCTCCATAAAACCCTTCCATGCCTATTTCCAGCAAGTGTTTCTTGTCTAAGGATTGTAATCATGCATGCACGTTATATGACTTGCGTAATAATCGTAGCTCTTATTTATTTAACAAATTTAATATAAAATTATATGTAGGAGCCCGCAATAGAATTTTGGTGGTTTCTCAAGATCGTCCCAATATCCAGGTAACTAATTAATTTCTAATTAACTTAACTACTGATTAATTAGTACGGCGATGATCATTATAATTAATTGTTGCATATATAAACTCACGTTCACTGTTCTCCCAGAGTAGTCATTTTCACAACGGGGCTCATTCATGAGCTCCCATGCCATGATCATGTTATCATCCTTGTATGCTAGATTGGTGAAGGTGTTGACTCTATTCAAAACGGTCTGCGCGCACCAAAAACAAAAACTTTAGAACATTATATATAATTTGAGAGGAAAAATGTTAAATCGATCTACTATGTGATCTCCGGCTCTTTATAATTAAACTTGAAAATTATGTTAATCACCTTTATATGGTTCTTATAATATCCCTTAATGACGCCATTAGTATAAAAATCATCATCCCCGTTGACGGATACTCCTGCATTGCGTGCCCATTGAACATATTGAGGTCTGCCTCCGTAGTCCTTGTAGTTGTTAACCAAGCTCAAAATCAAGCGAACTCCGCATTTGCGTGCCTCAGAGACAACAAAATCAAGTGCCTAATTAATACAAATTACAAAATCTTGATTAAGCTCGATCTTAAAATTGGTACCATCACAGTTTATCAAATACATCATATATAGCTAATTCCAAACCTGAAAGACTTGTTCATCATAAACACCGGGAGACGTCTGCAGCGCCTTATCGCAACCATCATTGAAAGCCCACGTCCGGCAGACGTTCATCCCTGCCAGGGCCGCCTGCTGAAAAACCTCGGTGACCTTATACCTCTCAGCGGGCTCCACCGCCACGTTCATCATCCAGTAAGCATTAAAGCCATTGAAGAGGAAAGGGGAACCGTGGAGCAAAAACCTTGTGCCCTTGGTCTTAACAAACTTTCCCTTACGTACGTGCTGTGCGCGTGCATGCCGGTGTGGGTGTAATTTCCCTTTCCTAGTGGATTCACAAGGCGCAATATGTGCGCAAAGTATTGCCAGTAAACACAACAAGGTGATTAGGGTCGAGCCCAAGTTGGCCATTAATTCTGAGCTAGCTAGCCAGGGTTTCTTAATTTGGGCTTGGTTGAGACAAGAAGTTAGGGTTAATTTTAGGGTATTTATAGGGGAAATGGAGAGGACAGTTTTGAGGAATTTATGGGATTTTTTCGGTGGTTTATGTTGGAGGGAAGATTTGAAAGTTTGAGGATGGGGTTAGGGTTAAAGTGACGATTGATGCATGTGGGCCGTTTTGTGACGTTCGTTACTGGTTGAGTTGCGGCGCGCAGTTCACTACTTGGCCGGTTTAATTTCCGTGATCGATGAAATGCAGGCGAAAACAAAGTTTCGTTTATACGGACTTCACTGGGGAATTAATTGCATTTCATCATATTTTTGGGTCTCTTATATATAACAATTGCTTTCTGGATCTTTGGATATGTGCACGTTTATGTGGAGCTACTAATAATTCCACGCACTGCTAGCAAAATTAATTCAGAGACTCGGGTATATATTCATGTATGTTGTTCTGGCTGACCAGAGAATTAGTCTTTTTTTTTACTAATTAACTTTTTATAATTTATTAAATGTTTTTAATGAGGTAATTTCACATGATCAGAGCTCAAAATATTTTGTGGCTGCAAACAGTGGCGGATAGCTACAAAGCGTCAAGGGACATCACATGACACCACTGAATTTTTCTACCCTATACGGATAATTTTATTCACTTTGGCTCAGCAGCAGAGTCAAGAATTCTAAAAGGT
Source organism: Asparagus officinalis (assembly GCF_001876935.1). Taxonomy (NCBI): domain Eukaryota; kingdom Viridiplantae; phylum Streptophyta; class Magnoliopsida; order Asparagales; family Asparagaceae; genus Asparagus; species Asparagus officinalis. Next base: position 9,293,303 of record NC_033795.1, on the reverse strand, counting down.
GGTGCCACTACATGGTTAACAATTAAAAATATTACAATTGTCTACAACATGTTTTCATACTTTGAAACAAAAGTACATGATCACATCATTAACAATATAATCAAATACTTAGTTCTCTATATATGTTACTAAATCACGGGCTCCAAATATATCGTTCTCAATACATATCAAGTGTATCGTTCTCAATACATGTCTTGTGGGCTCCACGACAAAGTTCATCATCAAAAAGTTTTTCAGTGAAAATTTTTACCAAATTGCTCTTAAGTTTGGGTGTTCCTCCAATGATCCCCTTAATTTTCAGATTGTTGCCCCATAAGTTTTGGAGCTCTTAGGAGACCCCTTCAATGCTCAACAACTTTCAGGCAAAAAAGCCCCACAGTTTTCACATGGATGGGTAAAATTATGCTTAAAAAATATTTTTATCAAGATTCAAACTTTTAGAGGTTTTTTTGGAAAACAATGAAAGTTTAAGGATGTTTTCTAAAAGACCCAAACTTGGGAGGGTTTTTGCCAAATGTACATGTTGAAAATTGTGGTTAAATCTGGAATTAAACTGAGAAAACAGATGTGCTGTAATTTTTAATTTTTTAGTTCACTGCTGTGTGTTATAGAAACGCTGTGCTTAAAGCAATATTTGGCTTACTCCGGTGCAAGGATCCCAATGCCAAACTGCTTCCAGGAACAGCAGTACAGTACTCTGGTGTGCACCAACCCAGTACTGTCAAGATCTCCTCGATCTATAAGACCTTTCGGTCAAGGCAAAAGATCTCCTCGATCTCAGAACCTTATGGTTCAAAACCTATCGGTTTAAGACAAGTTCATGTGGGCACAAGTTCCTGCAGCAGCAGCACAACAGCAACAACGTCGGGATCGACGTTCGTTTTCCAGCACGCGACGTTCGTGTTCCACTCTCGCGAGAGGATTTTCAGCTTGCAACCAAGAGCTGCCCAAGGACGCTATTTATAGGCCTCTAAGGCCAGCTCAAGAGTTACAAGCAATTAATGTGACTGTTACAATTCTTAATGGCAATTAAGATTGTAACATCAATGCATTAAATTGCTCTTAATACTGTTGTAACTGCTGCATGCATTAACTCCTGAATACGAGGCAATCAATGGACGCTTTGCTACGAAACGCGAGGGTCACGTCTCAACAAATTAGACAAACCTCATTTGACAAACGAACGTCGTCAAACAGGCGAACCTCGTATGACAGACGAAACTCGTCGAACGAGCGAACATAGTCAAGCAGGCGAACCTCGTATGACATACGAACCTCGTATGACAGACGAACCTCGTCAACAAGCGAATCTCGTATGACAGACGAACCTCGTCGAACGAACGAACATCGCCAAACAGGCGAACCTTGTATGACAGACGAACCTCGTCGAACGAGCGAACATTGTCAAACTACGAAAACGCTAGGGTCACCCTCGTGCGTATACGTAGCTCGTCTACATGCTGCGAAGCAGCCTGCGAGGCAACCATTGTGACGCCAAACAGCGTCACCTCACCCCGATGCCTCCGTGCGAAGTGCAAAGTGCGCCTAACAAAACGCCACTTAGCGCCTCAGCCTGATTAGCCCCGATCCCTGGCCCATTGGCCCACGGGCTATTGGCCACGGCCCACGGCCCACTAGAACTTATGAGAGATTAATTCAAATAAAACACTTCTCGGCTTGCCGTTGGCAAGCCTCGAACAAGGGACTTTTTGAAACAACAAAACATTAACTTTCCACTAGGCTATTAAGCATTTATGAAAAGTACTTGTAGTTAATATATATATAGTTTGAAAACTCATTTTGAAAAGCAGTTTTGACCAAAAAATCCAACAGTACATTCACAAATGGGTTCATGGTCCGCCTTGACCAAAGTAGGTCATGTGCCACCACTTTGATCAAGGTGGATCCCCCATTACTTTTACTTGTGTGAAGACTAGAGGTGAGGTAAGGTAAAGGGAGGTGCAATTAGGTGTAATATAGTGTATATATTTTGTGTTTCTTATTTGGTATGAGGGGAGGAGAGAGAAAGCACATTAATATAGTTCATCTTCTCTCTTCTCTTAAATCCCTCCAATTTGGAGGGATCGAATTTTTCTCTCTTCTTAGTTTTGGTTCATTTTGAGCTTTCCCCTACTCTATCTAACTTCCATTTACTCTACATCCCTTCTGAAAACCCTCTATCAAAAGCACTTTAGGTTTTTATCACTCCCTTTACTTTACTTCCCCCCTCTACCAAACCCGCAAGCCTAAAATTAAGGCAGGACACCACTGAGGAGGATAAAATTATAAATATACATTCCAAATACAATGATAATAAGTTATACAATGGACACCACTAGGATAAAATTCTGACTCTACCACAAGGTATAAATATGCCAATGGTGATAGCACGAGACTAATAACCCTCAAGGGTGGAAGAAATTTTTTTATTGGGCTATACCCGATGGTAAATAACACAAAAAAGGACAATGAACTTTATTTTTTTGTCATTAAATTAGTATATTTTAAAATTACTATAAACCATAAAACTTTGATGAAATACATGATTAAGATCAACTGACATTTATATATGTAGAGAATTATTAAAAACTTCTTTTAAAGTTTTTATGAACAATATTTCACGATCAAATTAATTATCGTGGGCCTTATATTCATGGGATAATACATATGTCTCTAATTCTGAAAGATGCTATCCTGATGGGCACATGCTTTGCTTATGTCAAGACCTTTTGGTTTCTTCACTCTTACACCATTAATTTGATATACTTCTAAACTTAATTACCCTCTAAATTTTCACACTTTTCAATCCATAACCGCCCTCTCCCTCACAGACTTGGAGAGCCACTGGTTTTAGGGGTTTTACTTATAATAATAACAGTCTATGATTATTCAGTGGAGGTTATCTATTAAACAAATTAATAAACGGCTTGTCTCTCCTCTGCTTTATGGTGGTAATGCAAAGGATCGATCTAAATCCCTCTCTCACACATCCTTCACGTCTTCTCACCCGAGAGGGGTGAGCACAGTTCGGTGTAGACCGCTTAAACTGACCAAACCAATCGATTCTCCACGGCAGGCCAGGGTTCAATTTTAGAAAAACTTCGGTTTTGGTTCGGTTCGGTTCGGTTCTATAATATTTGAAACCAAAATAACCGAACCAACCGCCATCAATATAATGCCTAAAACTTATGTTTGAGGTGAACAAACAATTTATATCTTAGTTGATAAATATTTGATTTTCGTTTGCAAAGTCGTTGATTTGATGAGTTCTTCTGTGATTTGGGATGTGAGACGAGTGAAAAATTCGAAGGAGTAATAGTCTTGTCTTTTAGCTAAAAATTCTCTAACTTCACGTGTCTAATTAAGGCTAAATTGAACAAATCGAACAGAACTGATTTGACCCGGTTTGGTTCGCTTTCGAATCTAGCTCGGTTAGGTTCGGTTTGACAAAAAATAGTTAAAACTGACCAAAACCGATTGTTTGCTCACCCCCAACCCGAGAGGAAGAGACCGATCGTGGTTACATTAAGAGATACTTTAGTCATATTTTGCAAATTAATAAACGAAAGAGAATATAGCTTACGCTATCCACACCTGGTCATTAATCGGGCTCTGCAGGTTCACTTAGTTTCAACTAATGCCCGTTTAGGCTTATACTACAAGTCATAAGTGGAATTAGCGGGTCGGGTTTAAGTTGACCTTGCGGATTGGAACCCGTTTGTCACCCTCTATTGCACGCCATATTAAACAGCTCACCTAGTTATACAACTTAAACCATAGCCAAATCTAGCATAAGGATTATTTAAAATTCTCCACGAGATGATGAGATTAGAAATCTTATATCATGTGCTAAAAAAACTTTAGGGGTTAACTATAGTTTGTATGTATATACTGATCAGTTTCAATTACAAGTCCTTAAAATCATCAAAATAACCAGAAATCCATAACCTATATGATAACAATTATTGAATAGTTTTGCTTGTGCTCACGTGTTCGATGTCTCTGTGTATGTTGTATAGGTGGATAGCGTAATTTCTAAGATAACCCAACCCCCCACCAAAAAAAAAAAGAAAAAAAAAGAAGCCCAAACTACCTCATATAGTAGCACTTAGCAATAGTTTTGAAATGTCATTTTTCCAAAGATGAGATTACAAGATCAACGCCTCTCTTTCTCATGAATTAAGGCTCTGTTTGGCAAAACTAGCTGAAAGCTGCGAGATTATAACTGAAAGTTATCAAGCTAGCTGAAAGCTGTGAAATTGTAGCTGAAAGCTGATAGCTGTGTAGCTAGCTGATTGACTAGAGCTGTTTGGCAAAAGAAGCTGTACAACTAGCTTAAGTTTGTTAAATAACTAAAAAGGTCATGCAGTATTATTGATATAAAATTAGAATTATTAGGGGCAAAACGGAAGAAAAAATTGACAGCTCCTTCCCAAAGACAAACGCTACTTGAGATAGCTTTCCAAAAGCTACTTGTAAAAGACACAATCTTCAAAATAATCTTCTCCTATTTTTGGTCACCAAACAGCTCTACTAGCTTATTGACCAAGTCAAAAAGACACAAGCTCTTAGATAAGACACTTTTTTTGGTTGCCAAACAGTGCCTAAGAATTGCGGTAGCTGAGTGTTAGTAAATGAGTTGAAAAGGATTTAGTGCGATTCGGGGTATAGCTGATAGGGGTTATGTGTAAGTTACCCGAAATTCAATGCGTGTTCATGTGAGTAAATGTACTTGTGTGCATAGACACAAGAAAGAAACCTCGTTCTTTCAAATAAAAGCAATGAGCGAGAGATAAGTTTTTAAATAAAAGCAACGAATAACTATTTACAAATAACTTTACGCATGTATTTTAATTTGTTCGTATATATTACTATTAATGTTATTATTTATATGTCAGATAAAAATATATATGGATAATTCTCACTTGTGGATAAGAAAGTGAATTCCTATCAAAATGTTGGTGACCACTCTTTTCTATCACGAAGCAACTTCCTTCACCATATCTCCTAACATCAATACGTACGCACGCTCTTTTGTCCGTTGTGGTCATGTTACCGAGCTGAATGTCCCGTGACAATTTTATGCGCATTTTCTAACTGACTATTCCTAAAGTTTCTTCTGGATAAAAATGGAGGTAGATCGAGTAGAGAAGTAGAACTTTACTACTTGGCATTCTGTGACATTCGGCCAAAGATTAGGCACGAAATGTTGAGAGCGGATAAAATTCGGATAACGGCGGCTTTTAAAAAAACATGGGAGGTTGGCAAAATACAAAACTGCTGAGGGAAAGATTTGAAGATAAATTTGGATGCACTTGCTGAAAAGTGGGGGAAAAAAGAAATTACAATAGAATTGAAGGGGCTTAACTGCCATAATAAATGGACATTATCCAGACAGGGTAGTTTTTGGGACCCACGAGCCATTTCAGTAAGACGTAACTCAAAGTATGAGGTTGTTAGGGTTTTAAAAGCTTGGAGAAGAAGAAAATAATAAATTAATTGAGACAAGAAGGATAAACGACAAACATTTATCTGATCTATGTAATAATCAAACTATACATTATACGAATATAGATATAGATATGGATATAGATCCGTGGATGTGTTCATTTGCTTTTGAATATATTTCAAGTGAAAAAATAATAGAAATAATAAAAGGGAAAATTGCTTCTATGCCTTAAATTTGAACTTTCAATGTGCCCAAATCCCTCTTATTTTTTTAAATGTGCTTTAGCCCCTATTTTTTTGAAAAAAAATGTGTCCAAGGCCCCTCCATTATGATTCCAACTCATACCAGGAGTTGATTAGACATATCAGCTCATGATTAGACATGTCAACTGGCTTAAATCCTAAATTTACCCTCTTTTTTCTCATGTCAGCGGATGTTAACTCTTACAGCTAACATGTTAACTCTTACTAATGTGCCTACGCGAAGTTCCTCAGGACGGCGCAGGCGGCGGAACAGAGGAGGGGACAGAGGGGGATCGGAGGAGGAGGAGGGAGGTGTAGGGGGAGGTGCAGCGGGGGTGGGGAGGCTGGGGAGGGGAGGGAGGCGCGGGGGAGAGGGCGCGGGCAGTGCCAACGGGGAGTGAGGTGGGGCTGGGGACTGGTGAGGAGGCGGGAGGCAGGGAGGAGGCGCGTGGATAGGGCAGTGGGGGTTGGGAAGGGGGAGGGGGGGAGGAGGCGCCATGGGTCAGGGAGGTGTGGGCCCCTGGGGAATGGGGCTAACGAGTAGCCGGAGGGGAGGGCGTGGGGAGGGAGGGCGCCGTGTGCGAGGCGGAGGGAGGGGCATGGCGCGGCGCTGGGGCAGGGAGCGGCGGCGTGTGAGAGGGGAAAGGAGGTGGTGGGAGGGAGGCCGAGGCGAGGGGCTAGAGAAGGGGGGGAGGGGAAGGGAGGGAAAGGGGCGTGTGGGAGGGGGAAGCGGGGGTGGCGGAGGGAGGCGGCGGTGCGAGGGGAGGGAGGCGGCGTGTGGAGGGCGCGAAGGGCGGTGCGGAGGAGTTGGGTGAGGGAGGGAGGCGGCTGTGGGAGGGGGGAGCGGATCTGGGGGAGGGAGGTGGTGGGCGGAGGGGACGGGAGCGCGGCGTGAAGATTACGGCGAATGGGGCAAGGGGGACTGGCAAAGGAGGAGGAGAAGGGAAGTGAAGGGAGGGCAAAATCGGGATTTTGGACTGGAGGGGTTTGGACGTAATTTTTTAAAAAAGAAGGGGCTATAGTACATTAGGGAAAGTAAGGGGGGTTGCAGCACAATAGAAATTGAGTTTTGGTGCCTCGAAACAATTTTTTCATAATAAAATTAAAGCCAAGCACACTTGTAATTTATGTACAAATTTATCAAAACGCATATCTACAAGTACGCTCTAGGATTTCGAACTCAATACTACTTATAGGCTAGTCAGTAGTCACATACCCATGTAATTTGTGGGCCATATGTGTTCGGAGTAAGGACCCACTTGAGATGACAATTTATACGGGGAATATTTAAATTTATGGGTTGAGGACACTAATGAACAGGCAGCACCTGAATCCGCCCAGCTCCTCTCCCGAAATTTAGTCCCGACGTTAAGATTCGATTCTCTTTTGAAAAAAAAAATAAATAATATTTGATATTTGTATATTTCTCTTCAGATTTGGTCCTGAATATTAAATATTTCTATATTTCTCTTCACATGAGAAAAAATAAGTATCAAAGATAACTATGATTTCCAAATGCGTTGTATTTTTATTCTGATAAAAATACAATAAAAATTGAAGGAAACATCATAGCTTCCACACACACTCCATGTGTTCTGTTTGTGTAATGAGCTTTACTCCTAGGTAATTTTTTTAATTTTTTTTGAAGGAATCTTCCTAGGTAAGTTGCTCCTGCATTATTGGTCCAGTAAAATTAATTCATCACACAATTGAATAGTATTATGAATTTTCATGCATTTTTGTAGTGTAGAGTCATAAATAAAATCCCTAGAAGCTAATTTTATCCGTATTTTTATTTTTCATCATCCCTAGGTAACTTGTTTAAGCATTATTGGTCCACTATGATTAATGCATCATACTGTTGAAATTGTACTATGAACTTTTTGTAGTGTAGACTCATAAATAAAATCCCTAGAAGCTAATTTTATCCTTATTTTTATCTTTCATCATTTATTTTTTTGCCAAAATATGCAAATTTAATTGAAATTTTGGAGGTAATTGATTAGTACTATTAACTTCCTTAAATACTAGCTCCTTTTAATTAAATTTTTATCATAAATTCTCTGTCCATAAGTTATTATCTCTCGCTTAGGGGTGAGCAACGGGATGAGTTGGCATGTCGTGCGAGCCAACTCGTGTGACTTCACGTGCTGGATAGGATGTCCAACAACCCACAATAAGGCAAGTGGGCCAGGTTTATTCGCTTGTTCCCCGGCCTAACCCTTAGCATAGCCCACTCAAGTGCCTATGAACATACAAGATGGGCCAGGTCATAGATATAGATTTGACTATGTAATTTTAGGTACTAGGCTTAGGGTCCGTTTGGTTGGGTGAAATGAAGGGGGAAAGCCACTGTAGAGCTGCCGAGCTGACACTTTTGGCAGCTCTACAGCAAAATCGCCTCTTAAAGAGGTGATTTTGTTGTAAAGCTGCTAAAAGTGTCAGCTTTTGGGATATTTTTGGCAGATCTACGGTGGCTTTCCATGTTAAAATTGTCCAACCAAACGGGCCATTAGTTGTTGATAAGGTAAACTGAAGATAATAGTGTAAATTTATGATATAGTGATGAAAGAGTGACTATGAAGAGGGAAAATAAAAGATTGCTAATTAGTTAATTGTTTCTATAATCTCTATATATTTAGTAATATCGGTTACAGAGTATTAAGATTCTAAAACTCTAAATGATGATAAATTTTCATTAACTAATATTGTTTAAATTAAACAATATTATTGCATAGTCATAATACTGAGGATACTTTGGTGATTATACATGAAATTTTGAGAACATATTTGGGGGGAAAAAAGTTTTAACGCCCTTCAGACTTTTAGATGTAGAATAGTATTAGATTTGATGTGTACAGGTGTGCATTTATGCTAAAAATATATCAAACAAAGGAGTGTATTCATTAAAAGATGATCAAATATCCACATTCTTACGAAATTCATGAAAAATTAAGTGTATTTGTTAAATTAAAAATGGTCAAAACCCCACACTCTTGGATTATGTTTGTGCAAATCTCAAAGGGTACCTGTACTGAATATTTTTATATTTAGAAATTGTGTGAATCACTTGCCAAACACTACCATTCTTCCTCATAATTCCTATACGGTTGAGGTGATAGGACGACATTTTGGTCTTTAGTTTCTAAGGTTAGCAAGTCTTATTATTGCTCATTATTCTTTTTGATGTATCTGAATTTTTCCAATGAACTAGTATAATTCCTTTTTACTATGGGTTTCATATACTTTACAATGATATTTAATTATTTTGTGTGTGATTTTTAATGTGATTCAAGTGTTTTGTGATTAGATTTTAATCCATTGTGCTATTTTATATAAATTTTTGTTTGAACCGGTGTATAATTCTCTTCCTTACACCTTTGGATGATTTTCATCTGAATTTCTCAAGTATGAAGTGTAACCATTGTTGTGTTTTCATCTTTTGCTAATAACAAAATGGGTAGAATTTTGGTGTGAAATTTGAAAATTTGACGATCTTTGCATGAGTGGATTTTTTGTCTAAGTGGTTTTATGATGTTTTTTTTCTTTTTTCTTTTTTGAAAATTTTTGAAACCCTCGATGCATTATTTTAGGAGAATTTTTACAATATATGTGCTTAATTACACTTTTCATGAATGCATGAATGTAGGGGGAGCATTGCAAATCTTTTTTTTTTTTTGCATGATAGTGTATTTGTGCTTATTGTTGATGTTTATATATCTCAAATATGCATATATTTAAGTATTTCAAATTTCAAGTTTGTTACTATTAAAAGAGGGAGATTGTTAGAACGTAGTCCACATAATAGCTCTTATTTGAGTAATAACAAACTCTCATTTAGTATTAATATTTGTTTGAGATCATATAATATAGGTAAATACAAGTATAAAACATGTACAAGGCAAAACGACACGAAAATCAGTACAAATGCTAATTTCAGCCTTAGTACCATTGATGATTGTCAGGGGGCCATCGATGAGTATGAGATCATCAATGATCTAAAGGAAAAATTGTAGAATTCCAAAGATAGGAATTTAGCTACTTGGTGGTTTACAGGAACTCATCGGTAGTGCTCAGGGACCATTAATGGTTTTGAGCAACCGCTGATGGTTAAGTCAGCTGATTACAGATTTGAGGATTTAATCATAGTCGTCCATTATTACTTTTGACTTTCAACTTCTACTGTGTTTAGGATATTTCTTTCCTATTTGATTAAATGTTATACATGTTTTGAAAGAGATAAATAGAGGAGAGAGCTCTAGGGTTTTCATAAGAGCTTTAGGATTTTGATTAGAGAAGATGTTAGATTGAAGGTTTTGACCGCCGAAGCCTCAACAAGCTTTTTCTCGTCACACCAAACATCTTTGCTTTATCTCAGCGGAAGAGTTGCCCTTAATTTCACCATCTACAGTGTTTTATTAAGCTACACTTTGACCCATTGAGGAACGTTTTATTGATAAAAAATAGTTGTAATATCTTTCTTATTTTCGCTACTTAAATTGTGTTTGTTGGTTTGTTTCAAACTTATTTTTTACGGCGTACTCAAGTCGGTGTTAATTGGGGTTTGGGTCTAGCTAGGGTTAGGTGTTACTCGAATCGTTATATTAATCATTATAAAATCTTGTGTGTCCTTGGTTGGTTATTAATTTTTCGCTTTTTTTTATCTATTCCATTGCGTATTCTGTGTTAACTCCAACCAAATTAGCTTTGTATAGTTAGGATTTTTTTTTCGAGCATTTTTAATTTCTCTTGTTATTATTTTCAGCATCTTAGATATTGTTTAGATGCTATTACTCCGCGTGTTTTTCTTTCTCTCATTTGGTTTTCTATAATGCTTAGAACCTGATTTTCATACTATTATGTTGAAGAGCTAGTTTACGAGTTAGAAAATACATATTGTTGAGTGAGTGATGAGTTGATCCCCTCCTCGTTCTCATGGATCTCTTTGTTTGGAGAAGGATTCTTCTTTACGCGTATTTATTCCTTTATAATAACGGGAGGACCCAAGAATTACTATTCATGCTACAGTAAATGTTATAGTAATTTACTATAGCTTTTGCAAAGAACTATTATTGTAGCATTTAAAAAAATATTATTGTGACACTTTAAAAAATGCTGCAACAATAAAAAAAGAGATTATTGTAGCAATAAAAAAAAGGGAAGACCGTGCTTTGCACGGGCCGCACACTAGTTATAGGAAATTAAAGGTTCTAAATTATTAGACTATTGACAGTATACACTACTGTTATAGTTCTTGAATCTATCGGTAGGCATCTCGCCCTACTTTTTACCCTTTAAAGAAAACCTTGTTACGCTATCAATATAAGATCGCAAAGGTGACAAATTTGTGCACATTTTGTGAGTGACTAGCAAAGTTTCATGTATACTTCTTGTCGGTAAATAGAACTTTACGACTTGGTATTTTTTTAACATTTGGCAATAGATTAGTCCCAAAATTGTTGCGAGTCGATATTGTTAATTTGGATAGTGACGGCTTTAAAATATGGGAGATTGGCAACACGAAATTGCTGAGGCCCTGAGGCTGA
>NC_033795.1:9275576-9281974 GCF_001876935.1 Asparagus officinalis | reverse complement strand
ATATGGATGGAGCTCAACTGCCATGTTAAACTGACTTACCCAATTATTTATTTCTCTGGCACCGCAAGCCATGTCATATGAAAACATTTTTGGCTGATTACGTGAAGATTAGACTTGTGTATGGAGTACAAATTTATCAAAACACCTTTGCATAGGCTCATGGGAAGAGAACTAAGCAATTTATGAGAAGATACAAAACTAAGTTAGAGATTTCAAATGTCTCACTAAGACGTCCAGTTGCATGCAGAATGTTCTGATAAAATTTATGTTATGTCTTTATTTGGCAGTAAAAGAACCTAGCAAATCAATAGGTATCACATGCAATCTTGTAGCTTTCTTTCTAACATTGTGCTAGAATTTCATGTGTATTGGGGTTAAGATATCACTGCTAAATAATGAGGTATCCTAGATGGAAAATTCCGTCTAGGATACCCAGAATTCCGTCTAGAATGCTTATTCTAGACGGAATTCCGTCTAGAATACGCGTTTAGTATGTTTCCGTTTAGGATGTAGTATTCTAGACGGAAATTCCGTCTAGAATACATCCTAGACGGAATATTCTAGACGGAAATCAAAACCGTCTAGAATACATCCTAGACGGATTATTCTAGACGGAATTTCCGTCTAAAATAATTCATCCTAGACGGAAAAAAATTCCGTCTAGAATGAGTATTCTAGACGGAAATTTCCGTCTAGAATACTCATTCCAGACGGAATTTGATGTTTTTTAATTTTTTTAATTTTTTTTGGTTAAAAAAGACATCCTAGACGGAATTTCCATCTAGGACACTATGCTACAGTAGTTTTTTTTTTTTTTTTAGAATCTACTTTGGGTGCATGTACACAATATTGAACAACAAAAAATTATATTCATATCCAACACAATCTAATTATATTCCAATATCAAATCCCATTATATTCAAATAATACATTCACCAAAATACTAGAAAATAGTAGAGAGATACATAATTAGTTTGTGGTACAATATCATCATAACCACTGGTTTTCACTTCTTTGGAAACCTCTTCTTTTTCAGGACTAATAACATGTACATGCCCATTAGAATTAACCTTTTCTTCTGAATTCTCCTTCCCGCGACCATCAAAGAATTTGCTTCTTGGGGCCCATAAATTCTTTTTAGCAAGAATTTCCCTAGCATTGAACTTTTTGTTCAAGCTATTCGTTCGTACTATTTTTCTAGTTGATTCCACAACTGAAACTGGATCAGGCTGCTGAAGGACTGAACTACTAATGGAAGCAACAGAAGCCCTTGGCTGAGATGATGATCGCTTGTTTATACTTCCATTACAAAATGTAGATCCATTCACTGGCTCAGAATTTGATGCTCCCTTCAAACCTTCTTCTAGTATCTTTAGCCTCAGCTTGAATTTATCCTATAAAGGGAGGGGTTTGGGGGGGTTAGGGAAGGGAAATATTTATTACGCATGTGGACAGTTTAAATGAGAAAAAAAAAATGTTCGTAGCATCTCCTACCCTGAGTTGAGTTTCAGTCTTGGCAGTTCGTTCTGATATAGTTAGCTTGTCTCTCAACCTTTGTATCTCTCCCTGCAGATAAAATACACGACTACTAAAGCTATTTGTATAACTAAAGCGTCATAGTTAAATAAAAATCAATTATATCTAGCTAATGATGTAGCCTCTATACGACATTTAAAGCATATAACTAGCGACAGAATTCACACATACGCAGGCACTACCTGCAAAAACCTGCGCTCTTCTATCCATTGCTTGACAGGCATGAGTTTCTCGCCTTCGTCTTTCCACTCATTTGCTACTGCTGCTGCCACGCGATTTGCTGAGACCTTAGTTCTAGAATTCATTAGTTTAGTGCTGCACTCAAAAGAGTTGCAAATAGTAATAAAATTAAATTGAAAGTTGGGCCAGAATTTAAGGTTCATGTAACTTACATTTAACTCAGCGACCTGCCTCTGGTAGTCGCGGACCGCGTTAGCAACTACACCACCAGCAAGAATGGATTCCTCAAGTTCCCTGATAGTCTGAGAAAGACTCTCAACCTCCAAAACCTTCTGCCTGTTTGCTTTCTCTAGTAGTCTGTTTTCTTCCTGAGACATGGTAGTCATGTATAAAATATATTCGAAAGGGAGAAAAAAATGCCAACAAATTGTGGCTATACCTGGCATATCTCTTTTTGCCTCTTCAGTTCAAGGTTCTGGTTTTGCAAATTTTCTACAATCATTGCCCGTTCATTAGCGGAATGCAATGTTCTTTCAACTTCTACTAATGCTACATCTTTGGATTTTATTAGTCTCTCTAATGCCTTTATGTCCTCTTGTAGAGATGCAATCTGCAGTTTACAGACCAAGACACAGTAAAAAAAAACAAACAAACAAACAATGCTTTTACTTTGTAATTGTTGTCCGGCAATCTTAGTTTCATACCTCAATTTTGTACTTTCTAATATCAGACTCATAGGGAGCTATGATAGCCTCAACTGGAACGAGACCATGTATGAAATCCAAGTGCAGGAATTCTCAAGGTGTTTGCAAAAAATTATAAGATTGGAAACATATCAGACCCCAAATACATCCAACTAACATCAAGAATTGAAATTTCAACAAAATTAAGCATCTCAAATACAAGTAAGAAAACATCATGAATTGGATTTGCAGCTTCATGATTCTTAAATTGATATAGACCAAACAAACACCTGAGTTTTCCGAACAACCATATAGACCTTAGTGGTCTGGAATATGTACCAAATACTTCAAATCCTCTATTCCAGCATATCCATGTGTATGCCAATTAAATGCAAGATGTTGGGGGGAGCTCAGTTGGAACGAATGTCGTATCAGGTCCTGTGACTTTGTGAGCTCATGAAGGCTCAATAGGAATTTTAAAAATGTGGCTAGGTTCTCTATAATCAACAAAATATATCGGAATTCGAAGATGGAAATGGCATGAGACGCACACAGCACACATAGACTTTGGCAATCAGAAGATCAGACCTATCTCACTAAAAATGGCTTCCACATAGTCAACAAATTAACAAAATACATAAAAATGAAAAGATGGAAATGGCATGACACTCACACGTACACATATGTATGCACTCACATCAAAACTAGCTTACATATAGTCAACACAATATACAAAAATTCAAAGACAGAAAACGAGTGCGTGCGCGCCCACCAGATAATGTGTAAACATGACAAACTACCCACCTTTCTTTGACAAAGGAATTGATATACTCTGCAGCGTCTTGAGAAACCTAATCAATCAAGAAGTGAGTTGCAATAAGGGCAGAATTAAGTTTTCCAGAATATAGCAGAAAAACATGCATTGACAAAGGAAGTAATGTCCTCGCACAAAACCAGCAGTTTTCGACACATAGACAAAACAATAACTATATAATACCGCAATGATATCAGTAGTAAAATTAGAAAGTAGAAAATATGTAAGGGATAAGGCGCTCCAATTCATATGTAAGGCATAAGGCTCCAATTCATAATTGAGCTTGTACCAAAATAGAAGTCATCTGACAGAACTGGTACCTACATGCAGACCATCAGTTCTCATATATGTTATCAACCCGGTTGCCTCCCCGTCTGAAAGTTTAATCCCCTCATACAGCTTCTGGGCAAGCTGTTGAATATATGTACTAGTTAGAGATAACTAAAAGCATAAAAACTGTCATCACTTAGAATACAAATATATGAGAAAGATGTTGACCTACTAAGATGTTGACCTACTAATTTGCCAAGGTAATATATGAGAAAGATGTTGACCTACTAATTTGCCAAGGTTAGGTTAACATGGAAAAAAAAGTTAAAAAGATTGCAGTAAAAAAAATGCAAGAACAAGCGCGTAAAAGCAAGTTGATTTGTCTCCACGACTGTTAGACAGCATGTAAACACCAAACAGGCTTTGATTTGCATGAACTCTTCTTAGAGTTGCTTCTGCCGCAAATTGTGCAGCCAATGCCTCTTTCTTCTCATTCATTAGTTTTTTGATCTCAAGATTCTGTGATGCATTATATATTTAATTTTATAAATAAATAATGAAAGCTACACAAAGTTGATAAAATTAAGAAAGTAAACTCCTGAGAATAATTGCCAAGCACCTTATAATTGTCAAGCACCTTGTCAAGCACCTGATAATCTGCATTATGTAGCATGAGGCAAATACATAACTAGAAAAGCTTAATGACATGTTATTAGCCTGTCTGGAATCTTCAGTATGTTGACTGAGTCAAGAAACAAAACAGGGGGGGGTGGTTATATTTCTAAAATCAAAATGCCAAATGCTAAGATTCTGAAACAGCAACAAGATGAGACAAACTCACCTTCCGATTCTTGGAGCGTCATCAACAAAACACAGCTTGCTCGAGATCGTCGTCTCCTCGATTGTAAACTGAGTAAACCCCGACATTGAGTCCATAAACCCGTCGAACTTCATCCTCGAGGCGGCCAGCCACTGGAGGGCCGAAGAGGAGGGGGAGGTGGCGAAGGTCAGCAAGAAGGAGGAGGGGTGGGCCAGGGATAGGGTTAGGGTTTCGGGGGAGAGGGAGAAGGGGATCGGGGAGAAGGTGGAATGGTCGAGGGCGGAGGAGAGGGTCAGGGAGCGAAGGTCGAGGGTGAGGTCGCCGGAGAAGGGGGAGGAGAGGGTGTAGAGGGCGGAGGAGTGGAGGGCTGAGGTCGGGAAGGAGAAGTAGAAGGGGGAGGATTTTGGGCTGAAACTTTGGGGGCGATTTTGATTTTAGGGGGAGGGGAATTGCGTTTTTTAATCTGAGCCTAAACATTCTAGACGGAAATTTCTGTTTAGGATGTATCCTAGACGGGATAACTGATTATATTAAAAAAAATTAAAAATACAAGAACCATCTAGAATATTATTTTAGACGGAAATTTTCGTCTAGAATGATTTATCCTAGACGGAATATTCTAGACGGAAATTTTTCGTCTAGTTTAATAAGGGGGAGGATTTTGGGATCAAATTTTGGGCTGAGGGGATTTCGTTTTTGGGGGGAATTGGGTTTTTTAATCTCAGCCTAAACATCCTAGACGGAAATTTCCGTCTAGGATGTATACTAGACGGAAATTTCCGTCTAGGATAGTTGGTTAATTTTTAAAAAAAATAAAAATAAAAAATCCGTTTACTTTTCTATTCTAGACGGAAATTTCCGTCTAGAATGTTTATTCTAGACGGAATATTCTAGACGGAAATTTTCCGTCTAGTTTAATAGCAAACTAGACGGAAAAATTTCCGTCTAGAATAGTCCGTCTAGGATATGTGATGTTCTACTAGTGATTTTGAGCTTGAAAGAAATAAAATATTATAAATTGTAGTATTCCAAATCTCAAAATATTAATAAAACAAACAACATTTTAGAAATCCCAACCCATAATAAAACACCTATGGATTTCAAATCCCATGGTGAAATCCATATCCTAAAATTATAGGATTTGACATAAGGGGCTGTTTGTTTCACACTTTTATAGAAAAGGATTAGTATTAGGGGTCTGACAGTGGCAAAATTGTAAATTATGGAATCTTTGTGAATCCTAATCTAGAGTTTGGCTGGGGAAAAATTTATGGATTACGTATTCCATAAAGTTGCTACAGTCGTGGTTTTTTCAAGAAACCGAAATCGGAGGGGGGGGGAGAGGATTTGGGCGAGAAATCTAACATTTGCCACTGTTTTCGTTTTCTGATTCCTAATCCTCTCGATTTCGAACCCTAGCTCTGGAATCGCAACTGGGCGTTTCTTCTCCCGCCTCTCCCAAGTTCCTTCGCGCCTCCTCTCTCGTTGTTCTTCGATATTATTTGGGTTTCAGTTTGTGGATTTGCCCTAGATTTTGGGCTCGGCTTCTCCCGCGATCCGCTGTTCTTCGATATTGTTTTTGGTTGGTTGGGTTTGTTGGTAACGACATCAATTTCTGGGCTTGCTGGCTGTTCTTCTCCCGCTGATCTTTGATATTGTTGTTGGGTTCTTCGGTTTGTGGATTTGCCCTAGATTTTGGGCTCGGCTTCTCCCGCTGTCCGCTGTTCTTCGATTTTGATCTTTGTTGGTGGGGTTTGTTGGTAACGACATCAATTTTTGAATTTTTTCCTTCGCAACAGCTTGGCATCTGTAGGTATAAATCAATTTAACCCTTTTAATTTGATTATTTAATTGTGCTTGCTCTGATTAAAGTAACATTGGTAGTGGAATTATTGAATTTGGTATATGTTTAATTATTGAAACAAGGGTATTGTTCGGTGGTTGTTTGATGTGGGTATATAGTTTATTACTGATTTTATTAGAATTATTTGTTAGTGGGGTTTCATTCGCAACTGCTTGGCATCTATTTGTCTGTGGGGTTTTGGTATATAGTTGATTAGTGAGCTTTGGTTCTCTGGGCTTGTTGTTGTTGTAG
>NC_033795.1:9266389-9272789 GCF_001876935.1 Asparagus officinalis | reverse complement strand
ATTTTTTTTTTTTTGCAGAATCTACTTTGAGTGTATGTACACAATATTGAACAACAAAAAATTATATTCATATCCAACACAATCTAATTAATTCCAATATCAAATCCAATTATATTCAAATAATACATTCACCAAAATAGTAGAGAGATACATAAATTATTTACAAACGTTTACATAAATTATTTACAATGGCTATGACACTTCTAGGAAAGAATGTAATTCATCGATACATGATTAATAATCTATTTGAGTTCCTTTCTGTTCTTCCAGATTTGCTTTATGTTCTTCCAGATTTGCTTGACACCATCCAACTCCTTCCAGAATGCCTCATAATAGCCAGGAATGCTGCAAAATGAAGAACGGTTATGCATAAGGCAAGGAGTGAATGAATTGCAGTTAGGTAATGTACACAAAACAAAGATGAAATATTAAGAGTCTTTATGCAGTTAGGTAATTGTTGTTGACTGTATGGAACTTGCAGTTCACCGAAGCTGTATGGAACTTATAAATTATTATATTTCCCACACTATTGTGCATCTCTTCTCTGTTCCATAGCTGTAATCTCTGTTCCATAAAAGTTATATGGATACTTCAACCATTTGCTTTTCCATAAAAAATTGTACTCTTCCACGTCAAAATTTTTTTAAAAAAAATTGTCTTTAAGACAAAAAGTTTTTACATATGTTTCTCTTCAAATGCATTGCATGATTGCATCCATTAACATTCCATTTTGCATATATAACTCCTCTAAAAATGTGATTTTTTTTACATGTACAACTTTGCGGAATGCTGAATGAGGATTGTTCTAAGAAACTCCTTCCATATTCAAACATCTACTAAAGCTTTTTTTTTAACTGCTTAAAGAACAAAACAGATATAGAGTTCAGAATATACTTGGTGTGTAATAAATTGTGCAAGTAGGCTGGTACAGAGCAATACAGTGGTGTAATGGGTGCATGAATCATATGGTCGACAAGTATTTTGACCTGAAGTTCGGACAGCTGATCAACATATTCTTGAGCAAGAATATCCACCCTTGTAGAAAACTGTTGCCCTATTTTGATAAATGTTGGGCCTAATCTCAAAATACTCTCCTTTAGCCACTTTGCAAGGGCTCTCCTTCTTACTACTTTTTTCTCCTCTGTCATTCCTCCTGCACATTTGCCAGTAACTCATCAAAAAGATGTGATTTAATATCACTCTCATTCAGACTGTAATTTGTTTAAGTTTATTAAATTTACAGGTGTACTCAAATAGTGAATTAACAAAACTCATGCAATGAAAGAACTAAGATTCTACGCTATTCAAACAACAACAGGGACCTAAGTCAATTCATATTGCATAATTCAATTGTAACAAACAGCTCCTTACTCTAAACCATAATGCGTGCCTGCGTAGTATCGCCTCATCACGGGATTTCAAGAACTGTTACGACACGGACTTATGAACCATAAATATGAATCGAACTTCAATTTTAACCAAGTTCTATCATGAGATCCAACCTTTGTTTTAATGGGTCAGGCATTTAAACCAGATTGTGCGGTGAACTCAAATAATTCATTATTTATCAAAGTTGTGATTTTGGGTCAGGCATTTCAACAAACACAAGATAAGCACAAACGCATGCCAGCGCAAATCAAACAACAACCAACGAAATGGGTTCAATCAAGATCAAGATCCAGACCTGGAAATGCCTGCCATCAAGGAGGAGGCGTGGGTCAGGGTTAGGGTTTCGGAGGAGGGGGAGAAGGGGATCGGGGAGAAGCTGGAGGGGTCGAGGGCGAAGGAGGAGGCGTGGGTCAGGGTTAGGGTTTCGGAGGAGGGGGAGAAGGGGATCGGGGAGAAGCTGGAGGGGTCGAGGGCGGAGGAGTGGAGGGCTGAGGTCGAGGAAGGAAAAGTAGAAGGGGGAGGAGAGGGTGAGGTCGCCGGAGAAGGGAGAGAAGAGGGTGAGGTCACCGGAGAAGGGAGAGGAGAGGGTGTAGAGGGCGGAGGAGTGGAGGGCAGAGGGGGAGGTGGAGGGGTCGAGGGCGGAGGAGTGGAGGGCTGAGGTCTGAGGGCTGAGGGGATCGGGGAGAAGGTGGAGGGCTGAGGGGCCGGAGAAGGAGAAGTAGAAGGGGGAGGATTTTGGGATCAAATTTTGGGCTGAGGGGATTTCGTTTTTGGGGGGAATTGGGTTTTTTAATCTCAGCCTAAACATCCTAGACGGAAATTTCCGTCTAGGATGTATCCTAGACGGAAATTTCCGTCTAGGATACCTAATTATATTTAAAAAAAATTAAAAATATAAGAACTGTCTAGAATACTATTCTAGACGGAAATTTTCGTCTAGAATAATTTATTCTAGACG
The DNA here is from genome assembly GCF_001876935.1 of Asparagus officinalis. Taxonomy (NCBI): domain Eukaryota; kingdom Viridiplantae; phylum Streptophyta; class Magnoliopsida; order Asparagales; family Asparagaceae; genus Asparagus; species Asparagus officinalis. The sequence continues at coordinate 9,270,442 of NC_033795.1, read as the reverse complement.
GAATATTCTAGACGGAAATTTTCCGTCTAGTTTAATACAAACTAGACGGAAAATTTTCCGTCTAGAATATTCCGTCTAGGATATACGTTTTTTTACTAGTGTATCGAGTCCAAACACGAAGGTTACAAGTTTATGACTACCTCCTTACTGAATTCATCAGCCCCTTATAACAATAAAAAGATATTATAAAACCTAAAAAAGAATTCATGTAATCAGAAAATGAGAAATTTGTCGTAATAAGTGAAAGAACAATCTTATGAATATGAGAGAACTCTCTAAGTCCCCATGAATGGCAAAGATCACATTATTGTATGCGGGTGTTCTGGTTTAATTAATTTGTACTCTCAACGTACAAATTCTATTAAAATCATTCCTACAAGAATGGGGTGATTTGATAATTTGAATCATAAGTAGAACTATTAATCCTTCCCTACTATATGTTTGCCCGATCATGAATGACTCAAATCACTGTATTATTGCACGTGAAAGGCACGTGTAATAAACATTTAAACTTAATTATTATAAATTTTACGTAAAAAGGTTCACTTTAATACCTTACAGTTTCATCCTTTTTTTGTAAGATTGTTTATGATAGTCATTTTTTTTATATGTAATATGATAGTTGTTTTGTTTGATAGGTGATATTTTAATATTTTATCTTACCTTATTTGAAACAAGATAGGGGACATATTTCAATATGAGTAACCTAGCTATTTTCATAGTTAATATCATTAAGAAGAGTATTTTTCCTTCATATTTTACCCTAAGGTTATTGTATTAATCATTCTTACACTAATTATTTAGATGTATACTTTCGATGATATCTACATTGTGACTTATTGCACTTATTGATATCTTTTTCTTTAAAAAAGTTTCTTCTATTTTTATTTTTATGTCTCTTATGATATGCATTGTAATAGATATTTAATTAGTGAGTACCAATAATATGTTCATGTCATGTTATAGAAGATTGGGGGTTGGGGGGTAGAGAGAAAAAAACATTCCTATTAAATTACAATTTTATCCTCACAAAAATCTATACTACTATATAAAAAAACAAGTATGGGTAGTCAAAAATTGGGATGAGTGGGTGGACATGTCCTCATTTCCATTGTAATTCAAAGGGTAAAATGATAATTTTATAAAGAAGATTTTTCTCTTTCTTTTTCTTTACCTTATTTTTTCTTTCTTTAAGAATATTCTAAACTATTCAACGACTTGAAAATAATATTAGAAGCCACGTATCTATTACACTTCATTTCATAAATGATACAAAGTAAAAGTGTTGAGTTTTTTTTTCAGAAAAGGTAGATATACCTAAAATCAAAGGCAGTGCCATGGTCAAAGACTTCAGACCAATCAGTTTAATTAATTGCATCTTCAAAAAAAATTCTAAGATTGTTACAAACAGATTAGCTCCTCTTCTTCCTAATCTGGTATCTTCTACCCAAACAGCCTTTCAGTCAGGGAAATCAACACTTGATTCTATTGTGATGGCAAATGAGATGATTCACTTTTGTTCTAAAAGGAAGAAGGAAGTTGCTATGCTAAAGCTTGATTTTACTAAAGCTTTTGACTCCATCAACTGGAATTTTCTTCTTAGTTTGCTTAAAGCTAGAGGTTTTGGATGTAGGTCGTGCACATGGATATATCATATTATCTCTTCATCACAGTGTTCAGTCAAAGTTAATGGCCAGCCTTCAAAGTTCTTTTCTTGTAAGAGGAGTCTAAAGCAAGGAGATCCTTTATCTCCAATGCTTTTCAATTTAGCAGTTGATGTTTTAAACAAAATGATTCATAACAACGTTAGTGATGGAATCTTGTCCAATCTAGATATAAAGTCTCCTCTAAACCAGCTGAGAATATTACAATTTGCAGATGATACGCTCCTCTTCGTCAAGAGTTCTTTCAAAGACATTTCTGTGTTGAAAACTATCCTTTATTTCTTTGAGGAGGTCTCAGGTCTGGCCATAAACTATTCCAAATCTTCAATTGTTTAATTTGGTAAATTTCCTATGAAAAAACAAATTCTTTCAAATTCTCTTGGTTACAAAGTGGACTCTCTGCCTATTAAATATCTAGGCATGCCTCTAAAATATGGTAAGCTGACAAAATCTGAATGGCAACTTATCTTTGATAATCTCCACAAAAAACTTGCATCTTGGAAGAGAAATTTCCTATCCTATAGAGGGAAATTAGTTCTTTTAAACTCAGTGCTTACTTCAATCCCGTTATACTTCATGTCATTCTACAGATTACCAAACTGGGTCATTAAAAGCATTGATAAAATTAGGAAAGGCTTTCTATGGACAGGAACTGATAAAGCAAGTGGCTTGAAGAGTTTAGTCAAATGGAGAAAAGTCTGTCTTAGCAAATTAGAGGGAGGATTAGGAGTCAAGGATATCCATCAATTTAATATTGCCTTGCTATCAAAGTGCCTTTGGAAGTGTCTTGATCTCAATTCAAACACTGGTAACTTTCTTCGTCAACTTTATTGTATCAGAGGTCAATCTCTTCAAATGACGGTTGCAGGAACATCAAAATCATCCTTCTGGAATGCAATTTTATCTTTTAAGAATGAGTTCCTCCATAATATCTCTTGGTCTCTGGGATTAGGTGATACAATTAGATTTTGGGAGGACAAATGGACATGTTTTAACTCCTTAGCCAGCCTTTACCCTTCTTTATATAAGCTAGCCTTGTCTCCTAATATGTTACTATTTGCAGTCAAGGTTTTCTAAGAAATTCCACTTGGCATTGGAGACCTTTGTTGAGGAGATGCATCTCATCCTCTTCCCAAATTGACAAAGCCAATCTCATGAATTTATTACGGATGTTTCAAATTTCTACAATACCAGATAATCCTAGATGGTTGCTTACAAGTGCTGGTAATTTCACAGTTAAGTCCTTCTATCAGTTCCTCAACCAGAGAGGTCTTCTATCACCTCATTTTAAAGTTATTTGGAAAAATGCAACTACATCCAGAATCAGTTTCTTTATCTGGCTTTTATACAGTAATAAACTTCACACAAAAGATAATCTCTTAGCTAAGGGATGGATAGGAGATCCAATGTGTTTCTTTTGTGGCTCACAAACGGAATCCAAGGACCATTTGTTTTTCTCATGCTTAATAACCTCCCAAGTCTGGACACATTTCAAAAACTATTACCTTCCTTTCATATGGCCAACAACTTTTGAAGATTTATTACAACTTGCGAGTAAACTTCAAGGAAGTGCTGGTTATATTTGGCGTAGCTTTATCTCCTATTGTTTGCGTCGAAAATTGATGTATTCATTGCGGTATTCATTACAACTTCGGTCGTTACAATGAAAACAAAAAGATAATCTTTTTATAAGATCTTTACACAATGAAAACAAAAGTTACAACTCTCGTCAAAACAAACGCAGAGATCGTTTATCACCCGCTGCTTTGCGTGGGTTCTTTGCCTGTGCCGGGGTTTATCCGTGGACCGCCTTAGATCTGGATCCGGTTGATGAAAAATTCGGCAGAGTTTCGTCTTCGCCGAGGAAGTATTTGATTTGAAGCGCTGAGATCGACCAAGCGAAATCAGGGCTCTTCTCGAGATTAAGACCAAGCCTAATCTCAAGGGACGGACGGGAACGGGCGTCGGATCTCTCGAACTCTCCTTCTTTATGCCGAAGAACTCGCCAAGATCTGTCAACCCTCGCTAAAATTCGTGCTCCTTTGACTCCACAATCCGGCAGCACCTCCTCGTCTTGATAATCAATCGCCCCCGCTGAAAGGAGGCCCTAGGTTTGTATTTATAGGGCTTCAGAAGCGGTTATTTGGATGAGAACAAGTGATTTGGCTCTATCTTCAGTTAACAACAGCCTAACCACGTTTGGGGATGATATCAGGTCAGTTAGAAACCCCTGGAACCAACAAATCTCGAGAAAAAACCATCCAAAACCGAACCGGGACGAAACAGTGCGCGCAGGACAAGTCTGACCCGCGCTTGCGCGGGTCGGATGGATCCGACCCGCGCTTGCGCGGGTCGGATGGAACCGACCCGCGCCGCCGCGGGTCGGTTG
>NC_033795.1:9262401-9264976 GCF_001876935.1 Asparagus officinalis | reverse complement strand
AAGAGAGAGTACAACCTAAGGTGCTCGCCTTCAGCGGGGCGTCCGATTGATTATCAAGTGGAGGAGGTGCTGCGGATTTGTGGGATGTCAAAGGAGGCAGTGAATTTAGCGAGGTTTGGAAGGTCTTGGCTGAGTTCTTCGGGGCATATCAGAAGGAGAGTTTCGAGAGATCGGCGACGCCGCGTTCCCGATCGCGTCCTTTGATGATTAGGCTTGTCTTAATCTCGGAGAAAGAGGGCCTTGATTTCGTTGGTCGATCTCAGAGCGTTGGGCGCGTGCTGGTCAAATTGCAAATACTTCCTCGGCGGCGAAGACGAACTCTGGCTGAATTTTTCATCAACGGCGGATGCCAGATCTAAGGGCGCTCAGGGGCACGGATAGAACCCGGCACTCAGCAGAAGAATCAGCGGCACAAGCGGGCGGGGTGACTAAACATGCTCGTGCGTTTTGTTTTGGACGGAGTTGGTAACTTTTGTTTGTTCATTGTGTACAAGATCTGTATATAAAAGATTATCTTTTTGTTTTGCATAAGAGAGAGTACAACCTAAGGTGCTCGCCTTCAGCGGGGCGTCCGATTGATTATCAAGTGGAGGAGGTGCTGCGGATTTGTGGGATGTCAAAGGAGGCAGTGAATTTAGCGAGGTTTGGAAGGTCTTGGCTGAGTTCTTCGGGGCATATCAGAAGGAGAGTTTCGAGAGATCGGCGACGCCGCGTTCCCGATCGCGTCCTTTGATGATTAGGCTTGTCTTAATCTCGGAGAAAGAGGGCCTTGATTTCGTTGGTCGATCTCAGAGCGTTGGGCGCGTGCTGGTCAAATTGCAAATACTTCCTCGGCGGCGAAGACGAACTCTGGCTGAATTTTTCATCAACGGCGGATGCCAGATCTAAGGGCGCTCAGGGGCACGGATAGAACCCGGCACTCAGCAGAAGAATCAGCGGCACAAGCGGGCGGGGTGACTAAACATGCTCGTGCGTTTTGTTTTGGACGGAGTTGGTAACTTTTGTTTGTTCATTGTGTACAAGATCTGTATATAAAAGATTATCTTTTTGTTTTGCATACCGGCAACGCGTGTTAGGCGTAGACTTATCTCTGTTTAGGAGTTGAGATAAAATTCCCCATGCACAAAGTGTCCGGATTGGAAGTTGAAAATTGTGTCTTTTCTCAGGGTAAAGACGGACTGGAAAATGGAAGAGGAAGAATTTTATATTCTATCTCCCGGCACTGAAGAGAAAGAATTTTATATTCTATCTCCAGTTGGAAAGGAAACTCAAGGTGGGATCTCCACCCTCAGAATCCGAAATGATGAAACTAAGAGTGGGATCTCCACTCCGAGAATCGGAAAGATTCAAACGACCCTAACTTTTATAGGATTGGTCATTCGATCCAAAAAGAGTCCCTCATTTATTGAGGAGAAAGCCCAATTTCGACCCTAACTTTTATAGGTTTGGTGGAAAAAGGAAAAGATGGAAGTTTATCGAAAATGATAACTCAATCTTAGTCCTAACTATCTGCAGGTTTGACTAAGTAAAGTTGGAGGCAATCCTAACTTTTATAGGTTTGATTGCTCAATTGAAAGTGGACCTCTCGTTCATGAAAGGAATCGAGAGGAGAATCTGGTTGTGGCCCTAACTTTTATAGGTTTGACCAAGGAAGCAGTGAAAGTGGGAGGTTTGAGATGATCTTACCTTTTACAGGCTTGATCGTTCAATTTGAAAGTGGACCTCTCGTTCATGGAAGGAATCGAGAGGGGACTTTGGTTGTGGTCCTAACTATAGGAAGGTTTGACTAGGTAGACAGTGAGAGTGGGAGTACAAATCATAGTGGGGGTTTAGTGTTTATCACCTTGTTCGTAATTATCGGGTTATCCCTAAGAAAATTACATATAGCGTTCTTCTGGGAACTTCCCATTACATGAATCATCCACCCCCAGCTTCTTTCTTGGAACTGGGTCTGACTTTGTACTCCGTTACATGTCCGGGTTATCCTTAAGAATATTAGCGTAACATTCTCCAGGAACTTCCCATCAACGGTAGGAAACAGTTTAGACTCATATACCTATTGGAGTATCAGGGAGCAGTTTAACCTCATATACCGATTGGAGGATTGAGAAGCAGTTTATACTCGTATACTCTTCGGAGTATTGAGAAGCAGTTTATACTCGTATACTCTTCGGAGTATTGAGAAGCAGTTTATACTCGTATACTCTTCGGAGTATTGCCGTTCTTATTTGGCTTATCCTAGCGTTATGACGCCGGCTTCAACCAAGGTTTGGATGCTATTCTTAAGAGCGAAGCAAGCCTTGGTAGGATGAAGGATCCTCCTGTGGTACGCGCAGTACTTCGGATCCGCAGTATTGTCAGCTTCCTCCTGATTCGTGATGGGCGGCAGCTTGATCTTGTTGCTTTCGAAGTCATCGACTGTTTCGTCATCTTCTTGTTTTTCATCGAAAAGTGTCCTGATGGATACCTCGTCGTCGTCATCAAAGAAGTTACCAAGGAATGAGTTCTCCATATCGTCCCAGTTGTTAATACTTCCGGGCTTGAGACGGCGGTACCAAGCGAAGGCTGGCCCGCG
>NC_033795.1:9247632-9262255 GCF_001876935.1 Asparagus officinalis | reverse complement strand
CTTTTCACCTCTCGAGTAGACATTAGAGCGTTGATTTTGCTCTCGTGCTCTCTAGATCTTTCATTTTCTCATCCTCAGGGCCTCGGACGATTTGAAAGAGGAATAACACGGTCACCCCCGGCATTGTTATTTTCGGTGGAACCACCCCCAGCGTTATTATCTTTAGTGGAGTCACCCCCAGTGTTTTGGTCAACGGGAGGGTTATCAGGATTGAGACGTTCATCTACATCTGAATCGCCATTTGCTTGGTTAGCAGTGTTGCGACGACTGGATTCACCAATTTGATTCGACAAAGCTCGGATTTGTTGGTCATGTTCTTCCCTCATCCGCCGCATAGTTGTTTCCATTTCGAACTTGAATGCCTCTTTCTATTTGGTTAGAGCATCCTCGAGAATTTTGGCGATCTGCTCGGTGTTGATCATGAACACTTCGCGAGATTGTTAGAGCATCCTCGAGAATTTTGGCGATCTGCTCGGTGTTGATCATGAACACTTCGCGAGATTGTCCGGGACTGGATATCGTATTATCAGAAGCGATTGCCGAGTTAGCATCTGATGCTTCATCATCTGATGATAAACCTCTCTGCATTCTTTGGTAGTCCCTACGTCTAGTAGTACCTACGTGTAGCCGAGTCAGACGATGCGATACGAGAGGGTCAGAACTAGAAGGTCGAATCGACTTTCCCTTATCAGCCATGTTAATTGTGACTTTTGGAAGTTCGTTATCATGAACAGCCGATCACTTCTTACGGAGACGCTTTGGTTTGGGCTTAGTCGCTCCGTTAAAGATCCTCTTGAATACCGAGACCCTCTGCGGAGCGGTCTTGGGGCAACTACACGCTGATAATACTGCCCTGATAAGTTCGACGCACAGGCAGTGAGATTTTGTTTCTCGGGTATATCTCTTCCGAGACTTGTTCATACCCCCAGCCTGATAGTACAACTCATCGGTCAGATGATCGGAGCAACCTATCGTACGTTGACACAACTCCCCAAGTATAACGTTGTCATCGTCAGATGAATACGTTTCTTTCAGGGGATTTGCCGCTTTATCAGCGTTCTCAAGAGTCACATGTTTAGAACTACACTTTTGGGAGCGCAGGATCTCAACAGGCTCTTGGTTTTGGATAAACACCCCCAGGCGAGTAGAAATTGGAGTTTTCCTTTTATAAGAAGGCTTGTTATTGTCGAGAGGGCGTGTGCGACCCCCAGCTCGACGAGTTGCTCGGGGTTCAGTCACCGGACCCAAGCATTCTTCGATCAGGACTTTGCCTCGATCCTCGTGCAAAGGACCCAGGCGATCGACTATCCTCACCTTGAAATGGGACAAGTCCACACTGTCCCGGTGCTCCGTCGGAGGTGCGGAACTCACAGGGATCGACGAAACAGATGCAGAACATCTTCTGCCTTGACTCTGGTGCGGGTCAAATTTAAGTGATCGACGGGTTGGAGGGTCGGATTCAAGTGACCCGCAAAGTGAAGGGTCGGATTTGGGTGACCCGCAAAGTGGAGGGTCGGATTTGGGCGACCTGCAAATTGGCGGGTCGGATTTGGGTGACCTGCAGATTGGCAGGTCGGATTTGAGTGACCCGCGATTTGGAGAGTCGGATTTGGGCTACCTGCAAATTGGCGGGTCGGATTTGGGTGACCTGCAGATTGGCGGGTCGGATTTGAGTGACCTGCGATTTGGCGGGTCGGATTTGAGTGACCCGCGTTTTTCGATCTTTTCGGCCGCCATCTTGTACTTTGGCCTCCAAACTTTGTGCAGTTTTGGTGGCTTCTTTTCCACTTCTTCCCTCTGCAATCTTTTGACCTCTTGCGCAAGAATTCGCGCGCGCGCAAGTAGTACGCGACGCTTTTTGATCCGCTCTTCAAGAGTTAAATTGCACATGTAAAGGGAGAACGCTGGAAGATGCTTCATAGGGTTTCAGTATATCAATTGTGGAAGAAGCGTGCACCCTGCCCTCGCATCCACATCCATATATAAATACTTTGTGCGCGCACATGTATTTGTACAATATGCTGTGTATCGTAAACTATACTATTCTGGGTGCCGGGTGCATGCCTTGTACTGTTTTTTTTCTTCCTTCGTTGGTGTGGGCTAGAGAGTCTGTGGATGTTATGTACTGCATGATTTGCAGTGGTCCAGAGGGTTTGCTAGGTTTCCTTATAGAAGTCAAGCTCCTACGCGCGATGTCTTCCATGTTGCTCATATATTTGTGATGTGTCTTAGTATTCCTAGTTCATTGGTGTTACTTGCATTGTTATTAAGCCATGCGGACCGCTTTACTGATATATGAGTACCGATGTGACTGAAGTTGCAAAATTTTAGTTAAGAGTCTCAAAGGAGGACATATGATTCTCTGGAATAGTTTGTTCTTTGTGAATAGTTTATATAACTTGATGATCTTTGGAAGTACCAAAGTTGAAATTTTTCCATCCTGTTTATCATGCTTTCCTCATGCGTGTTCTGTTCTACTACAAGTAAAGCATATGTATATATATTTTTTGTCTGAAAGGTGAGCCCAAGGCCAAGTTTGATATTTTCCTTGTTGGGAGATGATTTCATTTTATATCTGCTATTAGTTATACAACTTAAAAGGTTTGTTATTTGATATGGTTTGTTGCCCTTGGATTCCTGTGCGCTTTTGTTTCTAATAATATTTTTAAGTTCATAACTTATATCGTAAATATAGCTGTTATTAGAAGAATTGATGCTCTGTTGGAAGTATAGTGAATGGGCTTAGGTACAGTATCTTTTAACTATTTGAATGGTGAAATCATTTGAAGGACATTTCAGATGTAACAAATCATAAGTATGACAAGTTTAAATGTCATCCAATGTTATTAGCTATTATCTATGAACAGGGCGGCTCATATTATACATCAGCGTTTAAATTACTCATAATAATAAAGCATTTACGACTAAGAGCCTGTTTCGTAGTTTAATCATTAACAACACCACTGAGAGAGATATAACTTTCTTACTTCCTGTAAGTTGTAGTAGCTTGAATGTATGGAGGATTATGGTGCTTACATGATATGAATATAAACATGATTTTTTTTCCACTTCGATCCATGTCTTCAGTTGCATGTATATTTATATTTATATTTTCTCGCCAGGGGGAAGATATTAGTGTATGTTCAATTACCAGCCCTTAGCTATTTTCCTATTATTATTTTTTATATATGATTTTGGTCGAAAAGCTGACGGTATTATGCAACCCTTTGTTGTGGTAATACTGCTAAAGCGTTTGAGAAAGATACGTGCGCCCTGATTGCTTGTTTGATGTGGTTCTTTGTTCAATATGATTCTCGAGCTATATATATAGCGTACAAATTTTGGCTTATTTTGCGCTTCGCATTTCCCATATTTTTTGAGAACTATTGAGTACTCGGATTAGTACGAGCTAGTTCACATTTGAGAAGGGAGGCATTAATTAATGTCCAAATTCTGGTGGGATTCTGTGAGCAAATCACAAACTAGGTGACATTTGCCTGATTCTGATCTTTATAATTTATATTACTGAAATTTATATCATTTTTTGTTGGCACTGACCTCGCTAGCATGATGCCTTGTAAAATGAACGGGCTCTTCTCTTGTGAATGGATGGGAGTGGGTTAGTGCTAATTTTGATTAGCGGTATATCATTTGTAAGGGAAGAAGAAATAATGCTAAAAAATCGATCAGGGGTAAAGCTGTCGTTAATTTGGTCGGCGATGTACCTTTCGTTCTATCAATCTGACGCTGCCGATGAAGGACGTCCACTTGGTGTTTTCCATTGCGGTGGTTCGTTGTCGTGTCATCAACAGTTTGCCGATTTGCTTCATGCGCTTGTCGGCGTTGGATAATCCTCTTTGATTCGGATAACGGCGTTCATCACCTTCTCTTTGTCTTGAGCTGTGTGCGGGCACCCATAGGCACTTTTTAGACGCCTACACCTATATCTGCTGGAATATTTGGAGCAATCATACTTTACACACTAAGTGTAGGAACCTAAGAGGTGCTGCGGCAAGGGAACTATCAGCCAGGCTACTTAAATTTCCCCTATCCAGAGCTAGTGTTTGAAGAAAGAGGGCATACTATGGATCTTGAGAGTTTTTATCTTGTGTAAATATCTGTCAAGTAAACTTTATCTTTTGGTTTTCATGTTGTTTTATAGAAAGTTTAATTTCTACTATGCACATGTATGGCTGGCTTTGGTTCTTCCTAAAATCTGTGTCAACGGTGAATGACGGCAATGCCCTCTCTTCATCTTCACGGATCTTTGGAAGAAGAAAGTTATACATCACTACTAGTAGAAATTCCATTGCCCTCTCTTCATCTTCACGGATCTTTGGAAGAAGAAAGTTATACATCACTACTAGTAGAAATTCCATTTTCTAAATTACAACTCTTTAGACACTACTTGTGTCTAAGCTTTTGTATTTAACAATCTTTTGGACTTTTTTTTATTAATGAACGGGGCTTTAGCCTCTGTTTTTCGATCAAAAAAAAACTTAGGGAAAAAAAATACCAAAATCAAATAATAATGATAAGAAGACCATTTCTCATAAAAAATCATCTAATTCTCACCCTTTCTACGACCACTATAAATTCACACAATCAATACAAATAGGACAAATTTATCTTTATATTAAAAAAATACAAAATATTTTTTAGTAGCACGTGCATTTGCATGTGTCAAATTTCTAGTAATATTTTTTTTCTTGAAAATTTCTGATAATAAGAATGGAGGAAATGTCCACCGTTCATCCAAATTTATACTACCCCACTATTTCTTTTATATTGTAGTATAGATTTGTACTTGTTGCCAACGGCGCAGCGCATCTCTGTTATATTCAGGCCTTCGGGCCCATCAATATCAAACCCATTTAAAAGCCCAAAATGAAAACGGCCGGGTCAGGGTGGAAGAGGCCCATCCAAAAGAAACCTGAGAGTCATTTTACTCAAAACACCAAGACCCAGTCCAACACATCAAAGCTATATATAACCCAACTTAGAAGTCATTGACACATTGCAAACTCCTAAAAATATTCCAAGAATAATCTCTTCACGTCATCTTCAAAGAGGATAAACAGTCTTTAACATGTCACTCTTACTCAGTGGCTAAGAACCAATGAAAATATTTCTTATGTAAACTGATTATTTACAGCCAATAGCACAGCGCCAAAACACATCACGCAATCCAAACAAGGCAAGTTGAATTGAAAACTCAGAAGGCATCTTTCAGCTCCTAATACTCCACGAATACCTCAGTGTCCCTTTCCCTGAGATAAATTAGCAAGAGGAACAAGTGACGAAAATTACTATGGGCCCGTTTGGTTGCTGAAGAGGGCTTGGGAAAGCCTGTCAAAATTGACAAAAACTATCAGTTTTGACAGCCTTTTTTGCAAAAACGTCACTTTTATGGCGCGTTTTTGCAAGAAAGCCTGCCAAAACTGACAGTTTTTGTCAGTTTTGACAGGCTTTCTGCCCATTTCAATGCCTCTTTAACGCAACCAAACGCGCCTTATGTACAAGATAAAACACGGGAGTTAAAAAGTCGCAAAGGATGGTGAACGGAGATGAACTGAGCTAATTTACTTAAGACTCGAAAGGATTAACCCTATTTAAGCTACGAGTTCGAATATATTGAGTTGTGTCTAGATCTTATTTATTGCGGTGCTAAATTTCATTTTATATATTTGGTAGATCAAACTTACACATTAAACTGAATTGATGGGGAGTACTCTCCGAGCAAATTACGTCTACATACGTATAATGTCATGTGTATTCCACATAATGTATGCTAATACTTTTCTCGAAGTCTCGAAACATAGCATCCAAAACCCATCAAACCGTATGCTCAGATACCAATTTGTTGGATCGCAAACGCGGACGAACCGCTACCAACTAATTAGTTAATGAGTGTTGCTACGGGGACCCAAAATATGAGACCAAGGGAGGGGACAGGTGAGGTGTCCCCTCCCTATTGCATAATGAGTTGGGGACACCTCACATGTCTCCTTCCTTGGTCCCATATTTTGAATCCTTAAATCATTTTTCTTAGTTAATATATCGGGTGCAAATAGAGTGAAAAAAAATACCACGTTCATTTTGAATCATGAGTCCAAACATATTTAACCATAGTACTCTTACTGGTTTGTAACTCGACTCACATCTCACATCTTTGTCATACACCCACACAATGCGCATTGAATAGAGTGAGACCGACCCCATGATATATTTCTTCCCATCTCATCTCCCCCAACCATTCTCCCCCAACCGCAAAACCAACCTCAGCCTCATCTCACAACACCACCAGAAAATGTCATCCTACCTCCCCTCCCCCTCCTCCTCCCCCTCCTCCTCCTCCTCCCCTCCCTCTCCTCCCCCTCCCTCCCCACGCCTACGACCTCCTCTCACCTTCAACCTCCAAAAGGCCTCCTCCCGCCGGCGTCGAAAGCTACCTCCTCCGCGACGACAACACCTTCGACGTCTACTTCGACAGCGAGTGCCGGTTCAGAGTCCAAGAACCTATCTCCTCCGATACAAGCGAAGGGTCTCCGGAAGGCTCGAAGACGGGGCGGTCAAAGCCTGAAGGGGGTGAGCGTCAAAGCTCTCTTTCTTTGGTTTCGGATCGGGGGTTGTGAAGAGGGGTGACGAGCTGAGGTTTAGTCGGGTTGATATCCGCTTCGTTTCCTGCCGAGGGGTTTGAGGAGTCTCCGAGATGTCGGCGTCGGTTCGACCGTGAGGACGAGGAGGAGATGAACGCGGCTGTTGTTTGGTTGGGTTGAAGTTTGTTCCCTGCGAATATCAAGTGTGTGGTGGATTTCCTGACAAGAGAAGACGGAGAGGATGTGATTTGAGCATGTAGTATTCACATTGATCTATGCTTATATTGTGTTTGTGGTGGTGGTGGTGTGTGGCGTGGTGGGCGGGTTGCGTGTGGGTGGGGGAGGGGGAGGGATTTTCAAGCTCGTACGATGCACGAATTTGTTTAATATACAAAAATTGATATAGCAAAAGAATACAAAATAAATCAGTAATAATATATAAGTAGTCAGAAATAATACAACCTAAGCTAGCTGTATATATGTTTGACCTAATATTAAGGGCTTTTTATTTCTAGCCCCAAATGTTTACTCATCTTTACCTTTAAACCCAATCACTATTTGTTGTATCCATAAACCCAAATATCCTTTTGTATTTATCTTTAAGCCCAACTTAAAGATTTTGGGGGGCCCACACATACAAGTATTGTATTTTGTAAGTTGGGCTTAAAGATAAATACAAAAAGATATTTGGGTTTATGGATACAACAAATAGTGATTGGGTTTATAGATAAAGATGAGTAAACATTTGGGGCTAGAAATAAAAAGCCCTAATATTTAAACTGTAAAAAAGAATGAAAATATAATTTCCCTATTCTCATAACAAATTTGCTTAAAATGTTTCATGTCTATATGATTACTGTCATAATATTTTGCTATACCAAGTAAGTAGTATGCAGCATAAACTTTAGTTCCAAACAAAATATTTAAAGCACGTTGAGATACCTGTCAAGTATATATATCTACGAATCAAAACAATAATTATCAATATACTGATAAACAAAATATCCATCATAATCATATCAAGTAGTTAGGTTTCTCAATGCAAAACCATCAAAAAAATATGTAGTGCATACAAAAGTTTACTAAATAACGTTTTATACCAAAATACTAAATATAAGTTTCAGACATTATGAATCAGATAGACTTTTTTCAGACATCATGAACCAGATTTTTGGAGTATTTGTTAATATTGAAAGAGACTAGATCCATTGTTTGGCTTTGTATACGCTAAAGAAAATGCCGTGCATTCAGGTGTGGAATGAGGTTAATTTCTGGGTGATTTGGTCATGCATTGTTTGTGCACTATAGTTCATCACACATTTGAAATTGAATCACGAATTATTTTCACGCATTTGTAGTGTAGATTCATAATTAACATCCCTAGAACATAGTGTGATTCTTTTTTTAAAATATATTTCATTGTTCAATAATTGCTTTTTTTGGATAAAATATGCAAATAATCAATTGAAATGTTGGAGGAAATTGATTGTTACCATCATGGATCTTATAGATTAATGGGTATCCTTGTCATAGGAGGGGATTTCCTCCTTGACGCCTCTAATCACATGATTGAGCGACATTTTGGATGATCCGCTCCGTTGAACTTGATCTACATATTCTAAAACCACAACACACCAAGTTTGGGGTGAACCCGTCGTCGTTTGACCATTCATCCACTCGTATCAATTTTAACGGTTTTGAATGAATAGAACTTTTCACATGGCTCGATGGAGGGTCAAACGACGACGGATTCACCCCAAACTTGGTGTGTTGGGGTTTTAGAATATGTAGATCAAGTTCAACGGAGTGGATCATCCACAATATCACTCAATCATGTGATTTTAGAGGCGTCAAGGAGGAAATCCCCTCCTATGACAAGGATACCCATTAATCTCTCTCTCTCTCTATATATATAATATATATATAAATATTTAATATAAATAAAATATATATATATATATATATATATATATATTATGGGAAAAGTGAATCTAAGGTGACACCTAGCTCCCACCTAAGGACGCGGCCTAAAATCACATAATTCCCTAATTTTTTTTATGATCCGCTCCGTTGAACTTGATCTACACGTTCTTAAACTCATACACACTAATTTTGGGGTGAACCCGTCGTGTTTTAACCATTCGTTGAGTCGTCCAAAAAAGTTCTATTCATTCGAAACCGTTAAAATTGCGACGAGTAGATGAAGGTCAAAACAGCACGGGTTCACCCCAAAATTGGTATGTTTAGGTTTAAGAACGTGTAAATCAAGTTTAACGGAGTGATCGTAAAAAAAATTTAGGGAATGATGTGATTTTAGGGCCGCGTCTTAGGTGGGAGCCTAGGGTGTCACCTTAGATTCACTTTCCATATATATATTAATATATATATATATATATATATATATATATATATATATTATATATATATATATATATATATATATATATATATATATATATAATATATATATATATATATATATATATATATATATATATGAGATTAATGGATATCATTGTCATATGAGAGGATTCCCTCATATACAATGATGTGGCACAATCTCCACCAAGTGAATAAAGTAGGAGAGAGAATACCTCATAAATACACTTGGTGGAGATTGTGCCATATCATTGTATATGAGAGAATCCTCTCATATGACATATGATACCCATTAATCTCTCTCTCTCTCTCTCCTCTCTCTCTCTCTCTCTATATATATATATATATATATATATATATATATATATATATATATATATATATATATATATATATAATATATATATATATAAATATATATATATATATATATATATATATATATATATATATTATATATACTATATTACGAATAGGTTTGAGTCCGTGACCTCATGGTTATGTATTAACTTGTTTTTCTTAGAATTTGTTGATAATAGTGTATTGCAGTGGGTTTTAGTCCCACATTGCTTAGGAGAACAAACCCCACACTCCTCTACTTGTATAAATATATGTGCATACTTAATATTCAATTCAAGGGAAATTTACCCAAGATTCTCTTTCTCTTACTTTAACATGGTATCAGAGCTAGGGCTATTTCCCTTCCAATAAAAATTTTTAACGCTTCTGCGTTCTTTTGCCAAATCTTAGCCTTATTGCTTTGCAGCCGTTTAATATTTTTTTCTGCCAGATATTTTGGCCTTGTCGCTTTGCGGCCTCTTAACGCGTTTCGCGTTCTATTTTAAACCTTTGGGTTTTCATTCTAACCTTCACGTTCTATTTTAACGGTATTACCGTTTCAAGACCGTCTCTCGGTCTTAAATTAACGGCATCGTCGTTTCAAGCCGTCTCTTGGCCTCAAACGAACGACATTGTCGTTTCGTAGTCAGTAATGGCATCTCGACATCTTAACGTCTCAACATTGCTGTTATGGCTCCTTCAGAGAAGATTCTCAAACCACCTTTGCCCCTCAATGATCAAAGTGACTGGGCAGGGTGGTCCACCATTGTCACCAATGCCTTGTGTGGCGCTGGTTTGCTTGATCATCTCACCAGTACGGGACCAGTTCCACCGTCCATCAGCACTATTGCTTCATCCAGTACTATTGCCTCTGGCAGTGGTAATGCCGATCTTCAGACTGCTCGTGCTCTCTATGTCAAGGAGAGTTCAGAGTGGCAATTGCAGGAATTTCGTGTCATGGATTATCTCACTCGCTGTGTTGGCTCTGGTCTCACTATCGAGATTGGCTCGCTTCCCTCTGCTCGGGCCATGTGGACTCGTCTCACTGAGCGTTTCACTGAGTGCTCGGGTGCACGGGAGGCATATCTTCTGCAACGCATTGCTCTACAACGCAAAGGTAGTTCATCTCTGCAGTCCCATTTTGGACAAATGCAAGCTTTTTGTACACAGTTACGCTCCATGCTTCCTGGACGTAATTCCACATATGAAGACTGGCTAGCCTGGTACGAACGACATGAGGTGCATCAACTGTTTAAGTCTCTTCCTGAATATTCAACTATGGCTGATCAACTACTTCATCAGCCTCAATTTCCGACTTTGGCCTCAGTTATGGGAGCTCTCACTGCTTATGAGACCCGGCAGCAGACAGCACGACTCAATTTGTTAACAAACACTCCTACCTCTTCACTCGAGACTGTTTTGTCTTTACCTGTCACTGCTCCTGTTATGAATCATACTTCTCCACAGGCTCCCTCTCCGCAGGCTCGATCTAAGCTCTCTTGCAAATATTGCAAGAAGGAAGGACACCGTATTGAGACATGCTTCAAGCTTCATCCTGAGTTACGTTCCTCAGGTACTGGTCGTGGTCGGCGACCCCCTCAGTCTCAACCCTCTCGTACACCAGGATTGTTGGCCAATGCTATACCTTCTACTACTTCAGACTCTACTATTCAAGCTATTGAAAGTCTTCGCCGTCAACTTGATGCTTTTCAACATATCACCTCTACATCCGCCGCACAACTCTCTGGTATGCATTTTGCTGGTTCTTCAGCTAATCCTTCAGTCTCTGGTATGAATGATCTCTGGATTTTTGACTCTGGTTGTTTCTTTCATATGACTTGTAATGCCTCACTTTTATCCTCTGTCTTTACTTCATCCTCTCTTCCTCCTATCTACACAGCTGCTGAACAACCATTGTCCATTACTCAGTATGGCTCTATTACCCCACAAAATGATCCATCTGGTCGTCTAACACTTGGTCCCGTCTATGTGGCTCCTCAGTTGTGCTTGAATTTAATTTCCATTAGCTCTTTATGTATGGCGGGATTGTTTGTCTCATTTTCTTCTGATACTTGTATTGTGCAGGATCCACAGACGGGCAAGACGGTTGGGGCGGGTCATAGGAGGCACAAACTGTATTTTCTGGAATATCTTCATCTTCCAGAGTCCATACGTCCACGTTCTCTTGTTGCTTCTCTTCGTTCGTCAAAACCCTCTACCTCGCTTCCTGCCAATTTATGGCATAGATGACTTGGTCATGTGTCTAATAAAAGGCTGGAGAGTCTTATTCAGTCTGGAGTACTTGGTCCTGTATCATCTAGTTCTAGTATTGAGTCATGTGCTGGTTGCAAATTGGCTAAATTCACTGCTTTACCATTTAAAATGAGTACATCTGTATCCACTTCCTTATTTGATTTAGTACATTCTGATATTTGGGGGCCAGCTCCTTTGCCTTCTTCATCTGGCTACTTATATTATGTTAGTTTTATCGACGATTTCTCTCGTTTTACATGGGTTTACCTACTTAAGAATCGCTCTGACGTACTTACTGCTTATCAAGCCTTCACTGCTATGATTTTCACTCAATGGCAATCTCGTATTAAAGTTTTTCGTTCTGATTGTGCCAAAGAGTACCTATCCTCTACCATGCGCTCTATCATGTCCTCTCATGGGACTATCTTTCAACAGTCATGTCCCTACACTCATGAGCAAAATGGTGTTGCTGAACACAAACATCGTCATATCCTCGATACTGCTCGATCAATGCTCATTTCTTACTCAGTTCCTTGTCATTTTTGGGCTGACGCTATTCTCACCGCGACTCATGCCATTAATATCACTCCATCTAACTCTCTTTCCGGTGCTACTCCTTATAGTCGTGTTTATACTCATCCTTCCCGTTATGATCTAGTTCGCGTTTTTGGTTGTTAATGTTTTGTTCTTCTGCCATCTCACGAACGTGATAAATTGTCTCCCAGAGCTGTTTTTTGTGTTTATTTAGGAATTAGTTCAGAACATCGAGGTTATCGTTGTTATGATCCAGCAACTCATCGAGTTCATATATCTCGTCATGTTCAGTTCGAAGAGGATTCTCCATATTATTCTGCTTCTGATGACTTTAATTTCCTCCACTCTACTGATCATGCTTCCCCGTCAACTGCATCACCAACTTCTTCACCTCAATTTTCCTTTCGAGATTTCCCTGACATCTCTCCCTCTCCTTCTGTTGATTCTTCCTCACCCGAATCTTCTCTTACACCATCTAATCCATATCCCGTGGACACAACTCTCACTCCAAAAAATACTGTTGATCTCCACGCACCTGCGCCAGCATCTCCCCCGCCTGAGGTTCCTCTTGCTCTTCGTCGAGGCAAACGTCCACATGTCATGACTGCCCGGTATGCTTCTGTTACTTCTTATTCACCTATCTTTCATAACTTTCTTGCTGACATTCATACTATTGTTGAGCCAAAGTCCTTCCAAGAGGCAGTTCAAATTCCAGAGTGGCGACATGCTATGGCTGAGGAATTTCAAGCCTTTCAGCAAACTCATACCTGGGATGTTGTTCCCTGTCCTCCTGGGATCTCTCTTGTTGGCAGTAAATGGGTTTATAAGGTCAAGTTTCATCCTGATGGCACCATTGAACGTCGAAAAGCTCGTTTAGTGGCTCGAGGTTTTACTCAGCAATAAGGTATTGATTATGATGAGACATTTGCTCCTGTTGCTTAGATGCCCATTGTTCGTACTCTCCTTGCGGTCGCTGCTGCTCATCGTTGGCCCTTATACTAGATGGATGTCAAAAATGCTTTTCTTCATGACTCTTTATCAGAGACCGTATATATACAACCGCCTCCAGGGTCAAATATTCCTCCGGGACATGTATGTCTCCTTCGCCGTGCTGTTTATGGTCTCAAGTAGGCACCCTGCGCTTGGTTTGAGTGTTTTCGCGATGTCGTGCTCAAAGCGAGCTTTATAGAAAGTCATCAAGATGCTTCTCTGTTTGTTCGCACTATATCACGCGGCAGAGTTTTATTACTCATCTATGTAGATGATATGATCATTACAGGTGATGATATGGCAGGTATACAATACGCAAAATCTCAGTTACAACAACAGTTCCACATGAAGGATCTTGGATCTCTTCGGTATTTTCTTGGTGTAGAAATTTCTCAAGGACCGCGAGGTGTATTACTGTCTCAACAGAAGTATCTCTCAGATATTCTAAATCAAGCTGAGCTAACTGATAATGCAACTGTCGATACTCTACTCCAGCAGAATGTTAAATTTTGCTCTACTGACGGTGAGCCTCTATCTGATCCTACCCGATATCGACATCTTGTTGGCCAGTTGGTCTATTTGTGCATCTCTCGACCAGATATCTCTCATGCTGTTGGTATTATCAGTCAATTTGTTAGTGCTCCACGTTCTGTACACTATGCTGTCTTATTACGGATTCTTCGGTACCTCCGGGGTATTAGCACTCACTCTCTTTTGTTTCCTGCTACATCTAAGTTAGAGCTTTGTGTATATTCTGATGCTGATTGGACTGGTGATCCAACTACCAGAAAGTCTACCACAGGTTATTGTATATTTCTTGGTGATTTCCTTATTTCCTGACGAAGTAAGAAACAAGATTTTATTGCTCTTTCCAGTACTGAGGCAGAGTATCGTGCAACGTCCACAACAGCTAAAGAGATTATTCATTTTCGTCGCCTTCTCAGTGATTTCGGCATTTCTGTTACGAATCCTACTCCTCTCTACTGTGATAATAAGATTGCCATCCAGATTGCTAATAATCCAGTATTTTATGAAAGGACCAAACATATTGAGATCGACGCTCATTTTGTCCGTCACTAAGTTATCAAGGACAAGACAATTCTACTTCCTCATGTTTCATCTGCTGACGAGCTTGCAGATTTCTTTACAAAGGCCTTACCTGTTCATCGGTTCCAGTTTCTTGTACGCAAACTCACTTTGTTTGATCCAACATGAGTTTGAAGGGGGATGTTGATAATAGTGTATTGTAGTGGGTTTTAGTCCCACATTGCTTGGGAGAACAAACCTCATACTCCTCTACTTGTATAAATATATGTGCATACTCAATATTCAATTCAAGGAAAATTTACCCAAGATTCTCTCTTACTTTAACAGAATTGAACTCTTTAACAGTTTCATATGTTAACTCAACTCTTAAGAGTTCTGTATCTTTAGCAGCAAGTATAAACCAGATCTTACATCAAAAGTAGCTATCATTATTCATTTTAGGGGTTAGTAGATATGCACATATCGTATTACTCAAAACACCA
>NC_033795.1:9246190-9247619 GCF_001876935.1 Asparagus officinalis | reverse complement strand
CATCATAAATTCACAATTTTCTTCTTTTCCATCAAAGGTCTAGATCTTATAATAAAAAAGCATAGCTTTTTTGAAACTGAAACTCCAATAAATAATAATAATCTTATTGTAATGATTGATTCTTTAGTTTAATTGTGAATATATGTTATTTTATTTTTTTTGATTGTTGATTTCTTTGTGATGGTCAAATTAACATTTGAATTCTTGAATTTGATCATCAGGTGACAAAATGTTGATAATATCTGTTTGCATTTTATCAAATAAAAAAAAATCTAACTTCTTATTTTGTTTTGGTTTTATGATTATGATTTGAATTTTTGAAATTTTTTTCCTTCTCTCTTTCTTTTATTTCAATATGGAGCACTGATAATTGGAAAATCTCTTTGTCCACGTTCTTTAAGCTATAGGTTTTGATTGTTTAAAGCTCAAGATTCAAATCTACACTATTACTTTTAGTTTGAGAGGGAAAAAATAGTCTATAGTATATATACCTTACCTACATAAGAGTATGAATGCACCTTAGCAAGTGATGTTGAATTATCAAAAAATATGGATCCGATCTGTGAAAATAATGAAGTATTAATAGATAACTTGGTGTAAAGAATTTATACTGCTCTACATGATTATATGCTCATCAATCTGACTTATAGTATCACCGAAAAGAAAATCTTCAATAATAACAATTTCGAGATATCTTACTCATGTGCATGCACTCATACACGGGCGGATCAACTTGTTAGGGGGGCAGTTGTTGTGCGCATCGGAAATTTCGGCATTACCTCTGATGCTCGACAAGAGAGTAGATCTTAACTAAATCCCTGTTTCACAAAGGAAATAAGAGCTGAAAGCAAAATATCTTAACAAAATGGGATATCAGCTCTTCCTCTCATCAGTTCTAGGACTGACCTATCAAGGGAATCTAAACTCTCTATTACAAATCACGGCACGAACAATCAATTTTAACATGGTTCGACAAGTTGCCTACGTCCACGAGACAATAGGGGGATCTACTATTAGAGAGAAATAGAATACAAATGGGTTTATAATAACACAACTCTCACAAATTAAACCCTCAAATAATTCTCAAATCTCTCACAAAGGGAATACAAAAAAAAAACCTTTCAAAAGGTCGCTGCTCTTTCTTCACCAAGCACAGCTACCGCCTCGTTTTCCCCCCCTGTCGACTTAAACCGCACTCCCCCTTTTTACACGCAGCCAAAATCTCAAGTCAGCCAAAATTCCAAGTCAGCCAAAATCCCCACTTGCCTCACTTCCCCAAAAAACCATAAAAAAGATATATATATATATATATATTGTTGCGCGCAGCGGAAATTTCGGCAGCACTTCGACAGCACAACAGGAGAGTCAGATCGCAATAAGAATTCTTGTTTCTCAAAGGGAACAAGAATCTGAAGCCTATATCCTATCA
>NC_033795.1:9228444-9245190 GCF_001876935.1 Asparagus officinalis | reverse complement strand
CGATAAACTATTACAAGAGTGTACAATGGAATCATTAATGAAGAAAGCAACGAATTTTCCCGCGAACAACCTTATACCGTAAATCACACGACGGAGTTTTGCTTCGATGTCTCTCTCGAAAGGAAGCGAAAGAGGCCCTCAAAGAGGCTCACGATGGAATGTGCGGAGCTCATCAGCCTGGAGCTAAATTAGGAGATCGCCTCCGACGAATCGGTTATTATTGGCCGAGGATGTTTACAGACGCGGTCGACTATGCTAAACACTGTCACGAATGTCAGATTCATGGGGACTTTATCCATCAAGCCCCAGGTAATCTGCATCCTACATCTGCAACTTGGCCATTTGAAATGTGGGGCATGGATATTGTGGGACCAATTTTTGCATCTACGGCATACTATCCGCCAGCAAATGGTCTTGCGGAAGCTTTCAACAAAACCATAGTAAAGCTTCTCAAAAAGTTTGTTTCCAAAAGCCGACGTGATTGGGACGAAAGACTTGGCGAGTGTTTGTGGGCCTACCGAACAACAGTGAGGACCTCTACCAGAGCTACGCCATTCTCCTTAGTATACGGTTGTGAAGCTGTATTACCACTTGAGATTCAGATCCCGTCTCTGAGAGTCGCGGTCACAACTGGACTAACAGACGAAGAGAAACACCAACGACGCTTGCAGGAACTCGAAGCTTTAGACGACAAGAGACTCCAAGCTCAACAACAGATCGAACTATATCAAGCTCGTATTTCCAAAGCCTACAACAAAAAAGTTAAGGAATGGATTTTCAAGAAGGGCGATCTGGTTTTGGTCAATCGACGACCCATGGTGATGACTCATAAGACTAAAGGGAAGTTTAACCCTAAATGGGAAGGGCCTTTTGTCGTTGAGACAGTCTATTCCAACGGAGCTTACCGTCTCATCAATAAGAAAGGTGACAGACTTATGATGCCAATTAATGGGAAGTTTCTTAAGAAATATTACCCGTAAGCTGCAAGTCTCTTGAGTTTAGCTGGGGGTTGCTTATCAAATGTTCGTTTGAGTAAAGAAGTTCTCCTACTTTGTATGTCGTCAAGTTAACATTACACCTCTGACGATTTAAGTTATTGAGAATCATTATAATAAAAGAATTTTCCAAAGTCTTTCAGATAGCTATCAACATAATCTGTCTGGTGAAAAAGTCCCAATTTTGACTGCGTTCAGTCCTCTTGAACGCAAGTCCTATGGCTGCGTTCAAAACAAGTCTACAGCAGCGTTTCAAGTTCCACGACTGCAAGACCTGACTGCGTTCAGTCCTCTTGAACGCAAGTCCTTTGACTGCGTTCAGTCCTCTTGAACGCAAGTCCTATGGCTGCGTTCAAAACAAGTCTACAGCTGCGTCCCAAGTCCTACAGCTGCAGAACCTAACACTGCGTTTGCACTAACGAACGCACAACATGATCATTTCAACCTCCAGAAGGTACTCTACAAACTAGAAGAAATCAAGTTTTTCTAAAAGACCAGACTTATGACTATAATCCAAGTCTTGAAGTCGCGGTCAAACCTGTTTGACAAAGCCAGATGTCCTCAATGGGCCTGCGTTCAAACCATTCAGACACAAGGGAATAACTTTTCAGAAGTTCTTAAAAAAAAACTATATCATTTCAAGAGATGTCCACAGTTCATCACAGGCAAAAATAATAAGTGTCACGAGAGTACTAAAAAGTTATTACAGACTAAAAATTTACTTAATAAAAAAGGGGGGTTCCCGAAGAGAAAAGGATGCAAGGCGGGCTTTGGCTTGAGCTATACGCGCAACATGCTTGGCTCGGATCTCTGCTTCAGCTCTCCCCCTTAATTCTTTAGCAGTGACAGCAGCAGCACCCGCTTCTGATCGCAAAGCCTGAAGAGCCTCCCTTATCTCAGGCTTCAAGTCAGCGCTCTGCAGTTTCTCTAAGGTCTCCACAGTACGTCTGAACAAGTAAACCTTCTTGGCGCAGTGATCAGTCCAGCTGCGATTGATGCGTTCAAGCAAGTCCATCACATCAAAGAACGAATCCAGAAAATCCAAAAATGAGGCCCATCCTTGCTCAGAGATAAGGTATGCTTGCTTCACCATGTTCTCCAGGAGCTCTGTAAGGAAGTGCACATTCTCGAAGTTTGGGGTGAATACTTTACCAGGAGGGACCATAGCAAGGGGCGTAATCAGAGGGGCGTCCTCCTGGAGCACTCCTTCTCCTTCATCGTTAGAAACGATAATAGGTTCAGAAGGAGAGTTCAACAATGGACACAAGAACTTCTCTTGTCATCCAAGATCAAAGAGATGAACAGTCTTTGGTCAAGAAGCATACAAGTTCTTCTCAAGATTGAGGAGACGAATTTTATTCGTCATCATCAACCAGAATTCGTCTTCAGAATGTCAAGAAAACCCATTGACGAAGAATACTTAAAACGAAGAAGACAGGGATACTCACTTCGATGTCCAGGCGTCGGAGGCGTCGACGACGGTCCGGAGGCGGACCCAGAAGCACCCTTCGACGGCGGAAGAATGTCCGCCATCTGTTCGTGAGATCTCTTGGAAGCCATGGCCAGACGACGAAATCAAATCGTGGAAGAATTAACGAGAAGAAACTCGTTTCTGAGTTCAAGGGAGAAGTCTAAGCGTTAAGGCTTCTGACAAGACTAATCAAACCCATTTTATAATAATTAATAACGGTGCAGAGTTCCAAGACTCCCCGTTGAGAAAGGCCTCTTCGTCATCATTACGGCCGCTTCAGCTTCCTGTTAGACGCGGGACAAAGCCCTGCGTCCATAAAAGTCGGACCAAACGCAATGGTTCAGAGATGCGTTCCTTCAAAAATACGCAGTCCCACTCAAGGACATGAACGCAGGGGGTACCCCTAGTTCTAGAATTGGAATTCTTGGGAAATATGCTGCTTTAGCTTAAAACTTTTGTACATTTCTTATGTCAGCATTAAACCCATTATGGGTTTCATTGCTACAGAATTTGAACTCTATTTTCCTCAAAGTTGCTCCGATCGCAACACTTCTAACTTATCAACTATCGTCAATAGAGCGATGAGTCCTCAAAGTTGCTCCGATCGCAACACTTCTATCTAGCTTATCGACTCTCATCAATAGAGCGATAAGTCCTCAAAGTTGCTCCAAACGCAACACTTCTAACTTATCGACTCTCGTCAATAGAGCGATAAGTCCTCAAAGTTGCTCCAAACGCAACACTTCTAACTTATCGACTCTCGTCAATAGAGCGATAAGTCCTCAAAGTTGCCCCGATCGCTACACTTCTAACTTATCGATTCTCGTCAATAGAGCGATAAGTCCTCAAAGTTGCTCCGATCGCTACACTTCTAACTTATCGACTCTCGTCAATAGAGCGATAAGTCCTCAAAGTTGCTCCAAACGCAACCCTTCTAGCTTAGCGACTCTCGTTAATAGAGCGATAGGTCCTCAAATAGTTGTTGTCGCAATATCAAACTGGTATTTCATTGTTCCATGTCAAAACATGATATGAAAAGGAAACAATAAAAAGCCAAACGGCAGCACTACCTTTATTTAAAGGAAAACAAGGTGACCTAAGATAAGTGTTGTTCCTACCAAAAGAACGATACAAAAATAGGTTCATCAACTCATCAGACTAAATGAAGCTAGTTGAGACTTAATGTCAGAAAGTTTTTCTTCATGGTCGGCCCGAACCAGCATCTCGGCCCGTTTCCGAAGCTCGTCCTCACTAGACAGCATGGCAGCTACCTCCTTCTTAGCCTCTTCCAGAGCACCAGCTTTGGCACGGTAATTCACCAGGGAGGTAGCACTTTTGACATTGAGCTCAGTGATAATAAATTCTTCTCGTTTGAATTGAGCCTTCATCCTAGTCAACTCCACTTCAGCGGCAGCGATCTTCTCTCGCAAATTCTCCAGAGAAGTATTCGAAAGTGTCAACTCAGATTGTTTTTGAGCGTGTAGCTGTTGCAGTTGTTCAACCTCAACCTCTTCCTCAGCTATATGACGTCGAGCGGCTTCATACTTATTGAGTTCTTCTGCTCGAATATCCTCAAAAGTAGATGCAATCTGCGCTTGGATATCAGCGCGACCCAAAGCCTCCAAGAATCTGAGTTGTCCCTCTAGACGTGAGATGGTTTCGGAACAGCGCTGAACAACGTCGACATCACCTACGAGTTTGAGGTTATTCAAACTATTCGTAAGCATGGGCTTGAAGGTATCAAAAGTATCTCGTCCGGCTAGCACAACCTCAATTATTTTCTTGGTAAGCCCTCCCAGGTAGTCAAGGGAAATCTTGACAAAATCTGGTACGTCTGCGGGGCTCGAAACAGCAATAGGCGACGGTACAGAAACTTCTGAAGATGCTAAACCAAGTAAAAGACTAGCAGATGATTTCGGGGTAGTGGCTTAGGAAGGAGTGCCAATATCCAGCTGAGATGGACTCGATTGCAAAGCCATCAGTTCCCCCATTTGAGATGACCTTGGCACGTCTACAACTTCCGTAGAGGCTAAAGAAATCGTCAATAAAGTCGTCGGTGGGAGGACCGTCGTCGAGGTCTCCAAGCGAGGTGGCTCTGACACTTGAACCGGCGCTAGCATAAGCTGTTGCGTCGAAGGAGGGGTGACAGTACTTGCCTCATGTATCATAGGATCTGCATGAGAAAATCGTTTAAATACAGATTAAAGATTAGTCGCAAGACGAAATAAACGACACTTACCAGTGAGAGGTAGAGGAATGTAGGCTGACGCTTTTTCGGAAAAAGACGGTGGTGGAATATCCCAGTCATCGGGATCATCGCTGTCATCACCCAGGTTGTCATTGCTCCCTTCATTCCCACGCTGGTCGCCTTCATCATCTGTGGCATCTGCACCTTCGCCGTGATCCATAGGTTCCTCTTCGCCTATAGGGGGAAATGCTGGTGCATCTTCGGCAACAGTAGGCTTTCCTATAATTCCAGTAGTAGGACTAGGCTGCGAGTCGCCTACAATTGGTAATAACACAGAAGTGGAAGGAGACTTGTCCGTGGTTAAGCCTTGCTGGGCAGCCTCTAGAGGTTCTGGGACAGGGGATATGTCTTCTGCAACATGAGAGGCAGTGGAGGCTGTATCATGAAGCGTGTCTTCGGGAACAAACTCTGCGCCCCCTGCAAAAGATTCATCTCCACACTCTTCTTCATGTAATGAATGGGCAGAAGAATCATGGCCTCCTAAAGCAGAACCAACTGAGGGGAGACCAGGCTGAGGTGAGAGTTCCATAGCAGTCGATTCTTGTGCTTCATCTTCGGTACACCATGCTTTCTGAGCATCCGTCATAAGTTTAGAAGCAGGGGGTTCGAGCGTTAATTTCCGACGAGCTCTTTTGTCATACTTGGCTTCTTCGACCGGCCCTAGTGCCCTCTTTCCAGTGGCACTCTTACTCCGAGTCTGAACTCTTGAAGGTTCTACCTCGCGAGTATCCGGCATCCTGACCTCTTCCTGAATTGGCTCTGGTGATTGTTGTCGTTCATCCTCTGGAATCGACTTCTCATATGATAAATATTCGCTAGCACCACAGGCGCGGAACCTTTTAGCACTCTTCTTTGAAGCATACCATTTGCGGATGGCCTTCAAACAAGAAGTATTCATATTGTAAGCTGAAATCTGAGAAGCGGCCTGGTACCAGGTACAGAAGCTCAGAGAGGTACGTGCATTGGGCATCTTATGTGGTAGAAAGAATTCGGCCCCGGAGAGTCTTGATGAAGTTCTCCATACGCGCCACCCTCGAAGGCGGGAAACTTGACAGCAATCTTGTAATTATAATCCCGTCTCAAAATTTCACGGAATTTAACTTGGTACCAACCAGCCCAGTCAGAAGTTTCTAATTGCTGAACAAGAGGGGTTGAGGTGTCATTTGATTCAGGAGTCGTCATTATTGGAGGGCAGTGCAGCACAAACCAAGATACCAAGTAAATATACGGCATCGGCACCCGAGGGGTTGGGGTTTGAATGACGGTCGTCCCGTCAGAATCCACTTTCTTGACGGCAATGAACTCAGAAGATAGTTCCCGCAAGCCACTTTGTAAACAGCACACCATGGCTGAAAGAAGGTTCAAAGGTCGTCCATAAGCCAGTAGAACAGCAGGGTATAAAACTTCTACTGTAATAGCATCCACTGGCCTTGTGGGGACCACACAACGCTTCAACCAAAGAGTTAGAAAACCAGCAAACAAAGCCATGTCGGAGATTGGAACTTCTGCCTGATAGTGGAAACTTTCAAACGTGGTAAACGCCGGGAAGACATCCTCCTCAACCTCGCAAGT
Organism: Asparagus officinalis; assembly: GCF_001876935.1. Classification (NCBI taxonomy): domain Eukaryota; kingdom Viridiplantae; phylum Streptophyta; class Magnoliopsida; order Asparagales; family Asparagaceae; genus Asparagus; species Asparagus officinalis. Next base: position 9,238,904 of record NC_033795.1, on the reverse strand, counting down.
ATAATGAGAAGTTGCGTCATTGATACGTTCGGTGATTTCCTCAAGGGTACTGGCCGCTAAGCGAGTCACCTCAGCTTCTTTGTCCCACAGATTGTGGAAAAGATATTCCGCCCATTGTCCTTGTTTCACGCCGCTTGCTCTTTTCCCAGTAATTTGCGCACATATCTGGAAATGGCACATCAATTCCCAGTAAGTGTCGTAGATTTCGGGAGCACCATTTTTCAGGATCTCTAATTCCCTGCTTCCGGGAACAAACTCCTCATAAGGCAATTCTCCAAAAGACAGTCCAGAAATTTCAAACATTTCGTGGAGAGCGAAGCCCAGTTCACCAACTGGAGTGAAAAAGGTGCCGGTGTGAGGGTTGTAGAATTCCAGCATAGCGAAGAGTCCGCTGTAATTCGGAGGAATACCATATCGAGTGGCCATTATTGGAACTCTCAAATCCGAAATTCTCAAAGGTTCTTCTAGTTCCTCCAAGACGAAATTTATCATCCGGGCCCACCAGTCCGCATCACTGGAGTGAACCCAAGTAGGGGCCCTGAAATCCCGAGCAGGGAACTCTCCTTTGACAGAAATAAATGTTCTAATAAACACCTCCGCCAACTTAGCAGGCTCTCCGACAGGGTGCTCTTTCTGGAATAAACTTGGCTTCAAAGCCATAAAATTATTGAAACCAGCGGGATGAGTACCCCGATGAGTGATGTGCCCCGTAGCAACACCGCCTTGGTCCTGAACAAGTTCCCAATTCATCGACCGCGGGATAGAAGCGCACTGATAATAAGAGATCGGCCACATCCGCTCCAAATTAGGAAGGAAAAGACGACGGTTGTTGACGACCTTCAGCCATTTTGTAGTTCCCTTCCGACACTCGCTTGGGGTCCATCTTAACAGAATCCCCGAAGAGGAAAGACGGCTTCTTTAAAATCTCACGCTCTGCGGTTTCAAATTTGGCATTCGTAACCAAAGACCTGAGAGTCTCAGGAAAAGCCTGAGTAATGAGTTTCGCCCGCTCTTTGTGGGTGTCCTGGAATATTGGATACTCGAAGGCAAAACTGAAGATTGTATTCTTCACCGCACCTCCCGCGTGACCAAAGTAGTAGTTGAACGAAAGAGGATCGTTGGAGTAGCACACTGCAAATAAGGAAAAAATCAATCAGAGGAAGTCTAACTCAAGAATACAAGTCTCAGACCTGCGTCCAGATCATACAGGATCTCAACTTGCGTCTAAATTTTTGAACGCAAGGTTTAGACCCGCGTTCGGACTCCCGAACGCAGGGTCTCAATCCACATCTAAAATTTTGAACGAAAGGTTTAGACCTGCGTTCAGATTCGCGAACGCGGGGTCTCAACCTACCTCCAAGATTTTAAACGCAGGGTCTAAACCTGCGTTGAAATTTTATAAACGATGGAGCTAGCCATGCGTTTTCTTGAAATTGATTACCAGCTCAGAATTATCTCTTGAGCTTAAATACAGATCATCAATCAAGGGTTGGAGATGAGAGACCTGTCAAACCAATTTCCAATGGTTCAACCTTACCATTAGTTGAAGAAACCAGCGACGAAGGCGTAGGGATTTGATCATCCCCGGAGGTTCTAGCCAAAGGAACATCCTGAGCTTGGGCGGTCTTCGATTTAGAAGCTATTTTCTTCTTGGGTCCCATGGCAACTGTGGCGAAGAAGACGAAGATGGCCGAAGTATTTAGGAACGGATCCTTTCCTCTGTTGAAGTGCTGGAGAAGATGAACAGGAGCCCTGTTTAGAAATCGAGTAAAAAGGGGAAAAGTCGAATGACCTTTTGATTTGACCTCAGTAACCCATTTATACATAGCTGTACCTGTCAAATCGAAGTGGGATTTTAGGCAAAATCTCACCCGAAACGTGATTCTCGTGTTTTCAAAAAGGGGGTTTCAACTTACGAACGCACCTTCACGTTTCAGCAGTCGAACGCATGATCTGGACATGCGTTCTGGTGATCAACCTCAGCCAGTCACACAAATAACCCTTTCAAGGGGATTAATATTCCAAGTAATGGGATATGATCAGGAGAGAAGATAAATCCCTCTGAGGACCGTCATCCTGACTAAGCTGGGGATAAAGTCCTTCTTATACAGGCTTGTGGTTCTCTCCATCTATGACGTCAGATCTGTCTTAAACTCAGAAATGCCCAGCTTCCCTGAAGATGACGATCTTAGTCAAACAAGCTAAAGTCATTACGGATGAACCAAAAGAGAATGAAGAAGTCAACGTTGATGCTTCACTCAATCTATGATGAGGTGCATTTGATCAAAAAAAATTTTGGATTCCAAAGTGTTTTGAAAATTCGTCCCAGTCAACCGCGAACTTTCGAAAACTTTGGAGGGGGTTCTGTAGGCTGTCTAAAAATAATAATAGATAGCTGATTCCCCATGAAACACCGATGATGGAAGTTACAATCTGACGACTTCCAGAAGGCTACAATTTGAAGACTTTCACATATCAAAGAGCTAAAGCAAAGATTACAAAACGACGATCTGCAGCAACGCTCTGACAGAAAGAGATTACAAATCGACGATCTCTTCAAATCAAGACGTGGAAGTCCTCCCTGCGTACCATCGTCAAGGCACAACACCAATCCAACCACCTACGCAGTTTCAACCGCTACAAACACGAATGCAGCTTCTTATGTGAGATGATTGATCTTGATGGCTGGGACAACAATATGACTAATATTATATTAGCAACTATTAGAGATGCTGAAGAGTAGTGTAATGATGTTCGACGCACTGAGGAGCACCTGGTTAAACCATGCAAAGAAATCTTAGTGGAGATCGTGACCTACAGTTGATAGAGCGTTGTTGAGATGCCTTAATTGTCACAAATGGCCTGAATAAGACCCTCTCTACTGGTCATTGGTGTCATCCATATATAAAGACAGAGAAGCTCAAACGCAACTCCAATCGCTGCCAATCACAGGTCAAACGCAGCTCATCATCGCTGTCCAACGCAGCTCATCATCGCTGCCCAACGCAGCTCATCATCACTGTCAAACGTAACTCCAATCGCTGCCCAACGCAGCTCATCATCGCTGCCAATCACAGGTCAAACGCAGCTCATCATCGCTGCCCAACGCAGCTCTAACCGACGTCGAACGCAGCTCTATATTGCTACCAAACGCACCTTCAAACATTGAAGAACGCAGCTCAATATCGCTGTAGAACGTACCTCTAGATGCTGCGTTCAAACACAGAATTTAGGCCAGAACGCATGTCAAAGTTCTGACCTGCTCAAACACGATCCAGGCAGTTTCGAAAACCGCTCTTCACCCACGATTTGAGGAGTGGCTTACGTGGGTTGTTATACCCGATTAATGGGGTAACTAAACCCCCATTTAGGTGCGGATTATGGGGGTAGTTACACCCCTAATCCCCCTATAAATATCAACAAACTCAACAGAGTAAGGGGGATCTCTTTTTGGATTGCTTAGATCGGATTTTTGATAATCAGATCGAGGGACGAGATATCATTGGAGATCAGATTTTTCTGGAGAGGATCTTTCGATCAGATTTTCCAGAATAAAAAAAAAGAGGATTGAATCCTTACACAGTCTGGGGAATCAACAAACGGAGGAGTTCTAAACCGTCAATACTTGGCTTATTAACCGAATTATTTTCGGTTTGAACAACTCTATTACTAGAGTTTATTCTGAATCACAAAACTCATCAAGAGTTATCAACCAGACAAGAATGTTGTGCCAGTGAGCATAGATATTCGGATCGTCAACGAGAAGCAAACTCGACGCAAGCATTCGAGGGAGGCATCTCATCGCTACTAAGAAGGACCCAGAATTAAACAAAGGAGAGAATCCAGATCATTCTCTTCTCTTTTGTAATCAGGAAATCCAATTGTAATCGAGAGTGAAGAGAGTTGTAATCATTCTTTTTCTAAGCAGTTAGAAAGAATAAAATCAAATATAGTTCTTTCATTCATTTTTCTTATTACAAATTTTCCACCAAACAGCTGCGTTTATCGTCTGACCGTCGTTGAAGTCTCGAATCTAAAACCGATGAGTTGAGTTTGGCTCGTGTCGTTGAGTTGACTTAGAACTGACTACCTTCGTCACATCGTGCTGACTTAGGGTTTTAGATCATCGTACATTGACTTTTTGTCACAACGCGTTGACCGGTGTTGACCTAGGGTTACGCGTTACCCGTCGTTGACCTTAGGGTTTTGAATTGCATGGTGTTGACTTTTTCATCACAACGCGTTGACTGACGTTGACCTAGGGTTACGTGTTGACCGGCGTTGACCTTAGGGTTTTGAATCGCTTGGCATCGACTTTTTTATTACAACGCGTTGACCTAGGGTTACGCGATGACCGACGTTGACCTAGGGTTTCGGATTGCCTAACGTTGAATTTTTCGTTGTAACGCGTTGACTGGCGTTGACCTAGGGTTTCGGATCGCCTGACATTGACACAGTTTATACTCGTACGTTTGCTGGAGTCTACACAGTTTAAACTCTTAAGGTATTGGAGCATGGCGGTCCTAAATGTCGGAGTTGCAGGACTAACTATGAAAGTTGATTCATTTGCATGTATGGATCTTATCCTAAAGTTGTTGGATGCTCAAGTCACGAGACCAACTAATTAATGAAGCTGATGCGTCAATGACTCGCACTTATAGAAATTTTGGCAAATTCTCAGCTATCAACGGGTTTGATTAGCCTTTACCGACTACCGTTTGAGTCGGGCTAGCATGCAGATTGTTTAAATCCGTTTTGCATGTAACGTTATGCTAAAAGAGTTAACTCCTTTAGTGCTACAATATTGAATACATAGACTTCATCTTTCCCACAGGAATAGACTACCCGGCAACGCGTGTTAGACGCTGACTTAGGATTTTTTAGCAAATCCTCTGCCTTCAACGGATTTGACATGCCTTTACCGATTACCGTTTGAATCGGGCTTGCATGCGGATTGTTTAAGTCCGTTCCGCATATAACGTTATGCTAAAAGAGTTAACTCTTTTAGTGCTACGATATTGAATACATAGACTTCGTCTTTCTCACGGGAATAGACTACCCGGTAACGTGTGTTAAACGCTGGCTTAGGATTTTTAGCAAATCATCAGCCATCAACGGATTTGACATGCCTTTACTGATTACTGTTTGAATCGGGCTTATATGCGGATTATTTAAGTCCGTTCCGCATGTAACGTTATGCTAAAAGAGTTAACTCTTTTAGTGCTACGATATTGAACACGTAGACTTCGTCTTTCTCACGGGAATAGACTACCCGGCAACGCGTGTTAGACGTTGACTTATCCATACTTAGGCTTCGGGATAAAAGTCCCCAGGCTCGGATTCTGGTGTTTTCTTCATACGGTGAAAGACTAAACCGGCAACACGTGTTAGACGTTGATTTATCCCTTCTTAGGCTTCGGGATAAAATTCCCCGTACGTACGAGGCACGGATTTTGGTGTTATTAATAACAACCTACCATAATATCGAATATGTGGGCTTTTGTCCTTTTTACGGTAAAAGACTGACCGACAACGCGTGTTAGGCTTGACTTATCCCTACTTAGACTTCAGGATAAAATTCCCCAGACTTGGATTCTGGTGTCTTTTTCAAACGGTGAAAGACTAAACCGGCAACACGTGTTATCCCTTCTTAGGATTCGGGATAAAATTTCCCATGTGTGCGAGGCACGGATTTTGGTGTTATTAATAACAACCTGCCATAATATCGAATATGTGGGTTTTTATCCTTTTTATGGTAAAAAACTAACCAGCAACGCGTGTTAGGCGTTGACTTATTCCTACTTAGGCTTCTGGATAAAATACCCCAGACTTGGATTCTGGTGTCTTCTTCAATCGGTGAAAGACTAAACCGGCAACGCGTGTTAGGCGTTGACTTATCCCTACTTAGGATTCGGGATAAAATTCCCCATGCATGTGAAGCACGGATTTTGGAGTTGAAGGATGGTGTCTTCTCTTGGGGCAAAGACGAACCCAAAATGAGAGAGGAAGAATGTTATATTCTATCTCCCGAAACCGAAGAGAAAGAATTTTATATTCTATCTCCAGTGCAGAGGAAACTCAAAGTGGGATCTCTACCTTGAGAATCTAAAGAGTGAAACTAGGAGTGAGATCTCCACTCCGAGAATCGAAAGATTCGGATAATCCTAACTGTCGGAAGGTTTGATGACTGAACTAAAGGTGAATCCCTTGTTTATCAAGAGTGAATTGTGGTTTTGGCCCTAACTGTAGGAAGGTTTGACCAAACGGGAGTTTGAGGTGACCCTAACTATAGGAAGGTTTGATCACTCGATTTGAAAATGGACCTCTCGTTCATTGGAGGAATCGAGAGGGGATTTTGGTTATGGTCTTAACTGTAGGAAGGTTTGACCAAGGGGAAATGGGAGTACAAATCACAATGAGAGTGTTGACTTGTACAAGTTACTCAGAGAGGGTTCCTGATGTTAAGTGATAAATACTTAACACGGAGGGGTTTAACAATTGTCAATGATCAGGATATTAAAATACTAAGTATTATGTCCAGACTCTAACAATGGGAGTGTTGAGTGCACAGACGTAACGGGAATTTGAGTGGATTCAACCGAAAGGAATTTTGGTGGTCCCACCGTCAATTAGTCTGATCGGTGGGGGATTTTGTGGTGGAAGACTGTTAGTCGTCAAACACCAACGGGAGTTTTGTGAGGGAAGATCGATCCAACAAAGTGATCTAATCTCATCTCAGCAAAAGAGTGTTCGGAAATCACGGTGGGGGTTTAGTGTTTATCACTTTGTTCGTAGAAATGATCGGGTTATCCCTAAGAAAATTACATGTAGCATTCTTTCGGGAACTTTTCGTTATATGAATCATCCACCCCCAGCTTCCTTTGCGGAACTGGGTCTGACATTGTACTCAGTTACATGATCAGGTTATCCTTAAGAATATTACGTATAAAAAAAATTCTCCAGGAACTTCTCGTCAAAGGTAGGAAACAGTTTAGACTCATATACTTATTGGAGTATCAAGGAGCAGTTTATACTCGTATACTCTACGGAGTGTAGGAAGGAACAGTTTATACTCTTATACTTGTCAGAGTGTTACCATTCTCATTTGGCTTATCCCAGCGTTATGAAGCCGGCTTCAACCAAGGTCTGGATGCTATTCTTTAAAGTAAAGCAAGCCTTGGTAGGATGAAGGATCCTCCTGTAGTACGCGTAGTACTTCGGATCCGCAGTATTGTCAGCCTCCTCCTGATTCGTGATGGGTGGCAGCTTGATCTTGTTGTTTTCAAGAAGGGTTTTGAAAATGGCTGGAACGTCTTCGTCTTTGAATGAGTACTCTTTTTGGAGCCTCGGATCCGAAGTCTTCTGCTGTCTTCGGGGCTGCTATTGCGATGTCTGATTAACATCAACAAATGTTGTAGGTGCGAGACTCAGATTCAGAGGGTTAGCCATTGGTTGGCTTCTTTCAACCTTCCTCCTTCTGAGGAAGCGTTCGGCCTGCTCTCCGCGCACCTTTAACTCTTTCCAAGTATTGAGCGGCTCTACTCCCATAACGTCCAAGATGTTAATGGACAAGTTGTTATGACAGGTCTGCAAGACGAATTCCTCCGTGACGGGATCCTTGCAGTTCATTGCCTGATTGCGGAAGCGTTTGATGAAGGTATCCACCGACTCTCCGTCTTTCTGTTTCTCATCAAAGAGTGTCCTGATTGACACTTCGGCGTCATCATCGAAGAAATGACCGAGGAACATGCTCTCCAGGTCCTCCCAGCTAGTGATGCTTCCGGGTTTGAGACGTCGGTACCAATCGAAGGCAGTCCCACAAAGGGTGCCAACGAATGACCGAATCATCAAGGCTTTATTGCCGGAGATCACACCTAAGTGGGACTTGAAGTAGATCAGATGCTAAGTGGGCGAGCCCTTCCCATCGAACGGCGTGAAGTTGATCAGGTTAAACTTTGCCTGATACAGAATCGAATCCCACTTTCTTGGGTAGGGAGATGGAATACTGGTCCTTTTTATCCCCTGAGCAGACATCAGCGCGTTAATTTTGCTCTCGAGGTCCTTTATTTTCTCATCCTCGTCTGTATCAGATCTTGGATGATTCCCGAGAAGAATAACGGGGTCACCCCCAGTGTTGTCATCATCGATGGGACCACCCCTAATGTTCTGGTCAATGGGAGGGTCATCAGCCTTAAGGTGTTCATCCACATCTGAATCGCTATCTGCTTGATTAGCATTGTTGCGATGGCTGGATTCACCTATCTGATTCGACAAAGCTCGGATTTGTTGATCGTGCATTTGCCTCATCTCCTGCATAGTCATTTCCATTTCGATCTTGAAAGTTTGCTTCTGCTTGGCTAGAGCATCCTCAACCATTTTGATGACCTCCTCTATGCTAATCATCAACACTTCGCGGGATTGACCTGGACTAGATACCGTTTTATCAGAAGCGACTGCAGAGTTGGCATCTGACGCTTCATTATCCGAGGATAATCCTTGATTCATCCTCTGATAGTCCCTTTGTCTAACGGTTCCCGACCGTAACCGAGTTATACGTTGGGATATGTCCGAAAAATGACGAGGACTGAAGCTTCGCAGTGACTTCTCCTTATTAACCATATTAACTGTGACTTTTGGAAGTTCGTCATCTTGCGCAGCTGGTCTTTTTCTATAAAAACGCCTTGGCTTGGTCCTAGGCGTTCTGGGGAAGATCCTTTTAAATACCGAGACCCTCTGTGGAGCGGTCTTGAGGCAGCTACATGCTGATAATACTACCTTGATTAGTTTTGTACACGGACAGTGAGAGTCCGCTTCCCGGATACTTCTCTTTCGAGATTTATTCGTATCCCCAGCCCGATAGTACAACTCATCGACGTTGCGGTCAGAGCAAACTATCGGCTGTTTACATGAATTCTCAGGTATAACGCGTTCGTCTGTCTGACGCGTTTTTCTCTGAGTAAACAATGCCTTGTTGACGTCTGCAGGAGTTACTCATTTGGAATCACACTTTTCTAAGCGTGAAACCTTAACAGGCTCCTGGCCTTCTGTACGCACCCCTAAGCGGGCCGTTGCAGAAATCAACCTGTTAGGTGGTCGCGTACGACCCCCAGTCTGGATGTTTGCTCAGGGTTCCTTCAATGGTCCCAAGTGTTCCTTAACAGATGTTTTGCCTCGATCTTCGGGTAGAGAACCGAGGCGATCCTTCAGAGGAATCCTGAACTTGGGAAAATCCACGCTACGGTGGGGCTTTACCGGAGATTCAGGATCTGAAGTTGACAAAATCTTAATGATAGTTCCGTTTGTTTTTGCCTTAGGCGCTAATTTGGTTTTTGGCACCCAAACTTGTTTGGATCTCGGCGATCTCTTAACTACCTCTTCCTTTTGCATTTTCTATGCTTTTCGCACAAGGGTCCGAGCATGCGCAAGTAAGGCGCGACGCTTCTGGATTCACTCCTCGAGAGTAGAGCGAGTTCGTTTGACACGAACCCATTCATTAATTGGAGGTCAGGAGGAGGATTCCGATGCTGGTCGTGGTGATAGATTAGCCACTTAGCGCTTTCTGAACTCCAGATCTGCTTGGTTATGGAGTCCATCCACCTGATCCAAAGTCTTGACGAATTGGCACGCTAGGCGTTGGCGTTTCCTTTGACATGCTCTCCTTGATAGAGTTGGTGCGCCTTCAGCAGTCGGCTCCTTGATCGCGAAGGAGTTCATATCTGCAGATCTGGTCTCATTGGATGCCGGCGGATCGTTGCAAGGTGCAACTGTAACAGCAACGGTGGAGATCGACTTCTTGGGTCTTCAGATCTAGAGACCGGCGGATCTTCTGGGAGGAGGAGATCTTCCTGCGCTTATGAGGAGGAGCAGATCTGGAGGAGGAGGAGGAGATGTACTCTTTAAATTTCTGCTGGTCGAATTCGTACTCGACCTCTTCAGCCACGGGGATCTTGATCGTCGGCTGCGGCACGACAGCCTCGGCAGCGAGGCTGTTGCCTCCCACTGTGGTCGCTAGCTTGTTTGCAGAGAAAATCGTTTGATCCATTGTGGTGTTCATTACAAACTTCTCTTAGCTTTGTGGAGACCTATAGGCAATTTTCGACACCTACAAGCCTATGTGGCACAATCCACACCATTATCATAAAATAGGAGATAGTGTGTGAGTTGGTGGGGATTTATGCCTACTTTATGAGGATCGTGGAGATTGTGCCACATAAGCGATAAGGAGGGAAATCTCCTCCTATGATAAAGATACCCATTAATCTCATACACACACATACACACACACACACATGTATATATGTATATATGTGTGTGTGTGTGTGTATGTGTGTGTGTGTGTGTATATATATATATGTGTGTGTGTGTGTGTGTGTATATATATATATATATGTGTGTGTGTGTGTGTGTGTGTGTGTGTGTGTGTGTATATATATATATATATATATATATATATATATATA
>NC_033795.1:9220344-9227861 GCF_001876935.1 Asparagus officinalis | reverse complement strand
TATATATATATATATATATATAAAAGTAGATGAGGGTGAGGTTTGTACTCATAACCAATGTGGGACTAAACCCACTACTAACACATTATTATCAACAAAGTAATATAGGAAAAGTTGGTCAAGTAGACCCTTGTAGTATCATCCAATTGCAAACAGATCCTTATAATTCTATTTGTTGCGAACAGACCCCCTGTAGCTCTACTTGTTGCTAATAGACCCCCCGGGTGAAGTTTTTAACCTTTTAAAAATTGTTAAAAATATTGGAGGAGATAGATGGAACCCTTATTCTATTGGTGAAGATAGACACCCAATTGCTATCTTGTTTACTTTTAAAACAATCGAAAAAGTTCACTAAGGGGATGTATTTGCACTTGAGCAAATACTACTACAAGGAGTCTATTCACAACAAATATAGCTTTAGAGAGTCTCTTTGCAATTGGGTGATACTACAACTGGTATGTTTGCAATCAACCATTATAGAAGTGTAATGGAGTCTCAAATTTTCGAAGTACCCTCTAGTGGTGTTACATGAATTGGTAAAAAGACCAAAATATCTTTTCAATTTGACACTCTAATTATTAAATTAAATTGATTATTTAGGGGCATTTTGGTCAAAATTGGATTAGACTTTTTTTTTGTTGTGAAATTTACCTTTAAATTTTTAAAAAAGGGCATGAATCAGGTTTTGGCCACTTGGATGCATATCATTTTCTGTTAGAGGTATGTGAAGGTTGATGTCATAGAAGGTTAAATTTCAGAATTTTTATCGGCTATTAGAGATTTTTGAAGAAAATATATAATTTTTCAAACCAGCAAAAATAGAGGGTTATTAGAGGAAAAGGAAATCCTACGGTTTAAATTGCTCGCGGATCCAGGGGGCAAATCCCATTTGAAATGGACGGTGTAAGTTTTTAAAAAAGGACGTGAATGAAGTTTTCACTTTTCACCAATATGGGCATTTTGGCCACTTGGATACATGTGGTTTTCATGTCCGGAGTTTGTATTCAACGGTGTTAGTTGAGGGATTGACAAAACTTAAGAGGGGTTAAATGAAATTTCTAAAGTTTAGGGGATTATCTCAGAAAGACCAAACTTGAGGGAGGGTTAAATGACATGTTTAAAGTATAGAGGGTTATTTCATAAGCCGCCAAACCAGAGGGTTTTTTTGTGAAATTTACTTTTAACACTAGATACTTTGAACACCCAAAAACACGAGGACATAATTAAGGGGACCCTATAGTCACGCCCCCGAATCACACTTCTCTCTCGTTTCAGTGCACTGGGGCCCAAATGAGAATTTTTTTTAAAATTTTCATGTAGGTCCCAGTGTACTGTAGCAAGAGAGGAATGGTTAAAGGTGTAGGTAGGAGGTATGACTCTAGCATTTTCTTCCCATAATTAAAAACACTCTACTAACTGCTCCAAGCTCCTAATAACGAGAGTCAACCCTCCTAGTATTTTGATTCTCATTGTCACTAACAAGAGTCAACCCTCCTTGTGATAGAAACTTTTTTTAAAAACATCTTTAAAATAGATTAAATCAATAGAAACTATTTTGTCCTTGTTACAGAACTACTTTGTAAGTTTGGTTTAGTTTTTAATCAACTGCCCCAGGGCAACTTTGTTTCAATTTTCACTCTAAATATCAAAAATATCCTCCTCTTTCCTCCCTCACCCACCCTAACTGACCCCACCCGTCTCCACCCTCCTCCCTCACCCACCCTAACAAACCCCACCCGTCTCCTCCCTCATCCCACCCTCATCCTACGATCTGTGCAAACCAAGACAAATTTTGAAAACCAACCCATTTTCAAACTTTAATTCATCAAAAACGACTTAGGCCCCGTTTGGATAATGGAAGTATTAGAAGTAAGAAATATATTATAGAAGTAACTTTCAAAACTATGAAGTAGGAAGTAGTGGAAATAGCACTTTTTTGTTTGTTTCGTATATTTTTAGAAGTAATGGAAGTAGAACTTCTTTTTCTTCATTTACTTTTTTTGTTTGGATAACATTTGGAAATATTACTAGGAAGTAATTTTATCAATGAAAAGCTGTTAGAAGTAACCGATAAAGGAAATATTAATAAAAAAATTATTTATTTCCTAATTAATATGCATTTCAACTACTTTCGAGCTACTTCTGAGTATTAATGATTGGAAAACTATTTTGGAAGTAAGGATGACACGTAAGCGCCACATAAGCATTTAAGAAAGTAATGGAAGTAAATTTTTCAAAGAACCAAACATGTTTTTTTGCTTAGAAATAGCAGAAGTAGCATTTACTTCTTTTACTTCAGCTACTTCATAATTACTTTCGTGTAAACAAACGGGCCCTTATCTGAAACTTATTTGCCAAAAGCAACCCAGTTTTAGCCAACTAGCTGAAACTGTGTCGTTTTTTGTTAAAAAAAATACCAAATTTGTGCTTGGTAGTGAGGTGACATATTATCCTGCACTCATTCAAATGGGGGGATCACATTCACATGGGTTGAATATGGTCCCCCCAATTGAATAAGTGGATGGGAATGAAACACCTCACTACCAAGCACAAAATTTGTGCTTGGTACACTACTGCAAAGGGGACTATTGGCGACGGACCATAGTCGCTAAAATTTTGGGCGCCCGCGCCCGAAAATTTTTTCCCACCCAAAAGTTTTAGCGACGGATTATTCCGTCGTTAAAAACTTTTTTAGCGACGGAAATTCCGTCTCTATATCAAATTTACCGACGGAATTTTATATTGTCGCTAATATTTTAGCGACGGAAATATTTAGTCGCTAAAATATCATTTTCCGTCGCTATAAAACTATTTTCCTACGGTAAAATAGCGACGGAAATTCCGTCGCTATAAGTCATGTAATAGCGACGGAATTTTCCGTCGCTAAATATCCGTAGGCAATAATCCATTTTCTAGTAGTGAGATGTGCGTCAACTTAAGTGGATAGCAAAAAGTTATCCACCAAACTTTTTAGCCACTCATATTGCCTAGGGATCCTTGTATGATATGAAGAGATTTTTATATTAATAAATGAGTGGCTAGGAAGTTTGGTGGACATTAACTTAAGTTGATAGGAATCTTACTCATATATATATACTAGTTTTTACACACGAGCAATGCACGTGATTTAATACCATGATTAAGTATTTTTGGCAGTTTGTGCTTATTTTTTCTTTAAACTCTTACATCCCGATTATTTTTTTATGTTTGTTTAAATGGGATACACCCAATTTAAATTTTCATGTTGATATTTGAATTGACAAAAAACAAATTTAATTTAAAAATAATTTGAATTTTTATATTATTTTTGGTCGATATGAAACTAAGCTTTATTTGAGAAAGTATAGCATTGCAAAGTAAAAAATATTAAAATAGTGTTATACAAGGAAGGTGAATATTTAAAACTAATATGGAAAAATGATTGATTTAAAGTATGTTAAAACGATGTAAAAGAGAATATAAAGTTTATTCCTAATCATTGATAGACTTCATAAAAAAATATAAATTAAAGATTAATACTAACTCTAGTATACTTTTATATGATAAAAACATCCACATAAGAATATAAAAGTACTAAAAAAATTCATGAAAACTCCCTTCTAAAGATTCCTAATTTCACTCAAAATAATTAAACTATTCTATAAAATATTCATAAAATATTGTTTTTATTTCTTCTATTTTATTTTTTATTGAGTTAAGATCAATCCTTCTTCAGGTTTATCATTTATCATTTCTCGGGCAATTCTAGAGTATTGTCTTCATCATCTACATTAATTGTGACATCAGGCTAATTTTGTATTTTTTTATGCTATTATCTTTCCTGGGCTCGTTAATTTTTTATCATCTCATTTAACTCTACAAAGAAGTTAAATGTACTTATGATGTTCAAAACAAACTGCTCAAAATATAGACTTTGATTTTTTTTCTATTTCAATGAGAATAAATATTAATTTCATATATATAAAATTCTTTGTGTTCCTAATTTATTACTTAAATAAATTAGAAGCTATCTCTTTATTTTCTTCTAAAATGAATTCTTCTGATGTGCATCCAATAAGAATTTCTGTTATTTCAATAATATTACCTTTGCTCTATCCTTGTCATTTTCCATAAAGATGTAAAATAAATACCCACATTATTCATTACCAATTTCTCTTAGATTATAATATTAATATTTAATTTGAAGAACACGGTATGGAATTTATGAATACTTACTAATTTTTCTTATGTCTTCCATGGAGATTTTTTCTTTGATTAGGATAAAGTTATTAAATTATTTTTTAATGTAACTCATTCAGTGCTTCATTAATAGATATGTCTTATGTTAATGCCAATTCAAGTGATTCATTGACGTTTTCTGAATTTTAGATTTATTTCCATCACTTTCCCATTTGCAATGGAAATAACTCAATTCTTTTAAAGTTATCTCTAAATATTCTAATAGTTTCTCCATATGTAATTCCTTGTATTCTTTTACCCTATAAATATTATTAACGTCAAAGATTAAAGTTTCTAAATTAAAATCAATTAATGCTAAGGTATAATATTATAGTGTTTTATCATTTCTATGGATTTAAACATCTATCAATTAATGTTACGAATGTATTTTGGCTACCCCAACTTATTACTAAAATTATATGAAATTACTTTAATTTATATAGTGCCGATAATTTTTAATCTATAATATTTTTAAAAATTTTATCCATTAACCGGATGTTTTTAATCAATTCTTATTGTTTTTGTTTACCAGTATCAACTTAGACTATTCTTAGATGCTGAAAATGGATAGTAAATCCCTAAATTAGAAATTTTAATATATATATATATGAAAAATACCAAACAATTACACTTTTCTTTGCCAAGTTTTAAAATTTTAGCCCATTTTTGTGGTTTTGAACTTTGAGGGTGTGATTTATAATTTTTAAAATTTTGAAAGATTTTTAAAAAAAAATTACTTTTAAGTTTGGTAGTTGTAAATTCTATGTTTCATGTGTTAGTGGTAATTTTTTAAATGTTAGTATATTTCTTGTAACTCTAAAATTTTGAGGGTGTCTTTTACCATTATTAAAACTATACATTAATTTTGAAAAATATTAAATTTTAGCGCTCTACCAATCGACGAATTTGATGTGTGCTAGTTAAAAATTTTGAAAAATTAGAGTTTTTTTTACGATTTTTAAATTTTGAAGGAGTTTTTTAAAAATTTTGAGGTTAATTTCGTCAAATTTTAATTTTTTAGGTGTCTAAGGGTAATATCTTGAATTCATCTTATGTTATTTATAAATTTTAGAATTTTAGGGTGGCTTTTTATAATTTAAACTTTTAAATGTGTTTCTATAATTTTTGAGATATTAAGGGTGTTAATTAAAAATTTTAAATTTAAATGTCAAAAATTTTAGGTGTATCATGGTAATCTGTTGAATTCATCTGTGTTGTTTGTAAGTTTTAAAATTTTAGAATTTTAATGTGCTTGTCTGTAATTTAAACTTTTGAGGGTGTTTCTATAATTTTTGAGACATTGAGGTGCTAACTGTAAATTTTAAATTCTTTGCAAACTGATGTTAATTTTTTAATTTCATATTTTTTATTTTAAGTTTTATAATTTTGAACTTTTTAGGGTCTTTTTTGCAATTTTAAAATTTTTTATGGTTTTTTTGCAATACTTCATGTATTATAATATGTTATCTACTTGTAATTTCTTTATCTTAACAAACTAATATCATTTTTATGTTTTATATATATTTTATTAATATTAGTTTTTTAAAATTGTTAAGCTAAACATGGTTCACATAGGATTAGGATAAGATATGATTATGATTAGGATAGATTAAGATATAAATAAAATATTCAAAATAATGAAGGGTAATATTGACCATGGAAAATTAGAATTTGAATATAGATAAGGTAGTTCAAACTATAAAGGGGTATATTTGTCTAAAAAAGATTTTCCGAACTCGTGTTTTTAAATAGGTTTGTCCTCATAACCAATGTGGGACTAAACCCACTACTAACACAATATTATTAACAAAGCAATATAGGCAAAGTTGGTCAAGTACTAGGCAGACAAAAACAAGTTTGATCTCTTGTTCTCTTCCTTGCTGTAGTTTTATCGAATGGTTAGGGTTAATCGTCAACAGACCTCTGTAGTATCATCCAATTGCAAACAGACCCTTATAGTTCTATTTGTTGCAGATAGATCCCTTGTAGCTCTACTTGTTGCGAATAGAGCCCCGAGTGAAGTTTTTTAACCTTTTAAAATTGTCAAAAATATTGGAGGAGACTGATGGAACCCTTATAGTTCTATCGTTGAAGATAGACACCCAATTGCTATCTTGTTTACTTTTAAAACAATCGAAAAAGTTCACTAAGGGGATGTATTTGCACTTGAGCAAATACTACTACAGGGGGTCTATTCACAACAAATAGAACTTTAGAGAGTCTTGTTTACTTTAGTTGAGGGATTGACAAAACTTAAGAGGGGTTAAATGAAATTTCTAAAGTTTAAGGGATTATCTCAGAAGGACCAAACTTGAGGGAGGGTTAAATGACATGTTTAAAGTATAGAGGGTTATTTCATAAGCAGCCAAACTAGAGGGGTTTTTTTGTGAAATTTACCTTTAACACTAGATACTTTGAACACCCAAAAACGAGAGGACACTATACTAACATGGGATGCTCCAAGCTCCTAATAAAATATATCATCCATCACATATTGTATTTTGATTCTCATTGTCAGTAACAAGAGTCAACCCTCCTTGTGATAGAAACACAGGATTATCTATAGGTTTTTTTAATCATGAAAATCATCTTTAAAATAGATTAAATCAATAGAAACTTTTTTTGTCCTTATTTTACAGAACTACTTTGTAAGTTTGGTTTAGTTTTTAATCAACTGCCCCAGGGCATCTTTGTTTCAATTTTCACCTTTAAAATATATCCTCCTCCTTCCTCCCTCACCCACACTAACTGACCCCACCTGTCTTCACCCTCCTCTCTCATCTTACGTATTTATGCAAACCAGGACAAATTTTGAAAACCAACCAATTTTCAAACTTATTCATAAAAAACGATCTATTTGAAACTTATCTGCCAGTTGGTTAAAACTGGGTCATTTTTTATGAAAAAAATACCAAACATCACGGGACTTAAAGTCCCGTGAAGTTTGATATTTTGTTTGCCAAAAACGATCCAGTTTCAGCCAACTGAAGTCCCGTGAAGTTTGGTTTTTTTTTTTCAAAAACGATCAAGTTTCAGCCAATTGGTTGAAACTGTGTTGCTTTTAGCAAATAAGTTTCAAAAAAATGGTTTCTTACCATTATTTTTGAAAATGGGTTGTTTTTTAAAATTTGTCCGTGCAAACCAAGGCTAAGGCTAAGACACAAATACAACTATGAGATCCATGTTACTGTATCCAACGTCCCTCAATATAATATTCCCGCCCTCAAAATCACGCGCATCACGTCCCTCAATATAATAATCCACATCGCCCTACTTAAGTTTCAAATCCCACACTCACT
>NC_033795.1:9204253-9219432 GCF_001876935.1 Asparagus officinalis | reverse complement strand
GGTGGGCGGGTAAGCGGGGGAATGGGACAATTGAAGCGTGAGCGACGAATTTGAGGGGGTGCGAATAAAGGGAATAATTAGAGATTTCCTCACGGCGATGTAGTTCTTTCTCTCTCTCTCTCTTTTTTTTTTGTTTTTTTTTTTTTTTTTTTTTTTTTTTTTTTTTTTTTTTTTTTTTTTTTTTTTTTTTTTTTTTTTTTTGTTTTTGGGATTATGGACTGTTTAAGTGTTGCTA
This sequence comes from Asparagus officinalis, assembly GCF_001876935.1. Taxonomy (NCBI): domain Eukaryota; kingdom Viridiplantae; phylum Streptophyta; class Magnoliopsida; order Asparagales; family Asparagaceae; genus Asparagus; species Asparagus officinalis. The sequence continues at coordinate 9,219,197 of NC_033795.1, read as the reverse complement.
CGTGCTCTGTTTTTTAAACTCCAAGTCCAGTCGTATTTGCTTATAATGTGACCAGACAACCTCAAACATTGATCAATGGAACAAGCCCACTTCAACAATGTCACTACTGCATGCTCAAATCACATCGACGTAAGGCTGATTATTTTCTTTATTTACCTATAATCATACTAAAAGTCCATATTTCAAAAGAAGAAATGGCATCAAACATCACTAAGCCATTAGTAACCGATTTAATTAGTATGGACCGGAAATTTCCTTGTCTCTTATCATTTAAGTTTCACTTCAAACTGAAAATGCTCCACGTCCACTCTGATGAGTTCGACGAAATGTTAGTGTATAGGTGATAGGATGGAAATTGCGATTGTTATGACAAGCAATAACTTTTGCGATGTACTTGTCGATGAAACATATTTCTAGACCTAAAGTTTTAGGGCACCATAAAGAAACATGAAGATATAAGGTAATTAACAAATGAGCTTTGCTATAGGGACCCAAAATATGAGACCGACATAGGAGACAGATGAGGTATCCCTCTCCTATTGCATAATGAGTTGGCCATCATTAATAATGATCAGCTCATTATGCAATAGAATTGGAACACCTCACATGTCCCCCTGTTGGTCCTATATTTTTAGTCATTAATTTTTCTTGACAAATAGAACTCTAGGAATGTTTGAGTCGAACAATTATTTTCTTTTTCCTCTTCATAGGGAAACGAAAGAGAATATCAGTAGATTGCAATATAGTTACCACCTCAAAAAAGGAGCATGACTAGATGAAAAATAACCAGAAAAGGCAAAACCCTATTTCTTTTCCAACAAAAGTAACCTCCCCGCCTTTTCCAAGCAACAAATACATACGCTTGATACTTGTTTAGGTCGCAACTTAAGGACCAACCTCCACTCTATACTGGGACAATTCAAAAAGGCCAATTACAGCACGCACTAATTAAATATAAAGTATAAAACCCTGGTACAAGCAATATAGGCAAACAAGAATGATGCAGAAGACTTAAGTTGATCTCTTGGTTCTCTTCCTTGATATAGTTTTAGGCTGCTGAGAGATCTTTTTCTGCTTAAATTCTTTTGTCATATCATAAACCTGCATCAATGATAGATTTCCACTGAGAAGGGTAATATGATCACCTCAAAAATGGAGAGTACAGAAATAAAGTTACCAGAAATCTTGTGTAAGATAAGCAACCAAACACAAACATATACCGAAATCACTTTACTGACTAGAATGTCAAGGAAATGCAGCATCTACGAAGTATTCTAAGAAAATAACGGATGACTTCACCTTTCGTACACTTGAGGTTAATCCCAGGCTCATGATGGAATCCTCGTCCACACACTTCCATGTTATTTTACTTTGATACTTGTCGTCAAAAAAATTCAACCCTCCTTGAGATATAAACAAGGGGATTACGTAAGTAAAATTGCAGATTTAAATGCTCATGGAATTTAAAAAAATTGATAGTAACAGGCTCAAACCTTTCAGATTCAGAATCAGCACCTCCACATACAAACGGAGTCGAATGTGAGTGAAAATATGGAGATACTCTCCAACATCCTCCCTTTGCGTCAAATCACAGTTTTTTCCAACGTCAATACCAAATGACTTCTTAAGATACTTATCCATTGTTCCCCTCCTGGTTCCCATATCGGTTTTCTCTTCCTCAATTAAAATTGATGGGAACTCCCAAAGACCAGCAAGCAATCCTTCATCTGGTCTCTTAACTAAAAGATACCTATTCTTCGAGTTCAAGCTATCTGCTATCTCAACAACACAAACAGCAGCAAAGTCCTTCCTTTGCTTCGCCTTCAAAACCTTTGTGGGGTAATCTGTAACCTTAACTTTTTTGCACTTACTTGAGATTGAAAGTGCACGACACTGATCAGAAATTGGGCAGGAAGAGCAATTAGGGCTAGTTGCAGAGCACAAAGTTGCTCCCAGTTCCATGATGGCCTGGTTGAAATCTCCAGGTCTTGAAGGAGATGAAGATTTTGATTCCTCACTGAAGTAGAAAAATTCTTCAAACTTATCTTCAGTTTGGATTCTTTGGAGGCGGAAGTGGCATTCTAAGGTGACTTTTCGAAAACACTGCGTAACGAACGTTACTAAGCGGGATCATTGCGTGTGATGAAGGGAGTCCGCCAATTCGGAATTGTATTTATCTGAAGGGTAAGCACCGCTGGCGACTGCTTAGGAACCAGTGTATTCCGTCTCTTCAGCGAATCTTATCTTCGAGAATACGGAGTTTGCCCCATGGAGCGAGGTAAGACGTAATTGGCCGATGATCCCCCTATAGATTGGAGTATTTCATGGCGATACACATAGTGATAATAAAGCTTCACTTATGACCAGCGATATTATACAAGCAAGTAATCGGGGGTGTAACATAATTGTGAAAAGTGCGCCAAGTATTGGCCAAGAGTGTGACTAAGATTGAGTTCTGTGGATGCCAGACAGCTGTATGGTGTATGCGTTTTGTAGCAGAAAAGACTGATAGCCGTGACTGACTATACCATCTATGGCATTGTTAAACTACATCAGTTGAGAGATCTCAAGCCAAAATGGAAATGTGGTTAAAATAGGGGAAGAAATAGCATGAATCCATGTCCATGTATCATATGGCACTTCTTTTATGTTGCTAAATCTCATAGATTTATATTAAGACTTCTGTTATGTTCACCCCTGTGCTTCTTAGTTTGTGAGCAAGGTGATGAGAAGAATTGCATAATACAATGGTGAAAGCGCCAAGTACAAGATGCTCTAATGTCTGTGAGGGATAAATTACAGGAAAGCTTTCATTTATGACTTGTTTCATAATAATCTATATCAACCATTAAACTGAACAAATAAACCATTAAAGCATTTAAAACCCTTTACTTTCTGTCAAATCATAAACTTGAGTTGTTACACACTACACAACCTTGTCTTTAAAAACCAAAATAAGTAAATAAACAAGGATGAAGATTACGGTGGTTCTTTTTTCCCCCTCTTTATCAGAAGATTACTGGTTTGTTTGTTTGTGCTTACCATATGCTCTTCATAGTTGCAGTTTCTTTTGGGTTGGCTGATATTGCTTTAAGCCTAGTGATCACCCTTATCACATTCCCATCAACAACAGGCACTGCCTAAAACCAAACAAAGATCAATACAAAACCTAAACAGTCAAACACCAACAAAGAAAAATAAAAATCCATCAAGTTAGAAACAAACTCATCCACCTCATTAAAAGCAATAGAAGCAATAGCCCCTGCAGTATACTCCCCTATCCCTCGAACCCCACGAAGAGCTGCAGCTGTTCGAGGGAAGTTCCCTCCTTCCACAACAGCCTTTGCTCCCTGCTAGCATAACTCATAATGAAAATGAATCACATAGGATAAAGTATTAAGGTGACTATATTCATTGGTTTCAATATTCTAGCTTATGAATTTAAACTTATTTGATTAAAGAATTTGATTTTGACATTATAATTGTAATTATGATTTTGATGTATAAAACCATAAGTTGAATGTTTGTTTAAAAACTATATATTAGGATTCTAAATCAGTTAAAATAAGTCAGAATATAGATCTGGAAATGTAAAAAAGTTCAAAACACGAACTATTTTATACATATCTACAAGCATAATTTATAAGAGATTAAATGTACAAATGACAAGTCGATAAGCACATGAATCACAAATGCGAACAGTCATATTTGATTCATACACCAAAGGCTGACTTTTCTTAAATAATGTTTTGAACCAAATTTGAGCAAATACTTTCAGCGAATAACTATCAAACTATTTGATAATTATTTTGGGTAATATGCATCAAACTTGCATTAACGATTATGGGTTTTGCACAAAACGGGTCTACAATATTACTTTTATTAGAGAAGATTACCATACACTTTTAAATCAAGAAGAAAATACCACATGGCACATGCCATCATAAAATCATAGTTAATTTTACCATAATATCTGGAAAAGAACACGATAGTTTTGTAAAGCATATATAGTAAGTCCAAGGTTTTTAGTTCCTGAATAGTTTTCCTGAAAAATTATAATATTTCCTACAAAATCTGTAGTAGCTCACAATAAGAGAATTTTTAAAAAAAGACCCTTTTTGAAACTTTATTAGCAAAATCAACCTATTTTTTACTATAATCAGCAAAATCAACCTTTTTCTAGCCAACTGGCCAAAAAGATGTCGATTTTGTAAAAATGAAGCTTCAGAATACACTACACTACTAGTCCAGTGTATTTAGTGGTGCCTAATTACACCATAATAAAGTTTAATTAGTCTCGTATATTTTTTAAAGTTTAATTAGCATGTGATTAGCCAACACTAATTACACGGGACTAGTAGTCTCATGCAAGGTTTTAAATATCGGCCGATAAGTCAATATTATCGGTAATTTATCAGTTTTGAGGCCCTTCCACTACGACAAGTTTAAATTTTAATCGGTTATCGTTTTGGAGTAATTATCAGTGATAAAGCGGCAATAAGTCGATAAATCAGCCGAGTTTAGCGGTAAAAATTATTGGAACTATCAGTGATCTTAAACATGTATATTTACAATTGGATAGTGATCTTAAACATGTGCATTTACAGTTGGTATGTTTATATTTCATTAAGTTTCTACAATTGGTTAGTTTACCTTGTTATTTTTTGTTATTTGCTTGTATGTTATTCAAGATTATATTTTAGGACATTATATTATACACGCACACCCTTCGAATGACACTCTGATAAATACTACTTATCCCCAATATATTCCCGATATCTGCTATCCAAAATAAGGATTTTGACCGTTCAGTACATCCCCAATAAACCATATCTAAAACCTTGGTCCCATGTATTTTAAAAACTATATTTTGCAAAATCAATCAAAGAGGTCAATTTTGCTAATTAAATCCACAAAATGTCAATTTTGCTAATAAAGGTTTATTAAAAGTCCTTTTTTAAAAATTCCCTCACAATAATTCTGAATTTTAACCATCACATACCTCTAACAAGAATCGAGCTCGTCGATAGTACCCCAGTCCAGCCCACATCTCGTTCACCTCCTCCAAATCCGCAGCAGCCAAGTGCTGCACGGTCGGCCATCTCTCCATCCAGCGATCGAAATACCCGATCACAGTCTGAACCCTAGTTTGCTGCAGCATCACCTCGGAGACCCAAACAGCGTAAGCTCTCCCCTCATCGTCGTCACCATGATTGGTTTCTTTTCTCCACGGGAGCTTTCGGTGGTTCTCGTCGTACCACCGGAGGAGTGAAGATCGGATTTTTAGGGTTTCTGACGGGGAGAAATCCTCGATGTCGGGGATTGGGTTTGTGCATTCTGTTGGGTTTGGGGTTAGGGTTTTCTTGGATTTTGATTTTGATTTGGTGGTCATTAAGGAGAGAGGGTGGGAATTTTTGGGAGTGGGTTTGAAATTTTTGCCCGCCAAATGTTTGAAGGATTGCTGATGAGGTAATGGGGAATTGGAAAGTAGCATCGATTTTTGGACTGGCTTTTCGAATTCTTCATTAGCTTTTTGTTGTGAAATGACGAAATTGGGCGTTCTTCGAATTTGGGATGAGTTGCACACAAGCCCTTTGAACTTTGAAATTCACAAGAAACTTATGCATAGATTTTGAGAAACTTTTCAAAAGTTCATTGGAGTTTTATGGAAACCCGCAAAAACATAGTGGGGTTTTATGAAAGTTCAGGGGGATTGTGAAATTTATTCTAACCAATAGGCTTGTATTAGTATTTCCCAATACATTAATCTGAGAAAACGTTTTTTCCCCCTTTTCTGTAATGCCCTGTGAACCACTTTCAACAAAAGAAACTTGGTAAATTCAAATTAGGGAAAAATGTGTCCAGGCCCCAAAAACAGAAACTTCATGTGCTGCAGCCCCTCCTACTTTCCCCCATGTGATTCAGCCCCTTGAAGTGTGACGTTTTGTGCTGCAGCCCCTTTTTAACAATTATTGCATGCCAACTAAGCTAAAATCCCCAAAACAACCTTATCCCCTCTCCTCAATCCTTCAAACCCAGTTCTCTCTCTCTCTCTCTCTCTCTCTCTCTCTCTTTAAAAACAAGGGTTTTCTTAAGCTCGTCGCTCTGGCCCTCGCCCTCCTCGCCGTCGCCACCTCCGCCCAGGCTCCCAAGCCTCCCCAGAGTTTGTCGCCGTCTCCCCTCCTCTCCTCCACCCGACCTCTTCGCGGTAGCTCGCCGTCGCTCCCTATCTCGCTCTCGACTACGCCGGAGTTCGTCGTTGCGCCTGCCACTTTTGAACCCATAGTATGATAGGCCGGAGGAGGATGACCAAGAGAAAAGAGTGCATGATGCCCAAGAAAAGTGAAAATGAAGGGGACAGAATAGAACTAACATTGTGCAGATTAGAACTAACACTGTAGACAGAATAGAACTAACATTGTAGACAGAATAGAACTAACATTGTAGACAGAATAGAACTAACATTGTAGACAGAATAGAACTAACATTGTAGACAGAATAGAACTAACATTGTAGACAGAATAGAACTAACATTGTAGACAGAATAGAACTAACATTGTAGACAGAATAGAACTAACATTGTAGACAGAATAGAACTAACATTGTAGACAGAATAGAACTAACATTGTAGACAGAATAGAACTAACATTGTAGACAGAATAGAACTAACATTGTAGACAGAATAGAACTAACATTGTAGACAGAATAGAACTAACATTGTAGACAGAATAGAACTAACATTGTAGACAGAATAGAACTAACATTGTAGACAGAATAGAACTAACATTGTAGACAGAATAGAACTAACATTGTAGACAGAATAGAACTGTAGACAGAATAGAACTGTAGACAGAATAGAACTAACATTGTAGACAGAATAGAACTAACATTGTAGACAGAATAGAACTAACATTGTAGACAGAATAGAACTAACATTGTAGACAGAATAGAACTAACATTGTAGACAGAATAGAACTAACATTGTAGACAGAATAGAACTAACATTGTAGACAGAATAGAACTAACATTGTAGACAGAAACAATGTTAGTTCTATTCTGTCTATAATGTTAGTTCTATTCTGTCTACAGTTCTATTCTGTCTACAGTTCTATTCTGTCTACAGTTCTATTCTGTCTACAGTTCTATTCTGTCTACAGTTCTATTCTGTCTACAGTTCTATTCTGTCTACAATGTTAGTTCTATTCTGTCTACAATGTTAGTTCTATTCTGTCTACAATGTTAGTTCTATTCTGTCTACAATGTTAGTTCTATTCTGTCTACAATGTTAGTTCTATTCTGTCTACAATGTTAGTTCTATTCTGTCTACAATGTTAGTTCTATTCTGTCTACAATGTTAGTTCTATTCTGTCTACAGTGTTAGTTCTAATCTGCACAATGTTAGTTCTATTCTGTCTATAATGTTAGTTCTATTTTGTCTACAGTTCTATTCTGTCTACAATGTTAGTTCTATTCTGTCTACAATGTTAGTTCTATTCTGTCTACAATGTTAGTTCTATTCTGTCTACAATGTTAGTTCTATTCTGTCTACAATGTTAGTTCTATTCTGTCTACAATGTTAGTTCTATTCTGTCTACAATGTTAGTTCTATTCTGTCTACAATGTTAGTTCTATTCTGTCTACAATGTTAGTTCTATTCTGTCTACAATGTTAGTTCTATTCTGTCTACAATGTTAGTTCTATTCTGTCTACAATGTTAGTTCTATTCTGTCTACAATGTTAGTTCTATTCTGTCTACAATGTTAGTTCTATTCTGTCTACAATGTTAGTTCTATTCTGTCTACAGTGTTAGTTCTAATCTGCACAATGTTAGTTCTATTCTGTCCCCTTCATTTTCACTTTTCTTGGGCATCATGCACTCTTTTCTCTTGGTCATCCTCCTCCGGCCTATCATACTATGGGTTCAAAAGTGGCAGGCACAACGACGAACTCCGGCGTAGTCGAGAGCGAGATAGGGAGCGACGGCGAGCTACCGCGAAGAGGTCGGGTGGAGGAGAGGAGGGGAGACGGCGACAAACTCTGGGGAGGCTTGGGAGCCTGGGCGGAGGTGGCGACGGCGAGGAGGGCGAGGGCCAGAGCGACGAGCTTAAGAAAACCCTTGTTTTTAAAGAGAGAGAGAGAGAGAGAGAGAGAGAGAGAGAACTGGGTTTGAAGGATTGAGGAGAGGGGATAAGGTTGTTTTGGGGATTTTAGCTTAGTTGGCATGCAATAATTGTTAAAAAGGGGCTGCAGCACAAAACGTCACACTTCAAGGGGCTGAATCACATGGGGGAAAGTAGGAGGGGCTGCAGCACATGAAGTTTCTGTTTTTGGGGCCTGGACACATTTTTCCCTTCAAATTATATCAGAGCAAACGCATGCATTATCGTATGTGTAATTAATTGTTTTAATGATATAAGACATTATTTCTATAAGAATCGTAAATGATACATCCATACTGGTCGATGATTCAGATATTCGTATGGTTTTTATTGACATGACCAAAATGAAGAAAAATGGAAGAGCTGTAGCCTTGGTATAACTCTTAACACGAAAATGCTAGTTGTGGGCTGATCGAATGAGCCATGGTTTTAATTTCCTCGTCATGAAGCTGGGTTTCACAAGTTATACCAGCACAACAAAGAACCAATTGAACACGATTTCATTAATATACGCTTATTATTCCTTCACCAACATTCTAAGTTTTGCAGTTTCGCTTATTAACATCAATATGACATCACTAACTCAATTCCAACTTCAAATAGAGAGCCAAATGCTACATAACAAACTACCAAAAAGCTCATTACGCAAAAACCGCTGGAAAAGGTCAGAACATTAGGCAGCCGATCACCTCAAAATTAGCATATCAGCTCTGCGTGGTCAAAAAGAAGCCTCAAAGGCGATCAAATTTCCATCGAATTTGCTGCCAGTTTCAGCAGGGCATCACTTCAGATGGTGTTCAAACAGTGATGCCATCTCAATCTACATGGAGAAAGACAGAATTATGCTGATATTAAGAGGAAAAGAAAGAAATCCAGAGTTAAACCTGAATTTGCTGGATGAGTCACAAACTTACTGCTGTTAACGCAGCCTCTGCACCCTTGTTCCCAGCTTTGCCACCAGCACGGTTCAAAGCCTGCATATTAGTGAGGAATTCAAGTTTTGCGATAAGACTATAGCAATATAATTAGGTTTAAAAAAGACAATTTACTACAATATACTAGTTCTCTCCCGAAAATGAAACAGTAGATTTATACTTCTAAACCATGTGAATAAGTAACCCATGCGAATAAGACGGTAATATTTGGAAGATAATGTTATGCTTCTTGACAATCTATGCTAGAAATATACTTAAATCAAGGAGAGGAACCCAAATTCTGTACATATATACAAATGCTCAAACTTTCTGATACTTGGTAGTTACCAAAGACTCCAATCATGTACCCTAGAAATTTATAATTTATCCATATGTATCAAACATGGCAGATATATTCTACTAAATAAAGATTTATCTATCTTGAGCATAGAAGTCGGGAACATGGGATGCTATAGCAAACAGCGCCCCGGGTTCAATCGTCCCAGATTCGCGTGGAACACGACCTGATTCACCAACTCCAGCAACCCGATTTAGAATTCAAACCAGTTAAAATTTTGAAGCAAAAATAACTCTTTTTTCAACGAATAAACAGCAAAAAAACATGAGAAATTAAGCAAATAAAGTATGCATACCTTAATTGCAACATGATTTTCATGGTTCTTTTACCACTACTGGTATCAACTGGCATATTTTTTTTAAATTTGACTCTTGCAAAACCAGATTCCATGCAACTATGATCTTGAGAAATCTTTTGTATAACCTGAGTCATAATGTTCCTTTAACCACTACTACATGTCACAATGATAGAATAAATAAAGATGTTGATGCCTTTAGCATAAAGCGTTAATGATTTTATGAATCAAAGTAGTGCCCAAGCTCCCAAATGCTGGTGAATGAGCAGGTGAGTTGACAGTCAACCAGCTGGACAGGTTATCAACTAAACTCACTAGAGAACAAACCTAAGTGCAAATATGATCAAGGTTTGCCTTATTTGTCCTCATCATTCCTCAAACCAGTGGCAGATATATGACAAGCATTCTAAAAATCTTGCATTCCATGATAAAAAAAGATCACCGAAATATAACTAATATAAAGACCCCAAGATCCACCATCCACACTCCCAAGAAGTAGATCTCATCTTGAACATATTATTATCACTTATCACATTAAAGACAGTACATATGGATGCCTATGAATTTTAGGGGAATCCCATGGATCATGGATGGTAGGTATGTAGCAAGGGAAATTTATGTGGGAATTAAAACTGGAGATCCATTCAGTTTGGAAATAGTCATAAAAGCAATTGATTTTCAATGGAGGAGAAAAAAGGAATAGTTTGGTTTAAAACATGTCAGACAAATACAAACATAGCAAGTTGGGATGTAATCTAGCATGAAGCAATTTCTTTATGGCTGGTGCAGTTATTTCCATGATGGGGTTTAACAGAATTATTCTCCCCTTACCAGTTCAACTTCAAACAAAGGTAACTGAAGAGAAAAAATAATTTAACAAACAACATTTATCTTTAATATTTATCCATTAACATCACAATATTTTAGCAGGGAAATAGTTTTGTGGTGATAGTGTATATTACCTGCTCCATGTTTTCACAGGTTAGAACACCAAAAATGCATGGAATTCCTGCAATATTATATTAAACATTCAATAATCTTCTCGCTCCTAAAAAAGAAAAAGAAAAGAAACGGAAAAAAGGATCTAAGTTTGCAAAATACATGGATAAGCAAGAGAGAATCCAAGATAATAAATTGAAGCCAACAGACCTGATTCTATTGCAGCTGAAAGAACACCTGATGCTGCTGAATTGGCTACTGCATCATAGTGGGTTGTGTCACCTCTTATCTGCAACAAAAGATTGAAGGGGGAAAAAGTTTGCTTCAATATACAGGGTTTCCAGAAAATTAGAGAATGAGTAAGGTCCCATACACCAAATGAATTGTCTCATGATATCTGGCATAAGCAGCAAGTCACAACGGGGGTGAACATGCAAGAATTCAATTGTGCAAATGATTTCAAGGCCAGATATAACTCAATCTCAAAGAAAGTCAAAATTATCCTAAACTACAAACTCAACATTTTGACATAGACTGTGACATGTGGACATAGGACACGGGTCTCAAAAATCCATGAGTCCATAATTGTGAGACACAGCAACCTTCATAAAATTGGCAAGAGGCTAGTATATACTTGTATATTCAAGTATTTTGTGGGCTCAATAATCAGAAGCATTTGGAAGTAGATCTTAGAATCATAGGACGGTTATCTGGCATAGAAAAAGTGCTCTAGGCTGGGGATCTCACAGGATACACTAGGCACTGAGAAAATGTGGGAGGGGAAAAGGCAGTTTGCAAATTACAGAACTTTAAAAAGATATAGTAAAAAGTACATAATAGCCAAAAAGGGACTAAGCATGACACAGAAAAATATACTAGTTTAGATGGCGGAATGGATCAACATGTTAACCTGATAGGACTGAAGGAAAAAAAAATCCAATATGTTAACTTTCCTGAGATTTGACTAAGAATTTGCAATGTCCTTGAACGACTTCAACCAAAGATGCTGAGTTCAAATTCTGATGATTGAAATTAGCCATAACACTACCAACTAACCACACAAAAAATCAGTTTCTTATTACAGTAGCTATGTAGAACATAACTTTCATACTAATATTTTCAGAACTACAGAAAATGACAGATATGATTGAGGATAGGCTATATAGTCACAGTAAAATTTAAATTGAAAGAGAAAGAAGTTACCACAGCTCCAATGCATATTATTGCATGGAAGTTTCCTGACTTTCCAAGCTTTTGTGCAACCACTGGTATCTCAAAGCTACCAGGTACTTTGACTACCTGGAAAATTTAAAGCTGTTACTTGTTAGAAAAATGGTTCCTTTTGATTTACTTTTTCCTTTTCTAACAGTAGCACTATAACTTACAGAACAGAAAAGATGTATGAAATTTAGCAACTAACAACTTGTGTTGCCTGTGAATTAAAAGAGAAGGGCACAACACAATAGGATATTCAAAGCAACACAATCATTCTAATAGCATTTACAACCTGAAATACCACAAGAGCGAATCGCATGTACAATATCAATATATAAATAATTTCTAATAACATGACAAGAAAAATTAAAAAGATGGAGAGCTTGTATAGATTTATGGTTCATAAAGTACCAAAAAGTCATCAAAGAATTGGTAAGTGGTAGTTTAGATTATTTTACTATTATACACTACATCAGTCTTGTAGCGTATCAACCTAGTAACAGCATGTAGAAACTCAAAACTGGGCCTGGTAGATCTTTTTAATACAGAAAGAGCTGACTAAATAGATACGAAGAGCAAATCAAGCAGTAAAAAAATGTATGACACATATATATGCTCTTGTGAGTGACGTCATGAGGACCATAAGAATATCAGCTTCATTTCTCCATAACCATAGCCTAGTTTAAATAATTGGAAAATGTAGAGACTTTAATTGATTGCACCACCAAAAGATCAGATGGTCTGCAATAAAGGATTTAAGGATTCCTGTAGGCAAACAATTTAGCACAAAGGCTTTTTTTCCGCCCTATTAGCATCATCATTTTTGTTAATGTGGAACTTCCATAACAACGTGGCATGATAGAAACATGCATATACAGCCACCGGCACATGTGATCATGCGTACATCAACACAACCGCTTAGCAAAATAGAGGGAGCGAGAGCATTTGAAAGACATTTCTGCTACTGATTAACAAAGGTCAATAAATATTGAAGAATAAAATCAAAAATGTTTTACATACTGTAATGTCTTCTTCTCTAACTGAATATCGTCTAAAAGTCTCCAAAGCTCCTTCCAATAACAAATTTGTCACAACTTCATTAAACCGTGCTACAACCTGCATAGAAGGGGAAGAGATAGTTTAGAGTAGTATTTAAAAGGATATAATAACATCATGAGAGCTAAGTTAACACTTACTAATAGGTTAAATTAAGTCTAGTCATAAACTTAAATTTTATGATTACACCACATTTTTAAGGGACAAAATATGATTATTAATCATAACAATGTGAGTTAAGCCATTGATATTTCTCCAACAAGTGTAATTAAAACACCACGGAGTTTTAGTTAAAATAACTAACTTACAGCAAGTTGATATGCTAGCCTTTAGAAAGCAGCCAGTCATAAACCACACATAAAAGGACTGATCGTTTTGCAGTAAACACTGTTTTCCAATGGTATGGATGAGGACGTTAGAATGCTTAAAGGAATGGCCTATTTACACTAATAGAAGTCTGTAGGCTGTCTAAAAATCACAATAGATAGCTGATCCCCATCAAAACACCGATGATGGAAGTTACAATCTGACGACTTCCAGATGGCTATAATTTGAAGACTTTCACGTAGATCGCTAAAGGTTACAATCTGACGACCTTCACGACAACTGATGGAAGCTCTAATCAAACAGCCTTCATAATCAACATCGGGAGTTACAATCTGACGACTCTCACATATCAGAGAGCTAAAGCAAAGATTACAAAATGACGATCTTTGCAACGCTTCGACAGAAAGAGACTACAAATCGACGGTCTCTTCAAATCAAACTGCGGAAGTCCTCCCCGCACACCAGCATCAAGACGCACCATGTTCATAGCCACGAACGCAGCGCAAACATAGCTCCAAAAGCTGCAAACGCAGCTCAAACGCAGCTGCCATCTGCTACCAAACGCAGCTTCCAAGCTACCAAACGCAGCTCAACGCAGCTCCAAGCGCTGCCAAACGCAGCTGCCATCCGCTGCTCAACGCAGCTGCCATCTGCTGCTCAACACAGCTCCAAGCGCTGCCAAACGCAGCTGCCATCTGCTGCTCAACGCAGCTGCCATCTGCTGCTCAACACAGCTCCAAGCGCTGCCAAACGCAGCTGCCATCTGCTGCTCAACGCAGCTGCCATCTGCTGCTCAACACAGCTCCAAGCGCTGCCAAACGCAGCTGCCATCTGCTGCTCAACACAGCTGCCATCTGCTGCTCAACACAGCTCCAAGCGCTGCCAAACGCAGCTGCCATCTGCTGCTCAACACAGCTGCCATCTGCTGCTCAACACAGCTCCAAGCGCTGCCAAACGCAGCTGCCATCTGCTGCTCAACGCAGCTGCCATCTGCTGCTCAACACAGCTCCAAGCGCTGCCAAACGCAGCTGCCATCTGCTGCCAAACGCAGCTTAGTTCTCCACAACGTCAAATCGTGAGGAGAAGACCACATTCCAGTGAAACAAGACATCGGATCGTCAACGAGAAGCAAACTCGACGCGAGCATTCGAGGGAGGCATCTCATCGCCACCGTGAAGAACCCAGAATTAAACAAAGGAGAGAATCCCGATCATTCTCTTCTCTTTTGTAATCAGGAAATCCAATTGTAACTGAGATTAAAGGAATACAAATCAAATTTTCCTTCATTGTCTTTTTACTGCAAATTTTCCACAAACAAAAGATGACGACTCCGCTGGGGAATATTGTTGTATGTGGACAGTGTTTTATGGTTGCCCACATAGCTATCATGCATATATATATTTTTTTGTGATGCAAATATGCATTGAAACAAGCTATAAGAGCTTGGTATGATTGTTTATCTAGATTTTTGTGTTAAAAATAATATTATTGAGATTCATTTGTTTTATCCTAAGCATACTACTTTTGATCCCTGTGGATAAAACGCATGAATAATTAACATTGCTTTTCGTTTGATCTCTTGCTCTCAAATATGATGATTTATAGATCAAGTATGTTTTGATGTTATTATGGTTTAGATCACGACTTATGTGTTGAATGTGTTAGACCCTAGAGGGGGGGG
>NC_033795.1:9200660-9203513 GCF_001876935.1 Asparagus officinalis | reverse complement strand
TACCCTCATGCTCTGTGAGAGGTTCATCCCAAGTCTCTGACTTGCGGGAATTGCTGTCGATGTTCAACCAACCGACGAATGTTGTTTTGCTCAATAATCGACGACATCCTCACAGGAAGAAGACTTTAGAGGATGAATACATTGGAGTCACTTCTAACATGGTTGGCAGAGGAAGATCATCAAACCTTAGTTCTGACGAGCCAGAGACAGATCGTTCTCCAAGCGTCAGAGAAATCACTAACGAGTTTGAAGGAATCTACCAACGTACTCGGACTCGAACAGGAGCCATTCCCCCTGTCAACTATCGGAGTTTGGCCAGAGAAACTAATTCCGATGACGAACACTCAGCCATTGCAGAGTCCCAGTCATCAAGCTCTTTTGTTGAACATGAGAGCTACGCTTATATGACGGGAAACCATGAAGATCTCGCGAAGAGACTTGATGAGCAAGAGGCCATGCTCAAATCTCAGCAGGAGGCCATCAATGAACTCTTGGCCCTGTTGACTCAACTTGTCGCAGACAAGGCCAAATCTCAGAAGACAGATTCGCCACTCAGGCAAGAATCTTCCCGAAGGGAAAGAACGTCTTCGTCCCGACCTCACACAAGCAAAGGGAAGGGGAAAATGGTTGATGACACGGCTTCTGACCAAGAAGCCCACAACCTAGAATCTTCCTCTGATGAAGGAAGAGAGACGGAATATGAGCAAAATCCTCAGTCGGCTAAAATCGAGGAATTGGAAGACCGATGGTTGATGACACGGCTTCTGACCAAGAAGCCCACAACCTAGAATCTTCCTCTGATGAAGGAAGAGAGACGGAATATGAGCAAAATCCTCAGTCGGCTAAAATCGAGGAATTGGAAGCACGCCTCAATGTCATTGCTAACAGAAGCGAGCTCCAAGATGAGGGAGTTGTCAGGCCCTACCCTGCCGAATGGGACGCAGCCCCTTATCCTCCAAAATTTGAAGTCCCGACGCTACAAGCTTTTGACGGCACGGGATCACCGAACCAACATATCTATCATTTCAAGTCACAGACTGGGAATGTAATATCAAACGATGCCATACTGGCTCGATTGTTCATTGGCACCCTTAAGGGAGTTGCCTTTGAATGGTTCAGGAAACTGCCTGCTCGATGTATCCAAAAGTGGGCGGATCTAGAGAGACTCTTCCTGTCAAGATTCTTTGAAGAGGATACAGAAGTCTCCATCCATACCCTTCTTGCTACTAAGCAGAAGAAGAGGGAGTCCGTCAAAGCCTTCGTCAAAAGGTTTCGAAACATGGCTCTGCGATGTCCGACAGGTATGACACAGTCTACACTAGTGGAGACCTGTCGACACAACTTGCAGACCGACCTCCTAGCCCGAATAGGGGTTGCAGAATGCCGTTCTTGGAGACAACTAATCTCTCAAGTCGAACAGGCTCAAAAGATTATTGCCAGGATCAAAGCTGAAGAACAAAGTAGGCAGTATCAACCTGAGCAATCGGACCAAGCCCAACCTTCAGACCAAGCTCACTCTTCTCAGTCAGAACCGGAAGATACTACGGCCACTGAAGCTAATCCTCCTCAATAGGATGGCGGGTCCACCAAAACTATCACGTTAATGATCACCTCTGATAGTCCTTTTCCTCCAAATTCCCCCACCAATCCTCCTCAATAGGGATGGCGAGTCCACAAAACTATCATGTTAACAGTTACCTCTGATAGTCAAACTCATCAGATAATGGCCTACCCTGTGATGTGACTCTATTCAGACTTCATGGATAGTGCCCCATTAGGTAATGTGCCTTGTCTACCTCTTTTTATTCCCCTGCTAAGTCTCAATCAAGACTGGGGGTTGATTAACAATTACCTCTGATAGTCAAACTCGTTAGACAGTGGCTCACTAGGCAATGTGTCACGTCTACCCTTCCCCCATGCACTTGTTCAAGACTGGGGGTTGGTTTATTTGTAGTTCATTGGATTATGAATAATAAATTTTCTGAGTTGTCATGTTCAACAGAATCCCTCTGTCAACCACGAAGTCCACCAAAACTATCACGTTAACTGTCACCTCTGATAGTCCTTTTCCTCCAAATTCCCCCACCAATCCTCTTCAAGTAGGATGGCGGGTCCACAAAACTATCACGTTAATAGTTACCTCTGATAGTCAAACTCATCAGATAATGGCCTACCAGGTGATGTGCCTCTATTCCGACTTCATGGATAGTGCTCCACTAGGCGATGTGCCTTGTCTATCTCTTTTTATTCCCCTGCTAAGTCTTAATCAAGACTGGGGGTTGGTTACTTGGAATCCATTGGATTAAGAGTAACGAATCTTTCACATCGTCGAGTTAACATTACACTTCTGACGATCATAATCCCCACAGAGTATGCATTCAACTCGCATTACTCCCAATTTGTCACGTTAACAATATACACCTCTGACAATCAACTTATCCAATCCTTACCAATAGGATGATAGGTCCTCAAAATTGCCCTCAATCCTTATCAATAGGATGATAGGTCCTCAAAATTGCGCAAATCGCAATCTTCCCCAGCAAGACACTAAGTCTTTAAAATCTTAGTATCAAAATTCATCGCTTCTGATGATAAACTCATTTAGCAATTCTCCCTAGCGAGACGCTAGTCCCCAAAATCTTGTTCAAATCACAAGTACACAAATCATGTCACGTTAACACCAAACCTCTGACAATTAACTTATCGACTCTCTCTTCAATCGGATGATAAGTCCACAAAGTTGCTCCAATCGCAACACAAATCCTGTCACGTTAACACTAAACCTCTGACAAATTCACTTATCAAACCTCATCCATAGGATGATAAGTTCA
Source organism: Asparagus officinalis (assembly GCF_001876935.1). Lineage (NCBI taxonomy): Eukaryota > Viridiplantae > Streptophyta > Magnoliopsida > Asparagales > Asparagaceae > Asparagus > Asparagus officinalis. Next base: position 9,200,682 of record NC_033795.1, on the reverse strand, counting down.
CAAAGTTGCTCCGATCGCAACA
>NC_033795.1:9192114-9199902 GCF_001876935.1 Asparagus officinalis | reverse complement strand
AAGGCCAAGCATCAACATGAAACCAAAGAACTGCAACAAGACCAAAGACCAACAATGGCTGGAAACACACTTGGCTGAACGCAAGGCCAAGACCAAGGCTGAAACCAGTGTAGGCTGTCTTAAAATCACAATAGATAGCTGATCCCCATCAAAACACCGATGATGGAAGTTACAATCTGACGACTTCCAGAAGGCTACAATTTGAAGACTTTCACGTAGATCGCTGAAGGTTACAATCTGACGACCTTCACGACAACCGATGAGAGCTCTAGTTTAACAGTCTTCACAATCAACATCGAGAGTTACAATCTGACGACTCTTGCATATCAAAGAGCTAAAGTAAAGATTACAAAATGACGATCTTTGCAAAACTTCGATAGAAAGAGACTACAAATCGACGGTTTCTTCAAATCAAGACGTGGAAGTCCTCCCCGCGTACCAGCATCAAGATGCGCCGCGTTCATAGCCACGAACGCAGCTCAAATGCAGCTCCAAAAGTTGCAAACGCAGCTTAAATCGCCACTGGACGCAGCTCTATTCGCTGCCCGACGCAGCTCAACATCGCTGCCCGACGCAGCGATCAACATCGCTGCCCGACGCAGCTCTATACCGCTGCCAAACGCAGCTTTCATCCGCTGCAAACGCAGCTTCCAATCACTGCGTCCGAGCTTCCAGACACTGCGTTTGAATGCAGAATTCACGCCAGAACGCGGATTTTGCGTTTGACTCGTTCAAACACGAGCTGAACAGTTTCAAAACCGTTTCCCACGATCTGAGGGGATCACAACTCCACTCAGGAGTGATTTAAGGGGTGGTTACATCCCATTAGCCCCACTTAGGAGCGAATTAAGGGGGCGGTTACACCCCTTAATCCCCTATAAATAACTAAGAAATCAACTTAGTTTAGATCCTTCTTTTTTGGGCAGCAAAGAAGAGATCTCGGGCTGGCTTTTGGATCCTTCTCCTTAACAGAAGAGAAGAGATCTTTGGAGATTGGCAACAAGATCTTCTTCATCCTTGGCTTATAACCGACTTTCGGTTAAATCAACTCTTTCATAGAGTTTTAAACTCGTTCAGAGTTCTCCACAACGTGAAATCGTGAGGAGAAGATCATGTTCCAGTGAATTAAAACGTCGGATCGTCAACGGAGAGCAAACTCGACGCGAGCATTCGAGGGAGGCACTCCATCGCTACCGTGAAGAACCCAGAATTAAATAAAGGGGAGAATCCAGATCATTCTCTTCTCTTTTGTAACCAGGAATTCAAATTATAATCGAGAGTTGAGAGAATTGTAATCATTCTTTTTCTAAGCAGTTAGAGAGAATAAAATCAAATACAGTTCTTTCCTTGTTTTCTTATTACAAATTTTCCACCAAACAAAGTCCAGCATGATCAGCATGATTAATTGGATCTACAAAGATTCTGAGTCTCTGACAAGAACATAAGATCCAATATGTCATGAAAGGTCGGGAAAGAAAGAGAAACTACGAAAACATGAATAGAAATAGGCACATTGTTAAGAAGTTGCCAGCTAGTTGGTTCAGATCTTACGCAGGATCCTGTACTCAAAAGTGCATAAGCCAAGTAAATGGACTAGAAACTTTGATTAAACTTATTGTCAAACATTGAACAAAATAAAATCAAATGTTGTCAGTTTCTTTTCAAAGGTGCAGTTGCAGCATTTCTTTTCAAATGTGCAGTTACAGCACTAAAGTTATTCTTGACCTATTTAAGGATCAGACCTGAACCTGATCCTGATATCCCGTCTTCACATAATATGGCCCATAAAGAAAGTCAAAGTAAAGCATTGTTGCAGGCTTGCAGCATTGAAAATTTTAAATTCCAATGAATAAGTGGTAAACAATTGAACTCTCTGGTGAAAGTGGAAGATGTTTTCGAAAAACTACTAAAGGAAATTGGCATATTACAAGAAATAATTTTTCATTTGCATCTTCATTTTTCGCAGCCACAAGCTTTCAGGCGAGTAATGATATGGTTTGCAAAAATGACTGAGCATATTTTCTCATATATATGGAAAGCTACTGAATGGTCATATTACCGAAGTAGAGGGACCAGAGCGGAGCAGCTCCTTAGACACTACCCACTCTTCTCTTGTGATTGAGTCCCGTACAGGTTTTTAGGGAGGTAAGAAAATCAAGTATTGGTTCAGTGTCTCCAAGCACTATCAAATTCTAAACAAATACGCAGTACATGCCACCTGAATTTGGTCCCTTGTAAAACTTTCAAGAGGCCGTGCTTTACTAAAAACATGGAATTTTCTTCAATAAGTCATCTCTGGCATTAATGACCAAGATAAACGAATAAGTTTCATTGTAAGATTACATAAAGGTTACAAAAGGAGAACAGATTCAATTTAGGGAACATTACAAGAATATCTTCATCTAGACTGAGCTGTTTAAGAAGCCCCCTCCATCTATACTCAGTTTTTTTTTTCTAAACTCATCCATTAAGCTCAAAACAAAAATTCTCCTTCAGGCCTCGTCTATTCATTAGTGTGTACATTTTGTCACGGAATGCAACTTCCCTCATCAGTGAAGAAGATGATAAAAGATATTACAAAAAATTAACAATGACACTTGTGGAATTTAAGTGTAGTCCTCACATAGGCATTACAAATTTACCCTAAAACTGTTTAAAACCTAACAATTTCAATAACTATCATAGATTAGTTCCTTTTCTTTTTTCTCTTTCTTTTTTTTTACATGAGGGGGTTTTCTTGATAAGCTGGGTATAGACGAAGGTTCTTTCTTCTTGTCAGAAAATATCATACCAGCCACCCTATAGCCACCTTATAGCGCCTCCTAGCCGCCTCAGCCGCCGCCTCCTAGTGTGTAGTCGCTCTCCTAGTATTTTCTGAATGTGTATATATATATCTTGTATATCTTGTATATCTATATATGGAGTTCTCCTCAATATAAATTTAATATGGTATCCGAGCACTAGAACACTCATAGCCAGAGGTCTTATCTGTCCCTATCACCGCCTCTGATCGTTGTCCGCTCCGGTCTGATCAGACTCGATCTCGCGCCAGGCAGCCTCCAGCCTTGACCTCGCGTCGATCTCCTAAGCCTGAGATCCCAACCTCACTTGACTGAGAACCCAACCTCAGCCTCGATCTCGCGCCAGGCAGCATTAATCTCGCGTTGATCTCTCAAGCCTGAGATCTCAACCTCGCTTGACCGAGATCCTAACCTCAACCTTGATCTTGCGCCAGGCAGCCTTTGGCTTCTTGCCGGAGGGGGCTTTCTCTACCTTTGGCTCCTCGTCTGACTTTTCCGCCACCGCTTACTTCTTTGCGGGCCTCTTCTCGGCCTTTGACGCCATCGGACGAGAGTCGATGAGGGTGAGAAATTGTCAAGATTGATGTTGGTGTCGTCTCCCCAAACCGTCATTGATTCGTTTTTGTAGTTGGTATCGCTTTGGCAGCCTCGAGTCTTGCAGAACCCAAGTTTTGCTTCCCCAAAGTCTATTGGGCTTTCCCAAAGTCCTGCAGAACCCAAGTTCTACAGAACCCTAGGTTTTATTTCAAGCCCATCTATTATTCAAAAAAAAAGTCCATGGACAAGAAAGGACTCTACACCTTTCCACCCCTTGATGTGCAACTTACAAATATTAAAAATTACACTGCATGGTCTCTTACTAAGCAGTATAATCTTTAAGCTTTCGCACTGTAGCGTTATATTGACGGGTCTCTTCGTTGTCCATCCAAAACTATTATTGTGTCTTCGTTATCTACATCCATCATATCAGAAGTCACTTCTAGTGATTCCACTACTAATGATTCTCAGATCACTTACTCTCAATGGATCCGTACTGATTAACAGATCATGACAAATATTATGCGTTCTGTAGCCATTCCTATTCGACTCTCGCTTGGACGAGCATATTCATCTCGTGAGCAGTGGCTAGCTCTCAGTCACATATTTGTTCAGACTGGTGCTGCTCGTGAGTATCAACTTCACCTTCAGGATGTATGTCAAGGTGATCGGTGTATTCAAGATTTCTATTCCTTATTATCAGGCTATTAGGAGGAATTACAGATGATGGAGGAACCTATTCCTGAGACGCTTCCAGACTTTGCCATAGCATTTTAAAAACAACGTGATCATCAACAGTAATATCACTTTTTCATGTGCCTTCACTCTGAGTTCGAAAGCTTACGTGGACACATTCTTTATCGCAGTCGTCTCCGCAGTCTCCGTGAAGCCGTGGCTAAGTTCATATCTGAAGAGATGCGCATTCAGATGCTCTCCCCTCCAGTTATTGCATCTCAGTCATTGCCCTCATCACATACTGTTCTAGCTACTTCTTAGCAGTTCTCTTCTTATCGGGGTCCTTCTAACAGTACATCTGATTCCTCTAGGCAACTCTACTGTCGTTATTGTAATAAGTCGGGTCATCTTATTGATAAATGTCGTAAGAGACCACTTCATCCGACACTCGAGAAGACTCGACCTCCATTTGCTGCTTCGGCTGATGTTAGCTTTGCTCCTTAAGGACCGCAGACTTCTAGCCTTCTCTTCTGAGCAGCTGTCAGAGATTACTATATTAATAATCAAGAATCTTGGACTTAGTGGTGCTGCCTCCAGCTCAGATTTCACTACCTTGTCTACTCATTCTGACACTCCCCTTATCGTCTCTCAGTTAGGTGATATTACTTCAAGTTCTGATAGTTCTGATCGTCTAACATTATCATATGTTCTTCATATTCCCAAATTATCTATGCAACTTTTATCCATTGGAAAAATTGCAGATTATGGTTGCACTATTTTATTTAATGTCAAATCTTGTGTTGTTCAGGATCACACTGGCCAGAAGATTGGAACAGGCCGTAGAGTTAATGGAGTTTATCAATTAGAATCTCTACATCTTTCCACTCCATCCAACATTGGTCATGGGCTCTCTGTTTCTAATCTGTAGCACTGTTCACAAGGGGTATCGTTGTTATGAACCTACCACTCGAAGGCTTCGCATTGCTTGTCATGTGATGTTTTTTGAGAATATTTCCTATTATACTACTTCAGATTCAGATCTCTCCTTTCTTCAACCCTCTTCATTATCTTTCACTACTATACATATATCAGTGGCACCTATACCTTCGTCTGCTCAACCGACTTCCTCCTTCACTCCAATGACATCAAACGATAGTGCCCTTGATTCATCCACACCTCCTGGACATCCACCTACTACATCCCTTTTACTACAAGATACTCCTACTAATGTCCCCTCTACGTTTATGCCAGCTTCTCCCGATGTGACTCCTCCTCGTCGCAGTCCTCCATGAGATCGTCATCCCCCTGTTCGGTATGCTCAATGTGTCACTAGCACATATTCTTCTGAGTTTGTCTCTTTTCTTGCTGCTATTCACTCTATACATGAACCTAACTCATATTATGAGACAGTTAAGTACCCAGAATGGCAACAAGCCATGACAGAAGAGTTAAAAGCTTTTCGTCGGACTAATACTTAGGACATTGGTCCTCTACTTTTCGGTGTTAAACCGGTAAGCTGCAAATTGATTTATAAAGTCAAGACTCGATCTGACGGTTCTAATGAGCGATATAAAGCTCGTCTTGTAGCTCGAGGATTCTCCCAAGAGTATGGTATTGACTATGAAGAGACTTTTGCTCTTGTTGTAAAAATGACATTCATTTGCACTCTCATTGTTGTTGCAGCTGCAAAATATTGGACTTTGTATCAAATGAATGTTAAAAATGCTTTTCTTAATGGCAATCTGTCTGAGATAGTGTACATGCAGCCACCTCCTGGCTTTTCTACTCCTCCAGGACATGTCTATCGCCTTCGTCGTGCCATATATGTTCTCAAACAGGCTCCTCGGACTTGGTTTAAGCGTTTTCGGCAATCCCTTCTTTCTATTGTTTTTATTGAAAGCCTAGCTGACTACGCTCTATTTTATCGATCCTCGACCTCCGGTACAGTAACTCTATTACTTTATGTTGATGGCATGATAATCACTAGAAGTGATTCCTTTGTCATTACTTCCTTAAAGCAACATCTTCAGAGACAAATTAAGATGAAGGATCTTGGATCTTTTTGTTATTTTTTGGGTATTAAGGTTGTTTTCTCCTCTCGTGGCTATCTTCTCTCTCAACATAAGTACATTGCAGACATTCTTGAGCGTGCTACTCTCAGTGATCCTTCCATTGCTACCATTCCTCTCTCCACGCCAATGAAAATGAACTTGAAGCTTCGACATGATGATGGCGATCCCTTATCTCAGCCTACTCGATATCGGAAACTTGTCGGAGCATTGGTTTATCTCTCAACAACACGTCCGGATATCGCCTATGCAGTACACATCTTGAGCTAGTTTGTCAGTAATCCAACTTCCATTCATTATGCAGCTCTCATTCGGGTTCTTCGATATCTCCGTGGCACTATAACCCAATCATTATTTCCCTTCAGACTCTTCTTTGTCTCTTTGTGCATATTCTGATGCTGGATAGGCTGATGACGCAGACACTCGACGTTCCACTACTGGCTTCTGTATTTTTCTGGGTTCATCTATCATCTCTTGGCGTAGTAAGCATCAAGTCGTTATCTCTCATTCTAGTATGGAGTCTGAGTACAGGGCGTTGGCGGATATCACAGTTGAGTTGAAGTGGCTCCGCACTCTTCTGCGAGATCTTGATGTCTTTGTTACTTCCCCTATCACTTTATACTGTGACAATCAGAGTGTCATTTCAATTCTACAAATTCGGTATTTCATGAGCGTACCAAACATATTGAGATGGATTGTCATGTGGTTCGACTGGAGCATGTTACTGGAAACATTACACTCTCATATGTTTCCTCTAAGGAACAAGTGGCAGATTTATTTACCAAGGCCCAAACTAATTTTACGTTTCACTATTTCTTGTGCAAACTCTCGGTGTTCGATCCACCGTGAGTTTAAAGGGGGTGTCAGAAAATATCATACTAGCCACCCTATAGCGCCTCCTAGCCGCCTCAGCCGCCTCCTAGTCGCCTCAGCCGCCGCCTCCTAGTGTGTAGCCACCCTCCTAGTGTTTTCTGATCGTGTGTATATATATCTTGTAAATCTATATAAAGAGTTCTCCTCAATACAAATCTAACACTTCTAATTCATCCTTCAACTTGTGTGACCAGTAATAGTGCCAGAAGTGCCAAACTTTATTGCATGAGCATCTCTTCTCACACAGTGACAATTCATCAAACAGGTTATCTGCATAACACTAACAAACATAAAAAAATAGAAGGGAATAAAAAAATTTACCACAGCAAACCGCAAGCCTTCATTTTTCGTCAGATATCCCATCAAATTCCTTGTTCCAGCAGCTGCAACAACCGCAGACTGCGCATTTCTCGAGCTGGCCAAGTTTATCGAAGGAGCTGAGAGCGAGCAGGAGTCAAAAGAGATGACTCTGGACATGAAAGTTGAAGAGATTAGGGTAAAGAGCCAGAGATACCTCGAACTGAAGAGGAGAAGGAGACTAGGGTTTTGTGAGTGAGGCCTGGAGAAAATGGGGAGAGTTGAGAGGGTTTTGACGGCGAGAGTGGTTTCGTTGGTGGATGAATCGTCGAAGTAAATGAAGCCGCCATTATCGAGCTCTTTCTTGTTTTTCTTTCTGTTTTTTCTACTCTGTAAGGGCCCGTTTGGTTGGGCAATTTTAACATGCAAAGCTACTGTAGATCTGTCAAAAGTGTTTCAAAAGCTGACATTTTTGGCAGCTTTATAGCAAAATCGTCTTTTTAAGAGGCGATTTTGCTGTAAAGCTGTCAAAAGTG
>NC_033795.1:9113289-9192104 GCF_001876935.1 Asparagus officinalis | reverse complement strand
GCAGCTCTACAGTGGCTTTCCCCCTTCATTTCACCCAATCAAACGGATCCTAAGGAAGAGATGAGAGAAATGAATTATACACAAAAATTAATGCAAATTAGAAGGGGCCATGAGCTATTTATTTTTCTTTATCTATCTCCTCTCTTATAGAATGCTCATGAGTACTCTACAGAAAAACCGTAAATTATATAGGTTAGAAGTAAGTAATCTATTTGTTAATCCATGCATTAAATTACACACTTATTTTATATTTGAATTATCACAATACAAGAAGTTTTAACTTTAATGTAATGTAATATCAATAAAAATAATAATCCTTTTATAGATTTAAATGATATTGGTATTTTTTTTTTTAGTGCATGCAATGAATGTATTAAAATAAATTCCAGGAGAATGATGTAGAAAATTTTGGTGGGATCAATTTTGATCTAAATTAATTGTTTTTTCTGACAAATTTACTATTTGAACCTAATTCAGTTTTAGCATAGTCTGATTTTGAACCATAACTAGACCAGCGCAAAGTTGAATCAAATTAAAAAAAAAACTACATATTTGTTCTTAATTATAAAGAGGAAACAAAGTAACTTTAATTTATAACTAATTCCATGAAAACCAATTCACTCATCGAGTCCAAGAATAATTACCATTGTTCCTGGACTTGTACTCAAAACTTTGCCGAAAATTAGATACGCCGGCCCATCACCAACTTGGATCCGGGCCTATACCATATCCGTAAAAGAGGCCATCAACATGCCAACAGAAACGGGTCGGGCAACGGGCCTTACTCGATGCCCACCTTTTGCTCTAGGAATTTCCACCAGATATTATTTTACTTCCCACGTGCGGATCCTTCGCAATAATTAATGCCTCACGTGGATGACACTACCGGTCCGATTAAATGACTCCCCTGCTGTCGACAGAATCTCAGCCGTCCACTCCCAGACTCCCATCTCTGATCCGGACCCCCCGCAAAGGGTGCCAATCAACTCTTAACTCAAAACACCGAACACCAAAGCTTGCAACTATAATCACGCCACGTGTCACTAAAAAACGAAAAAAATACTTCCACCGACCCCCTTGCTCCGCCCGGTCCAGGGTCAGCGTCACGCTACTTGTTTGATCAAGACCAGCCACGCAACACCCACAAAGACCTTCACTTGACTGCCATGTGTACGTATATAGGTCTCATACATCCACTCATCAGCTCAGCACACATTGATGAAGATGCAGACGACCATCTTTGTTTGCTTAATTTACACTCTATTTTGACCTATAACAGCACTCATCTCTCCTTTGTGTGTGACTTGCTTCTTCTCTAAATTCTCTCTCTTAATTTCTCTAGCTCCTCTCTTCTATATATTTGTCTTCATTTTTCTTGGTGAAGAGAGAGAGAGAGAGAGAGAGAGAGAGAGAGAGAGAGAGGATGTTAGTGTCACAGAGATACTCTCAATCCGAGATCTCCCTTCATACAACCAAGAAGGATTGTTGGCTGGTCATCCATGGAAAGGTCTTTAAATTTTTTTTTAATTATTATTATTATTACTATTAAGTAATGGGTAACTTTGTTTTTGTTGAATTATGATGTAATTTACATATGTATATATTTGTTTTTTTTTTGGGTGTAGGTTTATGATGTAACTACTTTTCTGGAGGACCATCCAGGTGGAGAGGATGTTCTCCTGCATGCAGCAGGTACTATGTACGCTGTTCTGTTCATCATTCTTTCATTAGATCTCATTCAAATTATAGGTTTTTTTTTTTTTTTGCTTTGAGGGCATTTGTGCAACAACAACAAAAAAATGTCCTTGTTATGTTATTTTTTCCCTACGGAAATGGTTTTATACCCTCAATTTCCTCTCATATGAAGGTTCCCCTGATCCTGGGATATTATTGCTACAGTTTTAAATAAATGTAGATCTTTTGGATATAGTAACAGGATAAAAATGGCTTCAAAATCGCTCTATTGTTTGTCAATTTGATGTTTTATACCCTCAAACTTCCTCTCATATGAAGGTCCCCCTGATCCCGGGACATTCTGGCTAAAATTTTAAATTAAATGTAGATCTTTTGGATCCAGTAACAAGATAAAAATGGCTTCAAAGTTGCTCTATTGCAGCTGTTTGTCAATTTGATGCAAATTCTCCAAAGGTCTATAAAGGTTCCAAACAATTTAGGGGTTGTTTGGTTTGTGGATTGTACGTAATTTAATGCACGCTATGGATTAAAAAAATCCATATTCAAAATCTTGTTTGTTTGCATAAACAATTAAAACAATTAAAAGTATTTGCATAAACAATTAAAACAAACCAAATGTTGTTCGGTTGCACGTGCTCTGTTGAGAATATGTGACTAATATCACAAATTTGGATGAAATCATTACAATTTTAGGGAATCATATTTAATACATTTATTCTACTTGACAACCCTAAATTCATGGCATGAAAAATAACAAACAAACATGAGATCTAGTAAAAATCTTGTATTTTAGCCTTGTGGGTCCCGTTTTTCAATGCAAAACTCACTAAATGCATGGAAACAAACGGGCATCATCAACTTTACAACCTAAAGCTTTTGAAGCTTAATTCAAAAGTTACTGTATAGGCTGAAAGTGCTTATTAGTGATACTGGCTAGAGGACTTATGTGCTGGCGCATGTGGTTAAATCTGAAATAATACAGATATATAACAGCAAAAACTGAAAGAAAGCTGAAGTACAGTAATTTAAAATTTTTAAACTTAGCTGTTGTGCGTTTGTAAAACGCTGTGCTTAAAGTATTATTTGGCATACTCCGGTGCAAGGATCCCAAGGTCAAATTGCTTTCAGGAATAGCAGTCTAGTACTCTGGTGTGCACCAACCCAGTACTGTCAAGATCTCTTCGATCTATAAGACAAAGATCTCATCTATCTATCAGGCAAAGATCTCCTTAATCTATCAAATCTTCTCGGTCTCGGCACTGTTCCTACAAGCACTAGCTATTTTACAATATATATCTGTATATATTCCAGATTTAACCACAGGCGTCAACAATCTTAAAGCATTATTTTGATCTACCATGGATCCTGCGAGATATTCCAGATTTAACCACAGGCGTCAACAATCTTAAAGCATTATTTTGATCTACCATGGATCCTGCGAGGACTCTTGGAGTGGACTGTCTTAACTACCATGGATCCTGCGAGGACTCTTGGAGTGGACTGTCTTAAGTTAGAGAACTTTGACGGTTCCAACTTTAACGCATGGCGTCGGAAAGTAATCTTCGGGATGCAACTTCTGAAAATCTACTATATGGTTTCTGAGGAAAAACTCATCTCTGAAGAAGACTCTGAAGCTGAAGCCTCTTGGACTAGAGATGATCACTTCTGTAGGAGTTATCTCCTTAACTGCTTGGCCGATCATCTAGCAGATGCTTATACCAACAAGCCATCTGGAAAAGAAATCTGTAATGCTTTAAGATTGTTGGCGCATGTGGTTAAAACTGAAATAATACAGATATATAACAACAAAAACTAAAACAGAAAACTAAAGTACGGTAATTTAAAATTTTTCAACTCAGCTGTTGTGCGTTTGTAAAACATTATGTTTAAAGTATTATTTAGCCTATTCCGGTGTAAGGATCCTAAGATCAAATTACTTTCAGGAACAACAGTTCGGTACTCTGGTGTGCACCGATCCAGTACTGTCAAGATCTCCTCGATCTATAAGGCAAAGATCTCCTCGATCTATCAGGCAAAAGATCTCCTCCTCGATCTATAAGGCAAAGATCTCCTCGATCTATCAGGCAAAAGATCTCCTCGATCTATCAGGCAAAATTCCTATAAGCAAAGATCTCCTCGATCTATCAGGCAAAATTCCTATAAGCACCAGCTATTTTACAATCTATATCTGTATATAGGCACGAGGCTGGATTTTTAAGGAGGAAAGGTTGTATTATCCTTCAAGAAAATGTATTTTGGTAATACATATCGTACTGATGGCATGTATAAAATCAGTACGAGTGCATCCAACCCCGTTGTAAATGAAGTATCCTCTTCTGCTTACTCCTCTGTATTATGACACAATAGGCTGAGACATGTAAATTATAGAAAATTGTCCAGCATAGAGAAGTTAGGATTACTTTCAAAATATGGGGGTAACAAACCTGAGAAATGTGAAGTTTGCGCGCAAGCAAAGCTGACAAGGAAGCCATTTTCAAGTGTCACGATGAGCACCAACATGTTGAATCTGATTCATTCAGTTACTTGTGACTTCAAAAGTTTCGTCACTCGTGACGGTAAGAAGTACTTCATCACCTTCATCAACGACCATTCTCGCTTCTGCCACATTTACCTGCTAAAATCTAAAGATGAAGCATTCAGCAAATTTGTCGAGTTTCGGAGTGGAGAAGTAGCTTGGACTGCAGGTGAAAAGACTCAGGAGCGACAGAGGAGGAGAGTGTCGATCTAAGGAGTCAGAAGCATACTTCAAGAAGCATGGAATCATTGCTGAAACTACTACTCCGTATTCTCCGCAATCCAATAAGATTGTAGAAAGAAAGAATCACACATTGACCGAGATGGTGAATTCGATATTGATCACATCTGGTCTACCTACTTGCTATTGGGGAGAGGTTTTGTTGATGGCAAATTGAATTCTGAACAGAGTACCCTATTCCAAAACTGATAGTACTCCTTATCAGTTATTGTTAGAATATCCAGATTCTTTGGATAGTCACAAAGTGTAGGGGTGTCTCGCATACGTTCGAATACCGGATATCAGAAGACCTAAGCTCGGACCAAAGGCAAACAAATATGTATTTCTTGGCTTTGCTGGAGATAGCAATGCGTGCAGGTTCCTGGACCTTGGAACCAACTCCATCATTGAAGCTCGGGGATGCATAATTCTTTGAAGATAAGTTTATCAAACATAAAGGCTTATTGCTCAAAGATGTAGCAAAGAATGCTAGTACATCAGATGCACAAGAGGAGTCAGTCAATAATGAAGGAGTTATCGAACCATCGTCTAAGCGCGTCAGAAGACAGAAAGATTTTGGAGATGACTTCATCACCTATAATGTAGAAGGAGATCCACGGACTTTTTAAGAAGCAATGCAGTCAACAGACGTTCTTCTGTGGAAAGAAGCTATAGATGATGAGATGGATTCATTGATCCAAAATCACACTTGGGAGCTGGTGGATGTACCTGAAGGTGCAAGGTCTATCAGTTGTAATTGGATCTTCAAGAAGAAGTTCCATCCTGATGGTATTATTGAAAAGTACAAAGCAACACTGGTGACGAAGGGATTCTCTCAGAAAGAAGGTATAGATTTCTTTGATATTTATGCACCAATTTGTAGGATCACTACCATCAGAGTGCTTATCGCATAGGCGGTGATTAAAAGGTTCGTCATACATCAGATGGGTGTAAAGACTGCATTTCTCAATGAAGATCTCACAGAAGAGATCTACATGGAGAAACTAGAAGGACTTGATGCTCCAGCTGGTAAGGTTTGTAAACTTGTTAAGTCTCTATATGGACTTAAGCAGGCACCAAAACTCTAGCATGAGAAGTTCGATGGGGTTGTTCGTAACAATGGGTGTCAAGTCAGTGAATCTGACAAGTGCCTATACATCAAGGTCGCTGAAGAAAAGGTGATGATCATCTGCCTCTATGTGGATGATATGCTCATCATCAGGAGTGATTTGGAGATAGTAATATCTACCAAGAAATTTCTTTCAGCAAAGTTCAGCATGAAGAACCTTGGAACTGCGGACGTGATTCTCGGAATTAAAATCATATATTCTGAAGAGGGTATTGGATTGTCCCAATCTCATTATGTCGAGAGCATGCTAAGAAAGTATGGCTATTACGACCTGCCAGAACTGTCAGTGTCGTATGATTACAATAAGAAGCTTCGACCAAACACTGAAAAACCAGTAGAGCAGCTAAGGTTCTCAAAGATCATTGTGAGTCTTATGTACGTAATGAGCTGCACAAGGTCAAATATAACATTCGCTGTAAGAATGCTTAGTAGGTTCATAAGTAATCCTAGAAAGCTTCATTGGGATGGTGTCCAAAGATTGATGAGATACTTAAAAGGAGCTACAGGTCTGGACTTATTCTACACTGGATATCCGGGTGTAATCGAAGGCTATTCAGATGCGAGCTGGTGCTACAGGTCTGGACTTATTCTACACTGGATATCCGGGTGTAATCGAAGGCTATTCAGATGCGAGCTGGTGCTCAGAACCAGATGGATATCCGGGTGTAATCGAAGGCTATTCAGATGCGAGCTGGTGCTCAGAACCAGATGAGTGCAGATCTGCTGGAGGATTTGTCTTCACTATGGGTGGAGCTGATATCTCATGGAAGTCTAAGAAGCAGACAATGATTGCACAGTCATCGATAGAATCTGAGTTCTTCGCACTCTGTGTTGCAGGAGATGAAGCTCAGTGGCTTAGTTGTATTCTCCGAGACCTTCCATTGACGGAATTGCAAAGCGCAATTACTATCTATTGTGATAATCAAGCGACGAGTGCTGTGACAGTGAACTCGTTGTTCAATGGAAAGAAGCGGACCATTCGTCTGAAGCATGGCTATTTGAGAGAGCTTATTTGTCAAGGAGTCATCTCTGTGATTGACGTCCGATCTTCAGAGAATGTGGTTGATCCTTTGACTAAGAGTCTGAAAAAGGACATAGTCGAAAGGACGTCTGCTGAAATGGGTCTCAAAGTTTTATAAGTCTTACAAATACTTACCATGTTTATTAAGTTATTAGTTCAAAGCTTAAATGGGTCTCAAAGTTTTATAAGTCTTACAAATACTTACCATGTTTATTAAGTTATTAGTTCAAAGCTTATGCTACTAATAATAAAATCTTACAAATACTTACCATGTTTATTAAGTTATTAGTTCAAAGCTTATGCTACTAATAATAAAATAATTAGCTCAAAAGTCATGTAAGATTTGCAAAGTTTGGTGAGTCTTACAAATACTTATCATTTACATCTAGTTATTAGTTCAAAGCTTATGTCACGAATGACAAGATAAATGGTTCAAAAGTCAAGTAATATTTACAAGTGAAAGGGTTTAAGTTTTCTTGGATTAGTCGGTGTCTAAGGCAATGTTTGGGGGTTACGTAACGCGCTCCGTAAGGAACGAGGTACTTAATTGATCTTTGATCAACATCTAATACTATCCTTACCTGGCTGAACTACCCGAGTAAAACTTTGATCTTTTCACCTAGAATCCTATCATGTAAAGGGTATGGCTTTTAAGCCTTAATGGGTCCAAAGTATTTCGGATGTGGGGTGTTAGATAGGAAACACACCTAAATGACTCACCTAGAATCCTATAATGAGAGAGGATAGCTCTTAAGCCTTAATGAGTTCAAAGCATTTCGGATGCGGGATATTTGATAGGAAACATGCCTAAAGAACTCACCTATGCATGAGTGGAGATTTGGTCGTCTCCTATGGTCTCTTGTGGAAAGATACGTAGAGCTCTAGCAGAAACTAGGACATGCACAGGGTCATAAATGTGCAAAGACAAAGTCAAGGCAAAGGTAAATGCAAAGGCAAGTGTGGTTCAAAGTGAAAACTACCACAGATAAGTTTGATATTATATGATCATTGGATTTTTAGACATGTGCTGGTTCAAATCTCTGTGACACCATGCACCTATCTTTTATTCAGTTGGTCTAAGGGGGATTCAAGTCCTTGTGACATCTACCTTATGCACAACAATTGAAACAATGACACTGTTACACGACACTAGTTTAAAAAAAATTGTGGGGGATTGTTAGATAATTTTTTATATTCCAGTGGGTCCCATACTATTGGAAATTTTTCTACAATGGCTGCAAATGACCTCTTTCGGTAGCAGACAAATTTGAAAGAATTTAACAATCATGGGGAATAATTTTTCAAAGTTAGGATGCCTAATTTTTGAAGAAAAATTTGGGTGTGGGCCCTACATGCATAGTAAAATATATTATTTTATTAATACATAGTGTTTTCCCAATGTTATAAATAGATCTCAAATCCTTAAGAAAAATTCATTTCAAAAACAACAATCAATATATACAGATATATATTGTAGAATAGCTAGTGCTTGTAGGAACAATGCCTAGACCGAGAAGGTCTGATAGATCAAGGAGATCTTTGCTTGATAGATCGATGAGATCTTTGCCTGATAGATCGAGGAGATCTTTACCCTATAGATCAAGGAGATCTTGACAGTACTGGGTTGGTGCACATTAGAGTACTAGATTATTGTTCCTGGAAGCAATTTGACCTTGGGATCCTTGCACCGGAGTAGGTCAAATAATGCTTTAAGATTGTTGGCGGCTGTGGTTAAATCTGAAATAATACAGATATATAACAGCAAAAACTGAAAGAAAGCTAAAGTACAATAATTTAAAATTTTCAAACTCAGCTGCTATGCGTTTGTAAAACGCTGTGCTTAAAGCATTATTTGACCTACTCCGGTACAAGGATCCTAAGGTCAAATTGCTTCCAGGAACAGCAGTCCAGTACTCTGGTGTGCACCAACCCAGTACTGTCAAGATCTCCTCGATCTATAAGGCAAAGATCTCCTCGATCTATCAGACAAAGATCTCCTCGATCTATCAGACCTTCTCGGTCTAGGCACTATTCCTACAAGCACTAGCTATTCTACAATATATATATGTATATATTGATTGTTGTTTTTGGAATGAATTTTCCTTAAGGATTTAAGGTCTACTTATAGCGTTTGAAAAAACACTATGTACTAATAAAATAATATATTTTACTATGCATGTGGGTCCACGCCTAAATTTTTCTTCAAAAATTAGGCAGCCTAACTTTGAAAAATTATTCCCCACGATTGTTAAATTCTTTCAAATTTGTCTGCTACCAAAAGAGGCAATTTGCAGCCATTGTAGAAAAATTTCCAATAGTGTGGGACCCACTAGAATATAAAAAATTATCTAACATCATGTTGTATCAAATTTGAGGTTAGACTATAAATGCAGATACTTCTAATATGAAATGTTTTTGGGTTATTTGCATATACACCCCCCCCCCCCCCCACAAAAAAAAAAGAATAACCAACCTAAAAAATCAACTTTGTGAAAGAATACCCCTGATATCAACAAATCATCAAATTGTTGCTAATTTTTTTAGTATTTTGTTGATATGTTTTACATTGCAATTACAAATTACCTTATCAAAGTTGATTAATTACTTTGAGGGTAATTTTTTCTCCCAAAATTGATGATTTGAGGGGTAGTTTTGTAAATACTGAGATTTAGAGCGTATTTTTTGCAAATGCCCATGATTTAGGAGATATATGCAAATAACCCAATATTTTTTGCTACTTTTTTAGAATATGGGGTTTATCATCATGTCACTCTGCACGTATCTTGTCCATGCTTCTCCGCTTCCAACCTTTCACCCAAATTACAATTAATTAAACAACACTAAATTGTATTATCTACAAAATCAAACATAAAATCATGTTAATTTCATAACCATGCTTAATTTTTGAAATGATTCATGGTGCATTATGAAGCCAATGGAGATGCAACTGAGTCGTTTGAGGAGGTAGGCCACAGCTCCACAGCGACTAGCATGATGGAGGGCTACTTCATCGGGACCCTAGAAGGACACGCGGCGAGCAGTGATTCTTCGTCAGGAGCCCCTAGTGGTGGAGCTCTAAGGAACAAAGCTTTGCTAGAGAAGAAGCAGCCACCTTCTTCTGGCTTCTCTGGCTTTCTCCTGCCTCTGCTTGTGCTTGCATTGGCCTTCGCAGCTTGGTACTATCTCACTTACATCAATGTCAAGGCTTAAGTGATTCTTTTTTGTTGGCCTATGTTTGTTGAAGATTGGATATTTTTGGTACTAGTGTTTGCTGGTTCATCATTCTTCATGTTTGTGGCAAGTCTTATCTAATCAGAGCAATTTTCTCATCACTAGTATTACAGAGGATAGCATTTGGGTGATCTTTCAATTATGATTTTTTAGCCGTCGAGATGAATTTGAAATGAATCAACACTGTCAAAATATTGGTTGTGATTGGAGAAGTAGAATTTTATATCCAAATTTGAAGAGTTAATTTTGTTGTCCTTTGGGTAATAAATTGATGGATTATGCAGGGCTCACACGGTGCATTGCTATAAACCATTCGAATAAATCCTTGCAGAGCAATAAAACAAAACTTGTTACAATTATAAAACATAGCGAACTACCTCAATCAAATTCCTGTAGAGCAAGATCCTTCTCATTTTGTCATGTGATGTATAGCCCACAACAGCAAAATGCCTTGTGATAATGAAACCGGAACGCAAACAACTGAAGCGGGTTCGACCCGTTAGGCTCACACTCGGTCACTCCCACAACCCGCTTCTGCGTGCTCCCTTTATCGAGCACGGTCAGGCATTTTCCGGTGAACCTGTTCATCCAAAACCTGAGGCCGTTATGGTTGAAGTTTGGAGGAGGGTTTAAGGTTTTCCATTCTGCTTGGGCTGGAGTTTTGAGGGAGGTAAGAGGTTGGAGACCGACGGTCCCAATTTCGTCGATAACCGATAGGTATCTGTGACCGTTGGAGCACTTGTCCATGTAATTTATGAACCTGTCATAAAAGATTGTGAAAGAATTTAAATGGTTAATTTGATGAGTTGTAGATTTTAAGCCATTTGGGAATGTGACTTGTTTTTGAAAGGTTTGTAAATTTGAATCAAAACACTGATAGACCCTCTGAAGTATATGGTTGAGTGGAATTTTTTTCGACTCTTTTACCCTCAACAAGGGGCCTATTTGTCAAAACACAAATTTCTCTCTGTCTAAGGGTTTTAAATGAAACTAATGGGGGTAGCAAATTCAAAACAACTATACTACAGGGGTTCTATCCGCAATTAACCCTGCCCCATATTAGCACCTCACCTATGAAAACCAGAGGCTGATCCTGAAGTAGACTCCCAGCCATAATAAGCATTTAACTCCGACTCTCCTCCTTTAACATTTGGCACCGCATAAACACCTCCATCTTTCATCGGAACAAAGTCCGACATCAGAGCTCCGGCGATCAGCGAATCGTCCCACGCCGTCATGTGCGGGTACGCCTCGCTCGGAGGGCAGCGGTCGATGCCCCTGCGCGCCGAGCACTGCCTGCAGAGCTTCTCGCTCTTCAGTTCATCACAGAATGCAGTGATGTTTTCGTGTGCAAGGACCAGAATCAGAATAAGTACTAGTCTAGCCATGACTCTAATCGGATATTGTTTCTGTCTTTGAGGTGGAGGTGTTTATATTGAGAAATCCTTGGCTTTGTGATCCTCGCTGGTTTTTTTTTATCTTTTTTTTTTGGTGAGATGAGTCTACTACAGCTATTTTGATTATGAAAGCTTGGCTTCTTTCTGGGGTTTTCCTTAGTTTATAACTCCATTAGGCCATTGTTTTTGGTAATTGATTAGTGGTTCTAATGAAGATTAGCATGAGAAAGTATCCAATGGAGTTTGCCTGTCATAGCTTGAGACATGCTTTATTGGATTAACGCCTAGAATAGCACTACTCGAGAATTGTTGTCACTTGAAACCTTGTACACACATATCCCCTAAACGAGAGAGGTCACCAAAAAAAAATTTTTTTTTAAGCCAATAACTGCGCTAACAAAACCAGTGTAAGTTCTGATCCAGTTTTTCGCCAAATTGGATTTAATAACCAAATTGATTAAAGGAAAGTTGCCAAACAAGCCCTTAGATACCTCAATAGATGTTTGTCGGCATTGAGAGTCCTCGAATTTTGCTTGTTGACTGCAAAGATTTCACCGTTATTATTATCATTTCGCCCGATTCTATTTATCTAATTTGAAGAAGCAAAAGTTACCAAGAGCCCTGGCTGCAGAGTTTCTCGTTGCGCAAAGGATCGAGACGGGAAGAAGTAATACTTTTGGCATGGCTCAGTTTTGATTTGCATTTTATTGTGAGATGAAGGTGTTTACGTGTAGAGTTCTTCTGCTCTGTGATCCTCGCTGAAGATTTTTGAGATGAGTTCTATGACAGGCATTTTGGTTGTGAAAAGTCGGCTTCTTTCTGGGGTTTCCCTTTGTCATTCTGTAGCCTGCAGGCATGTTCACCCGATATATAGTTTATTGGATTACTTGCTACACCAAACCTCGTTAGAATGATATTATTGAGGACTTCTTGTTAACCGAAACCTGACGCAGTTGCAGAAATTTGTATAGCTTTCCTTCAGTAACTTTCTGTCATTTTTCTGTGAGTAGGAATCCTATCAGAACTTCCCGCACTGTGCACTGCACAGATCGTTATGAGCCACATCCTATCAGAACTTCTCGCATTGTGCATCAGAACTTCTCGCATCGTGCATGTCGTTATGAGCCATGCGTTTGAGGTTGTAGGGGTGCAGTTTAGATATTACACTGCCTCCCTGCTCGGCCCGAGGAACCCCTCACCGTGAAGGATCCTATCCGTTGCTTTTTCTTTACAAAGGAAGCTTGAAGGACCCCACCAAAAAACAAGGCAAATTAATATTTTATTTTATTTTATTTTCCCAGAAATAAACAAAAGGGAAGAGACGCATTTCAGCGTTACAAAGAAAACAAGGAAGAACGATATTTTGTCAACGACAGACCTGATGATCAAGAGCGAAAGTTTCATGAGCTTCTTCATTACCTATACTGGAACTTGTAAGGAGTTGTAATCGATAGTTGATATAACAACTAAAGGATAATCTAGAATTGATGCTTAAAAGGAAAGGCAAAGTGCAACCAAATAATGAAGAGAAATTACAAAAAAGATTACAGGCAGGAGACAGATATCACAAAGCAATGAACAATGTATGATCAGACAACCATTACACCCTTGCATGTCAAATTGACAAATTGGCATATCTTTCCTCAAATTTTCTTCCCCTCAATGTATCCATTAATATTCTGTATTCTTCGTATCTATTTTACAAAACTCAAAACTTTTGCTTAAATCTTACATGAATCCTTACATTCGCTTCACTAAAAACAGTATTACATTTGACGTATATCGGACTATCTGTAACAGAAAAAGGTCGAGCAGAAAACAAAATCTTTCGTTTCTACAACATCTTCTTTGAGCCGAAATGACACTTTTTCGGGTAATGTCAAATGCACAACAAAACCTATACTACTTTAACCCGACAAACACAAGCAGGGCGCATGCGTCTCTATTTTCAAAGGAAACATGTGTCTTATAGTACCAAAATAGTGTAGAAACCGTGGTGCACCTAGTGATACGCTACTTCTTTCCTTTGGACTGTAAGATATTACAAGATGAGAGAAGGATAACTTGAATTAGAAGAGGTTATGAGAGACGGAGAGCCACTTGTTGGAGAAGTAATTTCTTCTGAGCTGCACTGATGAGACCACTGCATTCTGCATTTAATAAAACTTCCGTCATGATTGCTGCAGCGTGCCCTGTGGGCTGCTCAGACGCTCTCCTTAGCATGAACATCTGCACCAGTTTCGGATAATGTTTCAGTTTAAGGTTCGGAATTGAGATGTAAATGTTGAATGATATAATTTGTGGTATATTTGCATATGTCTTGTTGTTTATAGAGACATGAAAAAATTGATACAATATGAAGTTATAAGTTAAAGGGTTAACTGTAGGTACGATTCTGTACTACGAGGTTGTAGCTACCCCCTAACAATTGATTAGAACCAACATTCCTTTGAACTCTAGACAACATTATTTCTTCTGTGGAGATGTCAGATGAGACAATAAATTACCTATAGTCCTCAACTGAAGAATGACTCAATTACCCTCTAAATTTAGGGGAAGAAAGTAGCAGCATGTGGGTTTCAAGGGGCATAAGTAGTAATAAAATAGTTTAGAAGGATATAAATGGCTACACAATTATTGTATAGAGATGTATTTACAATTAACCTTCACCACCAGAAAAAATTTCAGACAAGTTTTTCCTACTTGCTAATGAAAACCCTAAAAACAACACCAAACAACACGAATATAGTGATGGATAGAATCCTGGGCATGTTAGCTTGCTGAAGCAAGTGATTTAACGAGATTCATGATCACACTAGGTCACATAGAAAGGTACCCAGATCACCTCAAACTTTTACCTGAAATATTCCTCTTATCTTTACACCACCCTTCCGCATTACCTAAAGACTGCAGAGAATACACCAACTAATTTGCCTGAATTTACAGCTGACTAACTAGGTTTGCTCCCAAGTCTTCAGGAAAAATAAAAAACTGCTTTTCTTGCTTAAATACCAGAACAACATTCAGAAGAAATAACCTATAGAAATATGGTACAAATTTTCCCGATGTCACATGGACTTCTATCTAGCTTAAAATTTGTCTTTGCAAACCATTTCACCAAGGGAATAACCATGGCCCACAATATGTAACACTCCATATGCAAACTCTTTTGATGCTAGAATCACAAATACTAAGAATAAATAAAGAGAAGAAAAATACCTGTCCATGATGGGTGATCTCCAGACAGCCAGGTTGTTGGATCCATGGTTCCCCATCAACCTGAACAGGGTATGGGGTGTGAATGTGCAATCTCACCACTTTCCCTTGGGCCAGCCTCTGAGCTTGTGAAAGTCCTACCTGCCGGCACAAAAATAAATGCTATTGTCAATATACCCACTTTAGTCTACAGAATTTTTTCTCTTTCCTCATTTCTTTTGTAAAGACCATGTATCAGTCTTACTTATTTACCCCATAATGATTCCGTAGGGAGTTTCTAAGCATATCTAGGATGCAAATAACATGTGCATGAGGATACTTGTGAACCAAAACCAAAAAAAATTCAGTGTCTTTAGTATTGAAGATCATTGTCATCAACATGATACTAATCCTATGTAGGTTTCAGAGAATACTAAACAAAAACACAATTATCTTCTGTCAAAAAAGAATTGCATTGCAGGTGAAAAATAACATACTTGAAGTTTTCCAAGATGCCATGTTCCTGATATGCAGACAACTTCGAGTGTTTTATCATGCATAGATTGGAGGCCAAAATCGTCATCATGCTCATAATCATTTTGCCAAAGTTCTACACCTCCCATATAGCTTGCAATGTTGAGCACAATCACACCTTCAGCATCCTGATAACAGAGGGAAGGATAAGACACACATTACACAGGCAGAGAAAGGATGGGAGGAGAGGAGAGAATGAGACTTTTACCTCAGGAATTTCAATATTAATGCCATCAACTTCAAGACTCACTTGCCATGGCAAGTCTGAACAAGTCCTGTCCACAATATCCTTGGCACCTTCTTTGGCATACCGCAATTTGTTAACGAACTGTGAGTGAAATATTTGTCAGTCACAAATTTGCGATAACACTATTGCTGATATGCATGTGTCATATATGTGTATTTATCTGTCCGTTACTTTCCTGATGACCTAGAGTTGTCCACAAAATCAATACATAAGAAGACATTTCTCTGTAAATTGTACACTTGCATGAAGATTATTTGCATACTGAGATGATTTGGAAGTTTCAGTTGCTTAAAATACACGTTAGTTCCAGATCAATGACGGAACTACTGAATGACTGTAGAACTCAAACACCCACTATTCCTAACTAACAAGCCTTAAAATCCATCCTAACAACATTAATCCCTCAAAACTAAATCAGGACAGGAAATTAGAACATCTCCAATTCTAAAAGGGTGAACATATTTTCTGAGAAGTTGAAGGAACCAGAATATGGAGCAGAAGGTCACTATACGTTACAGGGAAAGCATACTGCACAGTGATACGCATCATATGCACTGTTTTGGAGAAATCCTTGACTGAATTACATGGGAAATACTCATGAATTTTATTATCTTTTAAATTAGTTATGTTAATGCGTCAAAACAATAAGTGGCATTCGCTGCAGTAACCTATGTAATGAAACAATGTAAGGATAATCCGTTTCAGAAGTCATATTGCAGATATTTGTATCAAGAATCTCTCATATATCTAGCACCAATTTCACTTCAAAACCCTGAAAGAGAAAGCAGTGAGGATAGCATATGGTATGAAATTTTAATACGGATTTCCACTAAACTTAATGATGTTATCAGGAGGTTATACAAACTTAAAAACAAATAGAAGAGACATGGTTATGAACCTTTTACAGTTCCCAGAGGGCAACAACCAAAGGAGTAAGATGATATTGTTGGGAAATTACTCAGATTCCCCTATTACCAGATTTAAAAGAAAACGAAATAAATACGCAAAAAAGGGGGACACGCAAGATTTACGTGGTTCGGCACAAATTTGCCTACGTCCACGGGCTGCTGCAGAACTTTCACTAAAGGGAAGAAATTTTACAAACCACTCTCAAAGTTTTTCACACTCAAACTTACAATTCAATCTCACTCTAAAAATTGCTCACAATTTTCTCTCACAAGGACTTTTCTCTAAACATTTCTTTTCTCTCTCTTACTCTTTTATAAGAGGAGTTGTTTCTGGGATGAGATTTTCCTTAAGAGTTTGAGGTCTATTTATAGTGTTTGGAAAAACACTATGCACTAATATTTTATCACTGGTGGGGTCCGCGGTGGGACCCGTGGTGGGACCCGCCTATATTTTTTTCTCTCTTCTCATTTTTCGGTGGCATGAGAACTTTGACAAAACAGAAAGAGCCAAAGGCTCTTTCGGTGGCATGAGAAGGTTGACAAAACTGAAAGAGCCAAAGGCTCTTTTGGTGGCATACTTTACAATCTCCCACTTGAAGACTGATTTTAATCTGTCTTCATATCTTGATCTCTGCAGTAGTTCTTCTTCGGTCTTGATATTATTACAGGCCAACTGAAGCTGAACATAGCTTCAGTTTGTCAGTAGTCACCGTCTTTGTCAGCATGTCTGCCGGATTTTGAGCTCCACTGATCTTTTCAAGTTTCAAAACTCCATCTTCCAAAAGTGATCGGATAAAATGATACCGCATCTGTATGTGTTTTGTCCTGGAATGAAAAGACGGATTCTTCGCTAGATGAATAGCACTTTGACTATTGCAATATAAGACATTGTCTTCTTGTTTCTTACCTAACTCATCCAAGAATTTTTGAATCCAAACCATTTCCTTGCTGGCTTCTGTAACAGCAACATATTCTGTGGAGAGAGCAACTATCTTCTGCAGTTGAGAAACCCAACTCACTGTAGTACTTTCTAGGGTATAGACATACCCTGTAGTGCTCTTTCTAATATCAACATTTCCTACTAAATCAGCATCCACATAACCTATTAGTATTGTATCTCCACCTTTGAAACAAAGTGCTTTACCTATGGTATCTCGTAGATATCTAAGGATCCATTTGACTGCTTTCCAGTGTACCTTGCCCGGATCATTCATGTACCTGCTAACAGCTCCCACTGCTTGAGCAATATCTGATCTTGTACAAACCATGGCATACATCAGACTTCCCTTGTGTGCACGCTCTTCCTCTGTCTTCGGCGACTGTTCTTTGGAAAGTCTGAAATGAACACCTAAAGGTGTACTCACTGGTTTAGCATCTTGCATGTTGAACCTGGAGAGTACTTTGTTGATGTACTCAGCATGTAATAACATCAAAGTCCTAGATTCCGTGTCTCTCTTGATCCTCATTCCAAGAATTTGCTTTGCAGCGCTAAGATCTTTCATTGCGAACTGCTTTGATATTTTTTGCTTTAAATTTGTAATCTCTTGCAGATCTGAACCTGCAACAAGCATGTCATCAACGTATAACAATAAAATAATAAAGCTATTGTCAAACCTCTTGATATAGCAACAATGATCTGCTTAGCATCTAATGAAACCGTTGCTGCCCATAAAACTGTCAAAATTCTTGTACCACTGCCTGGGAGCTTGTTTTAATCCATACAAGCTCTTTTTCAAACAGCATACTAGATTTTCTTTGCCTGTCTTTATGAATCCTTCTGGTTGCTTCATATAAATCTCCTCCTCCAGAACACCACGAAGGAAAACTATTTTTACATCTAACTGCTCAAGATGTAAATTCTCAGCAACTATAATTTTTAGCACCGGTCTGATTGTAGTCAATTTCACGACCGGAGAGAAAATTTCATTGTAGTCAATACCTTCTTTTTGCTAAAAGCCTTTGACAGCCAACCTTGCCTTGTAGCGCTTGTTCCCATTATGTTCTTCTTTGATCCTATAAATCCACTTGTTATGAAGAGCTTTCTTACCTGGTGGTAATTCAGCTAAGTCTCACGTCTGATTTGACATGAGCGAGTCAATCTCATCATGCATAGCAGACTCCCACTTGATTGAATCCTCCACCTGCATTGCTTCGTCATAACATTCTGGTTCATCACTGTCAGTTAGCAACAGGTAGTGCAAAGAAGGCGAATAACGCTGGGTTGGTTTAGGAATTCTGGAGGAGCGTCTCGCTTCTGGCGTGCTTGGTTCTTCTTGAACTGCTTCAGGGCTAGTTTGAACATCATTTTCAGAAATCTCCTCAAATTCAGCAAATTCCTTTGTTTCAGCTTTTGTACTAGAGCTTCTTGATTATGCAGTTAATCTGTCTTTGTACATCACATTCTCATTGAATATGACATCTCTGCTTCTGATGATCTTTCGATTTTCATAGTCCCAAAATCGGTAACCAAACTCATCACCACCATAACCAATAAAAACACATTTGTTAGATTTGGCATCAAGTTTACTTCTTTTAGCAGAATCTATGTGTACATAAGAGATACAACCAAAAATTCTTAAATGTGAAAGGTTTACCTCTTTTCTGCTCCAAGCTTCTTCCGGTATTCCACCATCCAAGGAAACTGAGGGTCCGCGGTTGATTAGGTAGGCTACGGTATTAATAGCTTCAGCCCATAAGAACTTGGGCAAGCCGGCATGTAACCTCATGCTTCTGGCACGTTCATTCAAAGTTCTGTTCATGCGCTCCGCTACGCCATTCTGCTACGGTGTCATGGGAAATGTTTTCTCCATCTTGATTCCGTTGTTTGCGCAAAACTCTTTGAATCTACTGTCTTTATACTCTCCTCCGTTGTCTGACCTCAACCGTCTTATCTTCAGACCAGTTTTATTTTCCACCATGGCCTTCCATTTTCTGAATGTATCATAGACTTCTGATTTCTTCTTCAGAAAATAGATTTATATCTTCCTTGTAGAATCATCAATGAAGGTGACATAGTACAGTGAGCCTGCAAGAGATGAAACCAGAGATGACTCCCATACGTCGGTATGAACCAATTCTAACCTTCCTATCTTGGGTGTCTTGCCAATCTTTACAAAACTGACTTTCTTCTGTTTGCCAAAGATGCAATCCTCGCATAGGCCGACATCTATATTATTCTGATCCGACAGCTTCCCTTTTGACATATGTGTCTTCATCCCTTTCTCGCTCATATGGCCAAGCCTTTGGTGCCATAGGTTTGATTTTTCATCTGTATCTGTTACTGTAATAATATTCTCTGGGTTAGAGGTTACATAGAGAGTACTATTTTTCTTACCTCGAGCAATGATGAGTGCTCCTTTGGTAATCTTCCATTCATGACCCGAGAAGGTTGTACAATAACCTTCTCCATCAAGCTGTCCCACAGAAATCAAATTCTTTCGAAGGCCAGGAATATGACTCACTCCTTGCAGCTTTCATGTGGTCTGATTTGATAATTTTAATTGGATGTCTCCCTTGCCAACAATCTTCAAGGTTTCATCATCTGCTAGATGTACCTTTTCAAAATCACCGCTGACGTAGTTCTCCATGATTTCTCGGCATGAGGTGGAGTGGAAGGATGCCCCTGAATCAAGAATCCATGATTCAATCGGACTGTTGACGCTTAGAATCATAGTATCACCTCCTTCCTCGGTCACGTTGGCAGACTCCTGTGCGCCGGTGTTTTTCTTCGGTGCCCGGCACTCCCTCTTGAAATGACCATTCTTGTCACAATTATAGCACTTGAAATCTTTCTTTCCTGATCTAGATTTGCTCCTCCTAGATTTTGATCTGCCGTGATTTGAACTTCTTTCTGAAGTTCTTCCCCTAGACTCTGTGTGTAAAGCTGAGGAGGTTGAAGCTTCACCTGATTCTCTCCACCGAATTTCTTCACTAAGAACCAGATCACGAACGTCATCGAACTTCAACTTGTTGCTTCCCGATGAGCTACTCACAGCTGTGACTGTAGCGTTCCAGCTTTCTGGTAGGGAAGATAAAAGGATCAGCGTTCGAACTTCCTCATCAAACTCAATCCCAACTGAACTCAACTGGGTTGTGACTGTGTTGAGTTCATTGAGATGTTGAGTTACCGATGCGCCTTCTGTCATTCGCAAATTGAACAACCGCCTCATTAAGTGAACTTTGTTTGAGACAGAGGGCTTCTCGTACATGCTACAGAAAGCTGTCATAAGACCCGTCGTGGTCTTTTCTTTTGCTATGTTAAAGGCAACGTTGCGGGATAGCGTCAATCGGATAACTCCAAGGGCTTGTCTGTCGAGGAGAGCCTACTCTTCATCCTTCATGTCATCTGGCTTACTTCCTGAGAGAGGTTGATACAGTTTATTTTGGTACAGGTAATCTTCGATCTGTATCATCCAAAAGCCAAAGTCCGCACCATCGAACTTCTTAATTTTCACCTTCCCTTCGTCTGCAGCCATCGCTCCCACTCGAATCTGACTTCCTCTGGATCGTTTCTGACAATTTTGCGAACCACCGTGTATTAAGACACATCTGCCGATAAGTCGGTACCGCCGACAAAATTTTACTATTCAAGAAATTTACTATTCACGTGAATAGTAATCTCGTAGAAAATTGTCAAACGTCACAACCAGAGCTCTGATACCAGTTGTTAGAAAATTACTCAGATTCCCCTATTACCAGATTTAAGAGAAAGCAAAATAAATGCACAAAAAAGAGGGACACGTAAGATTTACATGGTTCGACACAAACTTGGCTACGTCCACGGGCTGCTGCAGATCTTTCACTAAAGGGAAGAAATTTTACAAACCACTCTCAAAGTTTTTCACACTCAAACTTACAACTCAATCTCACTCTGAAAATTGCTCACAATTCTCTCACAATGATTTTTCTCTAAGCCTTTCTTTTCTCTCTCTTACTCTTTTATAAGAGGAGTTGTTTCTGGGATGAGATTTTCCTTAAAAGTTTGAGGTCTATTTATAGTGTTTAGGAAAACACTATGCACTAATATTTTATTAGTGGTGCGGCCCGCGGTGGGACCCGTGGTGGGACCCGCCTATATTTTTTTTCTCTCTTCTCATTTTTCGGTGGTATGAGAACTTTGACAAAACAGAAAGAGCCAAAGGCTCTTTCGGTGGCATGAGAAGGTTGACAAAACCGAAAGAGCCAAAGGCTCTTTTGATGGCATACTTTACAGATATAACGAAGAAAGTTATAATATCCTAAATTTACAATAGGACTCCAAAATTTGAAATATTGCTTTGACCATGCCAAGAAATCAATATGCTCATACAGGAAATATTGAAGGACAGGTGGAAAGAGAAGACAAACTAATAGATGAACAATCAAACAATATAATGTCACTGGGAATATGGGAAGTAAATGATTGCTTAAATGTCTAAAGAAAAGTTGCATCGAGCATAATTGAGTAATGGAAGGTGGTACATGATATTTTTTGGAATAAATAACAGAACATGAGTTGTACTCAAATATTCACACATCTATGGGGAAAAGGAGAGAATTTTCCTTGAATACTAAATCGAATTCTGAGAAATAAACTTTAGGCAGGGTGTGGATGTTTTCTGCCTCCGGGGACTCAATCATGACCATTTCTTATTGTTTGCCAATCTTTCATGTCGTGATTGATATTCACTGACATCATTATGTTTGTGACTAAGTAACTTTGATTTGTGATGAAGGAAGTGAATGTAAAATTGTTAGCGAGATATTGTGATGATGTATCTGAGCATTTTTATTGTGGTACTTGTAAGTAAATTTGCGTAACTTATAACAAAATTTAGATTTTTTTTTAAAAATTTTTATATTTTGAAATCATGAACCTGTTTATTGAAATTATTATGGATATTTTTTATACTTTTTAAATTAAAAATAACAAAAGCACATGACCTATGCTACGTCTTATGTCATATGCGCTAAAAGTTTAAGTTATCAAGAAGCCAAGCATTACATTATACGCTATCATTGTTTTCAACATTGTTCCAAATACTATGGTAGTATAGTTTAATCTTCTGGTCTCCGTACAATACTTAATCATTTAGTGCATAAAACCATGACGTGTATTCATAAATCACCAGAGGATGTAATTACATGATTCAATTCATATGACAGCTATTAGGGAAAACATTACCTGGCTGCAGAATTTATCAGGTCTTTCTTCACGCATTGTATGAAAGTCGTATGCAACTTTCGCATCACATCCAACACCTAAGCAAAGCGAACCAAAAAAATATTTAAAAACACAATAGGATAGAAATATACAAAAGAACTGATAGAAGGCATCAACATCAGCCATAACATACCAAGATAGTTTGTCATGAACTTCACTTGTTTCTTATCTTGACCAGGCTCTGTGTTCTTTTCCTCTATATCAACAGTCCAACGATCTAGCATCGTCACAGCAGCTTGGTCAATATCGTGCAGAAGTCCACCTAAACCACCCTGTCCCTCAACAGAAGACAAACCACCTCCCCATTGCAACACTCTGGACAAGTCATTCCCTGTTCCCAAAGGAAGTATAGCAACAGGTGGGGGAGATTCAAAATTTGCCTGTTCAATTGCATCAAGAACCCATGCCACAGTACCATCCCCACCACATACTAGAACCCTAAAGTATTGCACATGACGGAACATTTCTAGACCAATCTCAGGCCCTTGAGAAGCACCAATTTCAAAAATCTGCAATGGAAACACAACAATAAGCCTCAGGATACCCAAGTACTTAAGTTGAATACAGTTGCAAAAGATTTGCTGATAGAGCCTCATTGCATGCATGAACAAGTATGTACATCCATGTTCACATGAAATGTACGTGACCAAAGAAATATTTCACAATAAAACTACTTACCGGTGAGCAAATCTTCAACATAAATTTAGGCTATTTAGCTAAGAGGTAAGAAAAGCGCAATCCAGTGCACGAAGGTCCTGGTCTTAGGAAGGGTCGGAAACTCAGAGGTGCACAGAAGAATAGTAGATGATAATGAAAGCCTCGATTATTTCAACAGAAAGACATGATAATAAATGCTAAAGATCAGATAACTTTTGAAGGATTGAATCCTAGGCAGTAAATATATATATATTAAGAAATTACTATGAGGTTAAGGAACTTGAGTTGATTCATACACCCTTTCCAACTAAAGAAAAAATATGGATAATATGTGCTCCCTGTATCAAAATTTGTGTAAAAGACATAAATAGAAGTTAAAATGTTCATGGAAACTAAAACCAAAGTTTTGTCCACTGTGTAGCAAAAATCTCTTTCCACTTTGTGGAATTATGACATCTGACAAAATTAATGCACAGAGGGATCATAAGAGACGCCATATCACTATGCAAAAATACAGACCATTCATTGAAAAGAGCAGCACAATTGGATATGAGATTATGGCAAAGCATTGGGTCACAAATAGAAATATGCTCCATACCCAATCAAAAACAAACTAATGCATTAGCTAGAATTAGCATCTTGTGACATAGAATGAGAAATGACAGTAAATTATTTCTTAAATTATTTAAAGAGACGCAACACTCTTTTCCTTTAAAGAAGCCATCAAACTCACCTGTGCAGGATTCAACAACATATTCATCCGTCTCCGAAGAGAAGGTCCACTTTGAGCACCACTCCTTGCATTAATGAAAACTAGGAGTGGTCTTGCATCTTGTGGCATATTAACTATCTCGTATTTCTTTCTGTTAGCAGCAGCCATAGTGCTTCCATTCTTCCAGTTGGCATCATTATCAACAAATTTAAGTCTTGATAGCCCGCTGTCTTGCTTCAAAAGATTACCACTGTTCTTTTCATTGAATGACTTGTCCAGAGAAACAAGCCCCTTAAGCACAGATTGAATTGTCGAGTTGTTATCTGAACCATTCTGCAATTTACCGTTAGGTAGTGAAGTTTGGTTGCTTCCGGATTTATTACGGTTACGCCGTTTTCTCATACGACTCCTCACTGACGAAGCAATGATCCCTTCCTTAATAGAATTCAACACACCCCCAGTTGCACCTCTTTCATTTACTTCTTTCACCGAGAGAGGGGACAGAATAAGCCTTCTAAGTTGCCCAAGGTCACAAACATTACCAGTCTCTTTTAATAATTTGGCATGGCAATCTACATGTATATGTCGCTGACACCACAAGCATCGCCATACAGGAGTAGGAGAGGCACCAATAAAAGCTATACCACACATTTCATCACAGTAATGGCAAAAGGAAGATGTCTCAGGGTTCTCATCCAACTCAACCCATCTCTCTGACCAATGATGCAACAATTCAGTTGAACCCGCCTGAGCTACACACTTACAATCCTTCGTTGCATATTGTGAACAGTAGACATGAGCCGCCACACCACAAACTGAACACCTGTGAAGACGAACGCTGCAGCTTCCTTTTGTGCCTCCAGCTTGTGGAGATACCAAAGATGATAAGCATACACAACAAGTTGAAGACTGCCCACTGCAAACATTATCCTCAATCCAAGAATGATTAGAGATGGGACATTTTAATTTCTTCCACACTTTCCTCTTTTCTCTCGCAGCAGCTTTGACCCAATTCAACGATGCCTCCCTCTGCAGTCTAAGGAACGTATAGATAATGGCAAACAAACCAAATGTTCCAGTCACAAGCCATCCGAGAATTTTCGGGCTAAAGTAATCAAACTGATTCACTATGTCAAAAAATCTAGATTCCAAATCCATCAAGTCTGCCCAAGTTAGTCCCTTCTCAGTCGACCTTACTTCTTACCAAAGCCAATAATGGACACAAGAAATTCCTGAACCAAAATACAAGCAGAAGTGGAGTGAAACAATAACAATAAACAACGATTCACACCAACAATTTCCTAAAAATGGAAACTTTGCTAAAATTATGTGTATACTGTTAACTATTAATAAGTTTATTTAGCAATTTAACATATATCAAAGGTATATCTACAAAAATTAGGTCACCAGTGTTTAACTAACTATGTAATTAGTTCTGCTTATACAATTTGCCTAATTAACAAATTATAACACCAATCATTAACTAAACAAAAAAAAAATCACAGGATATTCAAGAAAAATCCATCAACAACTATATTTCCTTAATATCCACCAGAATCACAACAAATAAAGAGATCAAGAGCCGATCCGCCCTAATCAGAACCAGATCCATCGGGAAAACAAAAGCTCAGATCGAAGCAACATTTCAGCATAAAAGAAGGAATTTGTACCTCTGGAATCGAAATGGAGAAGGATCGAATCGATCGAAACCCTAAAACCCCGCTTTCTCTCTCTCTAAACGCTGATTCTCTTACACTCGCGCGTAAAAAGAGGAGAGAGGCGGAGACAGAGCAGAGAGAGAGAATTCCCCGTTCTCGTTCGAAAAGCAGAAGGCGTTTATAAAGGCGTGTCGAAAGCGGGGAAATTACGAGAATGGGGTTCGCTGGTTACACCGAAGAAAGGAATTGATCAAACTTTGAAGTCGGCGAGCGGATTTACGATACTGCCCTGGTTAATATATATTTTCTTTTTGTGTTTTTTATATTGGAAAATTGTCTCAATGCCCCAATTTTCATCAGCCCATGCGAGTAGCTCATTTAATTTTTCTTTCATGTGTAAAGCCCTCAGAACCCAAATAAAGTGTGACTCGGCCATTATTCCTTGCCAACTAAGTACAGAGAGAAAAAAAATATAAATCTAAAAATGTCTTATTTCATCCTCTCAAAAAATATATAAATCTAAAAATGTCTTATTTCATCCTCTCTCTTCTCTCCTCATCTCAATCTTCATAGCTGCTCCTTCCTTCTCTTCTCTCCTCCTCTCTCCCAACCCTAATTTTCCTCTTTCTCCTCTTCCTCCTTTTTTTCCTCCGACACTAACTTCCCCCTCTCTTGCGTCGCTCTTTACCACAACCGACCTCGAGTGCACCCTTTGACCGCACCATCTCCCTCTCCTGCCTCCCTCTCCGTCACCACCGACCTTGGGTGTACGCTTCGGCCCTATTGTCTCCTTCTTCCACCTCCCCCTATGCCACCACCAACCTCGAGCGTTGCCTCCAATGTCTATGAGAAGATATCCTACTCTGTGATCACTGCCAAGAAGAGACTGTTCTTTCCTCAACTCAATAATCTGTTGTGAGATATATTCTCTAGAGATTGCTCTCAACTCATCTCTACAGCTTTCACTTCAAAGTCCAGGATGTCTGTAATGAAACTGGATGCTTTTAGATTAGCAATTTTGATAGGGAAGTAGGCCATAGGGTGCCCTAGATCATGTATGGATCTTGATTTGAGTATTGTCTTTGATGTCCAGCAAATATTTGATGTATTGCATACAAGATTAAGATTTTATATGTGTTACTCTTTTAAATAAGTATATATTAGTTCCATAACTGGTTTTAAGTAATGAACATTGTTACTTTAGTTTTATGTTCAAAAGGAGATTTTTGGCTTTCTTTGAGTTAATTGAAGAATATCTTGAGTAATTAGACCACACCGCGAGGTAGTTTTGGTTTTAAAATGTGCAAATTTTGTGTTAAGTTTAAGTCTTTATCTGTGAAGTTAAGTCATCTCGTGTTAAGTTCAAGCAATTGTGTGTTAAGTCTAAGTCATTTCGTATTAAGTCTTAGTTATTTTCTGTGAAGTTCGAGTAATTGTGTGTTAAGTCTAAGTGATTTTCTATAAAGTTCAAGCAATTGTGTGTTAAGTCTAAGTCATCTCGTGTTAAATCTAAGTTATTTTATGTTAAGTTTAAGTCATTTTTTTGTGAAGTTTAAGTCATTTCATATTAGGTCATTTCATGGTAAGTCTAAGTCATTTACTCTGAGTTTTAAAGCATTTTCTATAAAGTTTAAGTCATTTTGTGTTAATTCTAAGTCATTTCTTGTTATCGATATGTAAATGACTTAGGCTTAATACAAAATGACTTAAACTTTATAGAAAATGCTTTAAAATTCACATGAAATGACTTAGACTTAATACACAATTGCGCGAACTTCACAGAAAATGACTTAGACTTAATACGAATGACTTAGACTTAACACAAAATTGCTTGAAGTTCACAGAAAATGACTTAGACTTAACATGAAATGACTTAGACTTAACACGAACTGATTTAGACTTAACACAAAATATCTTAGATTTAACGCACAATTGCTTGAACTTCACAGAACATAACTTAGATTTAACATGAAATGACATAAACTTTATATGAAATTCCCTCAACTTCACAAGAAATGACTCAAACTTCACAGATAAAGACTTAGACTTAACATGAAATTTACATATTTTAAAATCAAGGTCTTGACACAATTTTTCCTTTTTATATTGGGCTATTTTAGGGGCTTCTAGTGTTGGGAATAATAATATTTTTTTAAATTGAAAGTTATATGAATTTATTTAGACACTAATAAAACAATCTTCAATTGTGTTCTTTTCCTTTTTTTCGCCTTCCCAATTAGATGGTTTAATTATGGGTATATTTTCACATGACATAAAAATAATATGAATCATGCTATGAATTTCTTCGTGCATGGGAAGAAAATTATTAGGCGAGTGTCACCTGAGAATATTTGAGGGGGGAAATCTCATATTTGCATAATCAGGATACTAAACTGTAACTTTTAGAAAAAATTTAGTCATTTACAGGTCATTAAAATTTTTAGTCATTTACAGGTCATTCATGAGGGTATTTATGTACAACATTGCATAAACAGTAGGGCATTTATACGTAATTTACCCTATGATTTAATAAGAAGCTACTAACACAATCTTCAATTGTCCCAGTTTGTTGTTTTAATTATGAATAACTTCAATGATATATAAAAACAATATAAATCATGCTATGAATTTCTCCCTCACGCGACGTAAGAAAACTTTGTTCACTGCAAACTGACACATTACTACTGCTAATTTGAACAACATCTATCATATTTCAAGGTAAATTAATACTGATATGAACAGTTAACACATGGGAATATATTTTCATCCTCTTCCTCTTCTTCTTCTAATTCCCTTTTTTTTTTAATTTTTAGAAAACTCCCATGAACATCACGTTGCATGTGTTGCACTAAACCCTTCTGAACGTTGTAAATTACATAAAACCCCCTAACATTTCCTCACTTCCTATAATGACGGCATGATCGGCACCATTAAGTTTAACATGTAACATGCTCCTCATGTGATAAAAAATGGATATTTTTATCTCTAGTCAGCAAAAAATATTCGTCAATAGGCTTATTTTCCATCCCCTATTTTTTCTAAAAAGAGTATTTTAGACATATCATCATCTTAATTACCTCTTAACTCCCTAAACGATAAATTCCCAAAATACAGAGGTTTTTTAGTAAAATTTCCCAAAGTTTCTAGAGGATTTGTGAAAATTACAAATACTTACTTCAAGCTTAATGCAGCTTGTTCTTGGAATTGGATTATCTGTGTACACCAATTTGCCGTTAGAATCGAATTATCCGCGTACTATTATTGTCATCAATATTCAATTAGGCCTAATCAGGAATATTACATTATTGTAGTGTCTTTATTTATATTTTATAAAATTTCCAGCGTATGATGATCTAGACGGTTAAAAGTTTTCAATATGACTCTCACGATTTTAATTTTAATTTCAAATTGGATTATCAGAAAAATAAATAAATAAAATAAAATAAATCAGCTTATGAATCTACTAGTGTCAGATCCTATGCAACCTTCAATAACTAGTGTATTTTCTATTTGACCATTTCTATCTTAACCTTTAAATCTCTCTTGCTCATTAATGGGACCTCTTTTGACTAGTTGTGTATCTATATGATTTATGGGACAAAGCTCCTCTTTTGTTAACATCACTCCTCTTGGGGGCTGTTTTATACATGCTTTGAGATTTCTGATATTTAGCTTGGTTCAACATTACTATAGGAAAACAAATCCTAAAATTTGTAATATCTTGTTTGGTTCAAACCTAAATTATAAGATAACATATTCTTAAAAAGAAAAAAAGATGAATATACTTACCTTGGTGAGGTTACCTCCTAAAAAAA
Source organism: Asparagus officinalis (assembly GCF_001876935.1). NCBI lineage: Eukaryota > Viridiplantae > Streptophyta > Magnoliopsida > Asparagales > Asparagaceae > Asparagus > Asparagus officinalis. The sequence continues at coordinate 9,162,948 of NC_033795.1, read as the reverse complement.
TACAATGGTATAAAAAGAGACGTAAGCATACCTGTTGATGTCAGTTATCAAATAGAGGATAATTTGCAAGTTTGTTGAGTGATTAAAGTCCTCTAACTGCTTCTGATGTATGGCTCTGGGGTTTACTTCTCTTCCCTGCACAAGAAAGAACTCGTAAAAGGACGGAGTTGAGTTCTTCGGTTGACGGTTGTTTTCAACCGATCAAGTTAGTAGATTATCTTGAGTGGGGAAATATAGGGTTAGCTCTTAGTTGTGTAAAAAAGACCAGAGAAACTTACCTCATGCAGTTCCTCTACTTTTTATAGTGGATCAGACGGGAAAGAAGGCAACTTGCGCTGGGTCCAACTAGGTAGCTGAGTCAGCAGATAGCTAACAGGTGTTGGGCGATGGCGAAAATGGGCCATCCAGGTGGTCAGTGTTAAGCGACATCTGCTACTTGGTGTTGATGGTAGCCTGATAAGTCATAAGACTTTGTGGACTAGATCAATAATGACTTTGTTAGAACTGTTAATGCAAGGGCAGGTGGCTGTCGGCCCGGGGTTCTAGAAAACTACCAACTCTTTTAGCCGTCCAGCTGATGGCCGACCATACACATTGACGGCTGATACAATGGCCCGAGTGTGGGTGATTCGTTGGGGCGATTGGCCGGGTTGTACGACAAGCCCCACCTTTTGACTCGGTTAGCAAGATGTCGGCTAAACAGTGGGTCGAGTCGGGTCGCTTGTGGAATTAATTGAAGGGTTGGCCAAGTAGTACCACATTTTGTCTTGGTTACGCGAGATATCAGCTGAACAGTGGGCCGAGCTGAGGCAGAGATTATCTTCGTCTTGAATTAGTCGTATTAGATATAGTGTAAGATACCCGTCAATTGCTCTATGGAGATTAATATTCAATATTTTTTAGGGGTATAACAATACACCTTTATGAGATTTTCCAAATTCTCTACAATTAAAAGGATTGACGAATTCTAAAAATTAGATACTTTTTGCATTTTTGGGATTAAGCATTCTAAAAATTTTCTTGAGACAAAAGTCAAATGTAGAATCCCAAATTATACAAAACTCACTTTTTGATTTCAAAACTTGTAGTCCACACCAAATGCCAAATTTTTGCTTAACCAAAGAGCCCCTGATGAATGCACGTATGCTTTTATTTGCATTGAAGCAAGCATGTGATAATTCACATGGGCTTGTTGAATGATATTCTATCAATCAAGAATATATAAATGTTGAAACCACTGAGATCTTATTTGAACCCATTATGATAATGAGGTTAATGAAGATTTATATAATATTATTCATTAATAAATTTTTAAATGCAATTATAAAATAAGATTTAGCAGCCACATTTGAACTTATGGCAAATATCTTATGTGCTTATTTGTCAAATTAAAAGATTCTTTGACGCTAGAAGGAAACGTTTAACAATATGCAAGACGAAATTCCAATTTTGGAGAATTTTGGGCAATATTATTTCCATATTAATCATCCTAAATCTTCAGAATACTAAATTTTTACCGTCATAATTGACGAAATCTCACTGGTCAGCATCAGGAGGATGCAGTAGAGTTGACTTTGAGCTCAGTTGCAGTTTGATGAATTCTTAAGGCTGAAAGTTTTTGACTTATTAAAACATTATAATTAAGTACCTCAACTGAGAATTAATGCATTCGACTGATCTCTACAGGATAAGTCTTTCTTTTGTCAGAAATGAATTTTAGATATTAAAAAGCGAGTAATCTATTTTCAGTCAAAATCATTTATAATCTAGTATTTTCAATCAAATTCTTTCATTTATATATAGTCTCACATAGGGCTGTCCATCCGGGCCGGCCCGGCCCGAAAATCCGGGCCCGGGCCGAGCAAAACCGGAGCCCGGACCCGGACCCAGGTACCCCGGGCCTGGTCCGGGCCCGGGCCGGGCCCGACCGGGCCGGGTTCAGGCCGGCCCGGTTTATTTTTTTATAAATTTTTTTATCAAAAATTTTAAATTTTATTTAAATTTTAAATTATACAAAAAAGACAAAAAATTTAATAAAAATAATAATTTTATTAATCACTTAAAATGATATAAATTATAAATAAAAAATTATAAAAATAAATTATTTATTAATAATTAATAAATCATTTACAAATTATAAGTATAAATTTATTTTGGAATTCTTATATATACATATATACTAAGAGAGAGAGTATATTAGTATATATATATATATATATATATATTATACATATATAAGAGAGTGTATACTTATATATACTTATATAAGAGAGAGTATACATATATAAGAGAGAGTATAATTATATATATACATATCTACTAAGAGAGAGAGTATATACATACATACATACATACATTATACATATATAAGAGAGAGTATTCTTATATATACTTATATAAGAGAAAGTATACTTATATATACTTATACATATATATACTTATATAAGAGAGAGTATACTTATATATACTTATATACTAAGAGAGAGTACATATATACACACATATGACATATTATACATATATAGAAATATATTATATATACATATATTATATATATACATATATTATACATATATAAAAGGAAAAAATGTTCTTAAGGTGATGCCTTAGATAATCATCTAAGGACGTGGCTTAAAATCACATGATTGAGCTACATTGTGGATGATCCGCTTCGTTGAACTTGATCTATATATTCTAAAATCCTAACATACCAAGTTTAGGATGAACTCGTCGTCGTTTGACTCTCCGTCGAGCCATGTGAAAAGTTCTATTCATTCGAAACCGTTAAAATTGATACGAGTGGATGAAGGGTCAAACGATGACGGGTTCACCTCAAACTTGGTGTGTTAGGATTTTAGAATATGTAGATCAAGTTTAACGGAATGGATCATCCACAATATAGCTTAATCATGTGATTTTAGACCGCATCCTTAGATGATTATCTAAGACGTCACCTTAGGAACACTTCTCCCTATATAAAAATATATTATATATACATATTATATATATTTATATATACATATATTATACATATATAATACATATAAAAATATAAAAAATAAAAAAAATAAAAAAAATTTACTATTTCGGGCCGGGCCCGGGCCGGCGGGCTTTTTGGACACCCCTAGTCTCACATGAGAGGGTTCTTATTGTACTTTAATAAGATGACGTCTCTTCTTTTTCTTTTTCTTTTTCTTTTTCTTTTTAGGTGATATATATATACATATACACACACCAACATATACATACATACTCCATATATATACATATATATATCTCCATATGTATATATGTGGAGATAGTCCTAATTTACCGTTGTTTATATTATACTTCATTATTCTCTCTTACGTAGTGGTGGACTATCAAAATTATTTATTAGAACAATGAATAATGTTTTTTTTAATAAAACACAACCATGCGTATTGTAGATATTTTTGTCGTCTAGATAAGATTTCATACGCTCCATACTATGATGCCCTCCTCTTTTTTTTATTTGATAAACAAAAGAAAAAACAATTAATTAACTTTGCAAACATTCATGTCTAACATAAGGGATATAGAAACGGCGAAAATATTGGAGAAGAACAGGATTTTGGAGCAGACAGAGCTTTAGGTGATTGCCAGTCGATCGTAAGCTTTGAGGCGGTTGATCAGAAACGTGCACACTACAGGGTTTTTTCGATTTTCTGCCCAATCGACCGCGACGTCAAGTGCGATCGACCGCAGACCCTGTATAGCATTTTTTTGGTTTCTGTCATTCTGTCCGGTCGACCGCGACGATTTTGATGGTCGACCGCTAGTCGGGTTTGAGCCTGATTGCGTTTTCCTGTTCTGTTTGGGATTGCTGTTTGATGTAAATAGCAACCATGTTTTAGCGTTTCTTTGGAGCAGTCGAGGGTTTGTTTTGAGCACAAAAAGAGAGTTTTTCTGAGCTATTAGTTAAGGTTTTGTTTGAGAGATTGAGAGCTTTGTTTGTGAGATTAATTGGTGAGTTTGAGTGATTTTCTAATCTCAATTTGTACTCTTCTTCTCTATTAGTGAAAACACACCCCCTTTTTGCCCCGTGGACGTAGGCAACTTGCCGAACCACGTAAAATTCGTTTGTTTGTGTTCGTGTTGTTATTTTAGCCGTGTGTGTCTTTCTCTCTCGGCGTTTGTGTTTGTTATCGGCACCCCTACGTTTGGTCGCCACGCACAACAATTGGTATCAGAGCTTCAGGCTACGCTTGAGATTAAGTGGATGAGTAGATCACTTTGAAAGCTCATCTAGGGTTTCAGTTGGTGATAAATGTGGGATTTTTACTATTGTGGATCTTGTCTATCATCGTGTGAGGGTGAGATCTTTCGGAGGCTCTTGTTAGGGTTTAAGTTGGAGATAAAAATCTCTCTTTTTTTAGTTTGGATCTATTCTTCAGTTGTTCCTCATTGGTTATTAGTGCTTTGAGAAAGATGGCCGAGAAAGAAAGAGTTGTGGAGGGTACTTCTGACGTGAAGACCGTCCAAAGTTTGAGTATTCACTCTATGAAGATAGATGTAGAGAAATTTAACAGCACTAACAATTTTGGTCTTTGGAGATGTAAAGTCTTGAATGCGCTCAACGCGCAAAATTTGAAGGATACTTTGGAGTTGGATGGGAAACCGGACGACATTGAGGAAAAGGTTTGGAAAAAAATAAATCAAACGACGTGTGGTGTGATTAGGTCTTATCTAACACAAGATTTGAAATATGATGTGATAAATAAGACTTCGGTAAAGAAAATTTGGGAGATCCTAAAGGGCAAGTATTTGACAAAGAGTGTGAAAAACCGCTTACATTTGAAGAGAAGGCTTTATCGCTTCCAATTGAAGAAGGAGACCCTTATTGGTGATCACATGAACCACTACACGAAGCTTCTTACGGATTTGACGAATGTGGATGTTATGATTGAAGATGAGGATAAAACGTTGTTGTTGTTGAGTTCCTTGCCTAATAAGGAATATGAGATATTCGTTCTTACTCTTATTAATGGGAAAACATCTCTTTCGTATAGTGAGGTTACCGTTGCTCTTGTGAATTATCAGCTTAGGAAGAAAGACAATGAGTCTTTAATTGATATAGTAGCGGAGGCATTAGTCGTAAGAGGAAAGAGTCTAAATCAAAGTAGGAAGTTGCAGTCTAGATGAGCACATCCTTCAGTTGGTAGGAATCAATATGCCTTTTGCAAAGAAGATGGACATTGAAAGTCTGAATGCCTAAGTTAAAATATCGAGCCGGGAAGAATTAGAGGAAAGCTATACAAGTTTCAAAAGTGAATGTTGCCAATGCTAGTGGCGACAATTCAGATCCGGATTCTTCAGGCTATTCATATTCTGCACTACCGTCAGTTTGTGTTACCGACTCTACGAAGTGGATGTTAGATTCGAGTGCTTTATACCACATTTGCCCTAGGAGGAATTGATTCTCCAGCTGTAAGGAGTTGGAAAGAGGGGATGTCGTGCTCATGGGTAATAATCATAAATACCCTATTGGTGGTATTAGTACTGTTCGGATTAGGATGTGTGATGGGGTGATTCGGGAGTTGAAGGAAGTGAGGTTCGTTCCGTAGTTGAAGAAGAACATCATTTCACTTGGAGTTTTGGAGACATCAGGCTATAGGGTGATCTTAGAGGATGAATCTCTGAAGGTCACATTAGGGTCCATGATTGTGATGAAGGGCGTCAGAAGGAATAATTTGTACTATTTGATTGAAAGCACAATGACTGGTGGAGAGCTGACGACTTCATTTGTTTTGGCTAGACTATGGGATTTGAGGCTGAGATATTCGAGTTTTAATGTCGTGCATGGATTGGTGAGAAGTGATTTGACCTGCAGATTGAAGTCCTATAAACATGTTGGTGTGAACAAGAAGACCGAGGTGAAGTTTGACACTTCTATTCACCGAGCGAAGGGCTTTCTGTTAGACCCTAGAGGGGGGATGATTAGGGTCTTATGCTAATCTAATCCGATTTTATTCTAATTAAAATTAATTAATAAGTTATCCTAGCAAGTATGAAATACAATAAGATAAATGAGCTAGGATAAGCAATATGAACAAATAGATATATCCTAGCAAAGAGATATACTATGAGATATATGCAAGGATATATATATAAACTAACATAAGGATAAACAATCTAAACTAGATAGTGGGCAATATAATCAACAAGAAATATACAAAGGTAATATAAGATATGAACATAAAAATAAGTACGCCAATGTAATCACAAACAAAACAATATGATTACGGAGTTCGGTCTAACCACTTGACCTACGTCTCCGCTCCTCACCTCGAGGAGATCTCTACTATCACAACCGTGTTTTTTACGCTTACCTGAATAACGTTTACACCTCACACTCGGTTTTCTAGCTAACCGAAAACTTTACAATCAACAATCTTGCAATTCTACTCTACACCCTGTTAAGTGTTGGTCACAGACGTGTCTTCCTCAAGTGTTAGGAATTACAACCTCTCTCTAGGTATGTTACCTACCCCACTCCTCTTGGGATGATCCCCGACTCACACCACACACTTCTCTTAGTGTACAAGTGTATTACAAAGTGAATCTCACAATTAAGCACGAATACAATAATAGTTGTTAGCTACAATGGATGAGAACTCAATTAAGCACAACTCAATGTTCCAATCCCACAACCTAAATTATACTATGAATGTAAATACAATAAGCTCAGGTGGGTGGGTGTAAACAATGAGTAAAATCAAATCTAAACTCAATATAAAACTAGCTTTAATAAAATGATAATCAAACAAATAGGTATAAAGCTAGAAATAGAGTTTAAAAAACTTCTCAATAGATCAAGAGAGAGAGGTAGAAGAGTTGGATGCTCAAACACCGATGGATGATCTTCCTCAAGCTCTTGTGAAATTGTTTTCATAAAATAAACTCTCAATTGCTTAAAAGCTTTTTAAACACACTTAAACCAAACTAAAACCCTTGTTAAAACACTTTCAAACTTCTTTAAAAACACTCTCTAAGTTAGTAGGAGAGCTGAAGACAATGGGGTATTTATACCCACTCAAAACTTAAGCAAAAACCCCACTAAAAAGACAACAAAACCCCTAGAAAAACACAGCTGAAAATAGTCATTGGAGTCCAACGGATAGTTCGGCAATCGACCGTGGGAAACTCGCGGTCGACCGCGAGCAGCACAGAAACAAAGAAAGGGCTCTGGATAACAGACGATCAACCGCGACGGTCGACCGCAAAACTCTCTGGACTACATCTGGTCAACCGTCACGGTCGACCGCGAGCCATCAAAAAACCTACTGAGTCTCTGGACTCAAGGCGGTCGACCGTGGCGGTCGACCGCAAACAGATACATGCAAAAAACTATTTTCTAATTTTGAAACCCTGTTTAAAAATATCAAACAAATTCAGAAAAATGTAAAACTTTTGGAAATGATTATAGACATGATAATAAACATGCTACAAAAACTGGTTTTCAAAAAGGATCTCCCAAATAAGAAATATTATTATTTTGTAAAATACTCCAAAACATAAAAATGTAAACATATGAGTTTTGACATTTTAGCTTAACCATGTTTTGAAACATTACAAAATAATTTTATAGACTTGAAGAAAGATGTATATGATTGATATTAAGTCCATAAACCAATAAAACAATATTTTCATAAAATTACATATTTTGCAAACATTTCAAAAGAAAATATGATTTCATTATACTAAATAAAATTGATATTGATAAAATCATATATATGCATGTAAGTATGAAACAAAAATATGTTTTCTAAATTTACCCAAGCTTGTGATCTTCAACGAAGCTCTATCTTGGTACACTTACGGATGAAGCTTGAACTTGAATCTTTAACTTTGAATTGCGTAGGTTTCACTCCACAATTCCGCCAACCTCCATTGGATATGATCGTGAATGCGCAATTCCATCCATCCTCCAACTTGTTATTTATCTATAATAAATAAATAAACATAAATACTAGACAAACAACATTAGTGATAAATTATTTGTTAAATATCATCAAAACAAAGAGACCAACACCTTCTAGATGGAGTTCACATAGGCGTTTGGGGGCCTTCCAAGGAGGCATCATTAGGAGGTAATATGTATTTGGTTTCCTGTGTTGGAGACTATTCTAGACATTTATGGTTTGCAACCAAGTCCCGTTGGAGTAAAGTCCTAATAGTCAACAACAGGTGGTAGAAGTGTATTGGCAAAAAGGTAATACATCGTTCTGATTTTGGTAGGGTTCTTTTCTGCATTTGTGTCTAGCTCACGGCAGTTTGAGACACTTCATTAAAAAGGAAACATTAGGGCAATGAGATGGGGTGGCAGATTTGATGAGTCGTTCCTTGCTGGAGGAGAATCATTGTTTGATGTCAAGCAGTGGATTGCAGAGGAGTTTTGTTACTGAGGCTTTGACATATTGAAGTCATCTTATTTACAGGTTGTCGTCTACCGTGATTATAGTATTTGGATCTGGTGGAGCTGCTTCAGATTTTAGGTTGCTTCGAATATTTGGTCGCCCAACATATTGTTACATCCAGGATGTGAGATTTGATTCGAGTGCATATTTGGGATTCAGAGTCATGTTTGGCTATCAGGTATTGGACTCTGATATTGTTCTGAGCAGGTATGTCATATTTAGCTCTCGACAGGTGGAGAGTATTGGACAGATCATTGGGATATCACAGCAGGTAGAGAGTGATGCTACTCCACGTTGGGTGGAGATTACTCCACGTTCTCCAGATCATTCTGCATCATTTGGGATTCCAGCTGAGGTAACACAGATTGAGGATCATGTTGATGTGGATGCAGATGATGAGTTAGTTGATTCGAGTGTAGCTAGTGGATACAGTTCAGATTTGGCTATGGCCGTTGGTTCATCTCAGGTGGAGGTGTTCGGTTCGTTACATTTTGGGGCCATTGGGAGAGTTATTAGTTACAGATTTGTTGGTGATGTTGGAGAAGGGTTGAAAACTATTCTCATTGATTGAGGGCCTTTGGAGACCATTTGGTGAACTACGTGAAGGCTTGATTCCTTAGGCAAGATGATACGTAGGCAGTCTTTTTATGATACAACCGATTTGGTGAGTTGATATCGACATTTGGAGTTTGTTCGCATTCTCGTTTGGGTCTTGACTTGTTGTGGATTGAGTCCGTTGTCGTGGATTTATTCTACTTCGTACAAGACACAACAAGTGAAACATTTGGTTTGGTTGGTGTCGGCTCAGTTTTGGAAAAACTTCGCCGATGTGGAGAATTGTAGAAACAACAAAAACATTGAAGAAGAATAGGATTTTTGGAGCAGACAGAGCTTTAGGTGCTTGCCGGTCGACCACGACGTCAAGTACGGTCGACCGCGGACCTTGTAATGCATTTTTTTATTTCTGACGTTCTGTCCGGTCGACCACGACAATTTTGACGGTCGACCGCCAGTCGGGTTAGGGCCTGATTGTGGTTTCCTGTTCTGCTTGGGATTGCTATTCGATATATAGCAACCACGTTTTAGGGTTTCTTTAGAGCAGTCAAGGGTTTGTTTTGAGCACAGAAAAGAGAGTTTTTCTGAGCTATTGGTTAGGGTTTTGTTTGAGAGATTGTGAGCTTTGTTTGTGAGATTAATTGGTGAGTTTGAGTGATTTTGTAATCTTAATTTGTACTCTTCTTCTCTATTAGTGAAAACTCATCCCTTTTTTGCCCCATAGACGCAGACAACTTGCCGAACCACGTAAAATTTATTTGTTTGTGTTCGTGCTATTATTTTGGTCGTGTGTGTCTTTCTCTCTCGGCGTTTGTGTTTGTTCTCGGCACCCCTACGTTTAGCCGTCACACACAACAAGTGGTATCAGAGCCCAACAAGGGATTGCTGCAGGAATAAAGGGGATCTTCAATCCATACCATATACCCATCATCATTCGAATAGTTTTGAGCATTGCACGCCAGACAACGAGTCACAACGTTGCCTCGACGACGAGTCACAACGTTGCCTCGACGCCTTACTGCCTTAAACTTCCATGTTGAAAATTACTTACATTGCCTATAGATGTCCTCCACAAGATGACCGTAAGGAGAAAAGAGGTTCTTTTTCTTGCTGGAAATCAATGATAAACACCCTCAGCATCTCCTTCAAAAATCACCGTTTTAAACCTGGAACCTGCAGCAAAATGAACCGCTTCCCATGCTACTTTATACTCTGCGTGTTCAGCACTACCTGGAGAGGGAATTACATTGGATAAAGTTGCATAAAACTCACCTCTATGATCAAGAGCTACTATCGCCACTCCAATTGCTCCTCAATCTGCGAGTACAACCCCATCAAAGTTTATTTTCATTACGTCAGAAGGAGGGGCCTCCATTCCCTAGGAATTAATGAGACTCTGAACCATAACTAATTGAAAAATCTTGTCTTTCAAATTTTCAACTTGTGAATTTAATATATAAAACACTCAACACTAGCCGAGCAAATGGGCAACCCAGAAAACATGGCGAGTCGACTCATTTGGAGATTGCACACGCTATGATGCGCTCTTGAATAGTTGAATTGTACATAAATTAATTAGCTGATATATGATCCTAATCCCTTAAAAAATGTATCACAGCCTGGTGCACACATTAATATATACTGCATTATTTTTATGTGTACGTTATTACTAACAATTGAAATTTTCATATCAAATGTCTGTGATTTGAGTTCAGTTATTTGCTCCAATATGACAGTGGATTAATAACGATTCTGATAGCTACTGATTCTGATTCGATCAAGCCGTCTTCACCTCTGAGGCAGAGACTCTTACCTCCTTTTTTTCTCGTTATTATTATTTTAAGGAAGACTCTTACCGTTTCTAGCTTTCTAATTTTGACCAATGAAATAATTATTTAATAGATCAAGTCACTATGATGAGAAACTCATGCTAATAAAATCCTTGACTTTCTCAGCTCAAGAAAACTGCCATATTTTAGAAGTCAAGAGCGAGCTATCAACTACATGCATGTCTGATCATTCTCTCATCTAGCGTAGTAAAAACAAAAAGAAAAAAAAAATAGAACCAATGAAAAATAAGTTTCCATTGGCCAGAGAGACTGCTTGTAGATTTCTCATTCTTGCTGCGGCGTAACAGGCCCGGAACCAAAATTGAACATAAAGCTAACTAAAAGTGTCAAAATCAATTTTCTCGCCAGTGTACAAGTTATGAACTAGAAAAGGAAGTTAATATGACAATATCGATAGACTAGATGGACAATTTTAACTAAAGTACAGTCTCTAAACTACTATTAGTTATACTATTAGACAGAAGAGTGCAGGGTCCTTCCACTTGGATTGTTATTAAATCGATGAGCCATAATGGACCCTCACAATCTTTGTTTGTAGTAGCATAGGAATAGTTTTGAACGTATAGTCTAGGATCACTACCCTTCAGGCCAGTTTGATATTACTAAAGCTTAAAATAAGTTGTTTATAAAAGCAGCTTATAGAAACAACTTATATACGTTGCTGAAAACAGCAATCTGGTAATCAAATTTCAAACTACTTAAAAAATAGCTAAGGCGTTTAGGAGAATTCAGAATTGTACTTAACGATGATTGTTAAAAGATAAACATTATGCATGGTATAAAAACTAAACATACAAAAACTACTTTTAAAAGCAACCTCAAATTACTTCTATAAGCACCCTCTTAAAAAGCAATAGTAGCTTTAATAAGTATGGAAAGAAGGTTTTCGCTGAACGTCATTATTGGGTGCTTCTTAGAAAATAAACAAAAGCACCCTAAAAAAAAGCAATACCAAACAGGCCCAACATATTATGATGTCTCACATTCATTTGGTTTTTGCTAGTATCAGATTTAAATTGAATTCAATATTATTTTCTAACACTAATTATTGGTAACGTTATAAAACTATTCAATCTTAGTTATGATTAATTTTAAAATGTTTATGGATGTTAAATATGTTGTGTATATTATCAAATCTATATCTATCTAATATACTAAAACAAGGCCCCGGCGGTACATGTGGAAAAAGTTAAGGGACTTGATAATTAATCTTTCCTGTAATTAACAATTGATACTGTTTTAATTTCTATTAGCTACTTAAACGGTTGTTTCTCTTATTAAAACGCATGAGTTAAAGCTCGTGTCTTTTCAATTAATTCATTCCAACTAAACCCTTTCCGATTCAATTTATTCTAACTAAAGCGTTCTAAATATATATCCTTCTCAAGACAAAGTAATCTAGAACTTTATATTTTTATATCTTTTACCCTTAAATTCACTATGATTAATGATTAACTAACAACTGAACTTTCTGAAAGCATAATCTAGAAACGCCATTATCTTTCTTTCCACCGTCACGTATAGTACACGTTTTGGCTGTTCGTTTCCCGTCCTATATATTTATCATTCATTATTTTATCCACAACTTTCTTCATCATCTGTCATTTCTCCCACTAAATTTAATAGTCACCCTCTTTTTGCTTCCATTACTTTCTTCTAATAAACATCTCTATCTGTTTTGCTTAATTTATCGTGCAATCTATTGATTTTTCTAACTTAATGAGCTAATTAAACTGGGTTATACTAGCTTCATTCTCTATTATTTCAATGATTCAATCCTTTTTGGTGTTCGCATTTGGCACTCAATTTTGTTTGCCAAATTGACCTACAAGCTTCTATATTTAGTTCTCTGTTTCTATTTATAAACTTCAACTGATTACAGAGTGGAACGATGAATCGTTGAATGTTTTATAGAGAAAATCCTTCTGGGATTTGTTGGATACGGTATTCTTTTAAATGTCTTGCTCTGCTTCAATTTTGACTTGTGAGTTAGAGGATTTTTGTTGTATTGTCACTAATTTTGTTTTGTTTTTTTTAAAGCAGTTTAATTGAGCTAGATCAACTTTGGAGCAAGTGAAGGATGGGAGTACAAACTGATTTGTTGTTTAAAGTACAAGCACCTAGACGGAGTAACAATTTATGTAACTTTTTCTAATTGTTTCTTACTTTTACTATATTATTACATTTAGTAAATTATTGTAAATAGAAGCACATATAATCTCCTATATCATTGTTCTTATTGTCCGGCATCTAAGTGCTTTAGTTTATTAACTGTTGCTATAATGTTTATTACTTATGTTAATTACTTATTCAGAGTATTTTGGTTTTTATTTAAAATACTCATAAAATAGGCTGAAGGTAAAAGACTTTAACGGGCATGATATTTAGTTTTCCTAGTTCACTTTGAATGAGTATGAAAATAATGCAAAAGAAACATCTAATACTCATGCATATCTTATGCAAGAATGTTGTATCTAAAAAGTATTAGCATGTTATCTGATTAATTTTATAACTATCGTTTAAATAATATTTCTAAATCTAATGTACAACTTGTAGAGTAAAAATAAAGCATAACTCTCAAAATAAAAATACTAAATTATAATGGTACAATCTAAGTTTAAACCAAGTCCCATGTATTGTACAGATGAAACAATTTTATAATATGTTTAATAAATTTGAAGCATAGGTCAAGTAGTAATGACTAAAAAACATTTTTTAAGAGAAAAATTACAGCTAGCTAGAAAAACTCTCGCAGCATCGCCCGGATATAGCACTACTCGTATACTAAAGTAAAGCCTTAAATCACCACTTGGCAACTTTTAAGGCTTTTAACTTTTCAACTTTCATTCAATACTTAGAATTGTCTAACAATCAATACATATTTCTAAATAAAACTAATAACTTAATTAAGGGAAAATTGCTTGGAGAAACCAAATAAAGTTGGGCTATACATCCACACCCCAAGTCTAAAAACCATAACCAAAAAGCCCTAAAAATGAAAAAGAAGTGCAACCAAACCCCAAAACTCACAGCCCAAGAAAACATTCCCAAATTACCCTTCTTCTTCCCCATTTAAAACCCAATCCCTTTCTCCTCCTAATCTGGCCCAAGGTCTCCCCCCACCGCCTCTCCCTCCCCTACCACCGCCGACGTGCCCAAGGTCCTTCTGATCTGGCCCAAGGTCCTCCTGATCTGGTCTTCTATGGTTCGAGGACCGAGTTGCCGTCGAGGGCAACGCCGGAGTCATTCACGGTGATCAATTTGCTGGAATTGGATTTCTCAAACAACTCATTGTGGGGTCCGATCCCAGCTGAGCTTGGGAAGCTTACTAACCTCACATCATTGGGCTTGTTCTCCAACAATCTCACAGGCAAAATTCCGCCTGAGATTGGAAACATGACTTCATTGGGCTATCTAGATGTAAACACCAACCAATTAGAAGGGGAGCTGCCCAGCACAATTTCCCAGCTTGAAAACCTTCAAACTCTTCAGGTATTTACCAACAATTTCACAGGGGCTCTGCCTCAAGATCTCGGTAAGCATGGGCTCTTGGTTACTGCAAGCTTTTCGAACAATAGCTTCTCGGGTCCGCTTCCACCTACTCTTTGCAGCGGCTTCAAACTTTAGTACTTGACAGTTAACATAAATAACTTCTCAGGGCATCCGCCTGACTGCTTGCGCAATTGTGGTGACTTGATACGAGTTCGGTTAGAGGGGAACCAGTTCAAAGGCGATATATCAGAAGTATTTGGCATTCACCCCCAACTCATATACTTGGATGTCACAGGGAATCAATTGACAGGAACACTATCATCAGATTGGGGACAATGTGAAAGCCTTCAATACTTGCACATAGATGGAAACAGCATCACTGGAGATATCCCAGCTTGTTTGGTGAGATGAGCAAGTTACAGGATTTGGGCTTGTCTTCCAACTTCTTGCCAGGCACAATTCCATCTGAGCTTGGGAATTTAGATCAGCTCTACAGGCTGAATTTGAGCAGTAATCTGATATCTGGGACAATTCCTTCACAGATTGGCGGTATCACATTGTTACAGAGTCTCGATTTATCGGGAAACAAGCTGACAGGCAAGATACCTACTGAGCTCGGCAATCTGGATCGGCTTCTTTTGCTTGATTTAGGCCAGAATGACTTGTCAGGCACCATACCTGACCAACTTGGGAACTTGGGTTCTTTGCAAATTGCATTGGATCTCAGTAGAAATTCTTTATCTGGAAAGATTCCTTCTAATTTGGCAAAATTATCATCGTTGGAGTGCCCGTGGATTTGGACCAAGGTTTGAATGCGAGGTTGATGGAGGAGAAAGGATTTGGGGTCGAGGTTGAGAGGAACGAAGAAGATGGATGTTTCAATAAAGAAGATGTGGCCAAGGCCCTTAGGTTGGTGATGGTGGATGAAGAGGGAGAGAGTTACAGGAAGAGAGCTCAGAAGATGATGGAGGTTGTTCGGGACAAGGAACGGCAAGACAAGAACGTGGATGGCTTCATTCAGTTTCTTGCAACTAATCGTAGCTTAGAAGCCTGAGTTGTAGAGAGCCTCCATAACTTATTACCAACCACATCTCTTCACTCAATAAACCCCATGAATGATATTGTTTGTTTTTCACATCCTCCGCCAGAATATTTTTTGTACTTTGGATGTTGTATGTGATATTTGTTATTTATACGTGACATTTGGGTGTTTTATGTGATATTTGGGTGTTGTATGTGATATTTGGGTATTGTATGTGACATTTGTGTGTTGCTTGTGACATTTGCTGTTTATACGTTAAATTTGGGTGTTGTATGTGATATTTGGCTGTAATTTGTTGATAGTGAATGTGCTTATTTGTCACATGGTTGTAATTTGTTTATACGTGACACATGACTATAATTTATTGTATGTGATATTTAGATCTAATAGAGTCATTCCACATCCTCCTTCATCATCATCCCCTTATTCTTCTTTTCCCACCAAGACCTAGGAATAAATAACTCGTCCTTCAAATACTCTGACACTCCTCTTCCCCTTCAACTCAAACTCAAATACTCTGACACTCCTCTTCACCTTCAACTCAAACTCAAATACTTTGACACTCCTCTTCACCTTCACCTTCACCTTAAACAACACCCAAATGTCACAAATATCATATACAACACCCAAATGTCACAAATTACAGACAAAAATAAAATACAACGCCCAAATGTCACGTATAAACAGCAAATGTCACAAACAACACCCAAATATCACAAATTACATCTAACAATCACATACAATACCCAAATATCACGTGTAAACAGCAAATATCACAAGCAACATCGAAATATCACAAACTTTAGTCATATATCACATACAACACCCAAATATCACGTATAAACAACAAATATCACAAGTAACACATAAATATCACATACAGCACCCAAAAATCATATACAACACCCAAATGTCATAAATTACAGCCAAATATCACATACAATACTCAAATATCTCGTATAAATAACAAATATCACAAGCAACACATAAATATCACATACAACACCCAAATATCACATAAAACACCCAAATGTCACGTATAAATAACAAATATCACATACAACATCCAAAGTACAAAAAATATTCTGGCGGAGGATGTGAAAAACAAACAATATCATTCATGGGGTTTATTGAGTGAAGAGATGTGGTTGGTAATAAGTTATGGAGGCTCTCTACAACTCAGGCTTCTAAGCTACGATTAGTTGCAAGAAACTGAATGAAGCCATCCACGTTCTTGTCTTGCCGTTCCTTGTCCCGAACAACCTCCATCATCTTCTGAGCTCTCTTCCTGTAACTCTCTCCCTCTTCATCCACCATCACCAACCTAAGGGCCTTGGCCACATCTTTTTTATTGAAACATCCATCTTCTTCGTTCCTCTCAACCTCGACCCCAAATCCTTTCTCCTCCATCAACCTCGCATTCAAACCTTGGTCCAAATCCACGGGCAGCAGAACAAGCGGGTGTCCAGACTGAAGACCTTCGATGATCGAACTTCACCCGCAATGCGTCAAGAATCCTCCGACCGACTAATGAGCCAATATCTTCACTTGTGGCGCCCAACCCTTAACAACTAGCCCAAAGTCCTTGGTCCTATCTTCAAACCCTTCTGGTAGAATCTCACCATCTGGACTCAAGCCGAAAGGCTTTCTGAGCCCCCAAACAAAGGGCAGTTCCGCCGTTTCAAGTCCTAGCGCCAGCTCGTGCAGCGACTCGGTGTTAATAGCCACCTCGGTCCCGAGAGCGACGTAAACCACAGACTTCGACCTCTGCTTGCCGAGCCATTCCATTATTTCAACTTCAGATTCATTCGCATTCTCGTTTCGTTCGTCCACCGATGGCGGCAGCAGGCCGACCGGAACAATCGGCTTCTTGATGATTTCTTCGAGCAGAATCAGCCACTCGGACTCCAATTCCTCGCAGCTCCATAGAGCGATTGCTCTGCATCCTTCAAGTGCCATCTTGAAACGACGCGCGTCGGGAACACCGGAAGGGTTCGGTAACCTCGCCATCTCGAAGAGCCTGCGCACCTCGTGCAATTTATACGCCATATTTGTCGGGAACGAGACCCTTCAAGATGGCCACCGTGAACGACTCCGGCGTTGCCCTCGACGGCAACTCGGTCCTCGGACCATAGAAGACCAGATCAGGAGGACC
This sequence comes from Asparagus officinalis, assembly GCF_001876935.1. NCBI lineage: Eukaryota > Viridiplantae > Streptophyta > Magnoliopsida > Asparagales > Asparagaceae > Asparagus > Asparagus officinalis. The sequence goes on along the minus strand of NC_033795.1, from coordinate 9,145,416 downwards.
TTGGGCCAGATCAGGAGGACCTTGGGCACGTCGGCGGTGGTAGGGGAGGGAGAGGCGGTGGGGGGAGACCTTGGGCCAGATTAGGAGGAGAAAGGGATTGGGTTTTAAATGGGGAAGAAGAAGGGTAATTTGGGAATGTTTTCTTGGGCTGTGAGTTTTGGGGTTTGGTTGCACTTCTTTTTCATTTTTAGTGCTTTTTGGTTATGGTTTTTAGACTTGGGGTGGGGATGCATAGCCTAACTTTATTTGGTTTCTCCAAGCAATTTTCCCCTTAATTAATCCTAAAATAAAACTCTCGCAGCATCGCCCGGATATAGCACTACTCATATACTAAAGTAAAGCCTTAAATCACCACTTGGCAACTTTTAAGACTTTTCAACTTTTCAACTTCCATTCAATACTTAGAATTGTCTAACTATAGTTGCATGATCCCTTTCTCTCCCCTAAGAGCAGTTCCAACCATTGACTGCATTTTGCAGTCCCCACTGTAGCATATTCTAAGGAATATGTTAAAATAGAGCTTTGCAACTCCAAACACACTTCTCCATTTCCAACTCCATTTCAATTTCTCTCAATTTAATAATTCTTTTACTTATTTTAAAAATATATAAAAATTATAAACTAATAATTAAATAGAACATAAGTGGAATATCTAAAAGTAGTTAGTTAGTTTGAAGGATAAAATAGGAATTTTTTGGGTGAATAGTGATATGGAGGGGACTGCATATTTGAAGCAAACATAGAAATAAGAATTGATTTAATAAACACATGAGTTGTTTTTTTTAAATATATAAAAATAATAAAAATAGTAAAAGTTATACAATATAAATAATATTATTAAATGTATTAATATAAAATAAGCATTCGGACTAAAATAAACAGACATTGATATTACTAAATCCACGACCATTACATAGAAAATAAAAACATGAATTGAAAATTACATGACAAATAGGAAAAACATAATACATGAAAAATACTAAAAGTCTGGAAAGTCAACTCCTCCGTATCCACCTCCTCTATAGTCAAGTATTCCGTATTGACTTCCTGGGTAGCTGTATTCAGGATTAGGGGTATTAGATGAGGAACCCATGATTATATTTCTATTTAAAATCTGTTGTTGTTTAATTCGAAAATATTCGCGTTTTGTTGGATCGGTAATAGCTTCCAGATCAACTAGCATAATTGTTTTGTTGGATCGGTAATAGCTTCCAGATCAACTAGCATAATTTCTTTCTCTTGTCGTTCTTGCTGAAGATCTAACTTTTTCTTATCATTTTTCCAGATCAACTAGCATAATTTCTTTCTCTTGTCGTTCTTGCTGAAGATCTAACTTTTTCTTATCATTTTTAGCCTTTAACATCATAGCCTGGTTCATCGTCATTCTTTCATTTTCTCGTTGTTCTTGACCTCTTTTTAAAACTTCTAAGATTTCTTGGTTTCCTTTAGCAAAAGCTTCAAAGTTAAGGTTCCTTTCAATTTCTTGTCGTCTTCTCAACTTCTCTTTCTTCCCTCCAATAGGTCGATTAGTTGAAATGTTGATTGGCGAATGGTCGTCGTCATTAGGAGTATATTCCTCATTGTCTTCATTTAAGTCGATGATAGGAGAGCTTGAATCAGATCCTTGAGATAAGCGAGACTTTGAAGTTTTGGAAGATGCAGAAGACATGACGCTTATATTTGCCCATTTCCCTGAATCCTTCAAAATCGGCCAAACATGATCAAATAGAAATCCTCTTTTCTCTTCTGGATCTTCTGCAAATATGATCCTAGCACGTTTAATCTACCACAAAAGAAGAAATAAGAATTAATCAAATGAGCAAAATAATTTAATAATCAAGAAACATGTAATTCATATACTTACAATATCAAGTTCAGAAGCACCGCTTGGATTGAGGTGCTCAACTTGTCGAATACATCCTTGAAATTTACTGATGGCTTTCATAATTAACTACATTTGGCATGAGAGAGACTTCGGACTCCTATGTCCAGTGCAAACGTTAGAAATCCTTTCATGAAATAGAGCTAAAACTCGCTCCCATAGCTTGTCTTTCTTTTGATTGGAACCTAAAACTGGATCCTGAGATATTTCAAGCTATGTAGCGCATAAAATTTGATATTCTTCTTGTAAGAATGATTTTTCACGACTGGATGCCATAAGAGAAGGACAAATAGTTGTTGAGAAGAGTTATGGAGGAGGAATGAGAAGAGTTGTGATGGAGGAATGAGGGTTGTGCTAGTATTTATAGTGAAAACATTATGGAGAATCCAATGCTAGTGGGAGAATCCAATGTGGGTAGAAAATGATGCGGGTTGAAGAATCCAATGTGGGTAGAAAACCAACGCCAGTGGAAGAATCCAATATGGGTAGAAAACGATGCAGGAAAGAATCCAATATGGGTAGAAAACCAACGTAGTGGGAAAATCCAATGTGGGTAGAAAACGATGCGGGTGGGAGAATCCAATGTAGGTAGAAAACGATGCGGGAAAGAATCCAATTGGGTAGAAAACCAACGCCAGTGGGAGAATCCAATGTGGGTAGAAAACAATGCGGGTGGGAGAATCCAATGTGGGTAAAAACATTATATAATGACACAACATACAACTATTAACAACTCATCACCGATCTATATTTCATTTCTCCAAATCCCCTCTTCAACAATGAACTATTTAGCTGGACCATCACACCTACCTTCTTCTTCTTCTTCTGATGACGAAACCTTTTCTCATTATGTTGAACAATGTGAGGAGGATATGAAACAATGGGAGGAGGAGGATGAAACCTTAGCTCGTCTATATGCCTCTAACAACGAAATAATGGCTTATTTCTCTAAAGAGGAAGAGAGGCCAAAGCGTATCAGCTCAGTTCCTGGTCATTTGGTAATCAACCGTGGGAGAGAAGAAGGTAATTCTCGACTCTACAATGACTATTTTTCTGATAATCCCACATACGGTGCAAATTTATTCCGTAGACGATTCCGAATGCAAAGGAGTATTTTCCTTCGTATCGTTGATGTTGTACGAGAGCACGACAACTATTTCGTACAAAAGGTGGATGGTGTCGGTTGGCTTGGACTGTCTACTTTACAAAAAAATAACAGTAGCATTTCGCATGTTGACGTATGATGCATCGGCAGATAATACTGACGAATATGTAAGATTGGTGAGTCAATTGTAATTGAATGTTTGAAGAGATTTTGCAGAGCAATTGTAGAAGTGTATGTAGATGAATATCTTAGACCCCCTAATACCGACGATGTTGCAAGACTGTTACGAAAAGGCGAAGAGCGAGGATTCCCAGGAATGTTGGGAAGTCTAGTCTGTATACATTAAGAATGGAAAAACTGTCCAACAGCATGGGCGGGACAATACTCAGTACGTCATAGAGGCCCGACCATTATTCTTGAGGCAGTAGCATCGTAAGACCTATGGATATGGCATGCATTCTTTGGCTTGCCAGGTTCTAATAACGATATTAATGTAATACAAGCATCTAATTTGTTTGACAACCTAACACAAGGTATTACTCCTCCTGCTCATTATACAATTCAAGGAAAGAATTATGATGTTGGTTATTATTTAGCCGATGGCATATATCCGAAATGGCCAACGCTTGTTCAAACCATTTCCAAATCCGAAGATAAAAAGAAATAATATTTTGCAATAATGCGAGAAGCTTGTCGAAAAGATGTGGAGCGAGCGTTTGGTGTTCTCCAGTCAAGATTTGCTATAATCAAGGGCCCTGCACGTTTTTGGGATAAACGAACTTTGCATGATATCATGACCACTTGCATAATAATGCACAACATGATTATTGAGGATGAACGTGATGAGCAAGAAGATATTGTCGTTTCTACTCCACCATCAATTTCAAATGTTGAAGAATGTCGAACGGTTCCGACAATTCCTGACCCGGCATAAGAAATTCAAAGACAAAGAAGCACACTTCGCACTTCGAAATGCATTAATTGAACATTTGTGAGAGAAACACGGCAATGAAGTGATGTAACTTTTTTTATTAAAGTTTCGATGTAATTCTAAGTTAATGTGTTTTATTTCCGTTTAATTTTCAATGTATTATCATTTCTAATTACTTGTTTTTCAATTTTATATTTCGATATTAGTCTTATTTTGAAGGTATCGACGAGACATTTCTCATGATATTATTTTTATTAAAAAAATATTTAATATATATATATAAGTTATAATATATATATAATATAATTTATTATGTATATATATATATATATCTTACTAGTAAATATATATAGATTTAAGTAAAGTAACAAAAAAATAATGTACACTCAATTGGAATAATTAAAGGTGTTGTTAAGCGAGAGTGAGGGGTTAAATTCGTCATTTTTTGGAGCTAGTAATATAAGGTTGCCTGCAAATTTAGAGAGAGAAATCTCCAAATTTTTGCAGCCTCAAACCCAGTTTTGGCACGCTCACCACGGTCGCGTTACCAGCACTCTATAATTTGCTGCTTGGGTTGGATCCCAGAAAGGGCTGGCAAATGCAGTTATGGAGGACGGTTGGAGTCACTCTAAAACGCTTCCAAAATTTGTGTATACATGCCCCACATTAATTCACCAATCAAACCCGACCTCTCAACCCCGTCCCCGTGTTCCTTGTTTTGGTTGCCATTGTCGTCATTTCTCTCCACAAAGCACCGGGGCGTGGAGGTGGGGGTGGGGGTGGGGGTGGGGGCTTCTAATTAGTCATTCCTCTCAAATCTCATGTTCACGTTTTCACTTTTATCATTAGAAGCAATGTTTTTCTTTTTATTATAGATCATATTTTTGGCCAAATAACAACAATCCGGAACAAAAATATCCCCCAACTATTTTCCCCATAAAAATCCAATATTTGAAAGGTTTTTCTATAAGGCTAATTGCTCAAGTTGCAGGATTTGATTGTCGGGGATCTGCTCTTCGACAGTGATAATTTTATCTTTTATATGCCTTCTTTCTTTTGCTTCTTTCATAAAAAAATTTCATTTCTTATATTTCATATATATTTTTTAAAATTCATATGAAATGAGCTTCTGATTTATAAGAATCCAAATGGATTTCGGGATATTACTAACAAGAAATCTAGATAACCTTTTACCTGTAGAAATATTTTTTTTGGAGGTACTTCACATATACATGAGTGCTTAAGTAAGACTAACAGTAACCAAATTAAATTGGAATATTCTTTCATATTCACTGTAATAACATAGCACATCACAATCAAGTCACTTGGAGGTATGATAGTGAATAATCTTTCATATTCACTATAAAAGTTAACTGGTTTAAAAATTCACTTTATAAATAGTTATAGTAAAAAAAATCCTTGTTGAACTTTTAATAAATAGCTATATATAAAATCTATATTATCAATTTGGTAGAAAATATACCTCGGTAAATAATATTCACAGCAAGGCATGGGCATAACACTAGTATATAAATAATCAAAAGTATCAATTCTTCTAGAATAAAGAAATTATTAGCTAACTTATCAAATATATACAATTTATTCAAAAAAGTAATATTTATTTTATATTGTTTTGGCTCTTAGGTGTATTAATAGCTATCTATGTCTAAATCATAACCAAAAGCCAGATACTATAAAATTAAGAGCTTTGCTACAGTGACCCAAAATATGAGACCAACAGGAGGACATGTGAGATGTCCTCCTTCCTATTGCATAATGATCAGCTCATTATGCAATAGGATGATGACACCTCACCTGTCCCCCTGTTGGTCCCATATTTTGGGTCATTGGAGATTTTTTCTAAAATTAAATAATATTAAGAATTTATCAAAAAATCTATCATTATTTTTCTTTTCGGGGAGAAAAATCATACGCGCTAATTTTTTTTTAAATAACCAACTAATAAGTTGTTTATAAAATAAATTGAGTTCTGTTATTAGATTACCAGTTATTTCATTAATATATCAGATTTGGGCCTGATCCAATTGCTCCATGGATCCAGGCTCAGTTCTCACTGACAATGCCACGTCAGATGCCATTCAGAGAGTGGCAACCCCGTAAATAACTGAACAAAGCATAGGTCGGTTGTCTATAAGAACCCGCTCCCGCTTCTTCCGTCTCTCCCGCCATTCGCAAAACGATCCATAAAATATCTCAAAATGGATCAAGAAATCCTCGAAAAAACCAAAGCCCTAGCGATCTCTGGCGATCAAAACGTTCCTTCGTCTCCATCATCCAATCCGTCGAGCTCAAGAACCGCCGCCGCCTCCATCAACCTCAATCCCGATGCTTCTTTGGTCGTTCCCCGACGGCGATCAGGGCTTCCGCCACGTCCTCCTCCATCTCCGGAGACCCGAGATCATAAGAATGCCTTCAATTGGAGCTTGAGATCAAGTAATTGGCTGGTCGATTCGTGTCAGATAGGATCGAATTGGAGAGGACCGCCGCTATCGGCCGATTCAAGTCAGGTTAAAATTCTTGCGCCTTAACCCTAACCATAACCTTAAGCCTAACCCTAACTCTAACCTTAATTTCAGAGTGGACCGGATCGGAGAGGATCCAAGATATCGAATGAATCAAATCGGAGAGGAGGGAAGAGATCGGCTGGTTCGAGTCAGGTGAAACTTCTCCCAGATGAAATCGCTAAGAAGATCGTTAATCAGGTAAAAATCACTTTTTAACTCGTTATTTTCCTTGGTACTTGCTTAGATTCTTGAGATTGTAGTCGATCGAGTGATTTTAGTGTTGAAATTGGCTTATTTTTTCCTGATAATTGTGCTTCTATAAGCTAATGCAGTTACTTTTGAGTATAAATCGCTTAATTAATTATGTAGGAGTTTGATGCTGAAGTTCTTTGAATTAAAGATTCTTGGTTGAACAAATTATAGTCTTGGAAATATATTGTGCCTTTGGTCAAGATACAGAGAGTGTGTGGTGATTTTTGAAATTTTGAGTTTCATCAGATAGGAGTTGTTTCTCTAGAATCCTTATTGTAGAAAAGAACCATTAGGAGCTGTTGGGAATTTAACGCCTAAACCCCTAATGCAACAGAAACGCAGTATAGAGAAAAATACACCAAGATTTACAAGGTTCGGCAACTGTCTACGTCCTCGGGAGCCACACAGTCAATTTCTTATTTAATCTAATAAGAAATTACAAATCAAGAGCAGATCCCTAAACTGAGATCTCTCAAATAAACACTGTAGCTACAGTGTTAATACCCACAATAAAGTCCCCTCTTCTCTTCTCTCTCTCTTCTTAAATCCCCTTTCAAAACACTGTTGAAAAGCTGGGATTAAATGGAAAATCGCTGCTGCGATTTTAGGAGAAAGAACGCTGCTGCGTTTTGAGGGTTTTTCACCGCCGCCAGAGAAAAGTCGGGGAGAAGGAGCAGCGAAACCCTAGGGTTGGGGTTGGCTTTTATAGCCGAAGCATTGACAGGCTGGCGACAGCCTGTCGCCAGCGGTTGCTCGGACGCGGGTGTGGGAGGCCAAAAAACGCGAGCGTGGGGGTGCTGAACGCGGACGTCGGAGTTCTGAACGCGGGGGTCGAGCCGCCAACACGTCGAGGATCGCGTTCGCCAAACGAGGGTCGCGTTCGCCAATTTTGAGCTCAACTGCTCGAGCTCACCATCGCGTTATCCTGGAGCTCGTCGAAGCTCCTCCGTCGTCGGAGGTTGGTATCCACCTCCAACCTAACAATCTCCCACTTGGAGACCAAACCGACGACAACAGGCTATCCCATCAAGCTCCTCTCCTGTGTGGCTCCGTCTTCATCATCTATGCATGAAGACCAACTGAAGTTGCACACAACTCCAGTTTCTGAAAGGTCGCTGCCTTTGTCAACATATTCGCTGGATCCTTTCTTCCTTGGATAATCTGTTGAAATCCTTTGACAACTCGTCGGGCTCTGTATCTTCTGGAACCATTCTACTCCTTTTTCACTCGATACACCCACTTGTTGTGACGTGCCTTCTTCCCCATGAGCAACTTAGCTAGTTCCCATGTCTGGTTGGAGATCAGAGATTTCATCTCTTCTTTCGCAGCAAACTCCCACTTGCTCGCATCTCCACTCTGACAAGCTTCATCAAAGCTTTCAGACTCTCCTCCATCTGTCAGCAACATATAATTCATGTATCTGCTGTTAGGCACAGGAGGAAGTACTTCTCCTTAATATCGGAGCTGGTGCGTCGGGCTTCTGCGCACCATTCTGTCCAACAGTCTCTTCTGGCTGAGGACCTTCTGCATTGGGTTCTTCCGAGAGGTTATCCGGGACATCATCTGCATCTACAAATATTGACTCACTTTCTGAGTCACCGTCATCTGTTTTGTGCATGTCCTTATACATCACCTTCTCGTTGAATATCACATCTCTGTACCTGATCACCTTCTTGTTTTCGTTGTCCCAAATACGGTAGCCGAACTCGTCTTCACCATACCCGATGAATGTGCATTTCTTAGACTTGGGATCAGGCTCATTCCTGCCTTGATCACTTATATGCACATAAGCTACACAACCGAAAACTCTGAGATGTGAGAGGGTTACCTCCTTTTCGCACCATACCTCTTCTGGTATTCTATGCTCCAATGGAACCGATGGACCTCGGTTGATCAAGTAAGCTGCTGTGTTGACTGCTTCTGCCCAGAACTGCTTTGGTAGGCCTGACTGCGTCCGAATGCTTCTGGCTCTTTCTGTCAAGGTTCTATTCATGCGCTCAGCCACACCATTGTGCTGAGGCGTGCCGGGCACGGTCCTCTCCATTCTGATACCGTGCTCATAGCAGAACTTCTTGAATCTGGTGTCTTCATACTCACCACCATTGTCTGTTCTGAGTTTCTTTACCCTCAAACCGGTCTCATTCTCGACCATGGCTTTCCATCTTCTGAAAGCCTCAAACACTTCTGACTTTTTCTTCAGAAAGTAGACCCACACTTTCCGAGAGTGATCATCAATAAAAGTCACGAAGTAGTGTTTCCCACCAATCGACGTGGTGGTTGTTGGTCCCCAAACATCTGAGTGAACAAGCTCCAGCTTCTGCTTCCTGGGGGGTCTGCTACTTGTCTGAAAGCTAACTCTCTTCTGCTTTCCAACTAGGCATTCTTCACACATATCAATCTCTACTGATTGTAAACCTGGGAGTTTTCCTTTTGTGTGCATAATCTTCATCCCCTTTTCACTCATATGACCGAGTCTCTGGTGCCACAGCTTTGAAGTCTAATTGCCTGCTGTAACTGAGATTGAACAACGTGCACCTGTTGTCATATACATGGTACCGGTCTTCCTGCCTCTGGCAATCGTCATTGCGCCTTTCGAAATCCTCCAGTCATCGCCATGGAAAGTCGTCGTATAGCCTTCACTAGCCAGCTGTCTTACTGAGATTAAGTTCCTCTTCAGGTCGGGAATATACCTGACATCCTTCAGCTCCCATACTGACCCATTCAGCTTAATCTTCACTACACCTTTGCCAATAATGGCACATGCTTGATCGTCACCAAGATATACATTTCCAAGGTTTCCGGGGATATACTTCTCGAGGAATTCTTTCTGAGAAGTAGCATGAAATGATGCTCCCGAGTCCAACACCCAAGAGTCCTCCTTGCTCTCCAAAAAGCATATCAGCGCATCATCTCCTCCTGAGGTGGAAGCAACGTTCACATCTGCATTTGCCTCCCACTCCTCCCGTGCACTCCTGCACTGATTCTTGTAGTGCTCGGTTTTCCCGCATTTCCAACACTCGATAGCCTTCGAACTGTTGGGATTTTTGGATTTGGATCTCCTATCATCTGATCCATTTCCTCCGGTTGAACTTCTACCTCTTGACTCTGTATGTAATACTGAAGAGGTTGTAGCTTCACCCGACTCTCTCCGTCGGATCTCCTCACTGAGAACCAGATCACGAACGTCGTCGAACTTCAACTTTTTCTTTCCCGACGAGCTACTCACTGCCGTGACTGTAGCGTTCCAACTCTCTGGTAGGGAAGACAAAAGGATCAACTCTCGAACTTCCTCATCAAACTCAATATCAACTGAACTCAATTGGGTCGTGACTGTATTGAGTTCATTGAGATGATGTGCTACCGATGCACCTTCCGCCATTCGCAGATTAAACAACCGCCTCATCAAATGGACTTTATTTGAGGCTGATGGCTTCTCATACATATTTGAGAGTGCTGCCATAAGACCCGCCGTGGTCTTTTCCTTTGCAATGTTAAAAGCAACATTACGGGTTAACGTCAAACGAATAACCCCGAGGGCTTTTCTGCCCAGAAGATTCCAATCTTCTTCCTTCATACCCTCCGGCTTCTTCCCCGAGAGTGGTTGATACAGATTTTTCTGATACAAATAATCCTCTATCTGTATTTTCCAGAATCCGAAATCTGATCCATCAAACTTCTCTATTCTCACCTTTCCCTCATCTGCGGCCATGGCTCCCACTTGAATCTGACTTCCTTTAGATCGTTTCACGCTCTGATACCAGTTGTTGGGAATTTAACGCCTAAACCCCTAATGCAACAGAAACACAGTATAGAGAAAAATACACCAAGATTTACGAGGTTCGGCAACTACCTACGTCCTCGGGAGCCACACAGTCAATTTCTTATTTAATCTAATAAGAAATTACAAATCAAGAGCAGATCCCTAAACTGAGATCTCTCAAATAAACACTGTAGCTACAGTGTTAATACCCACAATAAAGTCCCCTCTTCTCTTCTCTCTCTCTCTTCTTAAATTAACTTGGGCGATTCTTGGAGACATTTCTGTTGATTAAATTCTTTAAAATTACATGCTGTAAGCGGTTATTTGAGACGGAAGTGTTGAAAGCTTTTGGAGTGAAGGACGAGGTTAAGCAGTTATGCAGGGAGTAGTCTAGAGGTGCGTAGTTGGACTTGTCATGCTTGGTTTTATTTCTTGAAGTTCATTTTGTAGGCTGAAAGTCCTAAATCAAAGAGGATGAGTTTGACGTTGCAAGTGAGAAACATCCTCCCTAGCAAAGTATTAGGCTAGTATCAGGATAATGAAGACTAACCAAGTCATGAGGCCAAAGCTCCGTACTCGATTCACAAGACCAAGTTGATTGACCATAAAGAGGATTTCACAATAATTACATTGAAATTTTGATATGCATTAATCACCATAAAATACTATGTTTATGAATATATGATTGTAAACATCTTGATGCCACTGTTTTGTTTCTGTTTTGATATATTTACATGTTTATGCTCTTAATGCATTGTGCTTCCTGTATATTCGGTTTGAAATGTCAATGTTTTGTTTTCCTTTTGGTGTTTTTAAATGTTAAATGTGTCTGTATTCAATCATTATGGGTCAATATGCTCCCAATACTTTGTGCTTAATTTGATTTGAAATGATAGGTGGAATTCTACTTCAGTGATATCAACCTTGTTACTACAGAACTATTGAGGAAATTCATCAATATAGATCGTGACGGATTTGGTAATTCTCTGATGTTAGCCAATTTTCAACAATTCACTATCTTCGCCATGTGCTTTATCCCGTTTAGTTATGGTATATTGCATGAGTTCCTCAAACTTTCATGCTTTGTGTACTTTAGATGGTTTTGATGTATCTGTTAATTTATTGATTTCCAAATATTCGTGTTCATGTATCCTGCATATGACACAGACAAAAAAAAAATTCTAGCCAAATCCAATAGACCATTGGAACTAGATTAGTGTGATAAATTTCTTTATCATATTCTTATCGACCCTGCAAGTGAAGTCTGGTCTTATGACGAAATTGACAGTGAAGCATATTATGATGCTTATAAATTGGTTGCAAAGAGTTGGTTTATATGTTTCTACCTTCCCCTGACATTGTATTGTTATCTCAAAACTGGTTTCTCAATATAATTATAATAAACATTGAACAATAATTTTAGGGGGTGTTTGGTTGCACAATTTTATAGAAAAGTTTTCTTAAAATGTATGACAATGGTAATTCTGTAATTAAAAAATTTCTATAGATTTCCGTAAACTGTGTTTGGTTCAAAAAAAAATTACAGAAATGTTTTCTGTAAAGTGTAAAAAAGTATCAAAATTTTTAGAAATCAATTTCCTCTTAAAATGGACAGAAATCACCCAGAAATCTAACACCACATTGAAAATTTTCTATAAAGTTGATACTTTTCTAGAAATTTAGGGGGTGTTTGGTTCAATTTCTACAAATTATAGGAAATCTTGCTATTTTTTATAAAGTTATGGGCCATTTTCTTGTTTTGAACCAAACAAGCAAAGTAAAAAAAACAAGTAAATTGGTGTTGGGACAAACCCGGGGCCCAATAGAGCAGAATCGCAGCAATAGTAGAGCAAAAGTAGAGATAAAATGTTGGACACACAGATTTACGTGGTTCGGCACTTGATTGCCTACGTCCACGGGCAAGGATAGAAGAATTCACTAATTGCCTACGTCCACGGGCAAGGATAGAAGAATTCACTATGAGGAGAAAACTCTGGAGTTACAAACTCTCACTCTTTTCAAGGAGAAACTCTCTCTATTTTTTTTCCTCTCTCACTCTTCTATATAAGAAGTTGTTTCTGGGATGAGTTTTTCCTTAAGGATCTGGAGCCTATTTATAGGATTTGGAAAAATACTATGCACAATAAAATATTAATATTTTACTATAGCAGTAGGCTCCACCATTTTGTTTTCTTTTTCAATTGTCAAAAGGTGGGTGCTCTTGTCAAAAATGTGAGGCTGCTTTCGATGATGGTAGGTGCCTGACAATCTCCCACTTGAAGATTTGATTGAGCATTAATCATATCTTCACATCATCTTTCTATCTTGCCATCTTCATGTTGCTTACGTCTCCGTCAGGCCACACGAGGATCAACACCAAATAAATTTGTCGGTTTGAACTGGTTTTGTCAAAAATCAGCTAGGTTGTCTTTGGTGTGAATTTTCTGCATATCCACTGTTCCTTCTTCCACTTTCTCATGAACAAAGTGGTACTGAACTCGAATGTGTTTGGTCTTTGAATGAAAGGCTGGATTTCTTGCCAAATGCAAAGCACTCTGACTGTCACAAAATAGAGAAATCTTCTTTTGTTCATAGCCGAGTTCCTCCAGCACCATCTTCAACCACATCGCTTCTTTACTAGCTTGTGTAGCTGCTACATATTCTGCTTCTGTTGTTGAAGTAGCCACAACTGACTGCAGTTTTGAAACCCAGCTTACAGCTCCGTCAGCAAGTGCAAACACATAACCTGTGGTGGATTTGCTATTATCACGATCACCTGCATAATCAGAATCAACATATCCACTGACAATAAAATCAGATCCCCCATAACATAATGCAACATTTGAGGTTCCTTGAATGTATCTTAGAACCCTCTTTACAGCATTCCAATGCTCTTTACCAGGATTCGCCATGTATCGACTAACCACTCCTACTGCTTGTGCAATGTCTGGTCTTGTACAAATCATCGCGAACATTAAGCTTCCCACTGCTGATGCATACGGTACTCGAGACATCTCCATCATCTCTTCTTCACTGCTAGGACTCATACTGGAGGATAACTTAAAATTAACAGGAAGTGGGGTAGCAATTGACTTACAATCTTGCATGTTAAAACGCCGCAAGATTTTCTTTAAATAATTCTTTTGAGAAAGCCAAATCTTCCTATTAACTCTGTCTCGGTAAATTTGCATCCCTAGAATCTTGTTTGCAGATCCTAAATCCTTCATTTCAAATTCCCTAGCCAACTGAGCCTTTAATTCTTTGATACGATCTTTGTTGGGGCCTGCAACCAACATGTCGTCAACATACAACAATAAGATAACAAAGTTATTTTCACCAAACCTCTTGAAATATGCACAAGGGTCTGAATTAAGTCTGTTGTATCCAAGGCTCATGATGAATGAATCAAATCTCTTGTACCAACACCTCGGCGCCTGCTTTAGACCGTACAGAGATTTGTTCAATCTGCAAACCAAGTTCTCTTTTCCTTTTTCTTCAAAACCTTCTGGTTGGAGCATGTAAATTTTTTCTTCAAGATCTCTATGAAGAAATGTTGTTTTCACATCTAGCTATTCTAGATGTAGGTCAAATATAACGCTCATAGCCAGGACAATTCGGACTGTTGTTAGTCGAACTACAGGAGAAAATATTTCATTAAAATCAATACCTTCTTTCTGAGCATATCCTTTTACCACCAATCTATATTTCATTAAAATCAATACCTTCTTTCTGAGCATATCCTTTTACCACCAATCTAGCACGATACCGCTTCACTTGATCATCGCCATTTCGCTTGATCTTTTAGACCCATTTGTTTCCAATGGTCTTTCTTCCTTGCGGCAGTGACACAAGTTTCCAAGTCTTGTTCTTATGGAGAGCTTCAATTTCTTCCTGCATTGTTACCATCCACAAAGATGCATCTGTGCCATTTATAGCTTCATGAAAAGTTGATGGCTCTTCATCTTCTGTTAGAAGACAGTATGCGACATTACTCTCCGTAATATACTCCGAGTGTTAAGTCGGTGGTCTTCTCTCACGAGTTGACCTTCGAACTTCTGGAGTCTCGGCCTCGACTGGTTCTTGTACATCATGCTCCGGTGTCACTTCAGAAGAATTCAGATTATCTTCTACCTGCACAGCTACAGTCTCTGAGTCCTTCCTCGAACTGCTTTCTTTCTCTTCACTTTGTAGTTGGTTCTCTACAAAGATAACATCTCTGCTGATGATAACCTTGCGGGCAGTGGGATCCCACAGGCGATACCCCTTTACTCCATCAGCATACCCCAAGAATATGTATTTTCTGGATTTTGAATCCAGCTTTGTAATTTCTTGGGTATTGTACATTACGTACACTGGACTTCCAAATATATGGAGGTTGGAATAATCAGCTGACTTGCCAGTCCACATCTCCATCGGCGTCTTCAATTGTATTGCACTTGATGGAGATCGATTCACCACATAACAGGCGGTTTTTACTGCTTCCGCCCAAAAGACTTTTTCCAGATTTGCAGTAGCCAACATAGCTCTTGTTCTTTCCAACAGAGTTCTGTTCATCCGCTCCGCCACTCCATTTTGTTGAGGAGTATAAGCCGTACTGAATTGTCTTTTGATGCCTTCATGCTTGCAGAATGCTAGGAATTCACCGTCTGTGTATTCTCCTCCATTATCTGACCTTAAGCACTTGATCTTCTTCTCAGATTTAAGCTCGACCCGCGCTTTGTAGGCTTTAAAGACTGAGAACACATCCGCCTTCTTCTTGATAGGATACATCCAACATCTCCTGGAGTAATCATCAATAAAGGACACAAAGTACTTTGCTCCTAAGGATGTAACTGGTGCTTGCCATACATCAGAATGAACCAGTTCCAAAATAGCCTTGCTTCTAGATACATCAGAATGAACCAGTTCCAAAATAGCCTTGCTTCTAGAACTCGATGTGTTGAACTTCAGTCGATGCTGCTTGCTTGTAACACAATGCTCGAACTTCAGTCGATGCTGCTTGCTTGTAACACAATGCTCGCAAAATGGAAGAGCTACCGAATTAAGTCCAAGAAGCAGTTTCTGATCGGAGAGAACCTTCAAGCCTCGTTCTGACATGTGGCCTAGCTTACGATGCCACATCATGGTTTGTTCTTCTCCACGGCTGGTTGATGCCACACATGAATCAGCTTCCTGCAGAGTCTCTCCCTTGAGCATGTACAGATTTGCAGCTATCTTTTCTCCTTTTATCACCACAAGCGCCCCTCTAATAATCTTCATGACTCCATTTTCTATATGAGTCTTGCACCCGAGCTCATCTAATTGTCCCAAAGACAATAGATTCTTCTTCAAACCCTTCACATGTCGCACATCTTGAATGGTGCGTATTATACCATCAAACATTTTGATTTTGATAGTACCAATACCGCAAATCTCCAAGGCATGATCATTCCCCATGAATACAGATCCTCCTGAGATAGGTTCATATTTGTGAAACCAATCTCTCCGAGAGGTCATGTGCCAAGAGGCTGCTGAATCTAGAAGCCAGACATCAGCAAACTTCTTTCTGCCTTCATCAACAGTGGTTGCTTCACTGAATAGAATTTCACCATTCTCTGACGTGCTGACAACGCATCCTTGAGATGTTGATGGCTCTGAAGACTTTTTATCTCCACTCTTCTTGTTATGCCAACACTCCGATTTGACGTGTCCTCTTTTGCCACAGTTGTAGCATTTGATATTCTTCTTACTTCTTGATTTGGATCTACCATGGGTATGACTCCCACTGGAGCCACGTTCCGTTGATCTTCCTCTCGTCACCGACAAGGCCTCCGCTTGCTGCGAACTTGTCTGCCTGTCTTCCTTGTTCTTGCGCCGATTTTCTTCCTCCAGAACAGCGGCTGCAACATCGTCGAAGACTAGATTGTCCGTGAGGACGTTGTTCGTCAGGTTGATGATGAGTTGATCATACGAGTTAGGTAGACTCTGAAGTAGAAGTTCTGCACGTTCATTCGCACCAACTGTATATCCCAACGTTGTGAGTTGGGAGAACAGTGTGTTTAGGGTGTTGATGTGGTCGGTCATCGATGTAAATTCCGTCATCCTTAGAGTGTAAAATCTCCTTTTTAAGAAGATTTTATTGTGCATGGATTTCGCCTCATATAGCTTTGTTAGAGTATCCCAGATCTCCTTTGCTGTCTTCTTTTCCTCTATGCTTGACAGCACCCCGTCTGCTAATGCCAGATGGAGATTTGCAATAGCATTTTCGTCCATCTCGTTCCACTTCTTATCATCTGTGATGTCGTCCGGCCTTGCACCGATGGCCGCCAGGCAATTATCTTTTCTCAAGATAGCCTTTATCTTCAACTTCCACAGTGAGAAATTACTCCCGTCGAATTTCTCGATCTTGAACTTCGCCGCCATTGCTTCTACCATGAACAGTAACTTCTTACTATTTCACGTAAATAGTACTGTATTTATGAACAGTAACCGTATCCGTAAATAGTACCGTACTTATGAATAGTACCGTATTTGTGAACAGTATCGTACTCGTGAATAGTACCCGTCACCTCCAAAGGGTAAATGATAACCTAACTTATTTTCTGATGTGGAGGATCCACCTTTGGTGGCAGCCACAGAGCATACGATAAGTAGATATATACAAGTACCCTAAGTTGGCTCTGATACCACTTGTTGGAACAAAACCGGGGCCCAATAGAGCAGGGTCGCATAGAGATAAAATGTTAGACACACAGATTTACGTGGTTCGGCACTTGATTGCCTACGTCCACGGGCAAAGATAGAAGAATTCACTATGAGGAGAAAACTCTGGAGTTACAAACTCTCTCTCTTTTCAAGGAGAAACTCTCTCTATTTTTTTTCTCTCTCACTCTTCTATATAAGTTATTTCTGGGATGAGATTTTCCTTAAGGATCTGGAGCCTATTTATAGGATTTGGAAAAATACTATGCACAATAAAATATTAATATTTTACTGTAGCAGTAGGCTCCACCATTTTGTTTTCTTTTTCAATTGTCAAAAGGTGGGTGCTCTTGTCAAAAATGTGAGGCTGCTTTCGGTGATGGTAGGTGCCTGACAATTGGTACTTTTTAACTTCTCAAAACTTTTCCTATAATTTTTTTTAAGAAATACATGGAAATCATATTTTGGGTGGAAAACATTTCCTATAATTTGTAGAAATTGAACCAAACACCCCCTCAAAGCGGAGATGACATTTAAAGTATAATAATAACATCATAAAGTTGACTATACTGGCTTTTGACATGTCTTTTTTCTGTGCAGTGCCAATATCAGTTGTTGCGTCGTTTAAGAAGATCAGGGATTTAGTCACCAAATATTCTCACAACAAGAATTCAGTCACCAAACATTTGCTTGCTTATGCTCTTCAGTCATCATCACAATTGGTAAGTATCTCTGTTGGCTTTGGAGTTCAGAGAACTTCGTTCTCATCATACATCTTGTTCCTTCTGTGCTGTCGCAGTCTCTCCTCCCTGGGTCTTGTTCTGTGCCTTTAAAAGTGACAGGCATGCTATATTTGGCTATCATATGATAAACTTCTAATCATGTCAATCTTTGTCATAATTTTGATGTTATTAACTTATAGGTTGTTAGTAAAAATGGACAGAAGGTTAGAAGGAAGCATGGTATCAATGATTTATACGTGAAAGAATTGCAGGTTACATTCATTCCCCTTCATATGGGTGTTATGTTATCCTCTACTTTTATCCTCCCGATATGGGACTCTGCGATACATGTTTGTTCTTTCTTGTAGTCTCGTATTATTGTTGCTGAAGATTTCCCACCCCCCATGGCTCGTTATGTGCATCTTATGAAATTTTTTTGCACTGCTGGAAGGTACAGGAGATAGTGCTGACAATACTTTTACCTCTTAATTTGTTTCTTCTGTGACTATTAAGGGTTAAAATGACCGTGTTTCAGAGTGAAAAGCATTCGTACCTGCTACCCACCCACAGATCCAGTTATAGCTAAGATATCAGAAAAACCAGGCATTCACCTTCGAAGTAAGGTATGTTACTGTTCTTCTATCCGGCTGATTTGTGCCCCAAACATTCTGAATATTTTGAGGGATCTGTTAACTCTTCTCTACGTAGTTTTTTGAGTTCTTTTGTGGAATTTCAACTCTTAGTTGTTATTTTATTGATCCAGGTGTGCATTTCAGTTAGCATTACAAGGGGGATCCCTTATAGTTCGATCCAATGTTTGAAGCATTAGTCAGATACTTGTATGGGTCAGCCACATAATATCGGATTGTAAGCATGTTGGTCACATTCTATTGAAACCATTGGCACAGTAGATAATGGCCAATAATGACAAATATACATTGATATTGTCTCATAATGACTAGTAGAAGAGGGCATATGATATTTTAAAGTATCAAAATGTTTATTTTCCAGTGTTGGTATTGGGAAAAAGAAGAATTAACAGTGAAGCTCAGCTTGTGATTAAACTAATCTATTCTATGTGATGATACTTCCGTTTTGAAAATGTTGAAACCCCTGAAGCTCCATATGCCAATAATAAAAAAAGGGGAATCAACCATGACTTGTACTGAGATTTCAAACCTTGGTCTAATCTTTCTATGGATGAAATTTTATGCACATGAAAAGTTTCCTCATGTAATGTACTCTTACAAGATGTCATCCTTTATCAATAATATAAAACATGTTTAACAATATAAAACATGTTTATATATAGAATTCTGATGTCCTGTGACCCATAAACAATATATTAGGAATAACTGAGTTATATAAATGAATATGTTAACTAACAGAGTTAATCTCTTAACTAACAGTACATTATACGTAATGAATATTGACCCTGAGTTGTTATGCGAGTGTATCCTATCTCATTCCTACTCAAATTCAGTAGAATTGGAAAAGAGAGGCGCCCGGTTTCTGCTCAATCTTTCTTTCCTTAGTTGATCCTCTCAAGTGTTGTCCTGGATTTCTTTATTCACTAGTTACAGGAGTCCCCTACCAAAAAGACTAAACTCAGTATACACTAAAATGTAAGATACTCTATAGCAATGTTTGTCGAGTTCTCGTGTTTAAATTCTCCTTATCATAGCATTTACAAGCTAAATTGGGCTTCTCAATTCTTACCTTAGATATCTAGCTGAAAGTTTTTTAAAGACAAAATACTAATGTAGGGTTGTCAGTTACCTGGATCTGGATTGGATGCCACCTTTTCCATGTACCGTGAAAGATTTTCTGCAGTGGCAAGAATTTCAATTATTCTATGGAATCTTCAAAACAAATGGAAAACGGAAAAAAAGGGCGGGACGCGTTGTCAAATACTAATGGCTAGTTGGTGTTGGGAATTTAACGCCTAAACCCCTAATACAACAGAAACGCAGTATAGAGAAAAGTACACAAAGATTTAACGAGGTTCGGCAACTGCCTACGTCCTCGGGAGCCACACAGATAATTTCTTATTAATCAAACAAGAAATTACAATTATAAGAGCAGATCAAAAATGAGATCTCTCAATTAAACACTGTAGCTCCAGTGTTAATAATTAAAGGGTATGAACCCTTTCAATTCTCACTTGAGAATAAATGAATACCCCACTATAAATACACCCTCTTTAATGATCTCTCTCTCCTCTTAAATCCCCTCACACCGGAGATTTATCACAAATCGCTGCTGCGATTTTGGGCAGTTCGCCGCCGCCGCCAGAGAAGAAATCGGAGAAGGGGGAAGCTCTACTGAAACCCTAGGTCGACGGGGGAGGGGTTTTATAGACGGAAATGACAGGCTGGCGACAGCTGTCGCCAGCACGCGAGACGGTCCTTCTTTGACGCCAAGTTACGCAGGCCCCGAACGCAAGGTCGGACCCCCCAAACGCAGAGCTCCGCCATCGCCAAACGCGGCTTAGCTCGCCCAAACCAGAGCTCGCCATCCGCAAACGCAGAGCTGAGCTCCGCCGGCGACCATCGACTTCTCACCTGGGCTACGCCTGCGTCCGACATCGAGCTGTCGTGAGTCGTCGGAGCTCCTCGTCGCCGCGCGAGAACGGTTGTTTCCACCCACTTCTAACAATCTCCCACTTGGAGATCAAACCGCCGTCAATCAGGCTATCTCATCAAGCTCCTCTCCTGTGTGGCTCCGCCCTCATCATCTATGCATGAAGGCCAACTGAAGTTGCGCACAACTCCAGTTTCTGAACTGTCACCGTCTTTGTTAACATGTCTGCTGGATTCTTACTTCCTGGAATCTTTTCCAGTTTCAACACGTCATCTTCCAACAGGGATCTGATGAAGTGGTACCGAAGCGCAATATGCTTCGTTCTAGAATGAAATGCTGAATTTTTCGCCAAGTGTATCGCACTCTGGCTATCACTGTGCAAAACATTCTTCTCCTGTTTGAATCCCAGCTCTGTCAACAAACCTTGAAGCCATATCATCTCTTTACTGGCTTCAGTCACTGCAACATACTCAGCTTCTGTAGTGGATAGGGTAACGATCTTCTGTACCTGTGACATCCAACTAACAGCTGTAGTTCCAACGGTGAATACATAGCCGGTGGTGCTTCTTCGGTGATCAACTTCGCCGCCGAAGTCTGCATCTACGTACCCTTGCACTTCTACCTCTCCCTTACCAAAGTGCAAACACTTCTGTGTGGTGCCTCGTAGATATCTCAGAATCCACTTGACCGCTTCCCAATGAGCTTTTCCTGGATTCGACATAAACCGGCTGACCACTCCCACTGTATGGCCAATGTCTGGTCTCGTACAGACCATAGCGTACATCAAGCTTCCGATAGCTGAGGCGTAAGGTACCTGAGCCATACTCTCTTTCTCTTCTTCTGACTGAGGAGACTGATCCTTCGATAAGCGAAAATGACTGGCCAAGGGTGTGCTCACAGGCTTGGCGTCGCCCATGTTGAATCTCTGCAAAACACGGTTGATGTACTCCGTCTGAGATAACTGCAAGAGACCTCTCTTCTTATCTCTCGTGATTTGCATTCCAAGGATCTTCTTCGCTGGACCCAAGTCCTTCATGTCAAACTCCTTTGACAGCTGCTGCTTCAAACTCTTGATATCCTCCATATCTGCTCCTGCAACCAACATATCATCAACATACAGCAGTAGGATGATATAGCTGGACTGATATCTTTTGAAGTAGCAACAGTGGTCGGCGTTGCACTTCTGGAAACCTTCCTTGTGCATGAAGCCGTCAAACTTCTTGTACCACTGTCTTGGGGCTTGTTTCAGGCCATACAAGCTCTTCTTGAGTCTGCACACCAGGTTCTTTTTCTTCTTTTCTTCTGAGAAACCTTCTGGCTGGTGCATGTATATCTCCTCTTCTAGATCTCCGTGAAGAAACGCCGTCTTCACGTCTAACTGCTCGAGATGAAGATCTTCAATTGCTACAATACTCATCACGGTCCTGATAGTATTTAGCTTCACCACGGGAGCGAAAATATCGGTGTAGTCAATTCCTTCCTTCTGCTGGAAACCTTTGACAACTAGCCGGGCTTTATATCTTCTGGAACCATCCTGCTCCTCTTTCACCCGGTACACCCATTTGTTGTGGAGTGCCTTCTTACCCGTGGGCAACTCAGCTAGTTCCCACGTCTGGTTTGATATGAGAGACTTCATCTCATCTTTCATTGCAAGCTCCCACTTGCTCGCATCTCCACACTGACAAGCTTCATCAAAGCTTTCAGGCTCCCCACCATCTGTCAACAACAGATAGTTCATGTATCTCCTGTTGGGTACAGGAGGACGAGAAGATCTTCTTAATATCGGAGCTGGTGCGTCGGGCTCCTGCGCACCATCTTGTCCAACAGGCTCTTCTTGCTGAGGACCCTCTGCATTGGGTTCTTCCGAGAGGTTACTCGGGACATCATCTGCATCTACAAATATTGACTCGCTCTCTGAGTCATCTGTCTT
The DNA here is from genome assembly GCF_001876935.1 of Asparagus officinalis. NCBI lineage: Eukaryota > Viridiplantae > Streptophyta > Magnoliopsida > Asparagales > Asparagaceae > Asparagus > Asparagus officinalis. The sequence continues at coordinate 9,123,045 of NC_033795.1, read as the reverse complement.
GTGCATGTCCTTGTACATCACCTTCTCGTTGAATATCACATCTCTGCTCCGGATCACCTTCTTGTTTTCGTTGTCCCAAATGCGGTAGCCGAACTCATCTTCACCATAGCCGATGAAAGTGCATTTCTTTGACTTGGGATCAAGCTTATTCCTGCCTTGATCACTAATATGCACGTAAGCTACACAACCGAAAACTTTAAGATGTGAGAGTTTTACCTCCTTTCCGCACCATACCTCCTCTGGTATTCTGTGCTCCAATGGAACCGATGGACCTCGGTTGATCAAGTAAGCTGCTGTGTTGACCGCTTCTGCCCAGAACTGCTTCGGTAGGCCTGACTGTACTCGAATGCTTCTGGCTCTCTCCGTCAACGTTCGGTTCATTCGCTCAGCTACTCCATTTTGCTGAGGCGTGCCGGGCACGGTTCTCTCCATTCTGATCCCGTGCTCATAGCAGAACTTCTTGAATCCGGTGTCTTCATACTCACCGCCATTGTCGGTCCTGAGCTTCTTTATTCTCAGACCGGTCTCATTCTCGACCATGGCTTTCCATCTTCTGAAAGCCTCAAACACTTCTGACTTATGTTTCAGAAAGTAGACCCATACTTTCCGAGTGTGATCATCGATAAAAGTCACGAAGTAGTGTTTCCCACCAATCGACGCAGTGGTGGTTGGTCCCCAAACATCTGAGTGAACGAGCTCTAGCTTCTGCTTCCTGGGGGTTCTGCCACTTGTCTGAAAGCTGACTCTCTTCTGCTTTCCAAGTATACATTCTTCACACATATCCATCTCCACTGACTGCAGTCCTGGGAGTTTTCCCTTTGTGTGCATGATTTTCATCCCCTTTTCACTCATATGACCGAGTCTCTGGTGCCACAGCTTTGAGGTCTCATTGCTAGCTGCAACTGAGATCGAACAATGTGCACCTGCTGTCATATACAGGGTACCAGTCTTCTTGCCTCCGGTAATTGTCATTGCGCCCTTTGAGATCTTCCAATCATCTCCATGGAAGGTTGTGGTGTATCCTTCGCCAGCCAACTGGCCTACGGATATTAAATTCTTTCTCAGGTCGGGAATATGCCTGACATCCTTCAGCTCCCATACTGACCCGTTCAACTTAATTTTCACTACGCCTTTGCCCACAATAGCACATGGTTGATCATCACCAAGATATACGTATCCAAGATTTCCGGGGGTATACTTCTCGAAGAATTCTTTCTGAGAGGTAGCATGGAACGACGCTCCTGAATCTAACACCCAAGATTCCTCCTTGCTCTCCAAAGAGCATATCAATGCGTCGTCTCCTCCTGAGGTGGAAGTGACATTCACCTCTGCCTTCGCTTCCTTCTCCTTCTGTGCGCTCTTGCACTGATTCTTGTAATGCCCGGTCTTTCCACAATTCCAACACTCGATAGCCTTCGAGCTGTTGCTTGGATTCCTTGATTTGGACCTCCTGTCCTTTGATCTACCTCTGTAGTTTGATTTTCCTCGTCCGTTTCCTCTGGTTGAATTTCTACCTCTTGACTCTGTATGCAATACTGAAGAGGTTGTAGCTTCACCCGTCTCTCTCCGTCGGATCTCCTCGCTGAGAACCAAATCACGAACGTCGCCGAACTTCAACTTTTTCTTTCCTGACGAGCTACTCACAGCTGTGACTGTAGCGTTCCAACTCTCTGATAGGGAAGATAAAAGTATCAACGCCCGAACTTCATCATCAAACTCAATCTCAACTGAACTCAATTGGGTTGTAACCGTATTAAGTTCATTGAGTTGTTGTGCTAGAACTCAATTGGGTTGTGACCGTGTTGAGTTCATTGAGGTGTTGTGCTACTGACGCGCCTTCCGCCATTTTCAGATTGAATAACCGCCGCATCAAATGAACTTTGTTCGCGGCTGATGGCTTCTCATACATGTTTGAGAGTGCTGCCATAAGACCTGCCGTAGTCTTCTCCTTCGCTATGTTGAACGCAACATTGCGAGTCAACGTCAATCTGATAACTCCGAGGGCTTATCTATCTAGAAGGTTCCACTCTTCTTCCTTCATAGAATCCGGCTTCTTCCCCGATAGTTGCATTTTCCAGAATCCAAAATCTGATCCATCAAATTTCTCAAGTCTTATTTTCCCTTCATCTGCGGCCATGGCTCCCACTTGAATCTGACTTCCTCTAGATCGTTTCACGCTTTGATACCAGTTGTTGGGAATTTAACGCCTAAACCCCTAATGCAACAGAAACGCAGTATAGAGAAAAGTACACCAAGATTTAACGAGGTTCAGCAACTGCCTACGTCCTCGGGAGCCACACAGATAATTTCTTATTAATCAAACAAAAAATTATAATTATAAGAGCAGATCAAAAATGAGATCTCTCAATTAAACACTGTAGCCACAGTGTTAATAATTAAAGGGTATGAACCCTTTCAATTCTCACTTGAGAATAAATGAATACCCCACTATAAATACACCCTCTTTAATGATCTCTCTCTCCTCTTAAATCCCCTCACACCGGAGATTTATCACAAATCGCTGCTGCGATTTTGGGCAGTTCGCCGCCGCCGCCAGAGAAGAAATCGGAGAAGGGGGAAGCTCTACTGAAACCCTAGGTCGACGGGGGAGGGGTTTTATAGACCATCTCTGCTCCTGATCACCTTCTTGTTTTCGTTGTCCCAAATGCGGTAGCCGAACTCATCTTCACCATAGCCGATGAAAGTGCATTTCTTTGACTTGGGATCAAGCTTATTCCTGCCTTGATCACTAATATGCACGTAAGCTACACAACCGAAAACTTTAAGATGTGAGTCTTACCTCCTTTCCGCACCATACCTCCTCTGGTATTCTGTGCTCCAATGGAACCGACGGACCTCGGTTGATCAAGTAAGCTGCTGTGTTGACCGCTTCTGCCCAGAACTGCTTCGGTAGGCCTGACTGTACCCGAATGCTTCTGGCTCTCTCTGTCAACGTTCGGTTCATCCGCTTAGCTACACTATTTTGCTGAGGCGTGCCGGGCACGGTTCTCTCCATTCTGATCCCGTGCTCATAACAGAACTTCTTGAATCCGGTGTCTTCATATTCACCGTCATTATCGGTCCTGAGCTTCTTTATTCTCAGACCGGTCTCATTCTCGACCATAGCTTTCCATCTCCTGAAAGCCTCAAATACTTCTGACTTATGCCTCAAAAAGTAGACCCATACTTTCCGAGAGTGATCATCGATAAAAGTCACGAAGTAGTGTTTTTCACCAATGGACGCGGTGGTTGTTGGTCCCCAAACATATGAGTGAACGAGCTCTAGCTTCTCTTTCCTGGGGGTTTTGTCACTTGTCTGAAAGCTTACTCTCTTCTGCTTTCCAAGTAGGCATTCTTCACACATATCCATCTCCACTGACTGCAGTCCTAGGAGTTTTCCCTTTGTATGCATGATTTTTATCCCTTTCTCACTCATATGACCGAGTCTTTTGTGCCACAGCTTTGAAGTCTCATTGTCTGCTGCAACTGAGATCAAACAACGTGCACCTGCTGTCATATATAGGGTACCAGTCTTTCTGCCTCGGGCAATTGTCATTGCGCCCTTTGAGATCTTCCAATCATCTCCATGGAAGGTCGTGGTATATCCTTCGCCAGCCAACTGGCCTACGGATATTAAATTCTTTCTCAGGTCGGGAATATGCCTGACATCCTTCAGCTCCCATACAGACCCGTTCAACTTAATTTTCACCACGTCTTTGCCCACAATAGCACATGGTTGATCATCACCAAGATATACGTATCCAAGATTTCCGGGGGTATACTTCTCGAAGAATTCTTTCTGAGAGGTAGCATGGAACGACGCTCCTGAATCTAACACCCAAGATTCCTCCTTGCTCTCCAAAGAGCATATCAATACGTCGTCTCCTCCTGAGGTGGAGGTGACATTCACCTCTGCCTTCGCCTCCTTCTCCTTCTGTGCACTTTTGCACTGATTCTTATAATGCCCGGTCTTTCCATAATTCCAACACTCGATAGCCTTCGAGCTGTTGCTTGGATTCCTTGATTTGGACCTCCTGTCATTTGATCTACCTCTGTAGTTTGATTTTCCTCGTCCGTTTCCTCTGGTTGAATTTCTACCTCTTGACTCTGTATGCAATACTGAAGAGGTTGTAGCTTCACCCGTCTCTCTCCGTCGGATCTCCTCGCTGAGAACCAAATCACGAACGTCGCCGAACTTCAACTTTTTCTTTCCCGATGAGCTACTCACTGCCGTGACTGTAGCGTTCCAACTCTCTGGTAGGGAAGACAAAAGTATCAACGCCCGAACTTCATCATCAAACTCAATCTCAACTGAACTCAATTGGGTTGTAACCGTATTAAGTTCATTGAGGTGTTGTGCTACTGACGCGCCTTCCGCCATTTTCAGATTGAATAATCGCCACATCAAATAAACTTTGTTCGCGGCTGATGGCTTCTCTGCGTTAGTTTTCCTTCTATGGTTGAACGGCAACATTGCGAGTCAACGTCAATCTGAAAACTCCGAGGGCTTAATCTATCTAGGAAGGTTCACTCTTTCTTCTTCATAAGATCCGGCTTTCTTCCCGATAGTGGGTGATACGATTTTCGATAGCAAGTATCCTCTATTCTTATTTTCCAGAATCCCAAAACTGTCCATCAAAATTTCTCAAGTCTATTTCCAAGTTCTTATTTTCCCTCATCTCGGGGGCCATCTCCACGTTGAAATCATTCTCTAGGATGTTTCACGCTTATAACCGTTTGTTGGAATTTAACGCCTAAACCCTAAATGCAAAGAAACGCAGTATAGAGAGTACACAGATTTAACGAGGTTTTCAGCACTTTGCCTACGTCGCTCGGGGAGCCACACAAATATGTTTTAAATAAGAACAAATTATAATATAAAGAGGCGACAAAATGAGATCTCTCAATTAACCATACCACAGTGTTATAATTTAAAGGGATACCCTCAAAATTCTCATGAGAATAAATGAAACCCCACTAATCACCCTTTAAATGACTCTCCTCCTCTTAATGCCCCTCACCCGGAATTATCACAATCGCTGCTCGATTTTGGGCAGTGCGCCGCCGCCGCCAGAGAGAGGAAACGGAGAAGGGGGAAGCTTACTGAAAACCAGCGACAGGGGAAGGTTTTATAGACGAAATGAAAGGCTGGCGCACCGTCCCCACCAAGCCAACGCGAGCGTCTCTTGGACGCCAATTCGCAGCCCGAACGCAGGGTCGGAACCCCCCCCCAACACAGAGCTCGCCATCGCCAAACGCAGAGCTTGCCATCGCCAAACGCAGAGCTCGTCATCGCCAAACGCAGAGCTCGAGCTCGCCTGCGACCATCGAATCTCACCTGGGCTACGCCTGCGTCGACATCGAGCTCGTCGGAGCTCATCGGAGCTCCTCGTCGCCGGCGGAGGTTTGTTTCCACCCCCAATTCTAACAGTTGGTAGAATCAAGCAGGTGTTTGTAACTTCAAAATATTCCACATTTTAATTATTAATTTATGCCCCCTTATTTTATCTTGGTTTTCTCTTTCTGTCCTTTTGTCTTAACTTTCTTTGAAAGAAATATGCTTTCTGTCCTTGTTAGCATGGTCAGTACTCAGACATCCAAGCACCTACCAGGGGAAAGTGTGTCCGACTGCATTTCAATCCAGATGAGCATATTAGTTAATAGTCACACAACTTTTCTATATAGCGCAGATGCAATCTCTTTTAGATTCCTTGACATATGGAGATTATTTAGCAACGATGTTTCAATTTATGAGTATAGTTCCATTTGTTTAAGGGGTGTCACATGTTAATTTTCTCATGGACGAATTTATGTTTTATACATGTTCATGTATATGTATTGTATGTACATATATATAAATGTCTATTTCTGTTTGTTGTTTCTCTTGTAGTTGCATGCATTTGTGGAATATGAGACTACCGAAGGTGCTCAAAAGGCGGTATGGTGCTTATTACTATTATACATCCAGATTACTGTTTACGAAATTATATCCTCCTTGCTTTCACACTCTAACTACTGCATTTAGTTTTATGTATTAATAGGTGGCTGACCTCAATGAGAACTCGGAAAGTGGGATTAAAGTTTGTTTGTTTCTGGATGTCATGGTACTTATTATTTCATCTCTCTGATTATGCAGCGAGAATATACTCTGTTACTCAGTTATTGTATAACATTCCTCTTTTCCTTCTTGAATTGTTCTAGTCTTCTAAATAATTTTTTGGAACAAACATTAACTTGGAATATAGTTAAAACAAGGGGCAGAACAAGAAAGCAAGGAAAGACAAGAAGTTGATGGTAACAAAGAGACGGAGGTATCAATGTCCGACGAACCAAATCTCGAGCAAGTGGAACATCCTGAACTGCTTCCTGAGGCATCAGATATTCCTGCAGAGTGATCTCTTTGTACCTGGTCTTTGGTTACAAGTATAAAACAATCAACAGCTTCAGCTCCAATTGTACAAAGGGGATCCAACATTGGCGAGGTACATATGATTGAAAATTTATCTTTTTCCTTTACGAAATATCCAACATTGGCGAGGTACATATGATTGAAAATTTATCTTTTTCCTTTACGAAATATACTTCATCTTAAACAGTTGGTTTGAATTTTCATGTAAAGGCTCAAAACAGTTGTATTGGTGGAGCTACTGTGAACTTGCCAACGGTGTATAGTTGTACAGTTTGAAAAGAAATACTATGAATTCTGAGATCTTCTGATACATCCTAATCTGAGATCTTCCGATACATGCAGGTGCACTGATGCACACCTAATCTGATATCTTCTGATACATGCTCTTTTATATTTTCCCTTGTCTTTCTTTCGTTCTTTTGTTTATTTTTAATAATGACTTAAAATTTCTGTTTCTTTCTCTGACTGAGCATATATTAATTAGATAGCTGGAAGATGAGGCTCCTTCCTATATGATATTCCATATAGGGGCCTGGTTTTGAGTTATTTAACAGTTTATTTGTGGCAGATATAAGTAACATTTACCGTGTTAAGTTCCAGGTTCATTAATTTTTATCAAACCAGACGGTTTGAGTTGGAGCTGGACTAGGCTTTTAATTCCTTTCCTGTGGTGGTTTTGGGGCTGGCATAGCTGAACAAGCTTAGGGATGAACTTTGTGATTTTTATTTATTCAACTTCTAATCGCCCGATTAGATGTGATTCATTTGGATTTTCTATTTTGAATTGATATAGCTTGGGGAGTAAACATGAGGTTTCAGTTGAATATCTTGTCTGTCTTGACTGGAGGACCCCAAGCTAAAAGATTGTGTTGGAAATTTCACCCTGTCACCCATTATCATCTGTGATCTGAAACAGATGTATTGGCTTTAAGTCTTCTCTAGTTCATCTTTTAGTTAGAAAGATTTCCCTCATTGTTCACAATATACATCTATGTTGGGATAATCAAACACAAAACCAAAAAAATAGAGAGACGATCACAAACACACAATGTTTACGTGGTTCGATCAAATTGATCTACGTCCACGGCAAGAAAGGAGTTTCACTATATTCAATCTCTCAATACAACCCACATACAAAAATTTGAGCGGACTCTCTTTTGTTTTGCTCTCTTTCATAGTTGTAAACACACACTGAGAGTTTTAAGAGAGAGTGAGAGATTGTGAGAATCCAGCAGAAGAGAAGTGAGAGCGACATCTTGACAACGACCTCCTAATCAATCACTTCTCTTCTCCAACGTTTTCAACAATTGCGGACTCTTCTTTGATTCTTTTGCTCCCAGAGATTTAAAGAGATTTGAAATGGGTCCCACCCATTTTGGATTCAAGCCAAAAATCAACAATCTATAAATAATCAGGTGTAATAGACTAACGTTTTTTATTAAAAAAAATAAAACAAAATAAATTGGGTGCGACGGAGAAGTATTTCAACTAGTCCACTAATTTCAATTCCACCACGAAGAATGCTGATACACTTTTCCCTGTTTATGCTTATGTCTGGGATCATTAAAGGTCCGTTTCACTACAACAAAACTCCAAAGTCATGGCGACGGTCTATAGACTATAGAGTTATAATTTGATACTTTAAAATCAGAGTTTAAGCAGAAATTTTCGTGAGGGTTGGATATGCCCGCACCGATGGAGAGGCCTTATGGGGCCTCCCTATCACTACACCAAAATTGTGATGGCTGAAAAGATCACATTCATCCGATGGGCATCACGGCTGCCTGAACCCTGTCCCTCTCATCTGGCATTTATTGAAGCCAACAAGGCTAGCATAACCGAGCACTCCACACCCAAGAACAGTTTGTTAATCACACGTAAGTGATCGTAGTTAAGTAGTGTCTTTGATTTCTCTACATATATGATGTGTGATCTGTGCTCTTTGTTTTTTCTATAACTTTTCTTTGAACGATTGATCGAGTTTTGTGTTACAGCCTGTTGGTGTGCCGTGCCACAGTGTTCCCTGTTTCCTGCAAGGAGCCGAAAAAAATATGTGAGTACTGCCCTGTTCATTTTCACTTCTTTGTTGTGTAGAAATATGAAATTATATCACCGAATCATCAATCATGCCGCAATGATACCTCCATTACGTTTTATATTGATAGCTAAGCATCGACGCCACTGTTTCCATAGTTAACCCCCATCTATATATGTCAAATAAAAACCTCCATGAACACCAAATATCGGTACCCAATCAAGTACATAGTAATCACAAAGATTGTACTGACATCCAAAGTGACCAAATATCGGTACCAAATCAAGTACATAGTAATCACAAAGATTGCACACTGACATCCAAAGTGAAACAAAGGTACACCAAACTCTTATTATTCTTACAATCACAAACCATACGCCCTACATAACAAGGTCTTTTTATTCATAGTAATATAAGTCCCATGAAGAGAACGCAACCGCATTGTGCCTACTATTAGTGATCAGGGACATACAACAGCACAGAGACGGCAGTCTGTGGGAGTCGTGAGGAAAACGCAGCACTGTTCAGGCGGCGTGCACCTTCCTGAACTCATCTCTGGATCATCTTCAGACTTTATCATGATCGCTACAAATTTACAAAACACATAACATAGAGTTAAGGACATACAACCAATATTAATTAGTATGGATTAGCTGCAGATTTACCGTAAAGTTCTCTGCTCAGTGTTGAGTGTTGAGGATTATAACTTTATACTCTTAACATTTCCTACCTGCTTGAGCCCTCTTTTCATTGACCGGGACTCACATAATTGTATTTTTCTAAATACTATTAAAAGTGATATTTGTAGTCTGTTATTACCATGCCCATAATTTTTTTTACTAGCACTAGTTCCCCTGATGTCTAAACATAGGTATCTCTCCGTCATCAATATTTGTATTCTTGTTGGTGTGTTAAACACCTATAATGGTAAAAGTTCTCTCCGCAGCGTAATGAGATATTAGGATCTCTCTTTTAAACCCACTGACATCACATGACATCCACACACGAATCGTACAGAATATGGGAAGATATCTCCATTTTGGGATCAGGAAATCAAAATTTTAGCAAAAAAGGTAAGGATAATAAATCACTAAATCCTTTTATAGTACTGCATGGGATGTAAACAATCCTATTAGTAAAACCACATGAAGAAATGAGAAAGAGAAAAGAAGTCACTTTCGATTCTTCATTAGAGGTCTCGGAAGCAGAGGAAGGTACAACTTCCGTCAAGGAAGTCAGAAGCAAAGCCAGGTGAGTAATAAAGCAACAGCCTTCATGACGCTAGATATTGTATACAAACTGAAGCACGCTT
>NC_033795.1:9109983-9113279 GCF_001876935.1 Asparagus officinalis | reverse complement strand
AGGATATGAGAAGGAAACCCAAGTGAGCTAAATGCCACTTCATATGCGTGTTATGCAAATAAAGTGTAACAAAATTAGGGAACTCCCATCAAAGACAATAACTTTGAGCTATCTTGTTTTGAATAATATTGATGAAGAAAGCAACAAATATATGGAGAGTATAATGTTTTGGTATATGTCTATTTTTCTTTTTTCGTCAACTAATCTAGTGCTAGGCTATTTTTTCTCTCTTGCGTAAAGTAATCTAATCATAGTGTATGTATCAATCTTATCTGCTTCCAGTTATGTAAGAAATCACCTGGGGTCTTGTCAATTACTGCTATATAATTTAACAGAAATAACGAATTAAAAAACCTGCAAACAATTTATCTTTGAAGAAATATCTGTCGATTTGAAGAGTAAGATTTAGCGTTTGTTCTTGCAAACTAAGCAGAAGAACCTACGGCTGGTGTAGGCACGAAAGCGACACTCCCTTTGCCTGTGACAGTTTGGAAAAATCAGGAATAAAAGCGGGGCACTTGTTCGGAGTCGTACAAAGAGTATTGAAACCTCCAAATTGTCCTTAAAATCTCCACACCGAACCCCTATTTGTACTCGAAAATAAGAGCCCCAAAATGGAGTTTGCAACCAAATAAAAAGAAAATGTGCAAGTTATCTGACAATTTATGAAGAGGAACTAGGCTACGGCGCTACGCACAGAAACGAATGCTTGCGGTAAGTATGTTATCAGAGGAATGAGACCTGCAAGAAAAGGATACATAAAGAGTTAATTGTTCAACCTTGTATATATTTGAGAAAACAAAGTGGCGATTTCTTGTTTGAAACATACAACCTTCAATAATAAGTAACCTACACAGCAATGAAGCACTTGTACTTTGAATCTCTCAATTTCTGGCTGGATTCAACCAGGAATTTTGCTACAAGATGTCAACAAAGCAGGTAGTTTTGATCAAATTTCAAAGTTTAGTCAAATATTTTCTATATAAATATTTTCAAAGTTTACATGTTCGATAAATAAATAAATTGTTTCCTTTAATATTCGCATGAGTTTTTGTGGAAATCCTGTACAAGGTCTAGATTTTAGTTGGTCCATTATGTTATTTTGTGATCAGGTCAATGATGGAGACTAAATAATGTTCTTAAAATTAATTTGACAACCAAATGATAATGTAATGGAATGAGTCCAGTTTTTCCAGAAACCATACGTCTTGTGGGGCTAAAGAAACCGAGAAACGAAATAAGAAATAATATTTTCTACTAAAATAAAATAACAATTAATCATGAAGATCTTAAAACTAGTTTATTATCTACTCTGCAGTACATGCATTCAGACATAACCCATACATAAGCTTGTACTACGGAAGTTATTGTTTTATTAATCTTTTTTTTGGGGGGGAATAATTGTTTTATTAATCTTATGACAATATTGACTTCCTCTTGTCTCCAATTGTTGCCCAATCTTAAAGTAACATGTAATCCACCTACGTTGTTGACTCCCATCTCCCCTTGAAATTGTTTATATACATAACTGGTCAAAGTCTTGAGCCTTCCTATTTACAAAAAAGAATATTGGTAGAAGGCCAAAGCTGTCTTTATGATTACGTGCTACACTTCTCAAGCATGTCCATGGGCATGATTATATTTACTTTTGATGCCAAGCAAAAATTTCAACCATTAGGGTGTGCATTTGGTCCCATGAAGATAAGGTAAAGGCCTGAAAATCCATTCCATCACTTCTTAGTAAAGAAGAAGGGCCCACCAACATCAAATTATATGAGATGGCAAGAGTTAATTAGGAGCCTTAATGCTTAACATTTGTCAAACATTCAAACTGACTGGAGTTAGGTTGTAGTAGTTGCATGAGAGTTTATCTCGAAACCATGCATTCAAGAGAAAAAAAAATTACCTTTCTTTGGACACATTAAATCTTAAACAAATTAACTTTGGAGTTTTTTGTCCTAAAAGTGAAATTTCACGAAAATTTTATAATTAACTTGTTAGGTCGATCAGCTGCATGAATTCTACTTTGTCCATCACTAACTGTATATAACCTTTTTATTTTTTTAACTGTGGGTTTAGTGATTTCCGTTGTACATGATCAAACCATCTAAGTTCTCTCTTATCTCATCCTCTTCTAGAGTATTTTTTTTTCTTATCATACTGCATCTATATATAGAATCCTCGTAATATTCTGATTTCAGCTACACAAAGTTGATGAGCATAAGCACTAGTCAAATCCTGCATCAAAATGATGAGTATACTTGCCCTCCAATATCCCAAAAATCCACGACGCCCCCCTCCCTATCTTATCTATCTATCTAACCTATTTTCTCTCTCAAAACTTCGTGCTCCTTCACACTTTCTTACGGTCAAGATGTAGACTTAGATCGTCTCTAGGAACAAAAGTCATAAAGAGTTGGTTATTGAATCTTATTAGCGCTTATAAGACCTTAAGCAACAAAGTAAAGATAAGAAATAGCCATCAATCACTAAATATTTTTTAAAAAATTATTTATGGTTATTTAATCGACCCTTATTTTCCTGGGGAAAATCAAGCTCACTATTTGTTTTGACACTATAATTCTATCCCTATAGTATTTTGGGTATTTTAGGCTATATATTTTCGTTTTAAACTCATTTTTCGCACTCGGATATGTAATGCACTCATTGTAGACTTTGGGTTTAAAGATAATGGATTTTAAGGCACTTTCGATTGAATAAGGAATTTTGAAGGGGATGGTTTTATTAGTATATAAATGATCGGTTTAAATCAAATTAAGGAGTTTTTTTTTTTCAAAATAGATGTTCCTCCACGCCTTGTGCTTTTCTCTTCAATACTAGATTTATTCCATACATGGAGGCCCCATCGGCCATCTCCCTACCAAAGTTTACTGACTCCCTTAGACTTCGCCACAAAATACCTTGAAAAAAGCAAATTATTTGACCCCTCGTGTTCACTAAGAAAGATTCATATAATCCACCTTCATATTGACTAATATCCACAACAAATCATAGATATTGACCCTTCCAAACTTGCAAACTAAGAATTAGTAACGATGACTTGGTTTTCCCTTCCAATCTTCTCAACCTTGTGAATGTGAACACCTGTATTCAATTTGGTCCCATGCAAAAAGTTTCAACAAGTTAGGTGCACATTTGGTGCAATTAAATGCCTCCAATCCTATATAAATAAGCCCTGGATATCTCAATCAAAACATACTCATCTCCTCACTAATTAGTAGGGAGAACACAATGGCAACTTCATCCAAGTCCTTTGCTCTAGTTGCCCTAGTGTT
>NC_033795.1:9106301-9109973 GCF_001876935.1 Asparagus officinalis | reverse complement strand
CCTCAGCTCAGCTCTCTACTAACTACTACGCCAAGTCATGCCCCAACCTCATGAACGCAATTCGACCTGTCATCGTCTCTGCTATCGCCAAGGAGCGTCGCATGGGCGCCTCTCTTACTCGCCTCTTGTTTCATGATTGTTTTGTCAATGTATATAGCTTGTTCCTCGATCTTTTATCTTCAACAGCACAAGCTTTTACATAGATAGACCCCCTGTAGTATCACAGTTTTGAATTTGTACAATATTTTCATTGTTCAAGATAGATACGGTTTTTTTTACTCTTTTACCCCTAATGAGATTTTGGCAGACATCGCGGCTAGGTGAAATTAGTGAGTCTACTTGAGAGGGTAAAATAGTCAAAAAAAAAACCATGGGGTCCATATGTCTGAGCAATTAATGAAAATACAGGGATAGTAAGTTCAAAATAGAAATATTATAGGGGGGCTATATGCGGTTGACCTGTAGCAAAATAAGCTACAAAGCGACTATAGAGAGATCTATATGTTTCGATGTGACTATTAGGAGATGAATCGCACCAGTAATCATCTCCTTTTATAGCTCATTCAATAAATTGAGCTGATATTTCATACACATTTTCCCAATAAATGTATTCTACGAATATTTCTCATATATATTTCATATGATCAATTGTATGTTCAGGGTTGTGATGCATCGTTGCTCTTAGACGATACCTCAAACTTTAGAGGGGAGAAGAATGCGACCCCCAACAAAAATTCAGCAAGAGGATTCGATGTGATCGACAACATAAAAGCTGCGGTGGAGAAGGCATGCCCTGGAGTTGTGTCTTGTGCGGATATAATAGTCATTACCGCAAGGGACTCGGTACACATGGTAAGTCTAAAAGAGAAAACATGAAACATTGACATCCTATCTTCACATATGTTCTATTTTATTATCAAATATGCCCTCTGGGCTTGTGAGTCGTTCTTGGAAAATGTCTGATTCTGACCATCACGTGGTTCACATGTAGTCAAAAAGTCAAGGATGTACATGCTAACATAGAGGGTGGATTTGTACATAACCCTTCATTTGAATTGACAACATTAAGTAGGGACATTTGTTACATATGTAAATTTATATGTTCATTGATGTTATTGCAGCTTGGAGGACCTTATTGGGATGTGAAACTAGGTAGGAGGGATGCAAGGACAGCAAGCTTTAGTGGAGCTAACAATAAAATTCCTCCTCCAACTTCAAGTCTAAGCAACCTCATCTCCAAGTTTGCAGCTGTGGGCCTCTCTAGGAATGAGATGGTTGCACTCTCTGGTAAACATATTCTCTTCCTTCATAGAAAAAAATTAAAAACTAACATTAATTATTTCTCAAGAAAAAATTGAATAGTTGCTAGGTTAATCTAATTTACAGTTGTAATGACATTGGTTTTCAATGATCAAGTCCAAATTAATGTATTTTCTCAACTTCATGTAGGCTCCAAGTCCTTAATTAATTACCAGATAGACATCAAAATAAAAGTTAAATTTGGAGAAAACTATCCCGTCGTTCCCACCTCTTACAGGATAGTTGGTGCTTCAAGAAGAAGAAAGATCATCTTTTACATTGATACACAAGGATAGACAGTTTATAACGCATCAACTATTAATTAGAAGACTGCTACTACTAAATAGGTTTTTTTTTTAAAGCCTGAGCCTACGCGAGAACAATTTTTGTTCAAATAGGTCAAACTATTATAAGCGTCTCTATCTGTCCTTTTGTAACGGACTTGTTTTTTAATACACCAAATATTTACATGATGAACATCTTCACGTTGAGAGGTACGTATACAAGCAAGCCATCCTTTTTACCAAAATCTATTAACTAACACTCTGCAAACTTGACTAGAAATCCTAATTAAATAATTTCCACCAACGCTCACAAAATGTTCTTTCCCTACTTTCTTTTCTTCAACCACAGGAGCACACACCATCGGCACCGTGCACCAACTTCAGACCACATATACAACGACACCGACATCGACCACTCCTTCGCCAACTCTCGCAAACCCAACTGCCCGATGAAGTCAGGCAACGGCGACAACAACCTCGCACCCCTCGACCTCCAGACTCCAGCAAACTTCGACAACCGCTACTTCGTAAACCTCGTCAACAAGAAGGGACTGCTTCACTCTGATCAAGAGCTGTTCAAGGGAGGGCCTACAGACTCTCAGGTGAGGGGCTACAGCGCAAATCCTGGAGCTTTTGGGTCGGACTTCGTGGCTGCCATGATTAAGATGGCGGATATCAGTCCTCTTACTGGAAACAAGGGTGAGATCAGGAAGAACTGCAGGAGGATTAACTAAAGGGACTGGGGTCGACCCAATTGGTTCAAAGTTTGAACGAAATAAAAATATTTGTTTTATCTTTTTTATTTGTGATGTTGAAGGTTTGGTTTAGCTTCTGTATGAGTCTGTATTTGAATTGAAACGCTTGAAAATGTTGCTCGGAATATTTATTTGAAATTTGGTTTTTTTTCTTCTTCCTAATAGGTCCCTGTTATATATGAGTCACTTTACTAGCTTGTTCGGGGTTTTATTTATTTATGCCGAAAGTCATAACCTGTTATTAACCATCGCTAATTATCATTTATAATTGTGCTACAATAACACCCATAGAGTATTTCTTGGTAAATTTTACAAGGTAATTTTTAGCAGCTTGATTTGTGAAAAGCTAATTACTGATTTATGAGAACTCATTGTAATGTGCAAAGCAGAAGGATTAATTAAAATGCGTTAGAGAATGATTATATACTTTAAAAGGGCTCCCTTTGTAACTGTTTGTTTCGTTCTTTTGGTAGCTGAACCTATCTTAATCATCTACGATGATTCTTGGGATGTTTCCTTCTATATTGTTCCTCTTCAATGAAGTCGTGACAAGGTAGCCGTACTGGAAGATGCGGCTGGATCACCTCATTTTTTGGGAGAGCTAATGCTTATGCTTGCGAGGCGATTTTGGTACACTAAAAAAGAAGCGAGATACGTCTAAGCTAACCTTGGATATTTAAGTTTTCTTTTGTTTCTCGACGGTGAAGTTTTCGAATCACTGGCTCAGGCCCATTGTCGAATCCTACTCAGTAGAATATGGAGGTACTTATGGCAGAACGACCGAACTGGTCTTTCACAATAAAGTGATAGATGGAAGTGCTATGAAACAACTTATTAGCAGATTAACAGATCATTTCGGAATGACATATACATCACACGTCCTGGATCAAGTGAAGACTTTGGATTTCAGGCAAGCCACTGCTACAATAATTTATGATGATCTCTCCAAACAAGCGCAAGCTTATCGCCAAATGTCTCTTCTACTAAGAAGACGTCCTAGTGGTGAAGCTTATCCAGGGGATGCTTTTTATTTGCATTCACACCTTTCGCAAAAGAGCCGTTAAATTAGGTTCTAGTTTGGGTCAATGGAGTATGATTGCTTTACCAATAGTTGAGACTCAATGTGGAAAAAATGTATGTTATGAAAAAAGCTATTATAGACGTAATTAAGTATGGAAAATGACTAATCTGTCTATTCAGCAAAAAAATGGAAATTCTA
This sequence comes from Asparagus officinalis, assembly GCF_001876935.1. Classification (NCBI taxonomy): domain Eukaryota; kingdom Viridiplantae; phylum Streptophyta; class Magnoliopsida; order Asparagales; family Asparagaceae; genus Asparagus; species Asparagus officinalis. Next base: position 9,106,416 of record NC_033795.1, on the reverse strand, counting down.
TCTATTAATATATGGTGTTGGATCGTCAATAATGGTTTTTCTTTAGGGTTTCCAATTCCATCGAAATTTGGTTTTTAGAATTAATGAAAAATCACTGAAAAACACCGGCCTATTA
>NC_033795.1:9102717-9106291 GCF_001876935.1 Asparagus officinalis | reverse complement strand
CTAATAACGCGAAGGTCGCAGGTTCGAGACCTGCATGGGCCAATTATGCCTAACTTTTTAAGCTTAAATTTTTTTTAAGAGTTTATCAAATTCAAGCGCAAAAATGAAAAAGGAACACTTTTTGACTTCAAGCTAAACTTTCCATAGAAATTATGTCTTAAAAAGAAAGCTATCAGATTGATGCACAAAAATGAGCCAGAAAATATGAGCTAAAATATATTTTTTTAGTTTATCAATTCAAGCGCAAAAATGGAATAGAAACACTTTTTGACTTCAAGCTAAACTTTCCATAGAAATTGTGTTAAAAAAAAGCTATCAGATTGATGCAGAAAAATGAAGAAAAAACACTCATTCATTGATTCTTCATCCAAGCTTCCTATACACAAGCTAAACTTTCCATAGAAATTATGTGTTTTTTCTGTTTTTAAGTTCATCAGATTGAAGTACAAAATGAACTAGAACAAACAATCTTTAGCTGCTTTTTCATCCAAACTACCTGTACAGAAGCACACTTGACATTTTGAGAACTATAGTATCGGAATATGCTTTCTATTTAGCAGGAGAAAGAAGCAATATTTCTCACACACACACAAAAAAAAACATGCGATTTAAAGTTTAATGTAATACTATATATTGAAAATTTTAATTAAAACCAAATGCCTTCCAAATTCTTCTCTTGTAAGAGAGGCCTCAAGCAAGGGCTTCCCCTATCCCCAATGCTCTTCAATATTGCAGTCGATGTTCTTCACAAAATGATCTGTAACAATGTGGATGATGGTACTTTAGCCAAGCTTGGTATTAAATTACCCCTTAATCATCTGAGAATCCTATAGTTTGCAGATGATACACTTCTCTTTGTCAAAAGTTCCTCCAAGGACATATCAGTATTGAAAACTATCCTCTGTATCTTTGAAGAGATTTCAGGGTTAGGTATTAATTACTCAAAATCATCCCCTGTGTATTTTGGTAAAATACCTAGGATCACTCAAACTCTATCAAATTTACTTTGCTGCAAAGTTGAATCTCTTCCTATCAAATATCTAGTTCTATCTTTGAAATATGGGAAGCTTACTAAATCTGATTGGCAGCCTCTCCTTGATAATCTTCATAAAAGACTTGCTTCTTGGAAAAAGAACTTTTTATCTTATGGAGAGAGACTAGTTCTTCTGAACTCTGTTCTTACATCAATTCCTCTATATTTCATGTCTTTCTACAAGCTGCCAACCTGGGTCATAAAAGAGATTGATAAAGTTAGAAAATGATTTCTATGGACAGGAGGCTCTGAAGCAAGTGGATTCAAATGTTTAGTTAACTGGCATTAAATCTGCCTAAGCAAAATTGAAGGTGGCTTGGGAATCAAGGATATCAAAACCTTTAACACTGCTTTGTTAGCAAAGTGGCTATAAAAATGTCTTGATTCTAATTTCATTTTCGGTATTTTTCTTCGACAATTATACTCTATTAGAGGATCATCTCTTCAATTGATGAAGCCAACTACTTCCAATTCATCTTTCTGGAATGCATTAATGTCATTCCAAGATGAGTTCCTTCATCATGTCTCATAGTCTATTGGTTCAGGAGAAAATATTAGGTTCTGGGAAGATAAGTGGACTGGTTATAACTCTCTATCCAGTTTTTACTCTTCTTTATATCAGTTAGCTCTATCTTCTAATGTGCCTATATGCAGTCACGGAATATTGATGAATTCTACTTGGCATTGGGGCATTACTTTGAGAAGATGCATATCTCTCATATCTCAAACAGACAAAGCCAACCTTTTCTATCTTTTAAACAATTTTAAAATATCAGATCAACCAGACATCCCAAAATGGTTGCTTACAACTAGTGGTATCTTCTCTATGAAATCTTTTTATCAGTTTCTAATTTTTAGAGGCATCCTCTCACCACATTTCAAATTAATCTGGAAAAACGACATTCCGTGCAAAGTCAGTTTTTTATCTGGCTTTTAAGCTCAAATAAGCTTCATACAAAAGACAACCTCTTGAGAAAAGGATGGCAAGGACATTCCATGTGTATCTTTTGCGGCTTGGACCCTGAAACCAGAGACCACTTATTTTTTTCTTGTTCAATTTCTTCTCAAGTTTGGGTGCACTTCAGAAATTATTATCTTCCTTTTTCATGACCATCATCTTTTGAAGTTTTGATTCAAATTATAGAAAATTTAAGGGGACGTCAAGGTTATATATGGCGTGCAATTTTCTCGCATGTCTGCTGGAATACATGGATCAGTAGGAACAAAGCTTTGTTCGAAAATTTGAGCTTCTCTTATAAACAGATTACCAATCAAACTATTTATGGGTTGTATGAATGGTCAGAGACTGGAAGGGGTGTTGCAGCAAGACATCTATCAACCATGCTGGATAGCCAACCTATATCAAGAGCAAGTGTTTGAAGACAATTGAAGAGCTTTTCTCTTGTTGTTTTGTTCTCATACAGTTCTGTATATATTATCAATTTAACTTTATCTTTTTGGTTGTTTATAGAAATTTTAATTTCTACTATGTATATGTATGGCTGGCTTTGGTTCTTCTCTAAATCTGTGTCAACGATAAATGACGGCAATGCCCTCTCTTCATCTTCATAGATCTTTGGAAGAAGAAGGTTATACATCTCTTCTACTAGAAATTTTATTTTCTATATTCCAACATATGGACACTGTTCGTGTTCTTGTTTTGTACTGAAATATATTTTGATAATTCTGACTATTAATGAATGGGGTATAACCCTTGTTTTTACTTCAAAAAAAAAGATATCCGTTCGGAGACACCAATCAAGATTATCTCTCATTGCATTGACTGCAATAAAAGAGGTTATGATCAATATGGTAACTGGTAAGTTATAAAGTAAGCGAAGAATATCTCTTTTCTTTTTCTTAAATGGACATTAATTTACCCACTCAGTTCACATCCTTAGAACCACAACCCATTAAACTAAAACCCGTTAAGACCCCAAATCCAAACCCGTCTAATTAAAATCCAAACTCATTAATTTCACTCATTTTGTTCCCTATGATATGATTCAATAGTCTTAACTCATCTCCTCCTCCTCCCTAGACTAACCTGATAATACAAAATAATTTAGCTACACGTACCAGCTTCATTTTTTTGTAGATCGTCCGTACTATGACTACGTGCTTCCACTAGTGAAACTAGAATTATGCTTTAGCTTGAATAAATGAAGAAGGAAACTTACAAAATCAAAATTAACTTTAGGCAATATAACAATTTGAATGAGACTAGTGTCATCTACTTTTAATCACTAGTAGAAAATCACATATTCTAAACGGAATATTCTAGACGGAAATTTTTCCGTCTAGAATAACTTATTCTAGACGGAAATTTTCCGTCTAGAATAAATCATTCTAGACAGAATATTCCGTCTAGAATAGTATCCTAGACGGTTCTTGTATTTTAATATTTTTTTTAAAAATAGTCGGGTATTCTAGACAGAATTTTCCGTCTAGGATATCCTAGACGGAAATTTCCGTCTAGAATACCTCCTAGACGGAAATTTCCGTCTAAATACCTGACCATTTTAAAAAAAAATTAGCCCC
>NC_033795.1:9054772-9102707 GCF_001876935.1 Asparagus officinalis | reverse complement strand
ACGCCCGCTCCCCCCTCAGGCGGGCCCCCCTCCTCATCCCCGTCTTCCACCGCTGCTACATTCCCTCCCTCCCCTCTCTGGCCGGGAACCCCGTCTTCTTCGTCGGCGACCACCAGATCTCGCTCTGCGGCCTCGACCTCGCCGACTTCTTCGCCCGCTTCCTCCGCTCACCCCCGCTCCACCGCTCCAACTCGCTGCCGCACGGCGACTCGCTGCCGAGGAACCCGCTGCTCCCGGATGCCTGCAAAGGACATTTAGCCTTTAAAGGAACGGCAACTGTAATCATGGGTTGATACAGATTATATTCAATTTGCCCAATAGGTTCGATTCTGGTCACCTCCCTTTCTCCTTGTCCTTCCATTTTGAGAAGTTGAAATCAAACTTCAGCTTCATTTTTGAGAAATTGAAGAGCAAAGATGGTGGGTATTTTTTCTAGGTTATCATCTGGCAGGATTGGGCACAGGAGGAACCGAAGCGCAGCGGTAAAATCTTCATTTGAGATGATTTCTTGTTCTTAGTCATGGGTATTTTTTTTCTCCTTATCATTTTGTTTGCTTGTGATCGATGATGGGTTTCTGTCATTTTGGAAGCTTGCATGGTCAAGTTGCTGACTTGGGAAGTTAATTTATTTTTAATTTGCTGCCTCCAAAGACTTGCTCATTTATTCATTCATTAGTATTATTGCCTTTGCCTAGGTTCCTATTTTTATCTATAATATGATTACAATTCATTTTGGATTTGTTGCATTTGGTTTTGAGTACTGGGCTTTCTTTTGTATCTTCTCTGTGATTAATTTTTCTTCGATTGTTATTTGAATCATTGTTCATGTGGCTAAATGTTTTCTAATAACTCTATCCTGTAATTATTATTCCTCTTGGTTCATTAGTTTTCCTTTCATTAGTTTTCCTTTTTAACTTGCTGAGATTTACCTGACTATGTGTAGTAGAACTTTCACCTACTGAATGATTTATTCACCAATTCACTTTGGTACCATTAGAGTTCACATTTGAAAGCACAACCATCTTTTAATTACTCCGCATAATGTAACTTCTTGGTTAAATAAATTAATATTAGATTGTCAAGGTAAAAATCTGGCTGCGCTTTCAGTTCCAGCTTGCTTCTGCAATTGCTTACATTGTCATCTATGTATGATTCTTCTTTCATTGTAGCTAACGTGTTTTTAATTAAAAAAAACTATGTAGACTGAGCTATGCTTGAAATACTTTCCATGTCTCATCAAATATTATTGTTCATATGCTTAGAAGAAAATGTTTCGGGCTTATCTAACATTCGCAGATTGTCCCAAGACTTTGCTTACACCTATCATTCAAATTCCTCTTTTTTCTTTTTCCTTATTCCTGGTAATTTTTATTTATATACGTGGCTTGAGTTTGCATCAAATTGAGCATTAAATGAGTTGACAAGCTCGTGTATTAGGACGCAAGGCAAACGTTGGCACAGAATGTGGAGGTTTTAAGTCCAGCTCCAGCCTCTACAACCTGTGGAATTGCGACATCAGCTGAGTTAAAGCCTGTTGAGCAACCAATCGAGGTTGTTGATTATGATCAACCAGTTAAATGCCCAGTACAAGAACCTTCAATTCTAAATGTAAGTGATAATCTCTTCACTAACACTTTCGTATTTGTTTTGTTTCTACAATCACTTGACTCTTGGCACGTGCACTACGAGCATATGGTATAAATTTAATTCTATAGAGCGTTATAAATACACAATGACAGCATAATATTCATGCAATGCCCCAAAAACATATTAATATGTATACATTTGCTTTTCGATGTGAAAGAAATGCTTCTGTCAGACTATTTGTTTTAACTCCTATGAATTCAAGTTCACTTACTTGGTCATAATTATAAATCATTGGAGATGGTTACAGGATGGAAGAATATGGGAAGAACGGAGATCTTCTGTAAGTTCTAGAGTGAGGAGTGACTTGCCGATGGCAAAAGAAGGATCAAACCTTGAATCTGATGCCAGAATTTAATGTGGATCAAGATCAGAATGCTGGATAGAGAAGTTAGGACTTCAAACACTACCCATATTTATCTGTTTCAGTTTATACTTATTTATTCTTTGAGTATCTTATTTATAATGGTTCGTTTGTATAAAGAAATTTCACGGTCTTGTTGATTTTTCTGCTGTATTCTTTAGGTTTATCTCTATCTTGTTCACTACTACAGCTGGTTTGTACACATGGCATTTGTTTATGTTAATTGTCAGCTACCAAGTAGGTCTATTTATGACTAATACCACCTACAAAGGACATTTAGCTTTGGTCATTTGAGTTCACATCTTTCCCAACTACTTAACTAGTATATCCCAACCAATGAGTGTACCATTTCTTTAAAAACATCTGTAAATGGTTTTACTGCTGGAAACTTTCTTATCTTCTGATGAGTTTCTAGTGCAGGTTAACCAACATGATGTTCACTCACTACTCTTAGGATGGTTGTTATCAAAACTGAATGTAATCAAACTGTACCTTATAAATTGCGCTCGTTACTGATGGACATTTTTATTCCTATTGATCTAGGGTGTGCCTAAAGTCTCTCATCAAAATGATCTGCCAGTTGTTATCCAACATTGAAAATAAATCATGTTATCTAATTTTCCTGAAAATGACCATCTTGAATGTTACATCCAGGCTTGTAAACGTAAACTATCAGTGTGTTTTATCGATAGTAAATCGAAACACACCATGCTAAGATGTGCCAAGATGCCTCTTGTTGGTCCTTGAGAAAATATTGAAGCTTTTGTAAGGCGAGTAAACCATCTTCTCATTTTTTGTTTGTTGATGTCTTGCAGGAAAATTCAAATCAGAAGAATTACATTCTTTCCTAGAAGTGTCATAGCCATTGTAAATAATTTATGTAAACGTTTGTAAATAATTTATGTATCTCTCTACTATTTTGGTGAATGTATTATTTGAATATAATTGGATTTGATATTGGAATTAATTAGATTGTGTTGGATATGAATATAATTTTTTGTTGTTCAATATTGTGTACATAAACTCAAAGCAGATTCTGCAAAAAAAAAAAAAACTACTGTAGCATAGTATCCTAGACGGAAATTCCGTCTAGGATGCTAAAATTCTGTCTAGAATACTTTTTAAAAATTAAAAAAAATAAAAAAATTTAAAAAATCAAATTCCGTCTAGAATAAGATTTCTAGACGGAAATTTCCGTCTAGAATACTTATTCTAGACGGAATTTTTTTCCGTCTAGGATAAATTATTCTAGACGGAAATTCCGTCTAGAATAATCCGTCTAGGATGTATTCTAGACGGTTTTTAATTCCGTCTAGAATATTCCGTCTAGGATGTATTCTAGACGGAATTTCCGTCTAGAATACTACATACTAGACGGAAATAAACTAGATGCGTATTCTAGACGGAATTCCGTCTAGAATACGCATCCTAGACGGAATTCTGGGTATCCTAGACGGAATTTTCCGTCTAGGATGCCTCAAATTTTAGCAGTGAATGTTCGTTCTTTTTATGAGTCTCATGTGTCAACAGTAATTGTCTAAAGACAACAATGTAATTACCCATACATGGTTAGTCTAAAGACTCTAAAGTTCTAAACCCAACCATGGGCATGTTCGACAATAACAAAACTTCCACTAAATTAGACACTATATCACTAGATTACTTTCCAAAATCATCTCTACTTTCTTTTCTCTCAATTTCGTCTTCTTCTTCCTTAGGTCTGTAAGTTTTTGTGTATAGTTAATGATTTACATATTAGGCAAAAGGGAAGACCAAAGAAATCTTAAAACAAGTATTTTTTTTCCTGTGTAATGAAATTGAAAGCAAAGATATGTATGTTGTTGGTTTCAAAGGGGTCATTATATCAAAATCTCCTGGTTGCAACAATGTTAAAACGAAAAGAAATCTTCCACAAATACATCATCTCTATACAATCTATTTTACAATAACATCATGTATTATCTTCAAATTTAGTCTCTTTCAGTTTGGGGTAAAGAGAAAGATGAAGGAATTAATTAAGAGGAAAGAGTTTATAAACATAGATATATAATTATATGTAATTTTTCTATATTTGTTATATTTAAATCTCAATTTTGTCCCTATAGCAAATAATTGTCCAACTTTTTCCCTTAATTGTCTCTTTCAATCATGACCATTGAAAGTTTGATCGTGCGGAAAAAATATGTGAGGACTATATTCCCTCTCCTTTTAGTAGGAGAATAGTCCATATATACTATATTCCCTCTCCTTTTAGTAGGAGAATAGTCCATATATATATATATATATATATATATATAGAGAGAGAGAGAGAGAGAGCAAAACTTCTGTCAACTTAAGTGGACGTCCACTAAGTTTCTTATCTATTGATAATCACTTGATTGAGCTACATTGTGGATGATCCGTTCCGTTCAACTTGATCTACATATTCTAAAACCCCAACACACCAAATTTGGGGTGAACCCGTCGTAGTTTGACCCTTCATCCACTCGTATCAATTTTAACGGTTTCAAGTGAATAGAACTTTTTACATGGCTCGACGGAGGGTCAAACCACAACGAGTTCACACCAAATTTGGTGTGTTGGGGTTTTAGAATATGTAGATCAAGTTCAACGGAGCGGATCATCCACAATGTAGCTCAATCAGTATCATCAATGGATAAGAACTTAGTGGACGTCCACTATAATTACAGAAGTTTTGCTCTATATATATATATATTATATATATATATATATATATATATATATATATATATATATATATATTATATATATATATATATATATATATATAAATATATATATTATATATATATATATATATATATATATGACAATTTGTTCCTAAGGTCAAAATAATGATAGGTTCAACCCCAAACTTGGTGTGTTGGGGTGTTTAGAATATGTAGATCAAATTCAAGCGGAGTGGATCATCCACAATGTTAGCTCAATCATGTGCTTTTAGGTCGCGTCCTTAGAATATTTCTAAGGCATCACCTTAGGAGCACATTTTCCCGTATATATATTATATATATATATATATATATATATATATATATATATATATATAATATATATATATTTTATATATATATATAGAGAGAGAGAGAGAGAGAGAGAGAGAGAGAGAGAAACTCTTGTCAACTTAAGTTGATAAGGGTCATTGTCCACCAACGTTTTTAACCGTTGGATTAAGTTTTAATATCAAGATTTTGTTTAGATGATGTGGCATGAATTAATTGCTACAAGGGTATTTTCGGAAAAATAAATCGCTACAAAATAGGTAATTTCTCTTTAATTGATTCGGTAGCAAAAACGTCACCACCTTCTTTCGATCGCGGTCTTCTTTCAATCGCTTCGGTAGCAAAAACGTCACAGCCTTATTTCGATCGCCGTCTTCTTTCGATCACCGTCTTTTTTCAATCGCGCCGTCCGTCCACTCGCTTGAGGTCGCCTCCCGCTGGCCAAAGATCCACCGTCCGTCCACTCGCTTGAGATCCGTCGTCCTCCGCCTCCTATCCTTGCCACCAGATTCCGATTCGGAACCAAATCAGAGGACGAACCCAATCAGAAGTCGGCATCAGCAAAAGTTGAGTGATCAGCCATCTAACTATGCTTTGATTAATAATTCTTGAAACTAAACTAAAGTCCTTGATATAATCATAAAGCTTAGAACATTTTGGAAGCATAGTTGATACTCAGTGAGCATGCGTTATGATATCATTAAGCATTATTATTATTTTAGATGCATAAATGTTTCATTGGTAAGAAGCTTGGAAGGCTAAATGAACGAAAAACTATTTTGAAGGGAAAATTGGTAGTTTTAGGTGATAGCACTGCATATCTACCAGTGTGATTTGTTTCATAACTATGCAACAGCATGATGATTTGCGCATGCTTTATTTTGACAAAGTCTTTATAAGCTCTTGCTTTACTAATCAATGTCTTCACCTTCATTTTGACTGTTGAACGGGTATTCCTTCATTCATTAAGACTCTCAGAAAGCCTTTTTGAATACCATTGACTTCCATTTCTCATCATCATCAAGGGTTGAGGTCAATTTCGCCAGGCTCTTGGATCTATTGATTTATTCACAAATATATTATTTCAAGATATTTCCAGTTTAATTCTGCCACAATACATGCTTAATTTGTTTGGTTTTATTTTATTTTTAGTAAACCAAGTCCTACAAAGCCATTATAAAAGAAAAGTACATCTTTTCAGTGGTTAAAATTGCAATATAAGACAGCTAAGTATGCATCTCTAGAAAGTCGATAGCTGCTAGAGATAAAACTATAGTAGAGGGAATCAAGGAGGGGATTTGCATCTGTATTAGCTAGCCAGTGCATTAAAGAAAAATGTACATGAGGCTGCTATTGTTATATACATGTTGAATCCATCACCTTCTGAGATAAAAAGTTTGGAACTTTTACCAGCTCTGGTGGAGGTTGCTTGCAACTCAAATAGTCAAAAAAAGGAATCAATCTCACTTCCTTTGACACCTACGGCAGCATTAATAGCTATGATTGAAATTCTAGTAACTTCATTTGATTATGTCACGAATAACATGCACTTGGCAGCTATTAGTTCTCCTAAGATTCTCTCCAAATTTGTAAATGTTGCAATGAACAAAAACTTGGAAGAAGGGACAGCCTTGACAGCTATTTTTGTGAGGTGTATGCGTCTCAATGGAACCTGCAAGAAGTTTTTATCGACTTACTAGAGATGCATACTTAGCTATTTTAGTAAACCATATTTTCCGTTATCGATGAAGATAGTCGATAGCTGCTTCAGGGTTGGAAGGGGAGGATAATCTATGCATTATCAGCATGGAAGCCTGATAGAGTTTGACGGAATGAAATTCTACATGAAATACATTCTAATATATGGTTTGTTAAGAATTTGAGGCTTGCTTCGGTTTCTTGGGAGTAGTTCATTAACTGATAACAATGTATTACTCAATTTTGTTGATAGTTTCTTTTCGTGCTGATCCTGTTGAAATGACTGAACTTTTTGATCTGAATGCAGGTGAGTTGGCCTCATTTCAAGGGGGAAGATAGACTATGACTTTCTTTGGCTGTTGATTTGTGTGACTGTTGACTTTCTTGGGTAGCTGAAGATGATATGTGGACTGTGGATGATGGCTGAAGACTTATAAAAGACTTTTAATGTTTGTCATTTATAAGTCATGTAATGTTTGTCATTTATAAGTCATCATCCTATGTGGGTTGTGACTAAGAATCTTAGTATGGCGTAATTAGCACTTTGTATGAAACTTTGTATTTAAATGTCACCTTAGCTTTCGTTTAAGTGTATATGTTCTGCTTGTGAAAATGTGTGTGGGGACTGCTCATTGTCAACATACAAGCACATGAAATTGCAAGAGCACCTGTCATATAAATATTTGTTTCCTATAAGATTATTATTTCCTGCAGCAAAAGGCGCTCTATAATAACAACATTCCTGTAGTGGATGGAGAAGGTCGTTGTCATACCAAAATATATTTCAACTTGGAATCAAAAGACTAATTTTGGTACAGCGAATGGGCAATCAATATATGGAGATAAATGAAGGTCTTCCACAACAAAATGCTAGAAAATAAAATGACAAACATAAAAATCTTTTAAGTCCATAAAGTAACTTCACATATCCAAATAGCTTCGAAAGAACATTGACAAACAAAAGAAAGATTAGAATGGGTTATTAGTAGTAATATTCTTCAACATCTTCATCATCTTCTTCTTGGTCTTCCAGATCTTCCTCTTCTTCCTCATTGATGCTTCCTACTTGACTTGTTGCTTGGGCCTGCATAAATCCTTAATTTTCATCAAAAAAATTACAAATATCATACTTTGCAGAGGAACATTGTCCCACGTTTGAGAATAAAAAGTAATTTTACCTTGCAAGTTCGACTATTGTGACCTTTCCCATGGCATTTCCCACAAGTTCTTTGCTTCTTAGCTTTCAACTCTGAAGGAGGCTTGAAACGTTGCATCTTTCTTTTTCCTTTGCAATTTGAAATAGGAGGAGCTCTCACCATACAATTATTATCAATAATACTTTCTTGTGCTTGAGAACATGCAGAACCTTGGATTTGTGTCATGTCATCATGCATCGATTTATTCTCTTGTAAGTGCATTTTTGCCGCTACTAATTCTCCCACAACTTGATCTATTTTTTTTATTTGCCAAATTATACAACTCAATACATGTGGAACCTTCTGCAACCAATTTCATTATTTTTCGAGACAAACTATTAAACATTAGAGTCTTTGTGGAGGAATTTGACGATTCAATGCTAAGACATTGGTGCGTATCAAAACTTTCTTCCTTAGCTGACTTTGTCCATCTCTTTAAAATATATTCAGAGGGTATTTCCAAGATATCAAGATGCAAAAGCACCTTAAGCACATGCGAGCACACCATTCCACTAAATTCAAACATTTTACAATTGCAAGATACTGTCGTAGGGGCTTGGAAAGTAACCATATAAGTTCTTCTTCTAGCACTTGGTTTTTCTGAGTTTGGGACTTGCACTAGTTTGTACAATGCTTTAGGCGTCATTTCATTTAGAGAAAATGAAAATATCTCTTTTAGTTGATCCTTAAAGACCCTAAACATTGCTCTACTATAAATCCTTTGTGCATGCCTCTCTATTGGGCTTGGAGACCACGAACTTGGCTTGTATTGTAGAGAGAGAAAATCCTCTTCCTCTTCTATGTCATATCGATCTTCTAAAGCCTTTTCATATTGCATGACAAACTCATAAATTGTTGTATGGTTATTGACTCTACCTTTGAGAAGTGCATTGAAACTTTCGCTTCTTTGCGTTGTAGACATGAAAGCACAAAATATATTTTTAAAGTATGATGGCACCCACTTATCTCAAATTTGATACAAATGTTTTAGATGTGTGTTATCTTCAACTCCATGCTTCTCTATCATAGAAGTCCAACTTGACTCAAAATCGTCAATTGTTAAGCTAAAATTGATGCAACTAAGAAAGTCCTCTTGAAACTTCTCTTTTGTGCCAAATAAAATGCCTAGGTGCTCGCGTGCTTTCCGAAGAATGTGCCACTTACAAAACCGATGAGCTGTATTAGGAAGGACTTCACTTATTGCTTTTCTCATTGAAGGATCTTGATCTGTCAGAATACAAGTAGGATGCTTACCAGACATTGCATTAAGCCATGTTCGAAAGACCCACATGAAGGATTCCGCGGTCTCGTCTCTAATCAAAGCACAACCAAATAATATAGTTTGAGAATGGTGATTTACCCCGATGAATGGTGCAAATGGCATACTGTACTTGTTTGTACAATATGTGGTATCAAAAGTGACTACATCTCCAAAATGCTGGTAGGCCATCCTTGATCTCCCGTCAACCCAAAACATATTTTTTACACAATTATTACTATCAATCTGGACTGCATAAAAGAACATAGGATTCTCAGCTTGTAGTTGTTGAAAGTGACTTAGAGTCGTTGAGATATCACTATCAAAAAGAGACATTCTTTGGCGCGTTGCAAAGTTGCTTAGGTCCCTCCCCGTGAATGATAAATTACGAACCCCTCCACGTTGAGATGCAATGAAGTCCCTAATATGCTTTGTTGAAATATTTTGCTCACGCATGGTTTGTATAAGGTCGGCTTCTTCATCTCCAATCTTTCGCCGACACCGATAGAAACGAGATTTTGAGGGGCTCGATACTAATTCATGGTTGTGCTTCTTCTCAAATGATGATATGATCCAATTTTCTCCATCATCTAATTTCACACGCATACTTGCTTTGCAACCAGTTCGAATGCTAGATATCTCCTTCAAAGGACTTTTCTCGAATGTGTTATCCCTAAGTAATGGCTCCTTCCTTTTGTTTTTAGAAAAACCCTCATGAGAGCAAGTAAATACTTGCATTGTGATGACATTCTTTCTCTTAGACAAATAATTAGATCCTTTTCTAATCCCAAACCCAATGAATTTTGCATAAGCACTATAATAATTCATTGCTTCCTCCAAACTTTTGAACATCATACCGATCTTCGGTTCATCAATACATGGCATGTGACTCAAGTTTTCTTCTAAATGTTCATCTTCATGTGGCTGATTCTCTTGCATCGTCTTTTCTATTTCTTCATTTGCACGAAAAAGATCACTGTCTACATATTCCCCTAATCTTGCCATGAGACAACCTGTAACCATAATGAAAAGATTATTAGATTACTTCATAAATGGAGAAAAAAAATTAATATAGGGTAAATTGAGCTCACAGTTGATAAAATAAAAATAACAAGTGGAAGGGGAAATCTATATTTAATAGTTACTAACAAACTAAGAACACTGGTTAATTAGATACATTGTCATGACTAGATGTACTATCTAGGTTCACAAGACTTTTGTATGTGTCATGACTTTTGTAAGTATTAGATTGAAAACTTTCTAGAGATGTAGAGATGCATACTTAGCTGTCTTATATTGCAATTTTAACCACTGAAAAGATGTACTTTTCTTTTATGATGGCTTTGTAGGACTTGGTTTACTAAAAATAAAATAAAACCAAACAAATTAAGCATGTATTGTGGCAGAATTAAACTGGAAATATCTTGAAATAATATATTTGTGAATAAATCAATAGATCCAAGAGCCTGGCGAAATTGACCTCAACCCTTGATGATGATGAGAAATGGAAGTCACTAGTATTCAAAAAGGCTTTCTGAGAGTCTTAATGAATGAAGGAATACCCGTTCAACAGTCAAAATGAAGGTGAAGACATTGATTAGTAAAGCAAGAGCTTATAAAGACTTTGTCAAAATAAAGCATGCGCAAATCATCATGCTGTTGCATAGTTATGAAACAAATCACACTGGTAGATATGCAGTGCTATCACCTAAAACTACCAATTTTCCCTTCAAAATAGTTTTTCGTTCATTTAGCCTTCCAAGCTTCTTACCAATGAAACATTTATGCATCTAAAATAATAATAATGCTTAATGATATCATAACGCATGCTCACTGAGTATCAACTATGCTTCCAAAATGTTCTAAGCTTTATGATTATATCAAGGACTTTAGTTTAGTTTCAAGAATTATTAATCAAAGCATAGTTAGATGGCTGATCACTCAACTTTTGCTGATGCCGACTTCTGATTGGGTTCGTCCTCTGATTTGGTTCCGAATCGGAATCTGGTGGCAAGGATAGGAGGCGGAGGACGACGGATCTCAAGCGAGTGGACGGACGGTGGATCTTTGGCCAGCGGGAGGCGACCTCAAGCGAGTGGACGGACGGCGCGATTGAAAAAAGACGGTGATCGAAAGAAGACGGCGATCGAAATAAGGCTGTGACGTTTTTGCTACCGAAGCGATTGAAAGAAGACCGCGATCGAAAGAAGGTGGTGACGTTTTTGCTACCGAATCAATTAAAGAGAAATTACCTATTTTGTAGCGATTTATTTTTCCGAAAATACCCTTGTAGCAATTAATTCATGCCACATCATCTAAACAAAATCTTGATATTAAAACTTAATCCAACGGTTAAAAACGTTGGTGGACAATGACCCTTATCAACTTAAGTTGACAAGAGTTTCTCTCTCTCTCTCTCTCTCTCTCTCTCTCTCTCTATATATATATATATATATATATATATTGCGTCAATCAACACGCGCGTATATCAACCAACGTGCGTTCGACAGTCAATCTCGCGACAAAGCATACAAGTCAACAAATCGACCGAATACGCGACAAGAATAAGTCCCGGAAGAAAGAAAACAGAAAAGGGAAAAAGTCGGCGAACCCGCGCTAGCGCAGGACGGGATGATCCGACCCGCGCAAGCGCGGGACGGATCAATCCGACCCGCGCAAGCGCGGGTCGGATCTGTCCGACCCGCGCAAGCGAGGGACGGATCATTCCGACCCGCGCAAGCGCGGGACGGATCATTCCGACCCGCGCAAGCGCGGGTCGGATCTGTCCGACCCGCGCAAGCGCGGGTCGGATCTGTCTGCCGTGCTGTTTTGGCCCCCTGATGTGTATTTCAACGGTTTTAACGGTTTTCTCGAGATTTTTTCAGTTCCAGAGGTTCCTAACTGCCTAGATATCATTACCAAACGTGGTTAGGCCATTATTGACTAAAGATAAGACCAAATCACTTGTTCTCATCCAAATAACCGCTTCCGAAGCTTATAAATACGAGCCCGGGTCCTCCTTTCAGCAGGGCGGAGTTATTATCAAGAGGACGAAGTGCTGCCGGATTGAGGAGTCAAAGGAGCACGAATTTCAGCGAGGATTGACAGATCTTGGCGAGTTCTTCAGCATAAAGAAGGAGAGTTCGAGAGATCCGAAGCCCGTTTCCTCTGTTCCTTGAGATCAGGCTTGGTCTTGATCTCGAGAAGAGCCCTGATTTCTCTTGGTCGATCTCAGCGCTTCAAATCAAATACTTCCTCGGCGAAGGCGAAGCTCTGCTGAATTTTCCATCAATCGGATCCAGATCTAAGGCGGTCCATGGATAAACCCCGGCACAGGCAAAGGTCCCACGCAAGCAGAAGATCGATAAACGATCTCCCTGCGTTTGTTTTGATAAAGTTGTAAACTTGTTTTATTTTCATTGTGCAAGGAGATCTTATAAAAAGATCAACTTTTTATTTTCTTCGAGTTTATTGTAATGACTAAAGTTGTAATAGATTCGATAGCAATGAAAATAGCAATTTTCGACGCAAACAAGAGGTTCAAATACAAACCTCACTATCCTAAAAACTAAAAACCAATCCTCTCCATTGGATCTAGATTTATCCAATGGTTGAGATTAAAGCTGCATAAGGGTAATTAGGTAAAATAAGCAGCCCACTAAAGAGAGGTCATTAATGCTTCTCTATTGAGTTCTCCATTTCCCCATGCAACTCTCTCTCTCTCTTCTCCTCTCTCTCTCTCCTCCATTTCCCAAAAGCTTGAACCAGCCCCCTCTCTCTTGGTAGGTGTTATTTTCTTGGTAGGTGTTATATTTTCTTGTCTCTCTTCTTCAACCTTCGTCTTCATGGTTTATGAAATTATTTTGACGCTTCGTCTTCACGGTCTTCTTCAACCTTCGTCTTCATGATTCAGTGGGCTGTTAAATTATTTTGACGCTTTAATGGTAAGTTTATAAAATTTGTTTGATTTTTCGTCTAAAAGTTTTAGTTTTAACCTTAAAGATCGTAGCTTTTTGTTGTAAAAGGTGAAATATTTTACCTTTTAGTCTGAAAAGTTTTTTGTTTTTTGAAGAAACCAGTTGAAAAACGAAGACACACATAAGTGAATCCAGATTCACAGCAGTGAATCCAGATTCAGTATGTGAGGTGTTTGTTTTTTACCATAAAAATCGTAATTTTTTGCTGTAAAAGGTGAAATCTTTTCATGGTTTAACATTTTATAGCTTATTTTCTACCATAAGTTTCTTATTCTTTTTGTTTAAAAATTTATAGCTTGTTTTTTACCATAAGTTTCTTATTGCTTCAATATAATCTAGATTCACTGGAAGTGAATCGCAGATTCACTGGAGTGAATCCAGATTCACTGGAGTGAATCCAGATTCACATCCAAGCGAAAGCTTGATGGTTAGGATGGTTTTAATGAATTGTTGAAGAAATAAATGCATGTGCTGTAAGTTCGAAAGAATTTTTTTTGGCTGTAAAAGGTGAACATCTTTCATGTTTAAAATTTTTATAGGCTTGTTTTCTACCATAAGTTTTCTTTATTCTTTTGTTTAAAAATTTATAGGCTTGTTTTTTAACCATAAGTTTCTATTCTTCAATATAATCCGGATTCACTGGAGTGAATCGGATTCACTGGATGCAATCCGGATTCACTGGAGTGAATCCGGATTCACTGGAGTGAATCCGGATTCACTCACAGCGAAAGCTTGGATGGTTAGGATGGTTTTTAATGAATTGTTGAAGAAATAAATGCATGTGATGTAAGTTCGGAAAATTTTTTGCTATAAAAGGTGAAATCTTTTCATGTTTAAAAATTTTATAGGCTTGTTTTCTACGCATAAGTTTCTTATTCTTTTTGTTTAAAAAATTTATAGCTTGTTTTTTACCATAAGTTTCTTATTCTTCAATATAATCCAATTCACTGGAGTGAATCCAGATTCACTGCGGATCAACGCATGAGTGAATCTAGATTTGACTGAGTTGTTTCCGCCAAAAGTCGAATTTGTTGTCGAATTCATTATATCTTCGGTCGATTACAATAAATTCAAAGAAAACAGCCTTTTTATAAGACTCTTTTACACAACAAAAAGAAAAATTACAAACTCTTGAGAAAATAAACGCAGGATCGTTGTTTGGATCACTGCTTTCGTGGGATCTTTGCCTGTGCGGGGAGCGGCTTTGACTCGTGGAGCAACCAAGTCACAGATTCTGATTGAACCGTGAGGGGTTTTATGATTCTGACTTCGTTTATCGAAGTGAGAAATTGAAACGATATCTTATCGAAGTAAGATAGTCGTTCTTCTTGAAATGCAAGTCAAAAGCCTGATTATCAAAGGAGTGGCCGAAAGTTCAAGACCTCTGCCCTCTCTCTGCTCTGGATTTGCTTGAAGTGCTCAAATGACTCAGGCCCCTGGAAAAATGGCCTTAGGAGGGTAATTTATAACCTCCAAGAACAGTTGCAGAAAACAGGTTCGCGAGACAGCTTTTGCTGTCTCGACGGGCGGAGACAGTGTTTGCTGTCTCGGCCCCGCGAGACAGTAAACACTGTCTCGGCCCGCCGAGACAGTAAACACTGTCTCGCGATAACAGTAACCGCAGGCCAGTTTTCATCTTAACTGTCTTCCCACGTTTCAAACTCGCGTTATTTGGGCAGTTATCGCACGTGATTCTGCGGCCCCGGACGTTTCCCACGTTCTTGAAGCAGTTAGTGGCCACGTGTAGGGCAGTTGTAAAGGTAGTTTGACCATCGAAAAGCTGTCTCACGTGTGAGACAGTAAATTCTGTCTCGCACGGCGAGACAGCAAAGACTGTCTCGCGTGGGCGAGACAGCAAAGACTGTCTGCGCGGGCGAGACAGTAAAAGTCTGTCTCGCCCGCGAGACAGTAAAGACTGTCTGCCGCGCGCGAGACAGTAAAGACTGTCTCGCAGCAGGGCTGAGACAGTAAAGTCTGTCTCGCGTGGCGAGACAGTAAAGACTTGGTTTTTTTTGGATGATTTCCTCTTGAGCTGTATTTGGATATCAATTAGCATTTTTTGACGTCTACAGATACCCCCTCCAAAGTATTCCAGACTCAATCTTTTATAGAGAGTTCTGGGATGCTTTGGATAAGATAGATCTTACTTACGATCCTTTCAATGCTTGGTTGAGTAGATCGTGTAGAGGAACCCGTAGGTGTTCAACTTTTGATCTCTTGTCTCTCAATCTATTCAGTGCTTTGTAAGAATAGTTAAGATTCTTCCCGGCATCGCGTTTATCGCTTGCCATTGTAGAGATCTTGAATTAAAGCTGGAACTTGTACTTGTGAAATCAGGCTCTTGTCGTCAAGTTGACAACTGCATATATACGCCGTTTAGGGGTAGTCAGGTATTAACCTCAAGAATATTTTAAACTGATATTCTCGCAGAAACTTCCTGTTGAGGATAGGGAAACAGTTTAGACTCTTATACCTATTTGGAGTATTCAGGTTATTCTTAAGAACATTCTGAGTATATTCTTCAGAAACTTCGCTGTTGAGGGTAGGAAAACAGTTTAGACTCGTGTACCTATTGGAGTATTTCATGTCTCTTGTTTTGTTGGTAGAGATGAACCCCAGAATGCGGAGAGGAGAATTTTTATATTCTATCTCCTGGTCTCTTGTTTGTTGGTAGAGATAAACCCGATGATGGAGAGAAGAAATTTTTATATTCTATCTCCTGGTCTCTTGTTTGTTGGTAGAGATAAAACCCGATGATGGAGAGGAAAGAATTTTATATTCTATCTCCTGGTCTCTTGTTTGTTGGTAGAGATAAACCCGATGATGGAGAGGAAAGAATTTTTATATTTATCTCCTGATCTCTCTTGTTTGTTGGTAGAGATGAACGCGATGATCGGAGAGGAAGAATTTTATATTCTATCTCCATGATTCTTGTTTGTTGTAGGATGAACCGGAATCGAGAGGAAAGAATTTTATATCTAATCTCCTGGTACAAAGGAAATTTAAATTGGGATTTCTATTCAGAGAATCTGAATAAGGTTTGATCAATTGAGATTGGAAGCAATCTTAACTTTTATAGTTTTGATTGCCACAAATTGAAGCTGGACCTCTGCGTTCATGGAAGGAATCGAAAGGGGATTTTGGTTTTGGTCCTAACTGTAGTAAGGTTTGACCAAGTGGGAGTTCTGAGATGTTCCTAACTGTTTAAAAGTTTGATCATCCAATTTGTGGACTCTGCGCTTCATGGAACGAATCGCGAAGGGGATTTTGACTTTGGTCCTACTGTTTAAAGGTTTGACCAAGTGGGAGTTCTGAGATGATCCTAACTGTTTAAAGGTTTGATCATTCAATTTGTGGACTCTCGTTCATCGGAACGAATCGAGAGGGGATTTTGGCTTTGGTCCTAACTGTTTAAAGGTTTGACGCAAGTGGGAATTTGAGACGATCCTAACTGTTTAAAGGTTGGATCGTTCAATTTGTGGACCTCTCGTTCATTGGGATGAATCGAGAGGCGGATTTTAGCTTTGGTCCTAACCGTTTAAAAGTTTGACCAAATGGGTTTTTTGTGAGGGAAGATTGATCTAACGAAGTGATCGAATCTCATCTCAGCAAAAGAGTGTTCGAAAAATCATAATAGGAGCTTAGTATTTATCATTCTGTCCATAATAATCGGGTTATCCCTAAGAAATTAATATTTAACATTCTCTAGGAAACTTCCCATTACATGAATTATCGACCCCCAGCTTTCTTTGTAAAATGGTATAACGAGGAGTAACGTTAACCTCAGTCATATGTTCGTGGTTATCCTTAGGAATATAAGATTCTCTAGGAACTTCCTGTTACATGAATCATCCACCCCCAGCTTTCTTTGCAAACTAGGTATAATATTGTGCTTAGTTTAGATGACGCGAGAAGCAGTTTATACTCGTATACTCTTTGGAGTGGGGGCGAAAACAGTTTATACTCGTGTACCCAATGGAGTTATATGGTCGTTCTTATCCGACTTCTTTCGTCGTTATGACGCCGGAGTCAAATTAGGCTTGGATCTTGTTTTTGAGTCCAAAGCAAATCTTAGTGGGATGAAGAACCCTTCTGTTGGTAACGGCACAGTAATTTGGATCCATAATCATTTAGGCACCATCCTGATCTTTAATAGGTGGTAAGCTCGATTTTGTCATTAGCGAGGAGGTATTCCAAGATGGCTGGAGCTTCATCATCTTCGAAAGAATATTCCTTTTGAAAACGTCGGATCGAGAGTCGCATTCTCAATGATTGCAGATGTCATTGGTTGGCCTCTCTCAGCTTTCTTTCTTTAAGAAAGTGCTCAGGGCTTTGTTCACCCGCGCGAGATTTTACTCCTTCCAAGTTTGTGGATGGCACAACCCCAGAGCTTCCAGGACATCGATGGAGAGGTTATTGTGACATGTTTGCAGGATGAACTCCTCTGTAATAGGATCTCTTGTAATTTTATTGGCTTGGCCACGGAAGCGTTTGATAAAATCGTCGACTGACTCTCCGTCTTTTTGCTTCTCATCCAAAAGAGTTCCGATTGACACTTCGGTGTCATCATCGAAGAAGTTGCTGAGGAATAAACTTTCATGTCATCCAAGCAATTGATGGCTCCCTGGCTTGAGCGTCGGTAACGAATCGAAGGCGGCCCACGAAGGGTGGCCAACGAATGACCGGGATCATTAAGGCCCTCGTTCCTTAAGAGATTATGCCAAATGAGACTTGAAATAAATCAAGTGTTGAATCGCGAACTCTTCCTTCAAACGGTGTGAAGTTAATCAGATTGAATTTGGTCGGGTATGGTATTGAATCCCATTCCCTCGGATAAGGACATGGAATACCCGTCTTCTTAACTTCTTGAGCCGTCATCAAAAGCATTGGATTTTGTCTTCAAGTTTTTGCATTTCCCGCGTCATCCTGCTTCATTTCTTTTGAATGATGGTCGAGCTAAAGATAAATTGGACCAACCCCCAATGAGAGGTGCTATTGAACTCACCCGCCCAATATCGTTATTGGGAGATCGGTTAAACACCGCCGCGTTATTGCCATTGGGAGGTTGTAATTCAGGCCCATAATGGACTTCATCCACCCTCTGGATGCACTGTCATCTTAGCAACATATCCGAGTGGTGGTGGCTGGATTCAAATCGGCTGATGTGGACTCAGGAGGTTGAGGCTGTTGAGATTAACAGTTCTCTCGATTTGTTGGAGTAGCGCAACTTCATTTCTGTTTTCACTTCAGGCTCGTTTAATTTCTTCACGTTGTTTGGGCTAGAGCTTCCTGAAGTATTTTGAGGGAACTGATCAGCAGTGATTGTGAATACTTCTCTGATTTGTCCTGTGCTAGAGCATTGTATCCATCAGAAGCGATTAAGCAGAAAAGTGCCCGAGTAATTCATCCTCAGCGAGACATTCCTTCTTGCATTCTTCTTTGTAAGTATCTGCGTCTGACAGCTCCTTGAATTGGAGTCGAGACATCCCTTTGAGCAATTCTTGAGATTGACTTTTCCTTTCGGGGAAAAGTCGAGATTCTGGCGAGTGTCAGCTTGAAATGCTGTTTAGACTATTCTTGCTTCAGCCGCACGTTGATGGTGAACTTCAGGAATCTCATCTTTTGGACAATGCTGCTCTTTTTGCGGACAATGTCTCAGTTTTTCTTAGGTTTCGATAATACATGAGACTTTTCGTGGATGACTTCTCGTTTGAAACGTACCATTCTGAATAATGCTGTTTTAAACGAAGTCGCAGCACCAGGAAGCAACGAGAGTTATATCTCTGCGAATAACTCTCTTTTGCGAGAAATTATTCAACAACTTCAACTTGATAATACAGATTCATCGGTAATGATTGCCAAAAATGATCGTCATCGTCTGTTGGCATGATCTCCCAGGTATGACGCATATCTATTTGGTGAATGCGTCTTCTTCCTGGGGTATAAAACTTGTTGGCGATTCTCAGGACAATTTATTTTGTCTTTGAGGCATCCAGTTATGTTGGAGTCGCACGGCTAAACCGACCGCATGTTGCGGGTATGGGGTCTTAACGGGCTCCGAACTGCTGATTTTGCCATAATTCCAGACTTTGGAATCCAAATTGCGGAGTTTCGGTGGTTATTTGGTCACCGTTGTCCTTCTCCTTTGCTCGTCTTTGTTGTGAGAGGACACGAATAAGAGCAGCGTTTGCAGACGTTTTCGTATACGCTCTTTGACGGGTTGAACAGAGGTCCTTTTGACACATAGTCCAATTCCTCGTCGTTATTTTAACATGAGATAGAGTGCATTGGTTGTTGAGACAACTGAAACTACTCGATGTCTCGTTCGACCTTTAAGGTCCGCGTGATAACGACACCTCGTCGGTTGTTCAACAAGGCTTTAGCCATTTGGCGAGCACGGGCGTTGGGCGTTGTCTCTGCGAGCTCTTTTCTGTCATAGCTGGCGGGCTTTGATTTAATGACTCCTTGAACTGGAGAAGAGTCATTTATGAGGCAGAGAGGTTGCGGAGTAAATTCTCAGCAAAATTTAAGGCGAAAAGGTCTTCATCTGTAGGGTTTGACAACTTGCGACAAAGATGAAATCTTCCTGCATTTGTGAGGCGAAGAAGATTTAGTACAGATGAGAAATACAAATACTCCCCTCGAACTTACGCTTGGTCGCTCGTACTCGACTGTTGATTCAACAAGGATCTTGATGGCTTTGCTGCGACACGACGGTCTCCGGGCAGGCGAGACCGTTGGCTCCCACTCGTGGCGGCCAGTTTGTTTTCCGTGCAAAAAGCGGAATTTGTTGTCCGAATTCAATTATATCTTCGGTCGATTAGCAATAAATTGCAAAGAAACAGCCTTTTATAAAGACTCTTTAACCAACCAAAAAGAAAATTACACACTCTTGAGAAAATAACGCAGGATCAGTTTGTTGGATCACTGCTTTCGTGGGATCTTTGCCTGTGCCGGGAGCGCTTTGACTCGTGGACCACCAAGTCACAAGATTCTGATTTGAACCGTGAGGGGTTTATGATTCTCTGACTCGTTTTCGAAGTGAGAAATTGAAACGATTCTTATCGAAGTAAGATAGTCGTTCTTCTTGAAATCAAGTCAAAGCCTGATTATCAAAGGAGTGGCCGAAAGTTCAAGACGACCGTCTGCCCTCTCTCTGCTCTGGATTGCTTTGAAGTGCTAAAAAATGAATCAGGCCCGCTGGGAAAAATGGCCTTAGAGGGTATTTATAACCTCCAAGAACAGTTGGCAAGAAAACAGGTTCGCGAGACAGCTTTTGCTGTCTCGACGGCGAGAGCAACAGTGTTTGCTGTCTCGGCCCGCGAAGATAAGTAAACACTGTCTCGGCCGCCCGAGAAGCTAACACTGTCTGACGGAACACGTAACCGCAGGCAGTTTTCATCTTAACTGTCTTCCACGTTTCAAATGTCCGTTATTTTGGCAGTTATCTCACGTGATTCTCGCCCAGACGTTTCCACGTTCTTGAACAGTTAGTGGAACGTGTAGGGCAGTTGTAAAGGTAGTTTTGACCATCTGAAAGCTGTCTCACGTGCGAGACAGTAAATTCTTGTCTCGCACGGCGAGAGCAGCAAAGACTGTCTCGCGTGGGCGAGACAGCAAAGACTGTCTCGCGTGGGCAGAGACAGTAAAGTCATGTCCTGTTCGCCCGCGAGACAGTAAAGACTGTCTCGCCGCGGGCGAGACAGTAAAGACTGTCTCGCGCGGCGAGAACAGTAAAGATGTCTTCGCACACGGCGAGGATCAGTCAAGTCTGTCTCGCGTGCGAGGCAGCGTCAAGACTTGTGTTTTTTTTGGATGATTTCCTCTTGAGCTGTATTTGGATATCCATTATCATTTTTTGACGTCTACAGCAGTGAATCCAGATTCAGTTATGTGAGGTGTTTGTTTTTTACCATAAAAATCGTAACTTTTTGCTGTAAAATGTGAAATCTTATCATGGTTTAAAATTTTATAGCTTGTTTTTTACCATAAGTTTCTTATTCTTTTTGTTTTTTATTTTTGCAGATTTGCTATTGTTTGATAACGAGTTCAGTCCACTGAATCTGGATTCAATTCAGTGAATCTGGATTCACTCCAATGAATCGAGCTTCAATATAATCCAGATTCAATGGAGTGAATCCAGATTCACTCCATCGAAAGCTTGGATGGTTAGGATGATTTTTAATGAATTGTTGCTGTGTTCTTCATGCGAAGATGGAAGATCAAATCTTGATAGAAGATGGAAGTGAGTTACAGAGAGTATTAAATGACGTGTTGTATTAAAGGACGTGCTGTAAAAGAGAGTATTAAAGGATGTGTTGGATTAATGTAGTGAATTATTCCAATTAATGTAGTGAATTGTTTCCAATGTTGCCAGCCACCATTAATGTAGTGAATTGTTCAATTTTACCCTTTTTTACAGCTGATGTGTATTAAATGTGTCTATATTTACAATTCTGCCATCGAAATGTAGGCCATTTGATTAGATAGATTGGAGGGTTAGGATTGGTTTTTAGTTCTCTAGGTTTTTATTAGAACCTCTCCCTACTTATGGTAAAAAACAAGCTATAAATTTTTAAACAAAAAGAATAAGAAACTTATGTTAGAAAACAAGCTATAAAATATTAAACCATGAAAAGATTTCACCTTTTACAGCAAAAAATTATGATTTTTATGGTAAAAAACAAACACCTCACATACTGAATCTGGATTCACTGCAGTGAATCTAGATTCACTTATGCGTGTCTTCGTTTTTCAATTGGTTTCTTCAAAAAACAAAAAACTTTTCAGACTAAAAGGTGAAATATTTCACCTTTTACAACAAAAAGCTACGATCTTTAAGATTAAAACTAAAACTTTTAGACGAAAAATCAAACAAATTTCATAAACTTACCATTAAAGCGTCAAAATAATTTAACTGCCCACTGAATCATGAAGACGAATGTTGAAGAAGACCGTGAAGACGAAGCGTCAAAATAATTTCATAAACCATGAAGACGAAGGTTGAAGAAGACCGTGGATAAGGAGATGTTGAAGACAGAGAGAGAGTTGCTGTGATTTTGGAGAGAGAGAGAGAGTTGCATGGGGAAATGGAGAACTCAATAGAGAAGCATTAATGACCTCTCTTTAGTGGGCTGCTTATTTTACCTAATTACCCTTATGCAGCTTTAATCTCAGCCATTGGATGAATCTAGATCCAATGGAGAGGATTGGTTTTTAGTTTTTAGGATAGTGAGGTTTTTATTTGAACCTCTCCCTATATATATATATATATATATATATAAATACTATATATATATATATATATATATATATATATATATATATATATATATATATATATATATATATATATATATATATATATATATATATATATATATATATATATATATATATATTATATATAGTGAGAAAGAGAGAGAGAGAGAACTTATGTCAACTTAAGGTGACCATCCACCAAAGTTTCTATCCATTGATGATACCTAGAGATCCGTGTATCATATGAAGAAACTTTTCATCAATGGATAGAAACTTGCGGTGAATAGTCCACTAAGTGACATAAGTTTTTCTATATATATAATATATATATATATATATATATATATATATATATATATATGGAGAAGTGTTCCTAAGGTGACGCCTTAGATAATCATCTAAGGACGCGACCTAAAATGACATGATTGAGCTATATTATGGATGATCTACTCCGTTAAACTTGATCTACATATTCTAAAACCCCAACACATCAAGTGTGAGGTGAACCCGTCGTCGTTTGACCCTTCATCCACTCGTATTAATTTCAACGGTTTTGAATGAATAGAACTTTTTACATGGCTCAACGGAGGGTCAAACGACGATGGGTTCACCCCAAACTTGGTGTGTTGGGGTTATAGAATATGTAGATCAAGTTCAATGGAGCGGATCATCCACAATATAGCTTAATCATGTGATTTTAGGCCGCGTCCTCAGATGATTATCTAAGGCGTCACCTTAGGAACACTTTTCCCATATATATATATATATATAATATTCATAAGTTATCTTTAAAGAATCATATTGGTCATGTGTAGACGTTGAGGCGCATTAACAAAAGGCCATTTTAGCACTGCTCAAGTGCATGAGATTTAAAAGGGAAAAATGGCCAGATTGCTATATTTTGTAGACCCTAGGTGACAGAATGGTATAAAAATTTTAACTTTTGTCAAATTGATATATTATGTAGCCTCCAACGCCATATAGCCCTTAAATTTGGTCGGGGTCATTTTTTCGGCCAGTGCTGACGTGATTTATTGCATAAAACCCTCTCATCAAAACACATCCTGCTCCTAACCCCCCCTCTCCCTCCTCCTCCTCTACCTCTTCAATCTCCCCCTTTCCCTCCTCCTCCTCATCCTCTTCCTCCTCCTCCACATCCTCTTCAACCTCCCCCTCCTCCTCCTCCACATCCTCTTCAACCTCCCCCCTCCTCCTCCTCCTCTTCAACAAATCGATGTCATCATGATCATCATCAACAACAATCTCCTCTCAAATCCAACCTCCATCAACAAATGACCACCAAAGTCGGTGTCTTCATGAGCCAATAATCAACACACTGAGCATGAAAACTATGCCTGCACATTGGCAGTAACATGCATTTCTCCCCATTTCTAAAGCTCTCCAAGCAAACTGCACAATCTTTTTCTTCGCCGTCGAAATCATAACAAGGGAGCTTCTCCAAATCATCAGGGGACAAACCATTGTTCCCTTCATTCTTAAGCTCATCTCCTTGCGAAATTGTGTTCAGACTCCTTCTAAATGCTTTTCCTACAATGCAGATATGCAACAGAACCAAGACTCCAATGCCAATGAAGAGAATGATGGATGCAATGATGATGGATATCACCATGAATTGGGTTGCAATTGTTAAAAGACTTGCACACATTTCTTCTTCTTCTTTCCCCCTAAATCCCTCTTATTTTCTGAAATTTCTTGAGAATTTTTAGAAACTGTGCAAGAAATTATGCCATTCAACAAACCCAACAAAACCCATGTATAGATTTGAATGCTTAATTTTGCAGAAAATTCATGCTATTTTATGAGATTGAAGAAAACCCATCAGTCTTATTTGGGTCAAGGGAAGTGGGTTGAGAGAAAGAGGCTACCTTTGAAAGGATATGATGAGGATGAGGAAGATATATGAATAAATATAGATGGATTATGAGGAAAGAGATAGAAAGAGAAGGGTTTGGTGATGAGTTCGAAGAAGATCGCGGCGGCTGAGGTGGCAGAGGGAGGGGTGGTGGATCTGGTGAAGGGATCGAGGAGGAGGAGGGAGGAGGAGGAGGAGGAGGAGGGAGGAGGAGGAGGGAGAGGGGGAAGAGGAGGATGAGGAGGGGGAGGGAGAGGAGGAGGAGGAGGAGGAGGTTTTAGGAGTAGGATGAGTTTTTGATAAGGGGGTTTTGTGTAATAAATCCCATCAGCACTGAGCGGAAAAATGACCTCGACCATACTTAAGGGCTATATGGCACCGGAGGCTACATAATATACCAATTTGATAAAAGTTAAAAAATTTATACCATTTTGTCACTTAGGATCCACAAAATATACCGATCTGACAATTTTGACGATTCAAAAGTAACGCAAAGGCATACCATATTGATGCGTCGTTAAACTGAATATATAACTCACAGCTCTTTGCCGGCCCAACAAGAGCCCAACCTTTCGTGGGTCCCACACTATGACTGGGAATGAAAATGCGGGTGCGTTCTAATTCTAGATAAAACCCCTCTCCTTCAACTTCAACGTCGAACCCCTTTCCGACCAAGGAATCGAAGAGCAGCAGCCATGAACGCCCCCGATCGATACGAGCGATTCGTCGTACCGGAAGGCACAAAGAAGTAAAGTTTTTTCTCTCCACCCCCTCCCTCTTTCAAATTTTCATTTCCGCCCAAATCCTTTTAGTTTAATTTCACAACGAGGACGAAATCGCAGGGTCTCGTACGAGAGGGACACCAAGATCGTCAACGCCGCCTCCTTCACCATTGAACGAGAGGATCATACTATTGGAAACATACTTCGGATGTAAAATTTTCATTTTGCCCCCTTTTCTTTGTCGTAATTTGGGTTTCCCCCCTTTTGTTGGCTTTGATTTGGGTTTTTTTTTTTTTTTGGGAAATACAGGCAGCTGCATAGGGATCCGAATGTACTTTTCGCGGGGTACAAGCTTCCTCATCCTCTCCAGTATAAGATCTTAGTGAGGGTAAGTTTTTTGCGTTGAAAAGCTGGTGTTTTTAGGGGTTTAGGGTTTTAAGATTTGATCAACTGCAGTTTTTCTAATACTGATATTGGGTATTGAGAATGTGTTTCCACTGGGATATTTTTGTTATTAGTTTCACGTAACAGTGTTAATATGTACAGATGCCAAATTTTAACTACACTGGTAAAAAAATAAAATAAATAGTGTGCAAAATTCAAAAATTGCAAATTTAGTGTAATTTTGTAAATTAGCGGATGTCCTTTTCTTTTTCCTTCAGAAAAATGTGTCGGCTTGACATCCCTTGTGCTCTTTGCAGATCCACACTACAAGCCAGTCTTCGCCATCGCAGGCATATAGACAGGGGATTGAAGATCTTGACAAGGAGCTGCAGTATTTGAAGAAAGCTTTTGAGGTATAGTAGTTACCCCCACCATTTAAGGGTCAACTGCATGATTTGTTTATTTATTTTGTTTTTTTAATACTCAGCTGTAGTAACACCCCTCATCCAATGCTATATCATTGTATTCCTTATCTGTCCAATTTAACGCTTGCTAGTGGCTTCTCTTCCACCAATTATAGTTGTAGAACCCACTGTTCAAAGTGGCAATTATGAAATTCGACCTCATGTGGTCACAAGATCTTTCTACTTCAATTTTTAACATGTTTAGCATTCTTTAGTGTAGAAGAACATGAAATTTTAAGATTTCAGTCTATATGATATACCATCTGCAGAATGTTCTCTGTAGTTAATCTGTCTTAGGTGAAAATTTGTCGTTCTTTAGATGTAACTAATGGGAGGACAGGTTGGTTCTGTTAATGAGCACCAACTTTATTATTTCCATATAATACTATGCATAGGCTGATATGCCTTGGCATCTCGGGCTCGTGGATAAGAACATCAAAGTCATCATGTCACTGTAACTGTAGTTGTTTGATTAGTATAATGCTGCCTGAACGAAGTCCTTCTCCTTTGGTCTGACCAGAGTCCCATAAGACTTACAAAATGCGTTTGGTTCCAGACAACCCCTCACGATTGGAGCTTTCTCATGCATTATACTCTATTGTTCAGTCTCTTTCCCATTCATTACATCATCAATATCCTTGGAACATGCGTAGTTGTCAAATCTTCTGCCATATTAGGTCCCATCTCTTTTGAACAGTTCTTTAAACATTATCCATTCTTTTAGTCTGAAAGTAGTTCTTCATAGAAGTAATCCCATAATAAAATTTTGGATTGCTGTCTAAGTGAGTAAGTGTTTCTCTGTGAAAGTATTGGTTGTGCTATCTTAGGCCTCAGACCTTTGACTACCGTCTAAGCAAGCACTATTGCATTCTTAAGGAATTATGGGAATCATATTTTCTTGGGCTCACCCTCCTCCTTGCTTGTTAGGCCATCATAAGCTTTTATGACTTGTAGATGTAACAAACAAATCTCTGAACACATTTATGTACTAAATGCTCTAGCTACGATAAACAAATACCTGAACATGTTTACTTAATTAATTCATGTGAAGTTTTCTTTGAACTACCATGCTTTTAGACAAGCCTACAAACTGAGAACCTTTCCAAACCATTTCGTATGGCTTTTTCCCTGACTATTGATACTAGTCTACTAGATATCATCTAGCACTTCCAAAGCAGAAGGCTTTGGATTAGTAAATTCTCCTATGTTAATACGTTCCATAGTGGGCAACAGTAAATGACGAGAAAATTCAGCACATGCAAATGCAGTGACGTGAAAAAGTATATCGTAGTCGAACAGTTAGATAGAGGTGCAGTAGACATATTGAGATTTTCAAAGTTCAATTACATTTTGGAGTTTGTATTCATCAATGAAGATGACTGATTTGTTGGTGTAAGGGTTTTAAGGTGAAATAGGAATCATATTTGGAACCAGTTGCAGGAAAGTTTTAAGTTTAAGTTTTTTTTTAAAATAATTTTCAATATCATACATACTTTTGTAATTCTATATTATTTTTAATAATTTTTATTTATAGATTTAATGGACGAATACTCTAATAAATATTTAATAGTTTCAAATCCCTTTTTTAAATTAATTTTCACCATTTTCAAATATACTGAATATTACCATAATGCATTTTTATAGTTTTTTCTTTATAGGTTAAGAGATTAAATTTCAAATTTAAATACGTGAGAGAAGTGAAGTAGGAAAGCAAGTATGACAGGAGAGACACAAAGGACGAAACAATGTTTAGGGTGTATTAGAGCATCTCCAGCAGCTTCCCCATTTTATTGGTATTCTTACTTTTGGAGAATTTTGGGCTTTTTTTTGGTCCAACGGATTCCCCATTTCATTCCCCAAAATAGGGATGGAGGAGAAAAAAGGGGAGTCTTCCCCAAATCTGGGGCATTCTTCAAATATTTGGGGAGATCTTTGTCATAAATGCAGCACGTTTTTCAAAACGGGATGGAGGAGAAAATAAATATAAAACAAAATCCGTAATTAAAAGCCATGGGGGCAGTTCCAATGCATAAGAGCATCCCAAAATAGGGATGTAGAATATTTTTATTATTGTAATAAATGCAGGATTCTTCAAAATGAGGAAACTGTTGGAGTTGGAGCAAAAATAATTTGGAGAATATGACTTTTGCTTCCCCATTTTGGAGAAATTTTTAGGGAAACTGTTGGAGATGCTCTTAGATAGGAGTTGTTAGAGCTGCATGTTGTTCCATTTTCATCCAAATTTCAATACATGTGTATGGTTGGTTCTCGCAACACCAAACGATTGTTGCCAAAGGAAAATAGGCTAAATATAGGGGAATGCTTCCAAATTGAGAAGTGTTATAAGAGAGTCAGAACTATATGATGCAGTGAATGCATTTGTTATTCCTAATCAAACACATCCTTATATATTTGAGACAAAATTATCATTTTATCTTGTGTTTCTTCATAGCGTTTTCGTTCATCTTTTCCTAGCCCAAACCTTCAATTATAGAGTAGTATATATATTATAATAGATACATAGAGATAGCATAGATTTTTATTATCACATTCCTTTAAGAAAAATACACTATTAGACTGACGCTTAGGTTGAGGATCGAAGGAAAAATGGTGCGAACTTAACAAAAACAATTCAGATTATTAAATATCACACCTGTCTTGTAATGTGTACTTCTTTGTAGGTATAAAGATAAAAATGTGAGAAAGGAATAGAGATACAACATAAATATTGAATTATCATAGAGGGTCGAACATGAGTCTCTTATGATGGAGAAGGTGAGCATTTAATGGGAATAATATCAGTCTACTTTATCATTTGAGATGGTATGAAACAGAAGTTTGTGAATACATATGGAAATCAAAATTAACAAGAGTAGTATTAAATGTCAGTTCACCATTTGTGGTATTTACATTCATGTCATAAAGATCACTCGGAAAAAATGGTTACTTCAACAAAAGCAGTTTGAATTGTTTAGCATCATGCCAATTTTTACTAAGTAGACTCCATTTGTAAGCATATATAGACAAAACACAGATAAGGTAGAAAAGGTCAAAAATGGTTAGTTTATTTCATACTGCAAATTTTGTAAATTTACAAATTTATCATTTTAAAACAATAATACACCCAAAAAATACAATGAAATGAGGATTTTTTACATTCTTTCAACATTTTTACCCTTATTATTTCATTATAAACTAGTATAGATTTAAAATATCACGTGCATAATGTGCGTGACAGAACATTGAATTTTATCATATTAAGTAAATAAATTTTAAACTTTAAATTAAGAGGCAATATTTATGAAATATTTTCATAGATAATTTTGTTGTAGAGAAATATATTATTTACAATACACATTCGAATATATTTTTCATGTAATTTGTTTCTTTCCTTTTTTATGTGTATCTTTTCAGCTTGTAGCTGATATGAATATACCTATTAATACACTTAAACAATTAAATTTTAGATATTACTTTTATTTATTGATATAGTGAGGGGGTAGAAATCTATCATTTTTTCCAGCGTGTTTTTATATTTTAGGTGCTTGGATGTGTGAAATAGGTTTTTACACTCGGATTTTAAATTTATTTACTTGGTACCATTCAGCTTTTTTTGTCACATGCATTATGCACACATGATTTTAACTGTGTACTTATTTAGTATGAAATAGTGAGATAAAAAGGTTGAAAGAATGATGAACATTCCTCATTCTGGTATTGTACTTTTAAGGTATATTGCTGTTTTATAGGATAAGTTTGTAAATTTATAAAACTCAAACGAAACAAATTAAATATTTCAAACCTCACACTTCTATTCTATCTGTATTTCTTTCTCTCATATGTCTGCATGTTTATCTACAAATGGAATACACTTGGTAAATTAATAAGGTACTAAGCAATCAAAAACTTCTTTGGTTAAAATTGCCATTTTCCTTTGAGGATGATTTGCATACAGGAATGTGAATGTCACAAATAGCAATTGACATTTAATGCTACTCTTGTTAATTTTGATTCTTATATCTATCTTTAAATGTTAATATTATACCCAGTGTTTTCAAAGGCGCTCGCCTTATTGCGCCTCATGCGCCTTACGATGCGGGGCGGTGACGAAGCGCCCCACATCTGATGCAACAATGCCTTTTGCGCCTCGCGTACATCCTTACTTTGTGCAGGGTGCATGTAGTACATATCCTCATATAGTTTTGTTTGTTAACATTTCAATCGAGTCTTTATATTTGATATTCCATATCCCAAAAAACAAAATAAATTCATTAAGCCTTTCTAATAGCCTTCAATTGAGGACCATTACTAATCCTTTACTTGGATATTAGTCTTGATTTAACATTTGATTTGAAACTATATGATTTTTGCTACTATATTAGGTGTTAGCATTAGAAATTAAGGCATTATATTGTGATTTTGTAGTAAGATATTATTTATCATGTAAATTCTAAAAACATGTTCTTTCGCGTTTGATTATATATATTGAAAAATTATGTGTGCGGTGTGCGCCTCGCATCACTCGGGCACGCGCATTACATTGCGCCTTGCGCATGTGCGCGTAAAGATGCTTTGCGCCCTGCCTTGCGCCTCGCGCATTGACAACACTGATTATACCATCTCAAATATAGATAAACTAGATCACTATCATTTTTAGTAAATGTCTACGTTCTATTTTATGGAACCTGTTTTCAGTGTCTTTAGGATATGCATTGGTATTTGTATCTCAATTTCTTTCTCTCACCTATTTATCTCAAATCCTACAAATGTGAGCGCACTTTGTAAAACCGGAATACTTAACAAGCCAAAATACTTTTATTAAAAGTCACACAATTTTACTTTCAATCCCCAACCTAATCCCCTCTAATTGTGTGTTTATTCTTAATTGGTTGTGATAATAAAAATCCATCTATCTATTCCAATATTTTTACTAATTTATAACGGGAGGATTAGGGCCAGGAGAAAATTTGATGTAAAGAGAACATCGCAAAGAAACATTGAGATAGATTAGTAATTTTATCTCAAATAAAATAAGTGTGTTTGTTTGGAAGTAGTCGGAATAACATTTGCATTTAATACATCCAGGCTTATTGAGGCGCGCGCCCCGGGCGCGGGGCGCTTCGGTCTGGGGGAAATGCGCCCCGCAAGCGAGGTGGGGCGCTTCACGCAGCGAGGCACACGCCTCGCGTGCGCCTCACATGCGCCTCGCTCGTGCCTCGCGTGCGCCTCACGTGCGCCTCACACCTGCGTTATGTAACATACTCTTTCTTCTATTTTTTTAAAATAATTTACATAATTACATATTTATATCATGAAATATACTCTTTCTTACTAGTTGCTAATCTATATTCATCTTTTCATGTTTAACCTATAAAAAGGAAACAATAATTAGTAATTTAGTATACTTGTTTGCTAATTGTAACTTCTCTAATTAGCATGCTAACTAGCAAATTATGAACATGTAAATATGTAAATGTTACATTCATTCTTTATCTTTTCATGCTAAGTAGCAAATATCAATTAAGAATACTAACTAGAAAATTATGAACAGTCATGTTTGTTAATTATATTTCTTAGTCTTTTTATGTGACAATTTATAAACATATGCTCATAATTATTAATCACTTAATTTGATTATTTAAATACATGTTTCTTGTATCTTTTTTGTTACTTTAAAAATTCAGTTAGCATAATTTGATGATTTAAGTTGATATTCTCATAATTTTGGATGTAGGTAACTAATATGTTACTTATATGTTTCTGTCTTATGATCTTATGATGTTGGCAAATATTAGTTTGAGTTATGCGTCTCAATTAGTGAGGCGCGCGCCTCGTTGTGCGCCTTGCGCATGGTGCTCGTAAGGGACCTTTGCCCCCCGCATTGCGCCTTGCGCCTCAATAACACTGAATAAATCATGTACAGTTCTGAATTCCGGTTGGAACATTATTCAATTTGCATGCAGCAACATTTCCCCTACTTTTAGATTATTTTGCTTTTGCAACAACCTTTTGAAAGATACTAGGAACAACATTAGGCTCCAACTACTACTATCCAAACACACTACATTTGTTTCTCTCCCTCTTCTTTCACCTCACCCTCCTTTCCTACTTCACCTCTTTCTCTCAATTAATTTTGAAATAATCTATGAGACCTATAAATAACTATCTAAATATATTATGGAAATATTTTTATATTTGAAAGCTGTCAAAAATAAGACTAAAATACATTCAAGTCTATTAAACCTATATAAAAGACTGTTAAATGCAATATAGAGTTACATGTTATGTTAAAAAAAAATTCAAGAATTTTTTACATCCCGGTACCCTATGGTATGGTGTAATTACACAAGTGACTGTGGGCTTTCTGTATCTACATGGATAATCCTAAGATTACTGACTTAGCTTACATGGCTAACCCTAAGAATACTTTGATTGGATTACCTGTGAATATCAGTCGGTAACCTTAGGGTTATCTGTGTAGATATACAAACCCAAGAGTCACCCATTTAATTATACTATATCACAAGGTACGGGGATGTAAATAATCCTAATTTCAAATATTAAATCTCTTGCAAATAGCTCCATTAAAGAAAGATGAATATCATTCCTCTTTCACCTGTGACAAATTTGGACCAATAAATTACTGCATCTTGATTTAAGAATATGAACTCAAAAAAGTGATTAGAGATTTGAAATCTCATTATGTCCATTGCAACTCTAATTAAAAGTTTCTAACTCTGAAACATTTTTTTTTCATGTCATGTGCATTTTGACTATATGTTCTCTAGTGTAGGTGGCCTATCCTCTTGCATGTTTTCGCTATATATCCAATTATACCGCACCAGTGTGAGTCTGGGACCGTTATCAAGTAATGGATTTTTCTGAAACAAACTCATTGAAGTGGAAAATGTCTTTCTTGATAGAGCTAACCATACTTTCTTGTCGCCATGGTTGGGATAAACTGTTACAGGAATTTTTTTGGTCTTATTCCACTGCTTATGCATTTAGATGTATGCTGATAATAATCCTCCACCATATCAGATTTGATGTATACCCACAGGATGGTTGGGACTGTAGTAACCCCCTTTTGCTCCCTATTTGATGCCTTACGTTAATCTAGTTTACACATTGTGGGCGGTCAAAAAATGCAAACCATCAGATAAGATTACCCGGGTACAGCATGGAGCCCACTAAGGGCAATTTGGTCATTTAATATGACCAGTGGGCTTCTCAAAGTCATGAAAGTCCCAATTTTGCTCAGGATAGGTGATCCCAAAATCCCAAGTCGAAACGAGTTGCAAATCAGCCCTAACAGCGCTCTGAACTGAACTACAGCGTGAGGTTAAGGGTGGCACATGGTTTCAGTGGCGCGCAGTTCATAAGTCATGTGCAGCTGATCTCCGCGCATGGATACAACCCCGCTCCTGATGCAAGGTTATCAAAGGGCGACAAATCGCGGTGATGGCAACCCATGCAGAAGTTAAATAGCCCAAATCCCCTGCAATTAATGCTCAGGATACATCATTTACTGACTTGCAGTACGAGGTACTGTTCATCATACTGGTGTGCGGTTCTAACCCCGCGCAGCCAGAGTAAGTCCAAAAGTTGTTGATCTGAATGCCGTGCACACCACAGTCTAAGCTGTGGGGATAAAAAAGCTGCTACGACCACGTCGTATTTAATGAGAGCGGACAGTTCCAACCTCACGCGGCAGCCTTCTGACAGCCGTGTGGTGCAGTGAGCTGTAAAGGACTGCACTGCATTTAAATGACTGTGCGTCGTGTGCGATTGTCATGAACCTCGCTCAGGTTCGCGCAAGCTAAATCCCGTGCTATGAAGGGTTTTTCAGCCTATAAATAGAGACCCTTCACCAACTTTGAGAGGGTTCTTGAATGCCTATTTATTGTGCATTAGTTCCAGCTGCTCCCGAGCTCTAACATTGTGCCGCAGTTCAAAAATCTTGTTTTACAAGATTTTAGCCTTTTTATACTGGTTCTAAATCTGGTGTCAGCACCTTGTACCCTTGCTCAAAACTCGGCTTTCTTTATCAAACGAGGCAATTTCTCTAAGATAAACTTTAAGTTCAAGAAAGAGCTCCCTTCACACCAAGTTCAAACAAAACAAGACAAATAACAAGCATCAGCCAGCACAAGAACGCTGGCTTGGTCAACGGGGCAAGGAATCTAGATCTTTTCGGCACAACTTCCCATAACCAAACACTTGAATTTTCGTTTTCAAATCAATAGAAAACTTGAATTTTCGTTTTCAAATCAATAGAACAATGACAAGTTCATCCGCTTCTTTTGATGAGAAAACACACATGTTTCTGTAGCATTACTAAATTGGGTTGATTAACTCCAATCATTTTTTCTCCACTAAATTGGGCTGATTAGCTCCAATCATTTTTCTTCAATAAGATTTTGTAGTGTGGTTCAATGTGCCGTACAGCTTGTGAGTTTTTTCTTTCTTCTTCCTGTTACTCTTGATATACCCAAATATTTTCATTATCCGCCGTACTTTTCTTGGTGGTTACTAAAGATAGTATACCCTAATTGCTTTTTTCTTTCGCACATTTTTTTTTCTCCTCTTCTCTCCCATATTGGCCTGTCAGTTTCGTAAGTTGATCCATCCCTTCGATGTTTACCCATAAGAGATAAGACAACATTAGCACAATCCTTGTCCTCAATTCATTTATGATTAGATATGTAGATTATAGAGACCTCTTTTCTGATGCAACACTACTCTTTAGTGGAGCATGAAACTCATAATCTCTTTACTAGTGAGCTACCAATTTTCTTTTAGTCATTAAAGCATCTGCATTATCATGAATAAATGTGCCAATGCAATTAATTTGAACTTCCATGAATCCATTTTTTCTCATGTTCGTGTGCACAAGTAGAAGCATTCGTTGGCACATGATTGACATATTTCTTTTGCTTAAATAATCTTTATCATATGTTCTCTCTTCAATCAACTGCATGTCAATATCATTTGAAGTTTACTTGACAATGCGATGCAGTAAGTTATTTGTTTTGGTTGGTATGAGATGTTCATTAACCCATACAATGCAAGTGAAATCTGGCTGTTCTTGATGTATGCCTTGTCTCTAATATGTATCAGCTGTCAATCTTGACTACAACTAGACATTAATTCATCAACTTTTTAGACTTAAACATCACGTCTTTATTAACCTATTATCTCTGAGGAAATGAACACCTTAACTCTACAAATGCAGTTGAATTTGTTGGGAAAAGATGGTAGACATGGCAGATAATTTCCCCGTTTGTTAACTAACAAATAGCCTTTAACCTTTCGCTTGCAGGAAGAGAAGATCAGATATGAGGAGAAGCAGAGATTGAGCTACTAGATGCTATTTTTAAGTGCAGTGAAACCATATACTTGAACGTAACTTGAACTTAAATTGGTTATGAGACGTTTGTGTTGGCAAGTGATGGATGTAACTTTTTCTAATGTTCTCTATCTGGATGGTTTGATGCTGTCTTCTAAATCATTAGATATCTATAACTTCTATCTGTCCACTTAAGATGAAATTTTGCATGAGCCCGAGATATGGATAATATCGGTCGAAATTTCCGATTGGGCATAAGACTATAGTTTCTCATCCAGCTGATGAACATGCAGAGGTTATTATGCCGGGTACTAAAGAGTTAATTTTGCTTAACCACGCACACCTTTGGGGGTTTTTGCACATAAACCGCCCGAACTTTGTTTTTGAAGTTTTACTTGCCTAGAACGAAGTCCCTGGGGGTCATCAGTCTATAGCTAGGAACTTGGTAATTGTTGTTGGTTACTCCAAACTTTTGAGTGCTTGTGTTTTGTCAAATGATCAATAAGTCTTGTAGGTCTTGTTTGTATGCCAAGGCCAAGGAGCAATCAATTTCTGTGTTTCTCACAAGTGAAAACCATGGCCATGTATTGCTACAAAATCACCAGAACTGGGCTAACCGTAGTGGAGTACGTCAGTACGGCAAGCAGCTCAACACCAGAGGCCCATCAGCCATCAGCAAACGGCTATAGCATCCTGCTCTGCCCCACCAGTGAGCTCCCTGACTACTGCCTCGGCAGCTACTAAGCTGACTCCCTCACCATCAGAATCGGTTGAGTTTCCTGGAAGATCTATGACCTCAACTGGCAGCTTCACATGTCCGCCTTTCTGTGCGGGGGCGACTTCGTCCATGTTGGGTTTGTCAAGATCCTGCACGTCAATAGCGCCAGGTTCAACGTCTGGATCAGGAGCAACTGCATTGTGATTGAGAACGGAAGCAGCAGTTTGGACAGAGGAGCGACAGAAAACCAGCCAGTTTCTTGGTTGTTACCGTTCAGGGGATCTTGAAGAATGATGATCCCTTGTGCTCGGGTTTTGTGTCGTGACCGCTCAGGGGATCTTGGAGAATGATGATCCCTCATGCTCGGGTTTTGCGTTGTTACCCCTCAGGGGATCTTGGATAATGATGATCCCTCGTGCTTGTTGACCTACGCTTGTTGTTGATTTTTTCATCTCTCTGTCTGTCTAGTTTGCATTTACTTTCTAGTTGTCAACGATGTCCTTTAGTAAAGTATTCTGCAAAAATTCATGCAATTTTATAGTACCGATACATACTGAAACAACTTCCTGGATAACACAGTATACTTTATAGTAATTACCAGTATACGGGGAAAAAAAAATTTATAACACAAAACAAGTATGTTTACGTGCAAAAACGTGCACTATACTAGTTTAGTGAAAATCATATACATCCTCATTGAGGGATGTTACAGTCAAACTGAGATGTTGGCTTGATTCTGGAACCCCCAAAATGCCACAATATGTTCTTAAAACATAAAATGTCATAACTCAACAACTTATTATTTAATCAAAACCAATTAATGCAGGAATAATCACAAATCTCCAGCTACCGTGCACCAAGTAATTAAACAGAACAGAAGCAGAAGCTAAGAACATAGATACTAGGCTTACACTCAAAACATTAACAAAATAAACAGTAACAAAGGAAACGTCCAATAGCTCATATGGACGAATTTGCATTTTCTTTCTATAAAAGAATAAAAAAAAATGATTACAGGCTCCCTTCACCACCGAAACAAATTCATAGCTTTCCTAGACAAAGTAAGGACAAAAGAAAAGCAAAAATAATATTTGCAGAAAGGAGCCATGCCTATTTGTTTATAAATAAAGTAAACGCTATCGGAGCATCAATTATGATGATTTTTAGTCCAAATAAAAGAGAGTAACAATCTTTCGGAGATTCTTCGCTTTTGGTAAGTTTCCATGAGCAGTCTGCTGTCATGGAACGCAA
Organism: Asparagus officinalis; assembly: GCF_001876935.1. Taxonomy (NCBI): domain Eukaryota; kingdom Viridiplantae; phylum Streptophyta; class Magnoliopsida; order Asparagales; family Asparagaceae; genus Asparagus; species Asparagus officinalis. The sequence continues at coordinate 9,065,528 of NC_033795.1, read as the reverse complement.
AGCATATCACTTGTTGCACATGTGAGAGAATGTCTCCGTCGCACAACCTATAATTTTACCAACAAGGATGCATCAAAATAATGTCCATAGTCTTTGCTTTATTAGCATTAAACTACCATAAGATTAGCGGAAAAACCATAGATCAGTAGTGACATAAGCAAATAACAACAAAGAATTTCATATAACAATTTCTGAAAGAATTGATGTGAAGGTTAAGGCTCAAATATAGATATTGCCAAGCACTTGGTAATAATTACCGTTTCAAAATTAACTAGAATAACCCATTAGTTCAATGTAATTCTTGGTAATGAATAAAAGGAAGTTCCTGATTCGTTTTGCATCATATTACTTGAAAGTCAAAGCTCTTGCATTTGGATAGATAGACAAATAACTTGATAATGAGGGGAAAAAAAACCCAACAATTACACAAGCCATTTCCAGAAAATCACGTCTTGAAATTTATATAGGGAATAATTATGTTCGGACCCAAATGTGGGCTCATACCCAACAAAAGTACTGATTATATCTCAATCAGAAAATTAAATAAGGCATTTATTTTAGGGGCACCAGTGATTACCATATTGGATCATTTAAAGACTGCATAAAGGGCCAAGATGAGTAGAAGCAGACGTGAGAACTAACCTGCTAGCTTCAATTAATGGCAAATGATCGGGTTTCTCAACAAGATTATTGAGCTGGAAAATGCATTAAAAAATTAAAAAAATAACAGGTTTGCCAAAACACGAAGTTTCTGCAGAAGTATAAACTTGATCAAACTAACAGACGTGTTGTTCTTTATTTTCTTTTGTAGTTAATAAAAACAAGTATATGCATGTCACTAGATGAATAAGAGAAGTATGTAATGATATATTGTGACACGTCATTCTTTCCAGTTATCCCACCATTACCATTCTCACCAAAATGGTAGGATATATACTTCATCGTAAATGGGCATTTGAAGAAGATATCTAACCACCAACTTTCCTCTATTTCTTCATCCTCAAAATACCATATACATCTACACTCATACTTCACATACACATGCATAAATGTGTGCCTACCTAATAGAATCCCATAAAATATCACTAACCCAAAAGTTTCAAGTGTTGGATAACAATATTCCTAATCTATTAGGATTCCTAATCTATTTTGGTAACATGAGGTTATTAGGATTCATATTTTGTTTTGGTTTTGGTTTTTAGAATCCTAATCTGTTTGGGATTGTGTTTTGCTATAAATAGAAACACGTTTTTTAGGGTTTCCTTGGCTTTGATTGGAGATTGGTTTGGGGATATTGGAGCACAGAAAAAGGAGAGTTTTCTGAGCTATTTGTTTAAGGTTTTATTTGGAGAGATTGAGAGCTTTGTGGTGAGATTAGTTGTTCATTCGAATGAATTGTAATCTCAGTTTGTACTCTTCTTCTCTATTAGTGAAAACCACATCCCCTTCTTGCCCCGTGTACGTAGGTAATTGCCGAACCACGTTAAACTATTGTGTTTAGATTTGTGCCGTTATTTTGGTTTTTTGGTCTTTATCTCGACGTTTGGTTTGATTTGGTTCTCGAAGCACGCCCGTTTGTTTGTCCCGCTTCCGTGCCGCGCACAACAAGTGGTATCAGAGCTCCGGATTTCAGATCTAGGGTTTTGTCTTGGTTGGAGGAGTAGATCAATTTGGGAAGCTCGTCTAGGGTTTCAGTTGGTGAGAAATGTGGGATCTTTTTGGTAAAGTTTCTTTCTTTTCTCAGTTTTGGATCTATTCTTGGTTTGTTTTCCGCATTGGTTTGTTGACGCTTGGGCTATTTGGAGGAGTAGATCGCTTTGGAGGCTCTTTGAGGCTTCGTTTGGAGATAAAAGTTGGACTTTTCCTATTTGTGGATCGTGAGATCGTTTGAGACTCTTGTTAGGGTTTCAATTGGAGGTAAAAATCTCTCCTTTATCAGTTTGGATCTATTCTTTGTTTGTTGGTGCTTTGAGATAGTTGGCCGAGATAGAAGGATTTGAGGCTGGGATATTTGATTGTTGATACGGTGCATTGGATGATTGAGAAGTGCCCTTAACCTGCATATTGAAGTCCTTTGAGCACGTTGGTATGAGCAAGGAGACCTAGGTGGAGTTTGGCACTTCTATTCGATGATTGAGGGGTCTTCTATTTAATGTTCATTCAGGCATTTGGGGGTCTTCCAAGGAGGCATCATTAGAAGGTAATTGGTATTTTGGTTTCCTTTGTTGGGATTGTACTAGGTATTTGTGGGTTGCAACCAAGTCCCGTTGGTTTTGAAATCCTAGTAGTCAACAACAGTTGAAGAAGTGTATTGGCAGTAAGGTGAAGGTACTTCATTCTGGTTTTAGAGGGAGGTATAAGAGGGACCTACTGTATTTGTGCCGAGCTCATGGCAGTTTGAGACACTTCGTTGGAGAGGAAACGTTGGGGCGACGAGATGAGATGATATTTTTGATTGATCGTTTCTTTCTGGAGGAGGATCGACGTTTGATGTCGAGCATTGGTTTTGGAGTTCAGGCTTTGACATATTTGGGTCATCTTATGCATAGGTCGCCGACTGCTGCATTAGGAGTTATTGGATCTGGTGGAGCTGCTTCAGATTTTGGTTGGCGTCAGATATTTGGTTACCCAGTATTTGGTCACATCAAGGATGTGAGATTTGATTCGATTGCACGTTTGGGATTCAGAGGCTCATTTGATTATCATTTGAGAGCTTCTGATTTCGTTCTTATCAGGTATGTCACATTGGACTCTCGACAGGTAGAGTGTTGATCAGATCAGTTGGATATCACAGCGGGTGGAGGGTGATGCTACTCCACATTGGGTGGAGTTTACTCCACATACTCCAGGTCATTCTGTATTATTTGGGACTTCAGCTGAGGTGACACAGCGTGAAGATCATTTGGTTTTGGATGCAGATGACGTGTTGATTGATTTGAGTGCAGCTGATAGGCACAGTTTGGACATGGCCATTGGTTCACCTCAGGTGAAGGTGTTTGGATCGTTTCAGTTTGAGATCATTGGAGGTGCTATCAGTCGCAGATTTGGTGATGATGGAGGAGGGTTGCGTGCTCTTCTATTTGTTTGAGGGCTTTTGGAGGCTGTTTGGGTGAATTACGTGAATGCTTGATTCCTTGGGCAAGAGGATACGTAGGCAGTCAGTTTTGATGTAGCCGATTTGGTGAGTAGATACCACGTTTGGGTGAGTGTTCGCACTCCCGTTTGGGCCTCGACTTGTTGAGGATTGAGAAGCAGCAAGTGAGGCATTTGGTTTTGTTGGTGTCGACTCGGTTTTGGGAACACTTCGCTGAGGTGGAGAATTATTGGATAGCAGTATTCCTAATCTATTAGGATTCCTAATCTATTTTGGTAACATGAGGTTATTAGGATTCCTATTTTGTTTTGTTTTTGGTTTTTAGAATCCTAATCTGTTTGGGATTGTGTTTTGCTATAAATAGACACGTTTTTTAGGGTTTCCTTAGCTTTGATTGGAGATTGGTTTGGGGATATTGGAGCACAGATAAAGTAGAGTTTTCTGAGCTATTTGTTTAGGGTTTTATTTGGAGAGATTGAGAGCTTTGTGGTGAGATTAGTTTGTTCCTTCGAGTGATTTATAATCTTAGTTTGTACTCTTCTTCTCTATTAGTGAAAACCACATCCCCTTCTTGCCCCGTGGACGTAGGCAATTGCCAAACCACGTTAAACTATTGTGTTTGGATTTGTGCCGTTATTTTGGTTGTTTTGGTCTTTATCTCGACGTTTGAATTGATTTGGTTCTCGAAGCACGCCCGTTTGTTTGTCCCGCTTCCGCGCCGCGCACAACATCAAGGGCCGACAACTCCTTTTGATTGAACTTCAGAAAGTAATCCTCAAATTCACCTTGAGGTTGCAAGAGCAAAGCAAAGCCCGTGGCAGCAACAATTGCAAAAGAGATAGAGATGGATACTTGACAAACGATGGTTAGGTTCATAAAGTGGGGGCAGAAAATCCCTGTGTCAAGTAGCACTGCCGACTGTTTAAAATACTCAGATGGGTATAATTCCAAATTCCAAAAGTTCGTCTTTAGAGGGCTTAAACTTTTTGGTCAAGTTCACATAAACCACTTATGGCAATTGTGCAATTGAACACACCAAGGATCAGAGGAAGTAATGATAGAAATGCAACAAAAACCCATAGTGATGAGAATAGTTGCAGGGACAGTTCTATGGAAAAAGAGTTACAAATCGCTTACGTTAGCCAACAACTCCTGACTCTCAGGTGGTTGCATTTTCAGATCTGGGGCAAGATTACAGTAAGTAACTCTGGTTTTTCTGCTCTCAGGGCTCCGCAGCATTAGTCCCTGATGCTCCTGAAGTAAAAATATGATTTTTCTGCAATTTAAATACAAAGGCTCCTCTGATTCAGAAAGAAGTCCAAAGGATGTCGGGATACTAAGTCATTGCAAATAATGAATCAATAACGTACCGTTATCACCATAGCATAGCTAAGAATCTCAATAAGCTGCTGAGGCATGAATCCCATATTACGAGTCCCACTCATTTAATTTCCTTAGTCGTATATTTCTAATCCAAATAAAAACTATCATGACCCGCAACTGAAGGACATTGCCTATTTATCGTAGAAAGAAGAGTATACCTGGAGATAATCAAGATCAGGAATTGGCTTGTATTCTGATACTGGCACTGTGCTTGAACCTTCAACAAGAGACTTTGTGTAGGTACTTCTGCACCAAACTCTTCATCAGATACAAGCATAAAAGCTCCATCCATGCTTTGACTTCTCCATTTATAGTTCTCCCTTCCTCTTCTTGTCGGTCCACCAAGCCACTATATAAGCAAATAAAATGACAGTCCCTGATATTAAATCATTAGTGAAAATCAAATATATCATGAGCTCATAAAGCCACCTAAAACATTGCAGATACCAAAACCTGGCAATCACCACACTCATCATGTTTAATACGGCAAGTGATGGAAACAAGTATACATAGCACGTATGCACGCATGTAATATCACATGCATGCACTCACTGTCACGCCCCAAAACTGCAACGAAAATTCATAAATACAGGTTACGCGACAGCAGCGACCCATGCACAAGACAAGTCTTATGCACGAGTCAAGCCTGACACTTTATATCACATAGTTTATCACAAAATATTTATAAACCTGCTGATGATGGAAGTTCAAAGCAACTATATATATGTATATAATCGGTACTCACAACCCACAAGCTCATCATTATAAGCATCTACAAAATAAATCATATTGTTGACTGTATGTAATATAAAAAAGGAGGCTTTCCATATAACGCCTCTCAACAAAATGTCATAACCAAAAGTTCGACTACTATGACGCTACGTCAGATCTGAAAAAAAATTAAAAACAACGGGGTGAGCTAGGGCTCAGTGAGAACATTCCCCACTAGAGTTTCTAGATAATTAACAAAATAATAATAATAATAATAATAATAATAATTCACAGAAATAACGAATTATAAGTTTTGCATCAGAGGTTCAAGAATAGCAAAATACGATCAAAAAATTGTAATATTGTCATCTTCAAGAAAATGCAACGGTTATAATTTATTTCTTATGTGTAACTGAATATATTGTAATATTTTCTAGAGTCAGTCCCTTTTTGAATCAAAGTAAACATTAGAAAGAAAAAAAACTATTAAATTGTACAAAACCAAAGAATTATTATTTTCTCAATTTCACAGTCAATTGTCAGAATCTTAATTCTCGATGAGTTATTCATGAATATGAAATTTACCTCATAGGTCACACTAAGGCTACGAATTATAGCCAAATAGCATGGGAATGCGTAAAACACATCATATAATAGATAATTTCTGAGAATCGAATGCACCTAATACTGTCATAGATTACTGGCCAAGTACAGAAGGGCCAATACATAGGGGCTAATACAGAGAGGTCAAATAAAAATGCATTCACCATATGGTAGGCAGAATCACTCCACAGTGAACTTTTTAAGGGTTTGAAAACATCGAGAATCACTTGTCAAATGAGTAATACCTTGTGTATCAGAATTTACAGATATTTTTAAATAAAGTGGACACGGTAAAACTCCTCATCCCAGTTAAAACAGTTTACGAATTTTTTATTTTTCTTTACTTTTATTAGATATTAAGTCATAGAAAATCTTTGAATCCGTTAAACTATTGAAATACGTTCAAAATACTTCATCAAGCTTTCAGATAAAGCAATACCCACAATTATTTGAAACTGCATGAGAGCCAAATTCACTTTTTATATTTTACATAAAATCAAATTTGCTTTTCATATCTTGTACGAGGCTAACAACGTATTATAGGATAGACCACAACAGAAATAGATGAAATCACATTTAACTTTCATATACACGAAAAATAATAGACCATTTATTTTTCGAGCACAAGATTATTCAAACATAATACTATGTACTCATGCAATTATATATCATAAAAATACTAGTGAGAAAAAAATTCACCTCTAATGGACACGATTGTCCCCAAAATATTACTCCCCTGGATATCAACCGGATCCTATAATATAAGATATAAGACTAATTATTAATTTAAGACAAACATATATTATAGGTAAATCAATTCATAATCTAGAGCAAACTAAATTCAAATATAATCAATAATAATTAAAATCTATAAATAGGTTCCTTGTAGGCTTCTTTTCTAATCTTAACAATTTATCTAGCTTAATTACAAAGTTAGAATTTTGTGGGTCTGGTTGCAGTTTACTAAACAATAGGATCCTCATAAATATTTTCATTCCTCTTTATCTTTTGGACCCATATACAAACTAATAATCTTTCAAGGGTCCCAAACAATTTGGTTATTTAATTAAATTTTCCCTCTTTCTCTCTCATCTATCCCTTCTTCTTCCCGTTTCCTCCTCATTTTCATTTTATTTTTTTTCGATTCTCTCTCTCTCTCTCTATCTCCTTCTGCTCTTCTGCGGCCAGTTTCGGCGCGGCCGCGCCTAGGTTTCGCGTCGAAGCAGCGGCTCCCGAGGCCGAGGCTCGCCGATGGTTGGGGTTGACGACAACACTCGCCGACAGCTAGGTACACATTCTCTTATTATTATTTTTTCCTCAATTTATTTTAATTTCCCTTTGATTGCCCAAGATAGCTTACCCTTACTCTATTACATGAATTCAACCAAGTAAAATATGAGAGAAGATCGTACCTTGCTATGAGTTGTTTGATTAACTACTCTCCTTCTCCCCTCTCTTCCCTATTTTCTTCTCAATTACGCCTTACTGTTTACTATAGTAGCATGAGTTCAAGTTGGATGAGAATCGGAGCTTGAGAGGAGTGTGCAAGGATACGGTTTTAGATTTTTTTTTCTTCTTTTTTTCTTTTTTTTTTCCTATTTTTTATACCCATGTCAAGTCGGTGCCAACCCTCGCTCAAATGGCAAGAGGCCACCGATTCTCTGATGCGGCGACAGGAAGATTAGGGAATGAAAAACTTTTGCACAACACCCCCAAACTTTGTGATTTGCATATATTAACTTATCTCAAGAGAAGTGAAATTTATTATTTGTGAAGGGATACTACATTCACAATTGTGATTAAAAAAAGTAGTCTTTCGACTACTTTATTAGCTATATCTTCTCTTTGCTAGAGACATTCAACACTCTCATCGGCGAAAAAGGATCTAATTATCACTGTTATAAATAGCGGTAAATAGCCCTGCAATAGCGACGCTAATAGCGTTAGCGGTCCATTCCCGCTACGCTATCGCCTAATAGCGGTGACATATTACGGAATATGCGTTTTTCGCTTACAAAAGCGACCATCAACTCACCACAGCAGCGAATGGTGGGCGATTGTGGGCAAAATCCATTTTTTGATCGCTATTTAAAAGTGGTTTGAGATTTATTTTTTTTAAATTAAACCCGATCCGCAACAACTACATCCCACCACCTTCCCCGTTTTCCCGCATACTGTATAGATAAAAAAAATATAAAAATGGTTTGCTTATTGTATTTTGGTCAGCTTCTGTTTCTCCTATTTTTGTTCCCCTTTTATGTGAGGTTTTTTTTAACCCACATTTAACCCATTTTTCCTTTTTTAAGGCTAAATTGCACTTAAATGCTATAGTTTCATCAACCTTGCACTTTAATGCATCTTATTATATAACCGTGCGCTTAAATACCCTAAAGTATTTAATTGTTATAGATAAATACCCTAAAGTTTTAAAATGTTACACGTGGTGTCCTCCTGTTTATCCAATGTTGCACGTCGACACATTTTTTGTTAATTTATTTCCTTGTTCTCGTTCAGTCTTTCTGGGTCCACGTGTTCATTCTTCAAGACTCGCGAGAGGAAAACAAACCTAAATTTTATTGATTAAGTTTGTTTGTTGAACACAGGGAACATATTACGTCTCTCATTATGTTAATGAAAAATTGGAGAAATATCAATCATTTGATCCATATAAAAATCTTTAAGTTTATTTATTAAATGGTTGATATTCTTTTAATGCATCGTTAATTAATGTAATGAACTTGATTTACTGTATACTCTCATGCTCGAATCCAAACCTTAAGATCTACACCAATGGGAGATATCTTTTTTATGTTTTATTGTGTTTTTGGGATATATGATACGGCACATATATAGCCGCCCATCATGAAATATTCAGAATCTGTAGCAGCCTTCGACATGTTAATAACTTCAATAGTTCTAAAAATTAGATTGTAACACGCTGCAAGTATGATAAGCATCATAGAACAAGTATCTCTACTTAAGCCCTGTTATAAACCCAATTGATATTTTAGTAAAACAAAGAGTAAATACAATCAATTAATCAAACAATACAGGGAAAGGTAACAAAAATATCGCCTAAAAACATTAGGAATGAACCAAAACCATTCTCAAATCGCATAAACCTTCTTCTTGCATTCAATTTTAAGCAGCGTCTCCGTCACCAACGACCTACATCTACCAAAGGACTCCCCAATCCCAGACACAGCCTTCTTTATGCTCCTCTTGATCCTCTTCCTCTGTACCCGATACTTAACGACACAGTACAGCATGATCCCGAGAGTCCCAAGAAGTATCAATGCGGCGACCACGACAGTTGACCATGTCAACCACCAGTTATCCTGTCCGATAACTACATATGAGAGTGACACGAAAGATATGGATATTGAGATGCAACACGCCCACATAAGCTTGTTAACGACGAAGACCATTAGCTTTAGTGCTTTTGGATCGATAACGACTAGAGATGTTTGGACCATGACTACGGCAAGAGAGATGAAGAGGGCGAAGGAGTCAGAGATGAGGAAGATGACAAAGGCGGCACCGGTGGCAATGTAGGCTTCACCTGTTGCATAGTTGTCGTCTCCTTGGCCTGCGTACTGTCCTGGTATCTGAAATAGAGAAGTAAATGGAGGAGTCATACTTCCTATGTTTTCTAATATCGAAACGAATAGGGATGAAGATCCTGGCGGATATATGTGCATGTCTAGAGGTATATATTACATTTTTAGTATCAGGAAATGTAAATATGTGCATTTAATGTATATACATATATAAATACATATACGAATATGCATATATTTATGATTAAACATAAGATGGTGTGTCTCCATATGCTCTTGGCTGATGTGTTGTTAATGGGGCATACCATATCAAAGGGTACATCAGCCCAACTTTACTCTTGCTAGCCCACAAGCAAGAACAACAGCTAGCCCACATTTAACACAGACATACAACTATAATTAGAGTACGAGATATCTGTAATTACTACTTGCTGATAAAGGGGATTCAAATTATTTTTAATTTCACGAACAGATATAGACTAACTGTTCATATAAAAAACCAAAGGCATATGTGGTTATATACACTGCAAAACGTTTCAACAATCACGAACAGAATTATAATTTGAAAAGAAATAAAACCATTTTGATTTTAGGATGCTATGGAGAAAGGGGAAATGCAGAACAGATAATATTAGTTGATAAACTAGAAAAAGATGACTTCTGAAGTACAATTAATAAGTCGGGGACGTCGTGGTTACCTGAGTTGGGTGAGGTCGAGATCGAGCTCGAGGGAGTTGGGGATAGTGGGTCACGGTCGGTGGGGATGGACTTCGTCGTCGTCGGTGGTCTCAGACGTCGGATTCGTGGCTCGACGGCGGGGATAGTGGGTCACGGTCGGTGGGGATGGACTTCGTCGTCGTCGGTGGTCTCAGACGTCGGATTCGTGGCTCGACGGCGGGGATAGTGGGTCACGGTCGGCGGGGATGGACTTCTTCGTTGTCGGTGGTCTCCAACTTGACGACGGTCGTCGGTGATTTGAGAGATCGTCGGCGTTGGAGGGGAGGTCCGATGGGATCTGTAGGAGGATTTGGGATTTTTTGGGAGAGAGAGAGAGAACGAATGGGTCACGAGAGGGAATTAAAATCATCAACCATTTTGCAAAAGAGCCCCCGTGAGCTGGTCACGAGATTCGTTTCCGTCAGCGGAAACATTTTGCGAAAAAACCCAAAAACCACTCATTTACGCTCAATCCGTACGAACTGATCCGCAGGAGAAAGGCACTGATATATATATGAGAAAATTTGGTATGCTTGGTACCAAGCATAAATGAGGGGATTATGTCATCTCACTAACAAACATAAATTTTTGTGTTTGGTACCAAAGCATACCCATTTTTCTTATATATATATATATATATATATATACTAGTTTTTACACACGTGCAATGCACGTGATTTAATACCAT
>NC_033795.1:9049881-9054641 GCF_001876935.1 Asparagus officinalis | reverse complement strand
CTCTATCTATATATATATATATATATATATATATGAGATTAATGGAGGTCATTGACATAGGAGGGGATTTCCTCCTATGGAGCTGATGTGGTCAGATCTCAGCCACAGATCTGATTTCAGTGGATGTAAGAAATCAGAGGGAATTTTGCAAATGAGCCCTCCACTTGAGATTAGCGTAGAACAGCTGTCAATGACCTCAAAAACCCTTCCCCGTAATTAACACCCAGATCCCCTCCTCCCATCGTCCCTCTCCCATGCCGAATACTCTCCCTCCTCCTTCCTCTGTCGACGCCGATGCCGATGACGTCATTGACACGTCGAACACCGACGCCCCCTCCTCCTCCCACCTCTCGCTGTCAAGACCTCCCCCGTGATCTACACCCATATCCCCAATTTCACATCCCCCCGTTGATGACCGAGCTCCTCCTGCTGTCGACGCCGAGCTCCTCCCTCATCGTAAAACTCCCCCGCTGTCGACTTCGACGCTGATCCCGACGCCGAGCTCCTCCCCCGTGCTCCTCCATCGTCGAAGATCGAGCTCCTCCCTCGACGCCGACGTTGAGCTCCTCCCTCATCGACGACGAGTTCCTCCCTCCTCTCCGAGCTTCCCCGCTGTCGACGCTGACCCCGACGCCGAGCTCCTCCCCCGTGCTTCTCCCTCATTGAAGACCGAGCTCCTCCTTCGACGCCGACGCTGAGCTCCTCCCTCGTCGATGCATTTGAGCAAATATTTGAAGACCGAGCTCCTCCTTCGACGCCGACGCTGAGCTCCTCCCTCGTCGATGCATTTGAGCAAATATTCAGAGGTATAATTTCCAAACTACTTCGTAGTTAATCGATCTGTAGATGCATAAGTGGACGTTATATTCCTTATTCAGATTGTTAATCATGTTTTCCCTTCATTGGAGATGCCAGGTATGTATGCGCAACCCCTTTTTGTATTTGTCAAATGTATATTGAATCGAGTAAATACGATGAATCGCTTTACAGTAATCACATCTCTACTCTCATGTCATGGTCACATGAACTTGGAAAGAATAAATCCTTTTGTGATATCGTGAAGGATTCTTTTTCTATTTGTTTATTTGGCGAGTTCGAGGTGAGTGCTCCAGAAATAGGTTCTTTGGACTTCATTTGATATGTACGCAATCATGTTAGTGAGATTGCTCTAGAAGTTTCTTTCTGGTTAAAGAAATAAGTTTCACTGCAAACCTTAATGAGATTTAAAATTTAGTCAACTTTTACAGTCTCGGACGAACTGTCAGTAATTTTTTAGTTTTAGAAGTTTTAGGGGGTTGCACAGGATGCTGTCATTTTCTAATGTGATTATGACTTTATGTTGGATGCGGATAAATATCTAAGTTAGTAAATCATCAGATACAACATGAACAATGAATAGGAAAGTTTCTTTTAACTTTTTTTAATGGAAAAGTTTCTTTTAACTTAAATAAGCACAAAAGTGTTCAGTCCATTTTGCAAATTTCTTTTGTACAAAAACACGGGGAAAAGAAACCAAAGTCTATTGTCACTCAAAGGATCCATGAAATTGGGAAAGAAATTTATTACACACAGCGCATGAAATTTTCAGTCATCTTGTGCAAAAACTCATTGCTTACACAAACATGTTCTATCCCAATGAGAAAGTAAAGGTGAAAGCTGATAACCAATGTTTTATATAAGATTAGTTCCAGTTGCTAATGTTTCTTATATAATACTTAGAAGGGGTTTTTGTTTATTCAAGATGCAATTTTTTATAATCAGCTGATAACTCACTCTTAAGGCAAATGTAACGTATCCCTTTGCAGTAACCATGTCTCAAGTGATGGACACATGCACGTGGAAAATACTAATCAATTTGTGTATCTTCTGGGATATTTATTATTTAGCTATTGCCGTTTTCTACGTGAGTGCTCCAGAAATAGATTGTTTTAGACTTCCTTGGTACCTATGGAATGATGTTAGCCAGATTGCTTTAAAAGGTTCTTTCTAGTTAAAGTAAATAAATTATCTGCGAATTGGAAAACGGATTAATTTTTTTTGTCAATTTAGTAGTTTTATGGGGTTGTATGTAATCTAATTAAACAGACAAGAAGAACAGTATCTCAATATGCACTTGTTTGGGCGACAAGCTTAGGTGGAATGACAACTCACGAGGTAAATTTTTTTTTGTAACATATATATACAAGTTCTTGCTTCCTTTCAGGATCCCCTGAAAATTTTATCCAATTGCAGTATCACTATGTACACCTTTCCAAATTTTCTTGCCTTAAAAATCCTTATTCTTTTTCAAGTTGAGTACTGGGGCGATGTTATCTTATATATAGTTGTCTAGACTACTAGAGTCTAAACTTTGATGCTCAATGTATGCTTGTGAGCTTTAAATGGGAAGTGTGTATCTCGAGTCCTTTGTGGTTTACTCATGTACACATCACTATCGGATCTTCTCCAGACCTTGACATAATATTTTAATGATAGTTCACATATTATGTGCACTCAATCTCAAACATATATCAAAGGAAACTTCTTCTGTTTTATATACAAGGCCGCTTTGAGATACTGTCAATCTCTGGCCTATTGACAAAGAGCATTGGTCCAGGCAGCAAAATTGATGGGCTAACTATCATGCTAGCAGGACCTAATGGCAAGGTCTTTGGAGGTCGTCTGAGCGGCCTTCTCATTGTTGCCTCCTCTGTTCAGGTCTGTCTCCTTTCAAGTATCTCATTATATGCTTTCAATTTCTTATCAGATTTCTGCGAATATTATCATACCATTTATCTCTCTCTATCAGCATTGTGTATCTCGCGCTAATGTTAACTTGGAAAATATTTCTCTCTGCAGGTGATCATTGGCAGTTTCGCCTCTGATTGTCATCAGGAGCCATTGATGGGAGCAAAAAAATTGAAGCTAACAAGTGTGGTCAACCATTCAAGGAACCAGCTAGATTTTCCCTTGAGTGCCTCAGGAGCAAAGGAGAAAGTAGGAAGGAAAAAAAAGGAGCCCGTGTATGATCGCATATAGTAGTAGATCTTTTATATAATCAATTGTTGGAGGGATAGTAAAGGCATCTTTCAATGCAAATTGTAAATTCTCTGTACATGAGTTTTTTGTGTGTGAAAAATTCTTCTTTGTTACATCATAATATCAGAGTTCATTCTTATGACATTTGATACTGTCCAAAGTTTAGTAGTACAAAGTTTCCAATAGCTCAAGTTTGCATTCCATATATACAAAAAGATTAGTAAAATTATGTTTGCCAGCAATCACTAGCTCTATGTGCATCAGCCATGTTGATAAGAGTGTAGTAGGAGAAGCATCCTCTTCATCAGTGAATGATGTTGTTCGTTGTTTGATTAGCTTTCTAGTTGACTATCCTCAACCTAATCAGGTAGAAGCAAAGTGTACTCATGAGAACATTTGTTCTCTTCTCACTTGATAAATTTCTACTCTCGGACGGTCACATTTATAATTCATTGCCGTCCATGAACATCTCCTTTCATCAAGAATTACAAGCACACATAATACGTATATACAAGATCCCAAAATAGCCACAGATGCAAACACTTCATGAATACACACATTAAACAATTTCACCATAAACACATTTAGAAGAAACTAGCAGAGATTTCTAACACCAGGTTACATCATCCAAAGTTACAATCAGGTGTTCTCACAAATTAGAGTCATTTTCATGTTTCAAAACAAAAAAAAGTTACAACCAAAGTTATTGTCGATACATGTAGACTGAGATCCAAGATACTTAAATGCTTAAATAACATTATGCTCCAGCAACCTGTGCTCCAACAACCTGGGGGAAACTTCAGCTGGTTGACTCGTCATCCTACAAGGGATATATAACAAGGCATTACGAGATAATGGCAGTTCATCAAAAAATAGAGTAATCAGAGTTTCACATTAAGGCAATATTTTGGTTTACTGCAGCTTTATTTCAAAATATAAGTGTACGAGTGCAATTGCAAAAATGCTCACCAAGGAGTTGTTCGAACACGCAACAGGCTCCAAAAATGCTCTGACATGCTCCAAAGTTACAACCAGGTGTTCTCGTAGCCGTGAAACATTGGCAATGAGGTAGCAATAATCAATATACTAGTGATATTCATGTCATGCATTAAATAATCTTCTTCAAATTTTATCCTCAACCAAAAGAATTAAATTCAATCACAGCTAATAATTCCAAAGAACATGATAATTATTCAGAAAATTCAATCACAGCTAATAATCACAGAATTAGCAATAATCCGACGTTTTAAGACCGATGGCTTACCTCAGAAAAATTTTCAGAAAGATTGGTTCTTTGGAGTGAAACACTTTGATTTTCGAAGAGATTGTCGAGGCTGGGTGTTGGAGAGATCGCCATCAATAATTCGAAGAGAGAGTCCGGCGTAGACGGGGGAGGAGCTCGGCCTGGAAACAAGTATAAATGATATTACAAAGGAAATTATCTAATCCTGGATAGCTAGTGTACAAGAACCAACATCTCCAATGAAGGGAAAACATGATTAACAATCTGAATAAGGAATATAACGTCCACTTATGCATCTACAGATCGATTAACTACGAAGTAGTTTGGAAATTATACCTCTGAATATTTGCTCAAATGCATCGACGAGGGAGGAGCTCAGCGTCGGCGTCGAAGGAGGAGCTCGGTCTTCAACGAGGGAGAAGCACGGGGAAGGAGCTCGGCGTCGGGGTCAGCGTCGACAGCGGGGAAGCTCGGAGAGGAGGGAGGAACTCGTCGTCGA
>NC_033795.1:9029208-9048881 GCF_001876935.1 Asparagus officinalis | reverse complement strand
TATATATATATATAGAGAGAGAGAGAGAGAGAGAGATTCTTATGTCAACTTAAGTGGACTATCCACCAAACTTTCTATCCATTGATGATACCTAGGGATTCATGCAAGATATGAAGAGACTTAGAGAGAGAGATTCTTATGTCAACTTAAGTGGACCATCCACCAAATTTTCTATCAATTGATGATAACTAGGGATCCATGCAAGATATGAAAAGATTATATATATATATAGGGAGAGGTTCTAATAAAAACCTCCTTAGCCTAAAAACTAAAAACCTCCTTCATCCATTGGATCTAGATTAATCCAATGGTTGGGATTCCGTCAAACAGTCAATAGACACATGCATTAATTACCTCAACACAGTGAATCCAGATTCACTACCTCAACGTATCTCGAATCACTACAGTGAATCCAGATTCACTGGAGTGAATCCAGATTCACTGGAGTGAATCCAGATTAACTGCGTTGATGTAATTAATGCATGTGTTTAATGAGGTAATTAATGCATGTGTTTGTTGACTGTTTGACTGAATCCTAACCATTGGATGAAGGAGGTTTTTAGTTTTTAGGCTAAGAAGGTTTTTATAGTCCACTGTCCAACTTCTCTTTGATGAAGAACCTATCGATCTCGATGTGTTTGGTTATATCATGCTCAGGCCCGGCTCTGGGGCTGTGCAAGAGGTGCGACCGCACAGGGCCCCCAAAAGTTGGGGGCCCAAAAAAAATCCCATCACCTAATCTCAACCGTTTATTTTCTACTACTCAAATGAATCTCGACCGTTCATTCATACTCAAAACCCTAAAATCCCTTCAACCCTCAGTCTCCCTTCTCTTTCGCCCCAAAATCTCAACCCCAAAATCCACCCACCCCTCTCCAGGCTCTCCTCCGTCTCCCCTCTCTTCCGCCCCACAGACCCCCGCGATCGCCGTCGCCGCTCACCTCGCCTCGTCGCCAGACCTCGCCGTCACTGCTCGCCTCGCCACAGATCCCCACGATCGCTCGCTGCCTCGCTCGCTGCCCACGATCGCCAGACCTCGCCGCTCGCCAGTCGCCACCCGCCGAACCTCGCTCGCTCGCTCGCTGCCCACGATCGCCGCCGCCGAACCCTCAAGATTCAGAAGGATTATCACTTATCAGGTAACTCTTCAAGACTCTAAAATTTGAGAGCTTTTGGGCAGAAAAAACCCTAATTTCGGTAGTGCAGGAGGATCAAATTGCTATTGATGAGTGTACAACCACATTTCTGATCAAATTGCTATTTTGCTAGAATTATTAGACTGATTGTTTTTGGAATTGTATGTTAAACAAATTTGTGAGTTTTTAATTTTCTTTGCTGCTAGTTTTGCTGCATTTACTTTTACTTCATCGAATTATAATCTAGAATTTGAACTTCTTTCAAAAAAGCATCTTTAGTGGTTCTTGTTAGATGAAGAAGAGAGTAATCTGGACTCAGTTGAATGTTAAGGTAAAGAAAGGAGAGCTACTGAACTCAAGATACTCAGGGGTTTTGCTGTAAAAACTTAGGGGTTTCGATGTAAAAAAAAGAAGGATTAATTACAAGCTGGTACCTCGAGTCATGATGTAATTATACCTAACTGAGATGACCAGAAGTAACTCTTGTTTCACCCATTTTTTTTGTTATTGCAGGATTTGTTAAACTGGTTCCTAATAAACTTTTTGGCTCTTAAACTTCAGGGATCAAGGAGAGTTGGAGACACGTCGTCGAAGAAGTTCCGACGCGACAAGCGTGTATACCTTGGTGCTCTTAAATCAGGTAATATTTTAATGTCTGATCAGTAATATTTTGTTCCCTAGCATTTTAGGGATTCAAATTAAAAATTATTGATATTTTGTATATAGAGAAGGGCATGTGTTTACTTTTCGCACAGGGCCCCTAAAATCTCAGAACCGGCCCTGGAGGTAAACTTATATCAACTTAAGTGGACAAGAGACCTTTGTCCACCAAACTTAGGGAATGATGTGAATTTAGACCGCATCCTTAGATGGGAATCTAAGGTGTCACCTTAGGAAAACATTTCCCATATATATATATATATATATATATATATATATATATATATATATATATATNCTGATAACAAATGCTGTAGAATGTTAACACTGCCATCTTATTCAAACCATGCGAATATATAAAGTACGAGGATAGACAAATTTGTATCTGTTGCGCTCTTACCTGAAAGATTGCAGCGAATGCAACAGAGGCAATAAGGGTAGCAACCACATTCACAGAGTTTACAGCATTATTGAGACCTGAACATTTCATTTTCTCAACTTTCTTCTTCAGTTCTTGAACCTGATGTTGGGTTCGTTGGGAGCGCTTGAGTTGGAACTGAACTCCCTGTTTGATGAATTTCACTGCCTGTTTAAGCTGGTTTGGACTTCTCGAAGGGGCAGGATGCACTTGATCGTTCTTTGTTACATTGATGTCTTCTTCTCTCAAAATTGAGGCAATCTCTTCATTGAAGTATTTTTCGGCTACATTCAGTGCAGTCTCACCGGTTTTGTTCAGGGCATTGACATCAATCCCCGGAAAGGATAGCACAACTCTTACAATCTGGAACAACTCAGTAGAAGAGCTTTGACGAGTTAGGTAATAGAATTATTAATCAACAAATTTTTTTAAATAGGTATGCTTGCAATATGACATCAAGGACTGGAAAGTAGACTGGTTAGTTTCTGGTACTCTCTAATCTCTATCTATTGATACGCATAATCAAAGTGACAACAAAAGTAAAGGTGTGAACCAAATAATAATAATAATAATAAACAAGAGTTTGAGTATGTCTGGAACCATAAAATTCATCAGGCTTCAGGGATTATATAGAAGATTAGTGCAACTTCAAGCTGAGACTCCAGATCAAACAAATTTCAAGTCACCTGCTTTCCTATCCACCGAATGGCTTTTATGGTATATGCTACTAACACCTCACCTACCTTCGATATTTTGAGACTCTAGGGATAGATATCCAAGTTCTTTCCCTGCATTCCTCTTTAAGTATATTCTCTAAAGTTTATGTTATATTTCTCCATTTAATAGCACATAATTTAAGACAGGGATTGGCCCTTAGTTATGTGGTCGGAGCAAAGGTCACTCATACTTAAGTCTTGACTATCAGTAAGGAAGTAACAATTATTGGAATCATGTCAACAGTGGCATATCAAATTTAAATGAAAAAAGATGATTCAAATATTAGGTATCAGTTCCCGTATCAGTTTAATCTTAGCATACTGTTTATCATAACCTAAACTGCCACACCACTAAGATTCCAGTAGTAATAAAAGACACCATAATTCAAGGGCTAATTGTGGATTGACCGCCTGTAATATCGCCCAGTTACGGATAGCCCCCTTGTACTATTGCCCATTTGTGGATAGACTCCTGAGTGATTCTTTATAACTACTTTACCCTCAGGAGATCAATTGTCAAATGCAAATTTCTCTTTGTATGAGGTTAAAAGCACCTAAAAATTTTACTCGGGAGATCAATTTGTGGGGAGACCCCCTGAGTAATTTTTTTTTTGACTCTTTCGATCAATTTGTCAAAAGGTAATTTTCTATTTCTCTGAGGTTACAAGCGTCGAAAAGTTCACTCAGGCAGTCTACCTGCAACTCGGTGATAGTACGGGGCGTCTTATATGCAATTAATCCTAAAACCAATCACGTGACATTGGCATGATTCTAACAAGGATAAATTTTTAAAACAGCCCCATTTAGAGTTTTATTTTTCAAAATCGACCGGTTTTTTTTTATTTATAAAAACCGACCCGATTTTGTGATTAACCGACTAATCACATTCCTAAATAGTCGGGGTTGGCAACCCCGACTATTTAGGACCTTAATTTTTAGTGTTTAAGGCATCTAATCAGGGTTTAATACCCTCCTAAATAGTCGGGGTTGCCAACCCCGACTATTTAGGATGGTGATTAGGCTGCTAATCACAAAATCGGGTCGGTTTTGATAAATAAAAAAAAACCGGTCGATTTTGAAAAATAAAACTCTAAAGGGGTCTGTTTTGAAAAATTGTTCTTCTAACAATATGTAAGATATAAATAAACAGAGACCCACCTGTGAACGCCCCTTCCTGGTCGCAGTATGCAGTGCTGTATTCTGTTTATTGTCCACAATGCGAATAACTGAAGAAACTCTATTCCGAAACTCTCTCACTATCATCACATTTTGGCCTTTTGCTGCCATGTGAAGTGCCGTCTGGCCCTTCTTATCAGTTTTCAAAACAAGAGAGGGATCTTTTTCAAGAAGCATTCTCACTACTTCTAAATGACCTCTCCTTGAAGCTATATGGAGAGGGGTTTTACCGTTATTTCGTGCGATTGATGCAACACTATCATCCGCGTCGAGAAGAAGTTGAGCAATATTTACGTGATCCTGAGCAGCTGCTGTGTAGAGGGCTGTAGCATTTGATGAGTCTGTGGTTTTAATCAGTTCTGGGACATCTTGCAGTAGCGCTTTCAGTACCTCTGCAATAAAAAGAACAAATTGAAGTGGTTACAATGTGCCAAGTAACTATAGTGTATTATTGAGAAAAGGGCTGTTAAGGTATTTGTCCACCAAAATCATAAGTGATGACAACACTAAAAAGAGTTCGGGTGTAAAAAGGGATAAATCTAATATTTTAGGGGCCAAGTAGGGACTCGAGCTTTTCTGAATTGGAAAGTGTAAAGCAACCAGAGCTTACCTGCATGTCCTAGCTTAGCAGCAATGTGAAATGCATCACAGCAATTATCGACATCAGGAGCAACTGACTGCCTGTTTGCAGCCTTCAAGATCTTATGAACAATCTCAACATGTCCAATTTCTGCAGCAATAAGGAGTGCAGTCTCTCCATCACTGTTCTTCTTCCAAATTGAACCCTTCGAACGACTTGTCTGGAAATTTGTCAGAATATCCTTAACCTGCGCTAAATTGCCCATTCTAACAGCTAAATGAAGCTGTGCATCACCATGTCTCACAGAATTATTTCTTACGTTCATGTCATTGGTGCTTTTCTGTTTATTCTTCATCCATGGTCGAAGAGACATTTCATTGTCAGAGTCTCCTATCTGAAAGCTAACTGTTCTCTCCATGAACAAACGAAAAAGGAAGTCTATCTTTTGCAAATTCACAGTTTGATAACCGTAGTAAATGGTACAACCTGATGCTGATACCTTTTCTCCTAGAACATTAACCACAAAAGTTAAAAAGTGCAAACATATGGAAAACTAGTGATGCTTTCATGGCTTAAGATAAGCTACCTGGAAACTTACTGAAAAATATATTCCTGATTTCCATAGAATATGTAAATTTTTTTAGATCAAAATTTAGAAGGAAAAAAAAGGTCCTTGTTCAATGTTTAATTTTCAGTGGTATCCCTTAGTATAAAAAAGCTAAATATGCATTTAAACAAATTCAGATGCCGCCTCTTTCAAACTTGACTAATGAAAATTGAGGCACAGCATGAAATCCTTCTATCCTCTATAGCATCTAAAACCTTAAATTATGAAGAGACACATATATCTCTCTCTCTCTCTTATTAAATAGAAAAACATATGCGTCTCTTATTAAATAGAGACTCAGATGCCCACCTTGAAGAGTAAAACACAGTTCAAGACTTGACTTCAAATATCAGTGCCAAGTACCTAAAACGTAAATTGTTAATCTTCAATAGAACTCACAAATGCAAATCACATCAAAGGTTAGCAAAGCAATCCCTAACCTTCAAAAAGAATTCAGATTATAAAGATAATGTGTCTGAAGTAGAAAAGATGTGAATAGAAGTACACACATACTATAAGGAAACTACTATTTATACTCCTCCCGAAAATAAAACAAAAGGAAGAACATATCTGGGAATCTTTCAGTCTTTTGCTGTTTGCATTTGCATGTTGGATAAATGTTAAGGGAACTTCGACCACATTTGCTGAAGTATCCTGTGTTTCCTCATCTCTAATGTGTTGCCTCTCTGAAGGACCAAGTTCTTTGTTTTGTGTGTTTCTTTTGATATTAACTAGGCAAATATCTTGTCATTTTTTGTTTTCACATACGTAGCTGGGTGTGGATATGGGAATCTTCTCTGAAAGAGATTCCGTTTGACCACTGAAGAAAACAACAAGAAGAACTAGATCCAAGAAATTGCAGGATATCAGGATATACTATGATATACTACCATTTCATCAAAATCATCCCACACACAATCAATCCACAAGCACACGCTACCCTTAGCTCTTTTGATTGTTTCTTCATGTAAGCACACACTACCCTTTTGCTCTTTTGATTGTTTCTTCATGTATTTAGTTTTGGCTGAATTTTAACCTGGAATGACATAAATCATATGGATAATTCACCAATAAATCTTGAGCGGAATTGTAAGGAAATTATAAGTACTCATCCTTTTTTACTTTTATGTGCTAGGTTTCTAGATCAGTTCAGTTGTTACTTGGTAATTTTGTTTCAATATATGTGATTTTAGGAATGATTATTATAGGAAGTCACAGTTTGTTGTCATGTTGAGCTTCACTTTCACAATAAGCAATACAGTGACTTGTAGATAAACATAAGAACATTGCTGTAAAAATCGTCATAAAGAAAATTCATGAACCTAAAAACTAAAGGGTGATTCTTCTTCAACATGGGATAATTACAGATAATGGGCATGCAGTAACATAAAAAGTAAGCAAACTTTATGGAAGCTGGGTACTGGAAGCAATGAGTGTAGAACTAAAACTGAACTTATATTACATACCCTTCAATATTCATTATATACAACATTCCAAGGCAATAAGACACCTGTACTGATGAAGGCCTAGTTGTTGTTCTTCGGAACTCTAAGAGGGTTGAAGATTTTTATGTTCTTCCTAGAGCTCATGTTGTTCTGGATGTCGTTTTATTGTGTTGGATATTTATTTTTACTTTTTTTTCCACCACGAATTTAGCTCAGGATTCTTTTGTTTTGTGGCGTATTGCGTGTAATATATTGGAATGTTTCGTTAAAACTCTTATTAATGGAACACGGGGCCTAGATACTCATCGTTTCGCTCAAAAAATAAGACACCTGAATTAATGAAGATAAATAGATTAGAAAGAGGCAAGAAGTAAAATAGCCATCATATCAGCAGTTTCCTTAAGGATTCATATAGAATATGGTATCAACTACGATATTTAATACTCATCAAACTCTGAAAATCATGTGAAACATTATTATACTTGCAGTACTTGAGAATCTGGAATTCAAATTCTTAAAATACATCTCTAATAGAATAAGAGATGCATCTTTTGTAGAACATAGAAAACATTATTACACGACACCCATGAAATTCAGCAATAACAAATTAGTTGCAGGACGCATTTGAGAAGATAGTAAAAAGGAAGAAGATCATGAAATTCAAAACTGTCAACAATAGTGATAGTGCAAGTGACAAGGTGAGTGCTGAGTGGTCCTGGTAAATTTTGAAGGATCATGTAAGTACATGGTTGTGCCTCAAACAAATGAGATAGACAATACAGCCAAACAAAACAAATTAATACCCAAAATATATTTAAACCATGAATCAAAGTCCATCAATATCATCAGATCTTTCCCATAAAAACCAGATCATCTATTAAGCACAAATCAAATAGGAGGTTCAGCAGCGTAATTGCAGAAGCAAACATATTTGACTGGTTATTAATCTCCCATAGGACAGAGTTCGCAGTTCATTACCATTCTGCAAATGCATAACTCCTAACAAGCTAAAATGAGCAATAATCTACTCTGCACGTTGAAAGTAGGATTGACCAAATGATTAATGTTGGCAGCATCTATTGATATTGAAGCTTTAGAAACTGTTTACTAATGTAATGTGCAGGATAAAGCGATCATATTCATTCAAAAAGATATACAGTAAAACATATGAAACTTTTTCAATGTAGCATAATCATACTTGATTCTATATTGCATACATCTTCTTCTTGCATTCAGCTTTGAGAAGCACGTTTGAGACCAAGGTTGCACACCGAGAATAAGATTCACCGAACCCAGTCACGGCCCTCTTAATGCTATGCTTGAGCTTCTTTCGGCGCATCCTATGGGTGATGACACAGTAGAACATGATTGTCAATGTTGAGATCAGGGTCACTATTGCCATCAACAGAGCAGACCAAGCTAACCACCACTCTTCCCGTCTTATAACCACATATGAGAGAGACACAAAGGCCACAGTAATCGAGATGCAACATGCCCACATAAGTTTGTTGATCACAAAGACCATCCACTTCATTGCTTTCGGATCCACCACTATGAGCGATGTCTGAGCCACAACTACCGCAAGTGACACAAAGAGAGCGAAACAGTCAGAAAGGAGGAATATCGCAAATGCAGGTCCATTGGCAATGTAGGCTTGCCCGAGGGAGTAGCCATCTCCATCAGAACTCGTGTACTGCCCTGGGACCTGGAAGATGGCAGCAAACGCTGAAGAGAAGATGAGAGTTGCAACCACGATATTGGAGTTATTGGCTTTGTCGAGGCCATTCTTGATCATCTTTCCAACTTTTTTTTTGAGTTCGTCAACCCCCATTTGAGTCCTTCGAGACTTTTGGAGTTGGAGTTTAACTTCTTGTCTCAGGAAGCTAACTGCTTGCTTCAGTTGGTTTGGAGTGCTCGGGGGGAGAGGAAGGACTTCTTCTACCTGGACTTCTTCTATCTCTTCTATTTCTTCCTTTCTTGAGATTGTGCAGCCTCCGGTTTCTCTGAGAACAGTGGCAATTTCTTCATTGAAGTACTTTTCAGCAATTTGAAGTGCCGTTTCCCCAGCTTTGTTCGATGCATTGATATCAATCCCTGGAAAGGACAAAAGTGCCTGTACTATCTGCAAGTGCAAGAGAAACAGGTTTTGAAGGTAGAAAACATAAATGATAATCTCTAAGAGAACACTTTCAAGTTTTTGAGTATCAACTAAGAAGAATGCTGCGGAATTGGGAATATAATTTTATCTTTATATAAGTATATCTTCTCTGTGGTAATGATGTTAAGTTAGTGATGAAGATAAATATAATTCTATTTAGTGTTTCTTTATCTAGTTAGTTATTCTCTGCAATTTATTTCATGCTTTAGCAGCAAATTAGTTTCTTCTTCTGCATTCATCATCACCAGACTTAATGGTGAAATATAAGATGGAAAGGAAATATAATAATTACTATTAATAAATACATATCAGATCTGACATCAGAGCGCGGTTCAAACACACCACAAAGTTTTTCAAGCCACAACTCCATACAGAAATATTCATAACAGTAAGAAGAGTAAAAAAGATAATTATTCCATGTGTGCATAAAACCGAGGGAACTGTTCAAAATGCGAAGATTTATATATATGAAAAATTATACCTGTGAACGCCCTTTCCTGGTTGCAATATGCAATGCTGTGTTCCCCTTATTATCAGCGAGGTTAATGATGAAAGGGGCATTTCCCAGCAACTCTCTAACTATCTCAGCACTTTGTCCTTTGCCTGCCATGTGAAGTGCCGTTTGGCCCTTTCTATCCGTCATCAAAACAATGACAGGGTCCTTTGAGAGAAGCAATTTTACAACTTCTTGGTGATCCATCCTTGCTGCTATATGGAGAGCAGTTTTGCCATTGTTCCTCACAATTCTTGCAACAGCTACATCTGCTTCAAGGAGAAGATCTACTACTTCGATGTGGCCTTGAGAAGCAGCGGTATATAGAGCTGTGGTGTTTGATAGATTTGTAGTAGTAACTAGTTCTGGGAACGAATACAGTAGCGCTTTCAACACCTCTGCAATCAAAGACAGCGAATTGTACACCATGGAACATTTGATTAAATAGTTTATGACTTTGTAATAGAACTTGGTTCGAAGAAACCAAGAAGAACACGATAGTAGTTAATTTAACGGAGGGAACAACCCATGACAGCCTAAGTAGACAGTACTTTGTTTTCTTTCCTTTCCACGCCATGTCTAAAACTAAAAATTCTCAATAGATACTGCTCTCGATGGAGGATGGAAAACATAATTATCTATAAACGGCTTATGTCCGCGCACATGATAATAAGAGTCTTTAAGGTTTCAAAATATATTTCCAGCCACAGTGAAATGCTTGATTACAAATGAAGGTATATTTTTTGAGGAAATAAATGAAATCATGTATGTACCATTATTTTCCACCCTAATATTAAAAAGATTTTTTTTCTCTTCCAAAATTTTCCAGACGGGTATTCAAATAATTCTTTGAGGTTATTGAACTGATAAGATTCAAAAGAACACATGATATGGCACGAAGAGGTCAAAAGCTTACCCGCATGTCCTAGCTTAGCAGCAACATGAAATGCACCGCAGCTTCTATCAGGATCAGCTGATTGCATGCAAACGGCCTTCAAGATCTCCCGAACAATCTCAACGTTACCATTTTTGGCAGCAACACAGAGTGCAGTTTGTCCCTCGTTGTTTTCCTCCCAAATCTTCTCCATTAAACCATTAGCCTTAAGACCCAGCAGGATTTCCTCAACTTTTGGTAGACTGCCCGTATTAACAGCTAAATGAAGTGGTGTTTCACCTCGCCTCCCAGAAACTTTTTCTATCTTTTTCTCTTGAAGGCCCTGTTCGTTCTCTATCAGTCCCGTGGTAGAACTTCTCTGATCCACTACCCTTGTCCGCAGAGATGACTGTCTTTCTATCACCCCCAACTGAAAGCTAATACTTCTTTCCATTACACCAAAAGCGCAACTAAGTACTCACAACAAGCCTAACAGCTCAAAATCAAGTAGAATTATGAAATGTGTACTAGTTTTAGCTCAGACTGAAAAATGTGGACTCCCTTTGCCTTACACCTTTGGCACATGAAAATCTTAAAAATTAAATCTTTTCACAGAATAAGAAACTACCTTAATCTGCAAAGTATCCGACATAAGATACCCTCTTCTTAACAAAAGCACAAATGAAATACTTCCCACACGGGACCTGAAGCAAAAATTTTAGATCATATATAAAGCTATAGAAGAATAAAGAAAATTGGTATTTATATCGGAAACTTCGGACGCGGCCAGAAATATTCTTCTTTTTCTGCTCATTTGATAGCTTGGAATTCAGGGAACCTACATAGCCTACAAAAATATTATTCTTTTGTTTACTCCTTTTAACTGTATTCTTTCTAGGAACAATGAAGTTTCCACCCTTGCATTTGTTTCATGATGTTATCAAAGCTGAAATGAGAAAATATATTATTTCAAAATAGACCCTAACAGGTCATTCATGTCAAAGACCTATGTTGCTTCTATGCGTTCCCATTTATGAATAATCCAAGCTTCCTCTTTAAATATTTAATTCAGGGATTTAATTTTTTAATGAATCTTTCCAAATGTGCAAGTGTCGTTATGCAAAGCTTTCATTTTTTTTCCTGACTTCTTATACAGCTCCTGCATTTTAATCTTACAGGGACGATGAGACGCCATCCACAACAGAGTTCCCTGCCTAAAAAAACAAACAAATGTTGCGTTAACTTCATCACAAAGCTTCTGCGAGATTCAAAACTGCTGATGCTAGATGATGTGTTAAACTAAAAGAAACTCTAATCAAATGAAACCGAAGGGATCACGACATCAACATTTTAGCAGTTGAATTTAAATCCAGCAATTGATGTGGGCTTGTCAGAATGCCAGACATCTATATACCAGTCTATATTGTATAATACGTTGTGCTTTTATCATTCCATAGTGCATAACAGCATTCCATATATATATATTTCTAAAGACATATACCGATGAATGTGAACATGCAGCAGTTTTCATTAGGTATAATATCAGCAGAAACTTATCTCTGTTTCGCTCGATGCTCTACAAATGGATGATTAGATTAAAAAAAATTAATGATTATTTAACTAAAGAAAATGAGGGGGGTAAAGTCTCTCATGTAAAACCTTAGGGGGGTTTTCTATAGCATACCCAAAATTTTATATTTGAGATTGGTCACTCATCATTCATTGTAGGGAGAGTTAAGGTTTGTTCAAGTATGGTATTGCTTAAAAAGTATGGTGAAAATCCATGACTTATGCTTGAATATGTCACAAATTTCTCTGAGCCAAACAATTTTTTAAGGATTTAAGATAGAATAAAATTCAATCGAACAAGTAGCTTTTTCCTACCAAATTTCTCCCTCACCCAGGCCCCAAAAAACCCACCTTTCTTAGAATCATCAACATAAAAATAATTCCCACAAAATCTAGAATGAGCGACTTTACACTAACAAAAGCAAGAAGAGAGCCAAAACAATCAAACACCCAACAATTCTGAGTACCTACAACAAACAAATCAACATCAAAAAACCCAGATTAGAGAAGCAACAAAAAATGAGAAAGACCCATTGACCCAAATCGTCAGAGTCCTCTTCAAAATAAAAAATAATTTCAACAATTTAGAACAAACCAGTTAACGTCAACAAGCCCAACTTAGATTAACCAACATGAATTGGGAAAGACTCGTTAACCCAAGTCACCGAACTCTATTTCAGCAGTCAATAAATTAATGGGTTAATTTCACAAAACCTCCCTGAACTTTGGGTGGTGTTGCACATAATCCTCTAAACTTTGTTAGTGTCACATAACCTCTGCTGAACTATGAGGTGTTACACAAAACACCCCTGAACTTTAGTTTATCTTAAATAACCTCATACTTATAATTTGTAAATAACTAAAATGTCTTTAAGTGGAAAATTCTCAAACTTTATCATCTGGCAATTACCAGCAACATACTCCTTCCCTTAAATTTTAGAGAATTATGTGAGATAAATAAAGTTTTGTGGCCATTATGTGCAACAATCTCCAAAATTTAAGGAGGTTTTGTGAAATTAACCCTAAATTAATTAAAGTCGAAATTGTAAAGAATAAAAGAGAAGTTTCCTATAAGAGGGAGAAGTTGACACCTATGCATTGATATGTACTGTTGAAGGGGGCTCTTAGGAAGAGGGGAAATCACTTGATATGATCGTTATCATTAAAAAAAAGATTTCCCTTGTTTTACTATTCATACTCCTAAACAGTAACTTTCGGGGTGTGTGAGGACTAAATTGCCCTTCTCCCAAATCAAAACAGGTCAAGTCCATTCTAGAAACACCCTCAACATCAAAAGGGTATTTTCGGTAATCCAACTCCCAAAATTACTGCCAAGTCCATTCTAGAAACACCCTCAACATCAAAAGGGTATTTTCGGTAATCCAACTCCCAAAATTACTGTTTGGGAGTGGATATAGCAAACATGAACATCAAAAGGGTATTTTCGGTAATCCAACTCCCAAAATTACTGTTTGGGAGTGGATATAGCAAACATGTTTGCAGTTGTATATTCCCAATAGTTTTTGGCAGCATGTATATACCCTAATTTTTTTAAAATTTACACTTTAATACTCTCAGTTTTGCAAATATGGGAATTTACGTTGCAAAATTCTCATGTACACTCATATGCTAATTTTTGAACATTTCAATTCTTAATATTTGTTCCCTCTCAAAATTCTATTTAAAATAGAATTATAATAAGTCTAAAATAGGATTATGATAGTTTTAATGATACATTTAATAGAACTTAAGGATTAAAAGGTTGCCTGTGGGTGACACATGAGAATTTTTGACGGTAAAAGTGTAAATTTTAAAAATCTTAGGACGTACAAGTTGTTGCCAAAATAAGTGAGAATATATCAATGCAAAGTGAGGAAACTACTAAGGAACAAATTTTCAAAACAGACTCAAACCAAGTTTTAATTTTCAAAATCGACCCATTTTTTTTTATTACCAAAATCGACACACTTTATGCCACGTCAGCTTAATCTCATTTCCTAATTAGTCGGGTTGCCAACCCCGACTATTTAGGGCATTAAAAATCGGGTTTAAGGTTTCTAATTGAGGTTTAACAATCTCCTAAACAGTCGGGGTTGGCAACCCCGACTAATTAGAAAATAAGATTAAGCTTACGTGGCATAAAGTGGGTCGATTTTGGTAATTAAAAAAATGGGTTGATTTTGAAAATTAAAACTTTGTTTGAGTTTGTTTTGAAAATTTGTTCAACTACTAAGGTATTTGAAAGTGCAGCTAAGACTTCAAGTAAATTCTTCCACATTAGATGTGACTTGCTAGGATAAGACTTCAAGTGAGACTCTGAGAGCATCATTCGTCTTCAGTCTTTTTTTTTATCTTTTTTTTTTTTTATCTATGGTATGATTTGCTCAGAAGAACAACTTTTTTCCACATTTGAAACAAGCAATGTTGCTGACTGGGGAGTCGAGTAGGCTTTGAAGTCTTCCCAAAATGAACATACCCATCTTCTAACTTAATATTGCTAGAAAAATTCTCCCATTTTGCTCCTTGTTCCGATTCTCTCTCCATGTTTGCTATATCCACTCCCAAACAGTAATTTTGGGAGTTGGATTACCGAAAATACCCTTTTGATGTTGAGGGTGTTTCTAGAATGGACTTGGCCTGTTTTGATTTGGGAGAAGGGCAATTTAGTCCTCACACACCCCGAAAGTTAGTTTAGGAGTATGAATAGTTGGACCCTTCTCTCTCTCTGTCTCTGTCTCTATATCTATCTATCTATCACATTAGGAGTTCTTTTTAATGGAGGGCCTGCCTCATTCTTGCCTTCTTTGCTACACCATGAGATTAGAGGTGAGTTTTCAGCTCTGTTCTACCTAATTTTGCGCTAAAGATTGTTTCTTGATATTGTTGGTCATCTGGGTCTCCTCAGATATTTGATGGGTCGGTGTAAATTTGAGTTTTCTATGATAGATTACTGAGGCATTTGAGCTAAAGATTTTGAATTGGCCTGTTTGATTTATGAAAGTGTGTGTAGTTTTTTTATGGGTTGGAGTCAAGGCTGTAATTTGAGGTTTGAATTTTTTTCTATTTTCCCTGTGCTAAAAAGTTGATACTTTTTCATAGGACTAAATATCCATGTTGGTATTTTAATTCTACCCCATTTACCAAGAATGTATTTTAATTACGCAAACCTGTTTTAAGGCATTTTAATTGATTCAACTTACCAACAAGGCCATTTTTCTCGTCGGCGACCGGTTTTCCGGCGAGAGCTCGTCACGTGCGTGGCACGTGATGACTTAAACTGTTTTTTAGCTGCTGATGTGGTACGGATCTGTCCTATTTTAGGTGAATTGGGATTTTTAGAGGGTTAATTCCCGCCTTTAAACACTACCACGTCAGAAAATCCGTGCCACATCCGCAGCTAAAAAATAGTTTAAGTCATCACGTGCCACGCACGTGACGAGCTCTCGCCAGAAAACTGGTCGCCGACGAGAAAAAGGGCCTTGTTGGTAAGTTGAATCAATTAAAATGCCTTAAAACAGGTTTACCTAATTAAAATGCCTTCTTGGCAAATGGGGTGGAATTAAAATACTAATATAGGTATTTAGCCCTTTTCATAGGGTAAGTTCCACAAAATCCTAAGACATTTGGGCAGATAACCCCAGAAGGGTTGGAAATATCACTTAACCCCTAAAATGTTTTCAGATAACCCCAAAAGGTTATCTGAAAATATATTCTGCAATATGTAGAAGTTTTGGGGTCAGGTGACATTCCCAAACTTTTAAATTGCATCCTTCTGTGTCCTTGGGAATGTTTGGAAATGATTTAAAAAGTTGAGGACGGTTTAATTTTTCGTCTAATTGGCATGGAGTTGGTATAAAGAATCAAGTGTTCTCAATCATAATTTATAAACAAATAAAATTTTGATCTTAGCCGGTTTATGTTTAAAAATAGTATGATAATTTAGGATCCTTAACAGTCATATTTAGTTGCATTCCTGTGTCTCTGATATAAAGAAGTAATCCGATTACTTTGTCTTCTCTTTTTCCATGGGAGTCCATACTCTGTGTTTGTCATACTTTAATTAGTGGGAGAGAATAGAGAGCAAGCTAATATGGTAGGTTAAGTATGTCTATTTTTTTTTTCACTTTGTAATCCAATCAAATTGGTGTTTCTGCATGGTTTGCTGGCAGTTTGTATTTGTTTGCGTCGAAAATTGATGTATTCATTGCGGTATTCATTACAACTTCAATCGTTACAATGAAAACAAAAAAGATTATCTTTTTATAAGACTTTTACACAATGAAAACAAAAGTTTACAACTCTCGTCAAAACAAACGCAGAGGACATTTATCACCCGCTGCTTTGCGTGGGATCTTTGCCTGTGCCGGGGTTTATCCGTGGACCGCCTTAGATCTGGATCCGGTTGATGAAAAATTCGGCAGAGCTTCGTCTTCACCGAGGAAGTATTTGATTTGAAGCGCTGAGATCGACCAAGCGAAATCAGGGCTCTTCTTGAGATTAAGACCAAGCCTAATCTCAAGGGACGGGAACGGGCGTCGGATCTCTCGAACTCTCCTTCTTTATGCCGAAGAACTCGCCAAGATCTGTCAACCCTCGCTGAAATTCGTGCTCCTTTGACTCCACAATCCGGCAGCACCTCCTCGTCTTGATAATCAATCGCTCCCGCTGAAAGGAGACCCTAGGTTTGTATTTATAGGGCTTCGGAAGCGGTTATTTGGATGAGAATAAGTAATTTGGCTCTATCTTCATTGTATTTATAGGGCTTCGGAAGCGGTTATTTGGATGAGAATAAGTAATTTGGCTCTATCTTCAGTTAACCACAGCCTAACCACGTTTGGGGATGATATCAGGTCAGTTAGAAACCTCTGGAACAGATAAATCCTGCAAAACAGCATAAAAACCGTCAAAACGCGTTTCGGGTTCCGTACTGCGCTTGCGCGGGTCGGACCAATCCGACCCGCACAATTGCGGGTCGGATTGGTCCGTCCCGCAAAGTTGCGGGTCGGACCAATCCGACCTGCGCTTGCGCGGGTGTTGACTTGTATGCTTCGCCGCGAGACCGATCGTCGAACGCGCGTTGCTTGTTGATCGATACGCGTTGACTGATCGGCGTGCACGTGTTGACCGACGCGCACGAGCTGACCGACGCGCACGAGATGATTTGACGTGCGCTGACTGATTAGCGAATTTTCTTGACTCGCCTATTCATTGCTTCGTGTTTCGTGCGGGCTCTTATAGGCAATTTTAGACGCCTACAGTATTTGCTGTAAACACGTGATGGGGAGGGGGCCACCACATGAGCGAATGAGAAATCAGCCCCTCGTTTCCGCGTGATTAGCAGGCCAGGCCCACCCGATCTTCACACTATAAATAATGGTGTGGAAGGCTGGGGGCGAAATTGTGCAGAAAGAAAAAATCGA
The DNA here is from genome assembly GCF_001876935.1 of Asparagus officinalis. Taxonomy (NCBI): domain Eukaryota; kingdom Viridiplantae; phylum Streptophyta; class Magnoliopsida; order Asparagales; family Asparagaceae; genus Asparagus; species Asparagus officinalis. Next base: position 9,031,629 of record NC_033795.1, on the reverse strand, counting down.
CGGCTGTGCTTCGTGCAAAGGAGCAGAGGCAGGGTACAAGAACGGCTGCAGCAAAGAGAAAGAGGTCTTAGGGCTTCGTGAAGAGAGTTTTGTGCAGTCTATTGTGCTGATTTTGAGAGAGATATTTGTGCGGGGTTTAGATTGAGTGATTGTAAACCCTAGTTGTGTTCTCTCCCTCTAATAGTATATCTCCCCCCTTCTTGCCCCGTGGACGTAGGCAGTTTGCCGAACCACGTAAAATTGGTTGTTTGAGTTTGTGGCCATTGTAATAGTTTTTAGGATCCCTCGACAGGTCAGTCCTAGAACTGATGAGAGGAAGAGCCGATATCTCACTTTGTTGAGATATCCGCTTCAGATTCTTGTCTCATTGGTGAGACAGGAATTCTTATTATCGATCTTTCTCACTTATTGTGCACCAGAAACTCTGCCGAAATTTCCGCTGCGCACAACAAGTGGTATCAGAGCCCAGGTTCCAGATCTAGGGTTTGGTTGGAGGAGTAGATCAATTTGGAAGCTCGTTTAGGACTTCGTTGGTGATAAAGGTGGGATCTTTTGGTAAAGACTCTATCTTTCAGTTTTGGATCTATTCTTTGTTCGTTGGTGCGTAAGATGTCGGGGAAAGAAGGTGCTTCGGGTGTCGAGGGTGGTGCTTCTGGCGTGAAGACCATTCAGAGTTTGAATATCCACTCTATGAAGATAGATGTGGAAAAGTTTAATGGCACAAACAACTTTGGATTATGAAGATACGAGGTTTTGGATGCGCTGAACGCGCAGAATTTGGAGGATACTTTGGAGTTAGATGGCAAGCCAGATGAGATTGAAGAGAAGGTTTGGAAGAAGATGAATCGAACGGCGTGTGGTGTGATTAGGTCTTGTTTGACTCAAGATCTAAAATATGATGTGATGAATGAGACTTCTGCGAAGAAGATTTGGGAGATTCTCGAAAGCAAGTATTTGACCAAGAGTGTGGAAAATCGCTTGCATTTGAAGAGGAGACTTTATCGTTTCCAGTTGAAGAAGGGAACCTCCATTAGAGATCACATGAACCACTACACAAAGCTTCTTGCGGATTTGGCGAATGTGGATGTCAAGATTGAAGATGAGGACAAGGCGTTGCTGTTGTTGAGTTCCTTGCCCGACGAGGAATATGAGACCTTCGTTCTTACTCTGATTAATGGGAAGGCATCACTTTCGTATAGTGAGGTCACTGCTGCACTTGTGAATTATCAGCTTCAAAAGAAGGATAAGGAGGCTTCAGTTGAGCCGGTAGCAGAGGCGTTGGTCGCAAGAGGGAAGAATCCAAACAGGAAGAATTGGAAGTCACAGTCTAGAGTAGGGCATCCTACAATTGGAAAAGATCAGTGTGCTTGGTGCAAGGAGACTGGTCATTGGAAGAAAGACTGCCCAAAGCTCGACGAATGGATGAAGAATAAGCAGAAGGGAAAAGGGAAGCAACCATCATCAGAAGCAAACATCGTATCGGATGGTAATAATTCTGACTCTTCTATTTATTCGCTTTCTATCAGTCCTACAGATAGCTATTCGGAGGAATCTGAATGGATGTTGGATAGTGGTGCGACCTATCATGTGTGCCCTAGAAGGGAATGGTTCTCCAGTTTTGAGAAGCTGGTGGATAGTGGTGTGGTGTACATGGCTGATAACCGTGCATGCCAGATCCTTGGGATAGGAAGAATTCGCATAAAGATGTTTGACGGGACTGTTAGAGAGTTAAACGATGTGAGATATGTTCCTTCTTTGAGGAAGAACTTGATCTCGATTGGAGCTTTGGTTGGAGAGGGTCTGAAGGTTCGTGTTGAGGACATGGTTCTCGAGATTGCGAGAGACTCTCGTATTTTGATGAAGGGCGTCAGGAGAAATAACCTGTATTACTTGACTGGAGGTATAGTGGCAGGTGGAGAGCTGACGACTTCTGTTGATTCGACTAGACTGCGGCATTTGGGGCTTGGCCATTCCAGTATTGATTCCTCGCATAGATTGAAAGAGGGTGCAAAGACCTGCAGTTTGAAGTCCAGTGAACATGTTGATGTGAGCAAGAAGACCGAGGTGAAGTGTGGCACCTCTATTCACCGTGCTAAGGGTCGTTCTGGAGGAGTTCACGTGGATGTTTGGGGGCCTTCCAAGGGGGCATCATTGGGAGGTAATAGGCGTTTGGTTTCCTTTGTTGGTGGCTGTTCTAGGCGTGTTTGGGTTGCAACCAAATCCCCTTTGGAGAAAGTCCTAGTAGTTTCCAACAGATTGAAGAAGTGTGTGACAGACAGAAAGGTGAAGGTACTCCATTCTGGTGGGAGGTACAAGATGGACCTATTTCTGTATTAGAGCCGAGCTCACGGTATTTCGAGACACTTCGTTGGAAAGAAAATCTTGGGGCAACTAGATAGGGTGACAAATTTGGAAGACCGT
>NC_033795.1:8986083-9024649 GCF_001876935.1 Asparagus officinalis | reverse complement strand
TGCTGCTGTTCGCCTCAGTCCGCCACCGCGGCCAAGCCTCTCTCCTCCCTGTCGAGATCTCATGCCGCCGCCTCCACGAACTGCAGCAGCAAGCCGATCGTGACCCGCGCCCAGATCCCGCAGCCCATCATCGCCGATGTTCGCGACCTCCGGCTTCCCTTCGAGCAACCAACCAACATCCCTCCGACTCCAGCGCCGATTCCGCTGCCGGCAAGCCCCAGCAGCCGCGAACTCCAGCAGTCGCATCTCCCCACCTGAACCAGACCCAAGCCGCTGTCAACGCTACCTCGATCGCCACACGTCGCATCCGCATTGGCACCGTAGCCTCGTCATCAGACCCCACGGTCTCGTAGGCAAGATCCCGAACCTTAATTATTTCATTTTAATTATTAGTTTATCGTAAATTATTATGTGACTTGCCATTTCAATATTTATATCTGTTAGTAATTAGTTAATTAATTTAGTCTGTGATATATTATTACCTGCGTGGGATTGCTTGACATGAATAGCTGTGTGGAAGCTTGTTGTTTTATCACTTAGTTGTTATCCAATAGGAGAGACTGTACATGAAGATGACTTTTGTTAAAAGTATGATTTATAAGCGTGCTTCAAAGCATGGCTATACTCGCTCGACATCGATATCCCGATGTGAGGAGTCCCGAGTTCCCTCGATATCGATATCCCGGTATGAGGTTTCCTTGATTATTATTATTATTATAGCATTGACTAGACGATGCACTCTTGATCGGACGTGTTATGGGTCACGGTTATTTTCATAGTTTTACAGAAGTCGTTCCACGGTAACTCCGTGGCTAGTGCATAATATTTCATGTACAGTTGCTTAATTAATATGACAAACATGGGGTTATAAAGGGGAATTGGACGGAGAATATAACATGTATATAAACGGGCACAGCGCTTTCTTGTTATCGTGATATCGTGAGTGTTATGTACATGGGCCAGAGGGCCAATACTTGACTTGAAGGCGGCCCCCGGACGACTTTACGGGGACCCGATTATATACATCAAAATATTCTTCCCCAATTCAAATAACATGTAAAACAAGAATAATCTGCTTGTGTGCTTTATGGTGGACTTTGTTAGTTTTGTTGAGATGTAGATCAGTGTTGTTCTTTTCATACATAGATCGGGATTAATATTTAATTATCTGCAATTTGAGACATATGGTATATACATGAGGGTTTCCTTGTTTGGATTATTTCGCTCGACGTACTACGTCTCGAGTTGTAGATTTTTAAGTATTAATTCTATCTAGGGGTATGTCCTTGTTACGCGGATGATTATGGATTCTTATGAGCGTTATACTCTAGTGATGGATTGGATCTAGCTTGTTAGTATTCCAGCTGCATGTTTCTATTGTGGGGTCGGGTCTTGCCGTGCGCCATGCACCTGACGTACACCTGTTTTCTCTGGTGTACGTCAGACTTAGGAGGAGAACACGTTCAGCTAGGAGATCATCAGGAGCTAGAGGATTCTCAGCAGGAGTGCCTAGCGGATGGAGCAGAAGAAGAAGCCAAAGTTAGCTATTGGTCCTCAGTTTTCTTTTGTACTACATTCCATTTCTATTTGATCAGTGTATTTTGTATATCTTTAGTATTCATTTGTTCAGATTTGTATAAGGATATGTTTGACCCTTTTCAGTATTCATTTGTTCAGATATGTACAAGGGCATGTTTGACCCATATTTTTATGTCTGGGATGATTTACCATTGATGATATGTCTATTTTATTCTGGGTTGTCTTTATATTCTTGCTATGTGTGATCGGGGAACCTGTGACTTCGGATTATTTTATTTCCAGACGCTTAGCGTATTAGATTGAGAAGAAGAGGTCTAGCACTTATCTCTCCTCAGTCTAATACGTCGCGGGCTTGCTCGCGTCCCGATTCCCTGGTATTTTGGGAAGCGGGGCGTGACACCAGGCCCACCCGATCTTCACACTATAAATAATGGTGTGGAAGGCTGGGGGCGAAATTGTGCAGAAAGAAAAAATCGGCGGCTGTGCTTCGTGCAAAGGAGCAGAGGCAGGGTACAAGAACGGCTGCAGCAAAGAGAAAGAGGTCTTAGGGCTTCGTGAAGAGAGTTTTGTGCAGTCTATTGTGCTGATTTTGAGAGAGATATTTGTGCGAGGGGTTTGAAAGATTGTGTGAGGGTTTAGATTTGAGAGATTGTAAACCCTATTTGTATTCTCCCCCTCTATTAGTAGATCTCCCCCTTCTTGCCCCGTGGACGTAGGCAGTTTGCCGAACCACGTAAAATTGGTTGTTTGAGTTTGTGGCCATTGTAATAGTTTTTAGGATCCCTCGACAGGTCAGTCCTAGAACTGATGAGAGGAAGAGCCGATATCTCACTTTGTTGAGATATCCGCTTCAGATTCTTGTCTCCTTGGTGAGACGGGAATTCTTATTATCGATCTTTCTCACTTATTGTGCACCAGAAACTCTGCCGAAATTTCCGCTGCGCACAACATTTGCGACATATACTTACGTGGATCACTCAGTTTGATTGTCCTTTAGTGATAGAAAAACCATGTTGAAGCAACAGTTCAGTATTTTCGAATTCACTTTTTGTTGTTAATTTTTGTGGGATGCACTTTGATTTTCTAAGTTTCTCTTGGTTTACTTGTATTTGAGTTTCAACTCTTATGTATGCTTTGTTGCATGCAAGTTTTTCAATTATTCCTGGTTTGTTAATGCTGTGTGATTTAACTTGTTTCTGGAATTTCTAACTATGGACTTCTTGGACACTTACTACCATTAATTGGAGATGATGGTAAGGTACTCATCTGCTTGACATTGAAATGTGTTTCTATTTATTTTCTTTTATGGAAATCAATTTAAATTAGATTCATAGGGAACAATAAGTAGTGGTTTTCTAAAGGTATGCATCATCAATTAATTTCCTATTTCTTACTATTAGTATCGTATCAGTCTACCTTAAATTATATTAGGACATAGATAATCTGTCAAAATTGTGGTTGACATGTAAATAAATGTTGATAGGTATTCCCCAGTTCCAAGTCAGGTAACATAATTTTGGAATGCTTTATCATTAGGTAAGTAACAAATTTTTTGCACATACATTTTAATAAGAAAATTCATGTGCAGGCTAACTTACTGACCTCAATAACACATGTTCCAGCACCCAAATTTCTCATGATGACCATAACCAAAGCACTTAAATGGATTTTCTATTTTTTACAAATAAAACCTCTAATTGCATTTTCTTGAAAAATGGAATAAGTAGATGAAGTGGGTATAGCAGATTATTGGATGCATCTTCCTGTGTATTGGCAGTTCATTGCTATGATACCGTTTAACAGTAGAAGCATGCCATACATGCTTGATTTTCATTGTAGCTGTTAACTCCTCAAGTATCTTGAGATTGTAAAATCTATGATGAGACTGGGATCTTTGCACACCTTCAGATATCAATACGATATCTTGAGATTTTCATTGTAGCTGTTAACTCCTCAAGTCTTTTCTGATATCAATACGATAATGTTTTTTCCCTGCATCTCCCTACCTGCACAATAACTTCCTGTAGTCTTTCATCCTTCGTTTCAATTTGTTTCATATACAATAACATTATTTTTTCCCTAAATCAGGGTATAATGGAAAGTTGACATAAAGCTCAGCCAAGTTCCTTCTACGAATTTTCAATAAGGTTCCATATTTCTACTTTTTTATTTTGCTCCTTGGCCATGGAAAGTGGAGGCCAATGTTTCCTACTGCAAACCATCCTCTGGTTAGTTCTTAGTGGCAGATGCTATAGTTCTCACCTTGATGTTCAATGCTTAATGACATTACAGCGATCGCTGATAGACCCAGATAACAACCTAAAGTATTCATGGAATTTTGAAAACACAACAGAAGGTGTCATATGTAACTTTAATGGTGTAGAGTGTTGGCATCCTGATGAAAATAAAGTCCTAAGCCTTCGTCTCTCCAACATGAACCTTCAAGGGAAATTCCCTGCAGGACTCGAGAACTGCTACAGCTTAACTGTGCTCGATCTTTCTAATAACAAATTCACTGGACCGATCCCAGATGATATCTCAAAAAGGATACCTTCTGCCGCATCCCTTAACCTCTCATACAATGGTTTCTCAGGCAATATTCCTTCGAACTTGTCAAACTGCAGTTATCTCAATACTCTTGATCTTCAACACAATCAACTGACAGGCACAATTCCTTGGCAAATCAGTACTCTTAAGTCGATTGACAATTTTTAATGTGGCTGATAATTTGCTGTCAGGGCCAATTCCGACACTTAAAAATAGTTCTCTTCCAGCAGAGAATTTTGCGAATAATCAAGGTCTTTGCGGGAAGCCTTTGGATGTTTGCGAGAGATCTATAAAGAAGAGCAGTAGCACTGTGGTTATCATATGTTCGGCTATTGGTGGTTTTGTGGTGACAATTTTAGTCGTGGGGGTTGTTATGTGTTGTGTAATAATTCTGTTGAAAAGAATTGGGAAGAGGAAGAGGATAGCAAGTGGGCAAAGAGTTTAAAAGGCTCTCGAAGGCATCAAGGCAAGTAACCATATTTCCTATGTGTTCATAGCGATTTTCGCCTTTCTATTGCATGTTAACTTAGGTTATTTCCATTTACATTAATGTAAAGAAACAGTACATGTTATTGCCACTACTCTGCTTTACTTTATTGCCAGTACGGCATGTTCTAGTTAGAATAAAGGAGGAGGGTTAGGTTGTGCTAGGCAGTAGACAGTCAATGTAAAACATAGTCAGAGCCACATGAGTTGAATCCTATGGAATAACAACAAAGCCATCATCTCAAATTTACGGTCAACTACATGAATCCTACTCATTTAGTTCTGTCGAGGGTCATCTCCTGCATGAACTTAATCAGTTAATCATTAACATATTCTTTTTAACTTCTTCCAATTAAGTTCTTTTAAACTTACCTCTCTAATCTTCCTTTCTTCACTAAAACTATAATCTTATCACTTCTCGTAACTGGTATATTGTTGGCCTATGTTGCACATGACCAAACCATCTCAAATGATTCTCTTTCTTTTTATCCTCAAAAAGAGCAATCTCTAGCAGTGTTTTGAAAGCAAAAGGCAAGGTCAAGGCTATGAGGTCTTATGTTGCCTGAGGCTAGAGGGGCCAAAAAAGGCAATCACGTAAGCAAACTAATATGATAAATATTTAAAAAATTCTTCATAAACATTATAAATATTATGCAAATATCAACAAATAGCAAAAAGATAAATTAATCACAACCAAATTTTCAATGTTACAATTCTATTAAGTCATTAACCATCTAAAATAAAGTAGCAAGTAAAATATTGAAATGTAATATTCACTAGTAACTGCTAACACATACAATTAAGCAACAAACTTTGAACTTTAAAATTCAAATTGCAACTGTCCTCAAAGTGACATAGGTAATAAAGTACATTACAATAAAAAATAGAAAAAAATCGATCAAGCAAAAAGAAACACAAAACTTCCATAACAAAAATAAACTTTACTTTATTAGACACCTTTCGTAGCCTCAGAATTTTGAAACGGAGGCAATTTAACTCACGCGTCATATCACATGCCTTAGGCGAGGTCATGAGGCGCCAAGGCGAGCTCACCAAAAGGTGCATGCCTTAGTAACCTTCATCACCCGGAAAAATGCAAGGCGCTAAGTTACAAGATCGCTCATCTGAGCGCCCTGAGGCACTAAGGCACATTGCCTTTAAAACTGATCTCTAGCCTCATATCCACGCCCTTAAGTCTTATTCTATCTATTGGTGTATATCCACTTATCAATCATAACATTCTCATTTCTACTAATGAACTTTTGTCCTAAACAGAAATTCAACCCACCATCTCTCCACTTAAATCAGTCGATAATTTTTCCATTTCATATGATGATCTCAGCTCCTAAACATAAGAGTTTTCTCAGTCGAACCTAATAGAAGACTTTTTTTCTTTGAGCTAACCAACAACAGAGTTAACAAACCTCTTATTTCTCTGTTGTTTTATTTATTTACTTAGCTATACTGACAAAATTTTACATAACCAGGTTTCCATGTTTGTAGCTTTTGACTCGCTCGCTTCAAACTGGTCACCCATGGTCAAATTCTCCCGAAAGTTTCAAGAGAAGCTTAGTAGAATGGATAAATTACCTTAAGGTACCTCCCTTGATTGGCATGGCTATGATACTGAACTTAATGCAGGTTACAAAAGTCGCTTGTTCTTGTGTTCTTTCTGCTTCAAAGGAGAGGCCAACTATGTTTGCAATATCCCAGCTTCTGAGAGCTATCAGGGAGAGAGATGATACTACTAAGGATGATATGAAACTATGTAATAAAAACTTTCGTGTGCAATGGACACATGCACAAAAAAAAGTCTCTTTAGCAGTTTTTATTCAATTATTACTATTGTGGAGTCTTGTGTTGTGGGATTTCAAGAACTTGGGTTGAATGTATTTGTTTAGTTATTCATGTTAGTGCTGTTTCTGTTGCTATTATTTTGTAAATCAGACTGTTAATCTTATGTAGTGATTTTTGGTAGGTACGAGCTTTCAGTCATCTGTAAGTGAGTGGCTGTTTGGGTAGAAAATTATACTCTTCATTGTATAACTTATTACAACTTCAATCGTTACAACAAGTTCAAAAAGATCGGTTTTTTTATAAGACTTTTACACAATGAAAACAAAAAAAAAATACAACTCTCGTTCAAACAACGCAGAGATCGTTTATCGGTCTTCTGCTTGCATGGGATCTTGGCCTGTGACGGGGACGTTGATATCCGTGGACCACCAAACGATCAGATCAGATCCGGAGCTTTGTCGATTCGCGAAGGAATCAAGAAGCCGAAGCGCTTATCTCAGCAACAGCGAGATAATTACTCTTCTTAAGAACACCGTAACAGGGTAATCATAAGGGACGAACCGGGCTGCAGATCTGACGAACTCCTCTTCTTTATGCCGAAGAATCCGCTGAAGTCTCCTTCTCCTCTCTGAAATTCGTGCACCTTCAGTCCTCAATCCGGCAGGGCTTCGCCAACGCTCGAGAATTCCAGATCTGAAAAAATAAAGGTCCTGGGGCTGTATTTATAGGCTCCGGGGAATCCAGGCGGTTAAAACGACATAACAGTCAAAAAATCCGATTTTTAGGGTCTAAGACACCCTCGGGCGTCTTAGCGAGGCCGAGACACCTTGGGGTGTCTCGGCTGGGCCGAGACACCTCGGGGTGTCTTAGCTTAGGCTGAGACAGTCCGTGGGCCGAGACACCTCGGGGTGTCTTAGCTTAGGCTGAGACAGTCCGTTTTGCACGCTTGTCCATTTCCGTCGTATTTTCCTCATCTGAACTCAGATTTACATGATTCAAGATGCGTTGGAAAGTCGACGAGGAGATCTACAGGTTCCCATGATTGGATCATCTGTGGAATAAATAAGACACGAAGGGCGTTTCGCCTTTTGTAAGCGACACGAGGCTCCCGATCAGTTCGTATCCTCGTTATTCTGAAACTCCGTTGCTTCACCTAGTTCGTCGACTCACTTCATGCGCTTGTCGACGTCAAATGAGCTTCTGTGACTCGGATATCGACGTTCATCGTCATCTCTGTGTTTCGAGCTGCGTGTGAAGGCCCGTTAGTAATTTTAGACGCCTACAGATACCCCCTCCAAAGTGTTTCAGCCTCGTTTCTTTTATAGAGGAGGCTGAAATACTTTGGATGTGATCGGTCCAACCTTCAGTCGGTGTAAAAGGACATGTAGTTAGTTTTGACTCTTGACTCCTTCGATTTTTAGTTTATTTTGATGAATAGCTGAAGTTCTTCCGGCGCTGCGTTTATCGTCTGGCCGTCGTCGAAGTTTCGAATCTAAAACCGATGAGTTGAGTTTGGCTCGTGTCATTGAGTTGACTTCTTGCAGTTGGGCCCTGAGAGGGCGCGGCCGGTGAACTCGATGCGGTCGTCGACGAGGGAGGTGGTGCAGAGGAGATGCGGAACGGGTTTGGAGCGGATCCAAGGCGGCGATCTGGGCAACGGCGACGGGTGGAAGATGGGGGAGGCTGACGGCGTCGGAGTTCGAGGCTGAGGAGGTCGACGGGGGCGGCGACGAGCGGCCAAGGGCAGTGCGGCTGGCGGAGGAAGAGGAGATGATGGGTGCGGTTGGTGTTGGAGGCGGTAGAGAGGAGAGCGCGGAGAGGAGAGGAGGAGCGGGTGGCGGTGCTAGGGCGGTGGTCGGAGCAGGTGGCGCGGCGGTGGGGCTCAGCGGCAGCGCGGCGGCGAACGGAGGGCGGAGCTCGGGCTCGTGCTCGAGAGAGAGAGAAAGAGAAGAAAGAAGAGAGAGAGAAGGTGAGAGTACGAGAGAGAGAGTGATTGGCTGGGGTTTAAATAGATAAAAATAATAATAAAAATTGAAAAAAAACAAAATAGATTATTGAATGCGGTGCGCGTGCAGCCGAAATTTTGAAAAGAAGAGAAGGGGGAGAACGCGGGGTTGTTGGGTAGCTGATAGGGGTTTAACGTGGGAAGAAAAAGCTGGGGTTATTTTCAAATGGGTTCAAGTATCTTAAACGGAAATAATTAAAATAAATAATTTCGGTTACTTAAAAATTAAACTACATCATAATAATATCTACAAATAAAAACATACATTTTGAGCTAATACAACAGTTGATATGAAACTGTCGAAAATATACCCGTATTGTACAATTAAAGCGGAAATAATTAATAATAAAATATATTTACTTACATTTAAAACCAATATTATGTGACAATTGTCTACACGATAAAAACGTACCAGTTATGCTAATACGAGCTGATACGCAATAATACAATAATTTACACAAATAATACGTAATTAATAATTCAATGTAATACAAGAATTAATACAATATAATAATAATAATACGACGTATTATTTAAAATAATACGTAATAGTATCAGTAAGACAACGGATAATTCCCAAAATTTTTATTGCGCACTAAATTAATTTATAAATATAAAAACCATTTTAAATAAATATAAAACTTAGACTTTAAATCATAGAAAATTTTAGAAAATCGAGAAAAATACAAATACTCTTTAAAATCATAATTATAATATTTTAAAATACAAAAATTATTTTAACTAGTATCAAAAATTTACGTCATTACAGGTTTGCTGAAAAGAAAAAGATGGAAGCGCTTTCATTTGTTTTCGTTCAATAAGTTGCCTCAATCATTGATTTCAATAAAACTTCAAACGTTTACAAATGATTCAAACAACAAAGAAATAAAAATTACACTTTCTTGAAAATAAACACAAGATGCCGTTTGTCAGTCTCTGCGCTTGCGTGGGTCTTTAGCCTGTGACAGCGGGACGTCAGATATTCATATGCGACTACCTGGCAATCAGTCTGCATCCAGAGCTTCTGTCGATCCGCCGAGGAGCATCTAGAACTTGAAGCGCCTATGCTAGGATTAAAGCGAGATATTTGCTCTTCTTAGTATTATCTGCAAACGGGATAATACTAAGGCATCCGGGTACGGGTGAATGTAGATCTGAGCGAAGAAACTCTAATTGCGTTGAAGTGCTCGATCACCTTACACTCCAGCAGCGCTTGCTATTCTCCAAAAATCCAGCCATCTAAAAAAAGTGAGGCCTAACGTTTGTAATTTTAGTGCATGCAGCGGATAACGCGAAGGCGGTTAAAAACGGACTCAGGGGCCCAAATCCGCATTGGACACCCCTGCGGGTGTCTCGAAAAATCAAAGCACACCGCCTGGGTGTCTCGGAAAATCCGAGACACCCCTGGGTGTCTCGGAAATTCCGTAAAGCCTGGGTTGAATCGAAAACCCTGGTGCTCTCGGAAAATTCGCGAGACACGCCGGGTTCGTCGAGGACCTTGGTGTCTTCGCAATTTGACCGAGACGCTTCCTGAGGTGGCATTGTAATCGCTTCCGCTGTAAATTCTTCGTCGCGAACTCGATCTTAGTGATTCGAAGTTGCTGTTGGAAGTCTGACGAAGATTGCTAATCAGCTTCGACGGTTCGATTATCTGAGTAATGACGGACACGAAGATGGCGTTGTTCTTTTGTAAACATCACGGGGCTCTCGATTAGCCCGTGCCTTCGTACGGGGGAGGTTGGTGAGGCTCCCGCTGCAAGTGCCCAGCCAAATGCTGTTGATTCGTCGCCAGTCCCCGAATCATTGCCAAAAGTTGGTGTTGGTCCACTTCGGGCGGCGGGACATTACTACTGGACGGGTTACCATTGCTACGTGTACCTACCATGGTTCTGAAGGGAAGGCAATGAGGATCAAAATTATTGTAGGAAAATCAAGTCAAGATCAAAATCAAAATTGGGCAAGGTAGGGACGGAAACAATATTGGTCAAGATACTAGGATAAGGGCTAAGTATAGTCTCACGGATGAAATATGATATGCGTCTAAATTATTCATTATATTCTCACTGATGGTAACTCGGGACCGGGACCTGCGTGGGCCACCACTAAAACCTGTCACGCCCCGCTTCCCAAAATACCAGGGAATCGGGACGCGAGCAAGCCCACAACGTATTAAACTTAGAAGAGATAAGTGCTAAACCCCGTCTTCTCAATCTAATACGCTAAGCGTCAAGAAATACAAACTAAGGCACAGGTCCCCGATCACAGTAATGAGAATATAATAAACAACTCAGAACCAAAAGATACATATCACAACTGAAATGATCATCCAGACATAATATTCGGGCCAAACATGCCCTTATACAAACTATCTGAATGAAATACTGGAGAATATAAAATACAACGATCAGGCGGAAATATGAATGCTAGAAAAGTAAACTAAGGACTAACAGCTGATAAAAGACATGACTAGGCTTCGGCTTCTTCTGCTCGGTCTACAGAGTACTCCTGCGGGGATCCTCTGGCTCCTGTACGACTCCGAACTGAACCTGTCCGTCCTCTAAATATGACGTACACCAGAGAAAACAGGTGTACGTCAGGTGCATGGTGCACGGCAAGATCCCAAAAGGAAGAATAGAACGGTCGTGCGACCAATGCAATAATGGTAATAACAATAGAAACATACAACTGAAATACTAATAATCTAAATATAATTTACTACTAGAATAGAATAATCATAATAAATCCAAGAAATTCAACCAAGTAACAAGTCGATCATGCAACTAGCGATCAGATTAATCATCCAAGTAACAAGATCATACTAGATGGAATTAATACTTAAAAATCTACAACAAGAGACGTAGTACATCGAACGAAATAATCCAAACAAGAAAACCCTCATGTATATACCATATGTCTCGAATTGTAAATAATTAAATATTAATCCCGATCTATGTATGAAAAGAAATACAACTAGCCTATATCTCACAAGAACTCATAATTAGCCAAGAAACGAGTCATGCAACTAGCCATCCTATACCGGTCACTGGTTCACATCTCACACAGAGTCAAGGTTCATATTATCGGATATCTGATTGTTCACAAATCCCCTACGTGCTTCCAATAGGACTCCACGCAAACCGATTCGGCCTGGTTCGAACTTCAAGCCGACCCGGGTGAATATCACATTCACGAACCAAAGTGACGCAACAAACCTTCACCGTGGCCCATCAAACCAACCCCAGTTCGAAACAAACCTAACTGGTGCGAGTCTGGAAGATAAATCAACAACGAAACGATTTCACTGACCAAGTGCGAAACGGTTCACTTGGCACAACAAACTAACCCCAGTGCGAAACGGTTCACTGGTGCGAGCCTGAAAGATACATCAACAGTCTTATCCGATCACATGAACCATGACTTTCTCCATCCCAACTCTTTTGTTTATCAAGATCAACATACACACAGGTTTCTAAGTCTTAAACAGGACACACCAGACCACACTAGTCATGAATTTCTAACTTCTTTTAAATTATAATTATTCTAAAATAATTCTTTTGTCAAATAAAATCTATTGTTTTATTATAATTACTCTAAAATAATTTTTTTCACCAAAATAATTTATTATAATTATTTTAAAATGATTATTTTGTCAAATAAATTCTTTAAAAATCATAAATTAATCTAAAATAATTTTATCTTATTTTATCTTTATAGTATCTATTATCAAAATATTATTTTTAGTATCATTCGTCAAATAAATCCGTACAGGTCATCACAGTATATGTATTACAATGTGAATGGTCATACGTTATTGTCCACAGTCCATTTCGTTCACGACAGTTCTATACGTTATAGTTCTCAGTCCAATATGTTCACGACAGTTCCGTATTTGTAACGAATAATTATTCGGGTAACGAGTTCGTATGCATAATTGATCTGTGATCAATCTAAAATTGTACTGAGCAAGAATAGGGATTTTGCAAGCAGCTAATTAATTCAGAGCGGTCTAAGAATTGAATGACAAATCAAGAGAGTATCGGGAGCTTGCCTCGGGGTCTCGTCGAACGGTTCGATGGTGTTGAGCGAGTTGTGTGCTTAGCGTCGGAGCTGAGCGTCGACGGCGCTGACGGGCTGGAGTGACGCAGATCTAAGGAGCTGTCGTAGTAAGACGACAGCGACGACGGCGTCGAGGCGGCGTGAGGGGAAGGGAGGAGCTGGGGTCGTTGAGTGGGCTGAGAGGGGCGTCGCCGGTGAACTCAGGCGGTCGTCGACGAGGGGAGGTCGGTGCAGAGGAGATGCGGAAGCGGTGTGAGCGGATCCAAGGCGGATCTGGGCAACGGCGACGGGTGGAGATGGCGTGGAGGCTGACGGCGGTCGGAGTTTCGAGGCTGAGGAGGTCGACGGCGGGCGGCGACGAGCGGCCAAGGGCAGTGCGGCTGGCGGAGGAAGAGGAGATGATGGGTGCGGTTGGTGTTGGAGGCGGTAGAGAGGAGGCGGAGGAGGAGAAGGAGGAGCGGGTGGCGGTGCTAGGGCGGTGGTCGGAGCAGGTGGCGCGGCGGTGGGGCTCAGCGGCAGCGCGGCGGCGAACGGAGGGCGGAGCTCGAGCTCGTGCTCGAGAGAGAGAGAAAGAGAGAAAGAAAGAAGAGAGAGAGAAGGTGAGAGTACGAGAGAGAGAGTGATTGGCTGGGGGTTTAAATAGATAAAAATAATAATAAAAAATTGAAAAAAAAACAAAATAGATTATTGAATGCGGTGCGCGTGCAGCCGAAATTTTTGAAAAGAAGAGAAGGGGGAGAACGGGGTTGTTGGGTAGCTGATAGGGGTTTAACGTGGGAAGAAAAAGCTGGGGTTATTTTCAAATGGGTTCAAGTATTTAAACGGAAATAATTAAAATAAATAATTTCGGTTACTTAAAAATTAAACTAATTACATAATAACTATCTACAAATAAAAACATACATTTTGAGCTAATACAACAGTTGATATGAAACTGTCGAAAATATACCCGTATTGTACAATTAAACGGAAATAATTAATAATAAAAATATATTTACTTACATTTAAAACCAAATAATTATGTGACAATTGTCTACACGATAAAACGTACCAGTTATGCTAATACGACAGCTGATACGCAATAATACAATAATTTACACAAATAATACGTAATTAATAATTCAATGTAATACAAGAATTAATACATAATAATAATAATAATACGACGTATTATTTAAAATAATACGTAATAGTATCAGTAAGACAACGGATAATTCCCAGAAATTTTCATTGCACTAAATTAATTTATAAATATAAAAACCATTTAAATAAATATAAAACTTAGACTTTAAATCATAGAAAATTTTAGAAAATCGAGAAAAATACAAATACTCTTTTAAAAATCATAATTAAATATTTTAAAATACTAAAAATTTATTTTAACTAGTATCAAAATTTTACGGTCATTACAGGTTTGGCTGAAAAAGAAAAGATGGAAGCCTTTCATTGTTTTCGTCAAAAGTTGCCTTCATCATTGATTTCATTAAAACTTCAAACGTTTACAAATGAATTCAAACAACAAAGAAATAAAAATTACAACTTTCTTGAAAATAAACACAAGATCCGTTCGTCGTCTCTTGCTTGTGTGGGTCTTTAGCCTGTGACGGGGACGTCGATATCCGTGGACTACCTGGCAATCAGATCTGATCCAGAGCTTCGTCGATCCGCGAGGAGATCTAGAAACTTGAAGTGCCTATCTCGATAAAAGCGAGATATTTGCTCTTCTTAGTATTATCGCAACGGGATAATACTAAGGATCGGGTACGGGTGATGTAGATCTGACGAAGAAACTCTATTGCGTTGAAGTGCTCGATCACTCTTCACTCCGGCAGGGCTTCGCCTATTCTCCAAAAATCCAGATCTAAAAAAGTGAGGCCTAAGGTTTGTATTTATAGGCATGAGGGATAACGGAGCGGTTAAAACGGACTACAGGGCCCAAATCCGCATTGGGACACCCCTGGGGTGTCTCGAAAAATCCAAGACACCCTTGGGGTGTCTCGGAAAATCCGAGACACCCCTGGGGTGTCTCGGAAATTCCGAGACACCCCTGGGGTGTCTCGGAAATTTTGGGACACCCCTGGGGTGTCTCGGAAAATCCGAGACACCCTTGGGGTGTCTCGCATTGACCGAGACGCTCCGTTGAGGTGCATTCGTCCGCTTCCGCTGTAAATTCTTCGTCCGAACTCGGATTTTAGTGATTCGAAGTGCGTTGGAAGTCTGACGAAGAGTTCTATCAGCTTCGACGGTTGGATTATCTGTAGGATGAACGAGACACGAAGGGCGTTGTTCCTTTTGTAAACATCACGGGGCTCTCAAGTGTTCACCGACATTAATCAAACTTTCGTAAACCGGATAGTGACGTTTATCGTCGTTTCTTAGCACTGAGCTGTTCGTGGAGACCTATAGGCAATTTTTGATGCCTACAGATACCCCCTCCAAAGCGTTCCGGACTCGTTTCTTTTATAGAAGAGGCTGGAATACTTTGGATGTGATTGGTCTAGCCTTCAGTCGGCGTAAAGGACCTGTAGTTAGCTTCAACTCTTGGCTCCTTCGATTTTCGGTCTATTTGATGCTTTGACGAATAACCGAAGTTCTTCCGGCGCTACGTTTATCGCCTGGCCGTCAACGGAGTCTCGAGTCTATCACCAGTGAGTTGAGTTTGGCTCGTGTCATTGAGTTGACTTTGAATTGACTATCTCTGTCACATCGTGCTGACTTAGGGTTTCAGATCACCGTATGTTAACTTTTTCATCGCAACGCGTTGACTGGCGTTGACCTAGGGTTACGCGTTGACCAGCGTTGACCCTTAGAGTTTCTAACATCGAATTTTGTCGCAACGCGTTGACTGGCGTTGACCTAGGGTTATGCGTTGACCGGCGTTGACCCTAGGGTTTCGAACGTCGAATGTTGACTTTTTGTCGCAACGCGTCGACTGGCGTTGACCTAGGGTTACGCGTTGACCCTAGGGTTTCGAATCGTCGAATGTTGACTTTTGGTCGCAACGCGTTGACTGGCGTTGACCTAGGGTTACGCGTTGACCGGCATTGACCCTAGGGTTTTGAATCGTCGAACGTTGACTTTTGGTCGCAACGCGTTGACTGGCGTTGGCCTAGGGTTACGCGTTGACCGGCGTTGACCCTGGGGTTTCGAATCGTCGAACATTGACTTTTGGTCGCAACGCGTTGACTGGCGTTGACCTAGGGTTACGCGTCGACCGGCGTTGACCCGAGGGTTTCGAACGTCAAGTGTTGACTTTTTGTCGTAACGCGTCGACTAGCGTTGACCTAGGGTTACGCGTTGACCGGCGTTGACCCTAGGGTTTCGAATCGTCGAATGTTGCCTTTTGGTCGCAATGCGTTGACTGGCGTTGACCTAGGG
Organism: Asparagus officinalis; assembly: GCF_001876935.1. Taxonomy (NCBI): domain Eukaryota; kingdom Viridiplantae; phylum Streptophyta; class Magnoliopsida; order Asparagales; family Asparagaceae; genus Asparagus; species Asparagus officinalis. Next base: position 9,008,841 of record NC_033795.1, on the reverse strand, counting down.
TTACGCGTTGACCGGTGTTGACCCTAGGGTTTCATATCGTCAAACGTTGACTTTTGGTCGTAACGCGTTGACTGGCGTTGCCCTAGGGTTACGCATTGACCGGCGTTGACCCTGGGGTTTCGAATCGTCAAACGTTGACTTTTGGTCGTAACGCGTTGAATGGCGTTGACCTAGGGTTGTGCGTTGACCGGCATTGACCCTAGGGTTTCGAATCGTCGAACGTTGACTTTTGGTCGCAACGCGTTGACTGGCGTTGACCTAGGGTTACGCGTTGACCGGCGTTGACCCTGGGGTTTCGAATCGTCGAACGTTAACTTTTGGTCGCAACGCGTTGAATGGCGTTGACCTAGGGTTACGCGTCGACCGGCGTTGACCCTAGGGTTTCGAACGTCAAATGTTTAGTGTGGACTTCATCGAAATATCCAATAACCGACGAAAAATAAGCGAATTCGGATTCAAAAAGGGTTCCGGAGGCTCGAATGGGGTTAAGACACCCAAGGGGTGTCCCAACAAAACCAAGACACCCTTGGGGTGTCTCGGTTTTGCCGAGACACCCCTTGGGGTGTCTTGGCCAAAACCGAAAAACTCCTTCTTCCTCATTCCCTCCATACACCATTGTTCCTCTCCTTCAAGAACTCCAAACCCACAAAATTTCGGATTTTGTATGCTCCTCTCTTGGCCGAAAATTATTCTCCTCTCAAGCTAGGGTTCTTTTCATCTTCAAATTCAAGCTCTTGATTTGGGTAAGTTTTCTTTCAAAACTCTCCTCTTTTTCAAGAAAGATCGTAGCTTTATGTTTGTGATGGGGGTATACCATGAATTCTCATGCAAAGATCACAACTTTTTGTTCTCACGAGTTAAAAAAAAGGCTCTTTGATGATGGGTTGTGTATGCACAAGGCTTTGGGGGGTTTTATGCAAAAAGTGTAATATGGCCGAAATTGAGGGGCTTTTATGCAAAAGTGGACTAAAATTTGAGGACTTTTGTGCAAAAGTGACTGAAATTTAGGATTGAAATTTCATGTCTATTTGTCCAAAATTTGAGAGGTGTTTGCATGCCAAGAATCAATATTGTTTGAGGGGTTTATTTGCAAAAGAGCAATCCTACAAAGTATAGGGGGTTTATTTGCAAAAGGGCTGAAATTTCAGGACTGAAATTCCAAAAGTTTAGATCACAAACCTATGACCAAAGTTTTGAGAAAGGTGTGTGGAAACTAAACCGAAATTTGTGGAGGGGTCTATTTGCAAGATTGGCTAAACTTTACAAAAAGGGTTTATTTGCAAAATTAACCAAAATTGTGAGATATTAGGGGTGCTATATGATCAGATATGATGACCATGACCTAACTCAAGCGTGTCCTTGACCTAAATTTAGCCTTGAACACGAGGGGTATTTTGGGTATTTCACCAAAATTCACCGCAAAATGACAATCATTGTTTAGCATGCACGAAGTTTGTAGGTTTAATTAGACTTCAACTATAAAATCCTATTTATTCATAGGACTTTAGTTCAAGTTCTTAATTTCCCTTTTAAATTTCGTGTATTCATATTGTGCCTGACTTGCTGCTTTTCATCGCAGGTTTTCGATGCCTCCACGTCGATCTCGACCTCTTAGGAGTCGATCCCGCTCGCAGCCTAGCGAGGAAGAAGTTTTCGCAGCATCCTCCCCTCCGGCGGCTTCCTTTTTCGGGGGTGAGAATCTTTATTTCTGTATCCCTGATTGATCCCTTCGCGGGTCATTAAGGAAGAACCGACACCCTCCTTCGCGAGGGTTAAGGTTTCAGGACATTGGTGGCTGCGTACACCCTCGTTTGGCCCCTTCGCGGGTCATTCGAGAAGGGCCGACACCCTCCTTCGCGGGGGTTGAGGTTTCGGACTTGTTTTGCTTAGCCAATTCAAGTCTTCTGGTATATTGGGGCGATCTTGTGTCGTCTTACACCTATTAGGTCGGTGTATGTTACCACGTTATCTACGTGGTGATGCATACCGTTCTTCCAGTGTAGGACACTCAAACTCGTCTCTCCAATTATCCCGCGAATGATCTTATCTCGCTTCTTTATCAGATGGATTTTCTGACTCCATTCTTGCGTTTTGTTGCAGTCGAATTCCCTTCGGGCAGCCTCCCTCACCATGCCCCTACTGGTTGTAGCAGGGAAGTTTTCTCTTCGGCTTCCATCAGGCAGGCCATTGGTCCACTCCCTCAGTTCGACAGAGACCGCTCTGACGAATTCTGTCGTTTGATACGGGATGGAGGGCGCCATTGCTTACGTCAGCTGATTACGGATGCTTCCTTCACTGCAGATTCTACTTCTACTCAGGCTTTAAAGAAGCCCAGTTTTCTGTTCGGAGATCACGCTGAGGATCCTGCTACGTTGACTCTTACCGAAGAGCATTGGCTGAATCTTCACGAGGGGGCTCTCCTATACATTCCCTCCATTCCTCGTCAGTATTCTTTCACTCATTTGGAGGGACAGACCGTGGAGCGACAGATGTCTTGGCATCTTACCCATGATACTGAGCGGGTTCAGTGTGGATATACTTCTCATCATAAGACTCCTGGTTCTGCCGGGTATCATTACATCCGCGGTCTTCGGCCAGGGATTACGGGTCTTAATACTGCACCCCCAGGCGAGGTATCAGCAGCCGCTCCTACCGTGAAGAACCGTCTGGCTCATCTTGGGAGGAGATTACCTCCACCAGATTCTAGGTGCTATGGTTGGGCTTTCTCACTACCCAAGGGATGATGAACACGCATGACCAGTTATGTCTTGGGACGCTGGGAGAAGGATTTGAAGAGCAGTGGATTGTATGCACCTATACGAGCCACCATGTATGGACTCCAGGTCAGCTGCCGCCATTTTTTTGCGTTGTTGGAGACATACATGCCCGACAGTAACACGTTCCTGACCAGCGGTGGAGAGTTGGGGTTGGCCTTACACGAGATGCATCAGGTTTCTGGTCTTCCGATGGGGGATTGTCCATACCAGGAGTACTTTCCCTCGAACCAGCAGTTGGAGTGGTTGAAGAAGGATACTCCCGATATGTACGATACTCTTTGGGACCTCACCTGTCATTATCATACCTCCTTGATCAAGACTTCCCCTCCAGCGAAGAGGAAAAAGCAGATCAACTTGAAGTAGTTTGCCGTCTATTTGTTCCCGAATTTGGAGGGTGATTCCGGTGAGCCCCTTCGTGAGTTAGACGTCTTGACCCCTACCGTCATTAATGAGTTGATGGAGAAGGTTGAGGCTCGTTCTTACACCATTGCCAGTGCTGAGGGAGCTTTTCCTGTAGGGACCAAGTTTCGTTCGTTCCTTCGCCGTGCACAGAAGTCCATTGAGCCCCGGACTCTACTAGCAGGCTATCTCGCTCTCTGGTTGAAGAAGTGCGTCGTTCCGTATCAGCAGTCAGACGCCTTATCTCTCGAGGTGCTCTTCCCTACAGTCCAGCTAGCTTATGGGAGGGAGCTTTCCCTGCTCCCAGCCATGGTCGCTGATATTCATTGTGGGCTTAGGTATCTGGTCAGTAGTTTTACACAGGTGGGTTCTGAACCGTCGACCGAGCTTATTTGTCCGAAGGTCGAGCTTCCTTATGCGTATCTGATGGCGTGGCTTGTTCTTCACCGTCCTGACTTGATGTCGGCGCCCAGCTGTTTTCAGCGAAAGTTGACTCCATTGTCAATTCCATTAAACTTTGATTTGTTTACACGAAATTACAATGAAACTAAACAAAAATTATAACTCTCGAGAAAATAACACAAAAATTGTTTATCAACTCCTGCTTTGTGGGACTTTGCCTGTGCCGTGAGTGCTTTGGCTCGTTGACCACCGATTCAAAGATCGTGAGGGTGCTTAGGGATCTCTCCTTCGTTTATCGAAGTAAAGATTTGAAAACGAATATCTTATCGATGTAAGATGTCCGTTCTTCCAAAGATTAAGTCTGAGCTTAGATCTCTAGGAATCACCGAATGATGCTTGTCAAAGGGTGAAAGTTCTCTCTCTTCTTCAAAATCACTGAAACCTCAAGCCTCTTCTGCTCCAAAATGCTCTCCCTCCTTTATTTCGTGTGTAGGGAGGTATTTATAGGGGTCTCAGTGCACCACAGTTGAAACGGGGGCAAAATAACTGACCGAGTGTTTTCTCTTTGGCCGCTGCAGTCTACACTGCCGCGGCTATTGGCGCGGCAGTATAGGCTGCCGCGGCCAAAGAGACGGTTATCAGCACGTTCCATCGTGCTTAAAACCGTTCTCCCATGACCTTTAACCACTTTTTTCGTGGTTTAACTGCTTGTCCACGTCAGCACACGTTCTGTTTCAGTGGCCGCGACAGTACGTGGTGTCGCGCATTGCCGCGGCAGTTACCACTGCCACGCACCTCTCGAGTATTTTGGCTCTAACTTCCTCGTCCGATGTCGGAATGAGGTGATCCAAGATGCATTGGAAAGCTGACGAAGAGATCTACAACTTTTGTCTTTTGAGCTTCTTCAGATTTGGATCATATCATGGCTTAAATGTGCAATATATTACCGCGGTAGTATACACTGCCGCGCACCTCCGATGCAGTTTGCGACCTCTCGGGTATTTTGGCTCTAACTTCCTCGTCCGATGTCGGAATGAGGTGATACAAGATGCGTTGGAAATCTATCGAAGAGCTCTACAACTTCCCATTGGCGCTTCACTATGTTTATTTGCGCGACACCTTGTACTGTCACGCTGTTGCCGCGGCAGTGTACACTGCCGCGCACCTTCGATGTAGTTTGCGACCTCTCGGGTATTTTGGCTCTAACTTCCTCGTCCGATGTCGGAATGAGGTGATCCAAGATGCGTTGGAAAGCTATCGAAGAGATCTACAAATTCCCATAGGAATATCACTCTGTTTGTGTGCACAACATCTTCCACTACCGCGCAAATGCGCGTCAGTGTTTCTTGTCGTGGGTATTCATATTGTTCTTCTATGTTGTTTCACATGTTCCTTTGCTTCTTTTGGCTTTGGATGATTTCCTCTAACTTAAATAGGGATATTCATATCTATAGACATTTTTATACGCCTACAGATACCCCCTCCAAAGTATCTCAGACTCATCATTTCTTTAGAGAAGAGTCTGGGACACTTTGGATATGATAAGCTTTCCTTGCAATTTCTCTAGTGCTTTGTTGAGGAAATTACGTAGCATGGTCTATGAATGGCTTCAATCTTTGACTTCTTCATCTTTTAGCTTATTCAGTGCTTTGTAGAATAGCTGAGATTCCTCCGGTGTTGCGTTTATCGCGTGGCCGTTGTCGAAGTCTTGAATTTGAACTGCCGTCGAAGAATAAAGAAATAGTTTATACTCATATACTCTATTGGAGTGTTCGGGAAATAGTTTAACCTCATATACCCGTTGGGAGGTTCAAGGAGATGCAGTTTATACTCATATACTCATCGGAGTGTGTTCGGGTATGTGTTCCAAATACAGTAGGAGATGTATGTGTTCAAACGTCGAAGAATTATCTTGCATGCACAGTGTTTCTGCAAGCCAGAATGAACCATGTTGTGTTAGCTGCCGCGGCAGCTTATACTGTCGCGCTTGAGCGCGACAACATAGACTGTCGCGCTTGAGCGCGACAGTGTCGAGTGCCGCGCAGCGCCTCGGCCAGTCAGATTTATAAGACTGGTTTGGGCTGTTTCGGGTCATTCTTCCCCGCCTCTTTGAGTTCGAAACCTTCTCCAAAATCCTATAAAAGGATTTTTCTGGCTTTTCCCCTTTCCACCTCGTCATCTTTGGGCTATTTTCTGTTCGAACGGATCTAGGGTTTTGAAATCTAGGGTTTTGAATTCTCTTTGATTTTGATCTCTTCCTTTGATCAGACTTGATTTCCTCCAACCCCAGGTAAAAACGGCCCCTACGTCTCGTGCTTTAGGGTCCGATTTCATTTTTTTGTTTGGGATTTCACAAAAACCCTAATTTTCTTTGCTTTTCAGGTTGATTTCACCATGTCTCCCAAGAAAGTTCGTGCTCCCAAGGGTAAATCTGCAGTCCCCGCATCTGAAGAGACGGAGGCCGCTGTCGCTTCATTTGGAGGTGAGTTTTCAACACTTCCCCCCTTCAAAACTACTGTTTTTGCATGTATAACCTCATTTGCCTCCTTTGAGAGGCATTCGGGAAGAGTTGACATCCTCCATCGAGAGGATTGACGCTTTAAAAACACATATCTTGTTCAATCAAGACATGTACCACAGTCAAGATGCGAGTTTTTGTCGAACTCGTGTCTTGTCGAAATCAAGGGGCCGCTGTTTAGTTACCGCGGCAGTACGTGCTGCCGCGGCTGAACGCGGCAACATACCCTGCCGCGGTAACGCACGACAGTAAATGGTGTCGCGGTCACTTAGAGCGAGGTTTTGTTCTGTTTAGCCTCTTTTACACAACTGTTTTCCAACTTTTCTTTGTAGTCCCCTTTCCCTCTGTGGCCTTCTCTGATAGAGAGGACCCAGGCCAGAGTGGTACTCTTCACGCCTCCTTTCGCGGCGACTTTCTGGTTAGAGAGGCCCGCCAATTTAGTGAAGATTGTGATAATAATGTTCCGGAGTTGATTCGCGAGGGAGGCCGTCGTACCCTGCGTGCTTTGCTGACCGACTCACTCTTAACTCCAACTAGAGATTCTACCGAACCGTTGAAGAAGCCTGACTATCTGTTCGGAGATTCGATAGAAGATCCAGACAATCTCTGCCGTGGCTCTGAAATTTGGTTGAATGAGTATGAAGGTTCTTTTCTATTTCTTCCTCCATTCCCTCGTCAATATTCAATTCTGCAATTAAGGAATCTTGCTGTTTCGAGAAAAATGGCGTGGCATCTAACAGAAGACCATGAGCATATCCATTGTGGATTTATTGGCAAAGATGTCAGTGATAAGGGCCAACACGGTAAAGAATAAGCTCGCTCGAGTTGGTCGAGAACTCCCCATTCCGAAATTTAGATGTTATGGATGGGTTCATTCTCTTCCCGACAAATGGTGGGCTAGGATGACCAAGTATGTACTCAATCGTTGGGATCAAGAGTTAAGGAATTTGGGGTTATATGCTCCGATCCGAGCCAGCATGCATGGTCTTCCAGTCAGCGTAGATCATTTCTTTGCTTTGTTCGAGTCTTATATTCCGGAGACCAATACATTTCTCACCAAGTATGGGGAGTTAGGGCTTCCACTCCACGAAATGATGTAAGTATCTGGACTGCCATTGGGGAACACTCCTTATCAAGAATATTTTCCCAACAATCGTCAGCTCATGAAGATGAAGAAGGCTGGCTCTCCTGCTTATGACATACTCTGGGAATTAACTTGTCACTATCAAATAGCGATAGCCAAGATTGAAGTAAAGAGTAAGAAAGCGGCTCGAGTTAGTTTAAAACAGTTCGCTCACTATTTGTTTCAGAATCTCGAGAGCCCGACCGGTGAAGCTGTCTGCGAATCACCGATTCTGACCCCTTCGGACGTTAACAGGCTGATTACGAAGATTAATGCCCAATCTTATAGAACCGAGTCATCTGAAGGCGGTTTTCTTAAGGGCACTAAATTCAGCACTTTCTTATGGCAAGCCACCAAGAGAATGAAGCCTGCGACTCTTCTTTCTGGTTATCTGGCCATATGGCTAAAGAAATGTGTAGTGCCGCATCAGTCTTCTGAGGCGCTTCCTCTTGAGGTTCTTCTTCCCGCCGTGCAATTAGCTGTTGGGGGTAGGTTATCCTTACTCTCCGCTATGATCGCTGACCTCCATAGCGGTTTGCGTAACCTATCTACCACTTTTACCAAAGTGGGTGCTGAGCCTTCAACTAAAATTCCATTGTCGAGCGTCGAACTGCCGTACACATATTTAATGGCGTGGCTAGTTCTCCATCGAGCGGACATGATGTCAGCACCTGACGCGTCTGATCCAGAAATCCCCTTGTTGCAGCTCTTAGAAGGATGTAAGTGGTTATATCCTTCCCGACCGTGGATTGACCGAGTGAGGCAGTTCAAGAATGCCAAGTGCTGGGAATTTTACAAGTGTTTCCCTCAGTTTTCTGGTGCCTATAATGATACACTCATTGACGAGGAAATGCCTGGAGCTAACAGGACTTCTCTCGACGTGGGTAGCTTCCATTGGCTCATGAACATTCGTCCAGGCTATAATGTCTTTCGGTCGAGGAACCTTTGCAGGATTGAGCCTTATTTTCCTTGCCGTTTTGCGCGACAATTCGGCTACGATCAACTATACATCGGGAATCCCAACAAATGGTTGATAACCTGCGGGAGCCTCATTGATGGAGTACGAGCCTGGTTCTGGAATGTTGCCGGCTGTACTGGAGCTCAATTTAGTCTGCCTGTTGCTGAGCCTGAACTCCACATGACCTTTGTTTATTGCCGGTGGATTTTAGCCGCCAACACTCCTCTTGCGAAGAAGAAGCTTTCCGAACTGGAATCCGAGGCCGTGGTTCGGAGAATTGTAAAAAAAGGAAAGGAACCTGCTACATCTTCCCGCAAAGGAAAACAGGTAGCTGATTCCGAAGAAGAGGATGAAAGTAGAGATGAAGCAGAGGCCGATGTCCCTCTGTCTCCCGTGGCTCACAGGACTCGTCGAGCTTCTTCACCCAAATCACCCGGTGCTCCTTCTAAGGGTATTCGAATGATGGAGAAGAATATTCCCTTATCGTCTTCTAACAAGATGACAGTCAGATGGTCTGCGCTTGAAGATGAAGAAGAAGAAGAAGAGGAAGATGCAACCCCGCTTGTTAGCAGAAAGAGATCCCGATCTTCTGCCTCTTCTGAAGTTCAACCCAGCCCTGTTCAAGGGTCTGAATTGTGTTCCAAGTTTCGCCATGAGAGCTCCGAAGTTCCTCGAGATTCTCGTGCTTCGAAAAGGGTTAAGAAGATGGCTCATCGACAACGTCAACTCTCCTCGTTACCTGAAGAAGAGTTTACTCAGGATATTCCGATTGATCGAGGGGATAAGATCTCATTCTTGTTTCTTTTTCATTATTTCATCTTTGAATATAGCATCTTATTTCTCTCTTTGCCATTATAGCTGAGCCAGAAGAGGAAGGGGAAATCGTGCCCGAGCCTTCTTCTCCGGGTTTAATGGATGTTGATGAGTCCAGCTTCACTCAACAGGTGCAAAAAGCGATGAGTGAAGAACCCCTCAATGTGGACACTGCCCCTCCTCCGGTCACTACATCGACCTCACCAACTGCCGACACAGGTACAGATGTTTTCTCTTTTGGGGGGCATTTCCAGAAGATAAGTGAATCGGAACGTGTTCCTCTCCTACTAACTTGTGCGCTTTATCTTCTTTTAGTTAAACTAAAGGAGGTGAGTGCGGATAGTAGCGCTGCTGACCCCGCAATTGTTATTGAAGGTAACCTTATTTTGTTTGCTTTGATTCTTTCATATTTCTTGCATATATGTTGACGGATTCTTCTGCTTAATAGACATCCCTGTCAACGAACCGAAAGGCATAGAACTTACCCATGATATGGGTATCGGAGATTTCGATGAGCGAGACTTCGATCTTGACATTTCTGAAGATGTACACCAGGAAATCTCCGATATACTATCAACTCCGGTTCCATCTGCTACTGCAGGACCAACTATTCGAGTTGATTCAGCTGAAGTAGGTGCATCCAAAGGTATACCCTTTTAGACTCCAGTTTTCAACTGTACTTTCATCTTTTATTGTTCTTGAAGGACTGAAATAAGAATTTTAGACGTAGGACCAACCAACGAAGTTGATGCGTCTACCGTCATTGGTGAATGTGATCAACCTGAAGGTTTGGGTTTCTTACTTCTGGCAAGTCCTCCAGCTGAAGTTGAACCACCAGCCACTGCTCCTTCGACTTCCGCTATTGTCGAAGCTGAACCTGTTGTGCCTTCTGCTCCGACTCCAATGGATCATGAAGTAGGAGGGACGAAGGCTACAATGGAAGAGCAACCTCCTGATACTTCGGCTCAACTTGGTATGTCCCATCTAGTTGTGCTTCGAAGTTAGATTAATATTCGCGGAGTGTTTATTCATCCTTTCCTTATTGACAGAACTTGTTCCTCAAGATCTTGTCGCTCTGGATCCGAAACCATCAGGGGTTTCAGGTGAACAATCGTCTGGTGTAGTGACTCAACCGACAAGCGTTATTCCTGAACAAAGCCCGGTTGTTATAGAATCTGCTTTGACCTCAACAAGCCAAGGTAACCCGGTTGTGAAACCTTCTAGCGAGTATATATATTTTTGTGCTTACTCCATTTATTCCCCTTGCAGTTCTTTCTTCATCATTGTCCGAACGTATTCAGACTTTATTGGCAGATGAAGATCCAAACCAAGTTGCCCTCTGCGTTGACGTCCAAAGCTTCGTTCTTTTCTTAAACGCCATGGTTGATCGAATTCTTCTTAAAGGTTCACCATTTGAACTTTTCAGGAAGTCTCTCGACCGCCATGTATCAGGAATTGGGTGTGCTGAATTATCTAATTCCATTGAAGCCTATTTGGTCGATCTGAAACATCACATTGAACAGTTGCAGAACTTTCGAGCTAATGGCGCACCTTCTTACATCGCTTCTCAAACGGACCTGAGGCTACAGGCATGGCGTGATTCTCAGAATCCGTTGAAACTGAACTTCAAGTACTGAAAACTCGCATCAATCAACTCCAGGTGAGCGCTGCCAAGAAAGCACAAATAAAGGTAGACATGTATCGTGACTTGGAGTCGCGTCGGGCAGAGATATCTCATTTAGAAAAGCAACTTGCCGAAGCTAAGGATGCTTGTGAATTTTTGGAGTCTGATCTAGCGGAGGTAACTCAAGCCGAGGTGATTACACTCCGACAACTGAATCTTCAGGACAAGATTTTTGCTGACAAGGAGCAAGAAGCCGCCAAAATCCGAAGCATCGATGAAAGGAAATTTAAAGCAAATCTGATACCTGAGCTCGAGCTGGCTTTTGCGACAAGGCTTTCCCAATTAGAAGATAAACTCTGCCATTACAAATTATTGTAATTTTAAGAATATACATTTATTTTTTATGCTGTTTTGTTTGAACTCTTTTGGTTAATACAGTGAACTTTCTTGTTTATTGAGATTTTATTATGATTACTCATTCTCGTTTAGAATAAATAACCATAATACTCATAGGATTTTTGGCAAATCCTCAGCCATTAACGGATTTGATATGCCTTTACCGACTACCGTTTGAGTCGGGCTAGTATGTGAATTATCTAAATCCGTTTCACATATGACGTTGTGCTAAAAGAATTAAACTCTTTTAGACTTTGAACTATCATATTGAATATGTAGGCTACATGTGTTAGATGTAGGCTTATCTCTAATAAGGGCTAGAGATAACTTCCCCCATGTGTGAACGACATGGATTTTGGAATGAAAGTAAGTTATACTTCCTACACAGGAAAATGGACTCGGAATTGGAGAGAAAAAGAATTGCCTACTCCATTTCTCAATCTCTTGTTTGTTGGTAGAGATAAACCCGGAATCGGAGAGAAAGAATTTTATATTCTATCTCCTGGTCTCTTGTTTGTTGGTAGAGATAAACCCAAAATCGGAGAGGAAGAATTTTATATTCTATCTCCTGATGCAAAGAAAACTCAAAGTGGGATCTCCGCTTAGAGAATCTGGATTGGTTTGAGTAATCCTAACTGTCATAAGGTTTGATTACTCAATTCAAAAGTGGACCTTTCGTTCGTAAAATGAATCGAAAGGAGATTTTGGTTGTGGTCCTAACTGTAGTAAGGTTTGACCAAGTGGGAGTTTTGAGACGATCCTAACCGTAGGAAGGTTTAATCGCTCGATTTGTGGGCCTCTCGTTCATTGAAGGAATCGAGAGGGGATTTTGGCTCTGGTCCTAACTGTTTAAAGGTTTGACCAAATGAAAGGTGAAAGTTTGAATGATTTTAATCCATGACGTATTTTGGTGTACTTTTTGTCAATCGATTCGATCGATGAGAGATTTTGTGAGGAAAGATTAATTGTTTACAAATTTGAATCTCGTCTCAACAAGAGTTGTAAAAGAACTTCGCGATAATCAAACAATGAATTATTCAAATGACCAGCTTCTCATTTAAAACAGTGGACTGATCTCGGGTTATCCTGAAATATCCTATATAGGATTCTCTAGGAACTTCCCACTTTACATAGGTTATCCTGAATATATTACGGATAATATTTTTTCAGGAACTTTCCATTTATTGGCATCATCAATTTGTTGCCATCTTGGGTAATTAAGCGATAAGCACCATTTGAATAGACTGTTTCTATTACAAACGGTCCTTCCCATTTTGGTTCGAATTTTCCTTTCTTCTTGGAGTTGAGAATCATAGGTCTTCGAACAGCGAGGACTAGATCTCCTTCTTTAAAGCTTCGTTGTCGGACCTTTTTATCGAAAGCCCGAGAAATTCTAGCTTGATAAAACTCGAATTGTTGTTGAGCCTCCAAGCATTTCTCATCCAACATCTCTAATTCCTCAAGACGTTTCTGATGATGTTCTTCCGTCGTCATTCCTGTTACGAGGGCGATACGGAGAGAAGGAATCTATATTTCCAATGGAAGGACGACTTCACACCCATACGTTAAAGCATACGGGGTGGTTCCGGTAGGCGTGCGGACAGTCGTACGATAAGCCCAAAGAGCTTCGCCGAGTTTGTCGTCCCAATCTCATTTATTGGTTTTTACCAATTTTGCCAAAATTTTGATGATAGTCTTGTTAAAAGCTTCGGCCAATCCATTAGCTGTAGGATTATAAGCAGTCGACGAAACATCTTTAATCCCGAATTTACCGCAGAATTTGATAAATGCGTTGCTCACGAATTGAGGACCGTTGTCGTGCACTATTCGTCTTGGCACACCATACCGATATATGATGTGGTGTTTAATAAATTTGATAACATCACTCGTCTTCACCTCTCGGAGTGGAACTGCTTCTGCCCATTTCGAGAAGTAATCGGTGATTGCTAGAATAAAACGGTCCCCTTTAACCGAAGGCGGAAAAATTGGACCTACTATATCCATTCCCCATGTCTCGAACGGCCACGATGTCGCCGAAGGATGCAGATACTCAGGGGGTATGTGCATATAATTTGCATGTAATTGACATACCTCACATCGTCGGGCGCATTCGACTGCGTCTTTTACCATAGTTGGCCAGTAATACCCGATTCTCCTAAGTCGATCACAGAGTTTAGGACCGGGCTGATGTGCACCGCATATCCCATTATGCGCCTCTTTAAGTGCTTGTTCCGCTTCTTTGCTGGATAAACAACGGAGTAAAAGACCATCATAGGATCGTCGATACAACGTTTGCGTTGTGGCATTGTAGTAAAATCTTGGTGCTCTTCACCGAATCGATTCCCTTTCTCTTACATCTTCAGGTAATATACCATGTAAGACGTAGTCGATAATGGGAAAGCGCCAATCTCGAACTTCGAGTTCAACTCCAGTTGAGTATACTTATTTAGCGTTCGAATCGTAGATTGGAACAATAAGCTGGTGAGTCCTCACTGTAATCAATTGCTCTGTTTCGGGAGGTTGAGCCAAGGATACTGACAATCGCGGAACGTATTCGATGAAAAATTCTTCAAACGAACTTGCCATCTCAATAGCCACCTGGTGGTATGGAATCAGGTCTCGATTTCTGACTTCATATTCTCCTCGTATTTGATTAACTACCAGTTAAGAATCTCCAAAAGCCTCAAGGTATTCAACCCCCAGCTCTTTGGCGAAATTAAGTCCGATTATTAATGCATTGTATTCAGCCACATTATTAGAGCATGGTTCGGTCAGTGAATATGCTCTAGGTAAGACGTGCTTTTCTGGGGAAACTAAAACGACCCCCACTCCTGAGGAGATTTTAGAACATCCGGGTGTACTTGCTACATTGGTTGATCGGGAAGCCCCATCGAAGTACAATTGCCACACTTGTTGATGTGAGGTGGTATTAACTTCGTGAGTTTCATCTGGCAGGTCGTCGTACAATTCGACTACATCCTTCGTAGGGTTTTCTGCCAGAAGGTCGCAAATAGCTCGTCCTTTAACAGATTTCTGCTGTTTGAAGTACAAGTCATATTGCGATAAGAGTAAAGCCCATCTGGCCAAACGCCAATTCATGGAAGCCGGTTGGGTCATGAACACTCGGACGGGATTTATGTTGGAAATGACATAAATCGTCTGTCCGACTAAATAATGTCGTATTTTCTGAATCGCGAATACCAAAGCGAGGCATTCCTTCTCAATCATTGGATAACGAGATTCAGCTCCTACCAATGTACGACTCAGATAATACACAGCTTGCTCGTGACCGTTATCGTCGTCTTGTGCAAGTAAGGCACTTAACGAATGGCTCGTCGCTTTGACATAAATCAAAAACGGCTTGCCCGATTTCGGTGCAACGAGAATAGGTGGATTCGCTAGATATGTTTTGATATCTTCGAATGCTTTCTGACAAGCTTCATCCCAAATGAACGACACACCTTTCTTTGCGAGTTTGGAAAACGGTTGACATTTTCCGGACAAGTTCGATATAAACCGACGGATATATGCCAATCGACCTTGCAATCCTCTGAGTTCTTTAAGATTTCTTGGAGGCTGCAGTTCGTTTATCGCCTTCACCTTATCAGGATCAATATGAATACCTTTTGTGGTGACGACGAATCCAAGAAATTTGCCGCTCGACATTCCCAGGAAGGATTTAGTCGGGTTCATTTTCAGCTGATGAGTTCTCATAAGCTCGAACATTGTCTTTAGATCGTTAATGTGGTCATTTTTATCACGACTCTTAACGACTAGGTCATCAACGTAGCATTCGACTGTCTTCCTAAGGTGTTCTTGAAAGATCTTCGTCATCGCCCGTTGATACGTAGCACCGGCGTTCTTCAAACCGAAAGGCATAACGGTATAACAAAAGACGCCAAGAGGTGTTCTGAAAGCTGTATGCTTTTCATCATCCGGATGCATCTTGATTTGATTATACCCAGAAAATCCATCCATGAACGACATTCTTTCAAACCCGCATGTGTTGTCGATAATGACGTCCGTAATCGGTAGGGGAAAATCATCCTTGGGGCATGCTGTATTCAGATCTCTGAAGTCAATACAGATTCTGATTTTTCCGTTCTTTTTGAGGACTGGAACGATATTGGCCAACCATTCAGGATGTTGTTCCTCTCTGACAAAACCCGAGTCAATTAGCTTCTTAACTTCAGCTTCTATTGCCTCCATAATTTGCGGACGAAACCGTCTTTGTTGTTGCTTGACAGGTTTAGCATCCGATTTTATGTTAAGGGTATGCATTGCTACATTTGGGTCGAGTCCTGGCATATCTTCGTAGTTCCATGCGAAAACGTCGATATACTCTTTAACGAGGGCAATTAATTCCTCTTTTTCGTCTGGCGGGAGATCACCGCTGATAAATATAGGCTTCGGATTATTTTCGTCACCCATATTAACTTGAACCACTTTATCCTCGGTAGGAGGTTCTCTTTGCTCAAATCGATCACCGTATTGGATATTCATGTAATGCATCCATGGATCTTCCCAAACAGGTAACTGATCGTCTTCTTCTGTTGTGGAAGGGTCAACCGTCGCCATGTTCGACATTAGGGATTTGAATCTTTCACCAATGCTCACGTCAGAATCCCAATTTGAAGTGTCGGATGAATGTCCGCTCCTATCTATTAATTGGTTAATGATTTGTTGGCCATAATCGTCTTCGGATGAATCATAACCCAGACCTCTATTACGACTGTAGTAATTATCTGGTTTTCCTTTTGGTACATAGGTAGAACGGGGTGGAACCCTAATACCTTGACCAAAATAAAGGCCTTCACCAAGTGAAAGGTCATAGCCTCGACTCATCATATAATCATTCGCTTGAGAACTATACCGAGAGAAGTGTCGCCCGGGTTTTTCTTCATCCGAATTACTATCTAAGAAATGATCTGGAGTGGGGGATGATTCCCCTTTTCCAAAGATTATCTCTTTTTCACCCCCTGCCTTTGCGGGTAGGATCATAGTTGTTCCAGATGAGCTTTGGAGGTGTTTCGTCGCCGTACAAGACGAACGAAGTGGCATATGTAGACTAGAGTCGTCGTACAATTTCTGCATTACATCATCAAGACAATGCGAGTACTCTAAATCATGATTTATTATTTCATCGGCAAGCTGCCAGTTACAACTTTCGTCCGACGATTCATCACCGTCAAGATCGATTACAAGAGGTTCAATGTCATTTAGTACAAGACCTTCACTATAATCGAGTCCGGCTTCGGTATCAGCTTCTTCTCCGCTGTCCGTGCCATGGGCCGATGGTTCAGTATCGGACTCAGCACCATAAAGAAGGGAGTCAGTAAAGTAATTTTCTAACCCCTTGAATGGTTGCTTATCCGCGACCACCGTCTTGACCTCCTCATTAGTGTCGACATATTTCAAACAAACAGTAAGTTATACGAAGTCTCCGCATCGATTACATAGCAAGTGACTTCAGACTTCAACTCTCCGAGTTGACACTTCACCCGGATTTTTCCCAACGGTCGTGATCCGCTTGTGTTGAAACCATAGATAACCGTTCCAGTGGAGGCTAACTTGCTGGCGGGAATTCCGAGGTGGTACATCAACCGAAGTGGCATGATGCTAACAGCGGAACCCGGATCAACTTGGATCCGGTTGACAACGCTCGAACCGATATATCCAGTAAAATATAACGGTCTATCATGCTTTGAATTCCTGACTTGCATGTCTTCTTTTGTGAAAGCAATGCAAGGAAATTTGGTGGCTGCCAGATTGCAATGCTGCACTGATGACTCTGGCTCTTCAGGAGCTGGCTTGACCTGAGTGAGGAATACCTCAGAATCAGCCAAAGCTTTTTGTAAAGCTTCCCTGGTTTCTTTCGAGAGGCGCAACAACTCGTATAGCGTAATCCTTGCTGGGATATTGGCCAGCTGAGTCATAACGTCAAAACGATATGGTGCGTTCGAACTTTCCGGTTTATCTCGTCCAATCGGTCGGCTGAAACGAGACTGTTTCAGAATTTGAACCTCTTTATGTTGGGGTTCTTTCTCTTTTTGCTTAGCCGGTTGTTGCGGCTTTTCAGCAGCTATTGGAGGAGTTGTAGCTATCCCCAGCTCTTTTAGAGTTGTAGCATTTGGGTTAGAGGCCTCAGGATATTTATAATTAGCAAGAACTTCCTGTTCTCCATCAGAAAGTGATAAAGCTGCTATCTCTTCATCGTTCTTCTCGGGAATCGCCGAGGCTCCGTAACAAGATTTCTCTTTTCCCTTGCCCTTTGATTTCTTCTTTGATGTGGATGTTGTCCACTGTTCATCTTCCAGCAAATCTGGATGAACCCAAAGGATTTCGCCGTTGGGGGTTGTGTGAGATACAAGCCCTTTTTGGCGCTGTCCGTAAGGGTCATCGTTGATGGTTTGCACCTTGACCTTCGATACTGGCTCGGCTTGAAACCAGGACAAAGGTACTGATCCGAAGCTAATAGAGACCGCGTTTGCGCCTACCTTCTTCTCTTTTGGCTTCGGCGTCACAATACCAACATCAATTAATGTTTGAATTTTATCCTTTAAGACATAACATGTCTTAGTAGGATGGTGGACCCTTCTGTGATATGCACAATACTTTGGGTCATGCTTTTGATTTTGATTCTGATTATTAGCTGGTGGCAAACCTCGCTCCAAATTCTTTCTCTTGAGGAAGCGTTCAGCTTGTTCACCTCTTACTTTCATCTCTTTCCAAGTTTTAGAGGGAACAACCCCCACCACTTCTAATACATCCAAGGACAGATTATTATGACATGTTTGCAGAATAAATTCCTCAGTGAGTGGATCTCTGCAGTTCACCGCTTTGTCCCGGAATCGTTTGACAAAGACATCAACCGATTCCCCATCCTTCTGCTTCTCATCCAACAACGTGCCGATCGAGACTTCCGTGTCGTCGTCGAAGAAATTGGTGAGGAATAACTCTTCCATGTCTGCCCAGCTAGTGATACTCCCAGGCTTAAGGCGTCGGTACCAATCGAAGGCAGGCCCGCGAAGGGTTCCTACGAATGACCGGACCATCAGGGCTTCGTTCCCGGATATTGCGCCGAGATGCGACTTGAAATAGATCAAGTGCTGAGTTGGTGAACCCCTGCCATCAAAAGGAGTAAAGTTAATCAAATTAAATTTCTGGGGATAAGGAATCAGGTCCCACTCCCTCGGGTACGGGTATGGAATGCCCGTTTTCTTCACTTCCTGAGCCGTCATCAGCGCGTTGACTTTGCTCTCGAGATCATGCATCTTCTTATCCTCTTCCTCACTTTTTTTCAAGTAGATCTGTGGAGGTTGAGTGGATGACTTGGTCGGACCGCTTCCGGAGTTATCTTTATCTGGAGGGGGATCGTCAAAGATAGTCTCATCCTCTTCATTACGCCGGCTGGATTCCGCCTTCTGGCTCGACTCCGGTTGGTGTTGCTGAACCTGCAAGTCTCGCATCTGCTGCATAGTCAATTCCATTTTGGTTTTGAACTCTGCTCTGATTTCCTCGCGTTGTTTAGCCAACGCTTCCTGCAGCATGTGAGCCAATTGATCCGGCGTGATTGCAAATGATTCTCTGGCTTGTCCAACACTGGATGCGGTGTCGTCAGAAGCGACAGCAGAACAAGTGTCCGACAATTCTTCATCTGAAGATAAACCCTCGTGCATTCTCCTGTAATCTCGACGTAAGTTGGCTCTTCTTTGTAGCCGTGCCATCCTTTGAGAAAGACCCCGCTCAACTCTCCCTCCCGGAGAGAAATCAGGGTCGTGGTTAACTGACTTTTGCTTTCCCTTGTTGGTCATGTTGATAGTGACTTCAGGGAACTCATCCTGTCGGATTACAGATTTCTTCTTGTTGAAACGTCTTGTTCTGGGTCTTGACGCTTCATTGGACAACCTTTGAAATACGGAGACTCTTGTTGAATTATTCTTAGAGCATCCGCATTCTGTCAA
Organism: Asparagus officinalis; assembly: GCF_001876935.1. Lineage (NCBI taxonomy): Eukaryota > Viridiplantae > Streptophyta > Magnoliopsida > Asparagales > Asparagaceae > Asparagus > Asparagus officinalis. The sequence goes on along the minus strand of NC_033795.1, from coordinate 8,989,867 downwards.
GACTGCTTTAATGAGTCTCTCGCAAGCGCAATGAGACTCGTTTTCTTTGACAACTCTCTTTCTTGAGTTATCTTTCTGATAGTACAGCTCATCATTATTGTGATTTGAGCCACCTATCTTTTGCCTTTGAACTTTGTTAGCATGCACAGGACGATTGGTCGTTGCCTCTGGGCGATCCAAAGTTAAATTTTTAAATCCACCCCCTTGCGGGTGTGGAGTTTTCAGAGGTCCTAAACGAGAGTGAACTGGTATTCTCTCGTTTTGGACTTGTGCAGTTCTGACAGGAGGGTGTTTACGACCCCCCGTATAGGAAACTACTAAGGGTTTGTTTGCTGGACTTGGATCTTCTTTAACTGGGGCTTTGCCTCGATCATCAGCCGAAGGACCGAGGCGATCCGCCATAGTGATCTTGAATTTTGACAAATCTGGGCTAACCCAGGGTTTCACCGGTGATGAAGTAGACGCTGTTGCAGTAGAAGGACCAGGATTGGGTGTCGATGGAACTGCAGATGTGGTTTTGCGACGCTGATGAACATCACGACCACATGAAGTGCCGCGGCAGTCTTCACTGTCGCGGTTGAGCAAAGTGCCGCGGCGCCGCGGTAAGTGTTTGCATTCCTCTGTAATTTTTGGGTATTTTCATTTTTTAGAACCCAAGCTTTGCAATTCTTCGATGGCTTTTCAGACACCACTTCCTTCTTGTTCCTCTGCGCTTGTTGACGAAGGGCACGAGCGCGAGCCGCCTTTGCTTGACGCCTTTGTATACGCTCTTTGAGAGTAGAACGGGCTCTTTTGACCAAAGTCCATTCCTCCGTCGTAAGCTGTGCAGAAATGTGATTGGTTTGCCGTTGAGGCAATTGATTCACCTTTTCCTTTCTCGACTTTAAGTCCGTATAGTAATGGACTCCGTCGGTTTGTTGCATGGCCTTAGCTAATTGACGAGCGCGGCGCTGGCGTTGCCTTTGACGAGCCCGCTTTGTCATTATTGACTGGCCATGATTTAAGGACTCTTTAATTGGTGTAGAGTCCTTAGGAGCAGAGATGTTGCAGAGAGATTCCTTGGCGATGACTTGGCAAGAATCTTCATCTGCGGTCTTCATCTGAATTGGAGACTTGGAAACTTTCTTTGAAGAAGAAATCTTCCTGCACTTGCGGGACGAGGAAGATTTTGAGGATGAGGATGACAAGTACTCCTCGAATTTTGCTTGATCGAATTCGTATTCGATCTCTTCAGTGACGATGATTTTGATCGGCTGCGACACTGCGGCCTCGGCAGCGAGGCCGCTGGCTCCCACTGTGGTCGCCAGTTTGTTTTCAGCGAAAGTCGTTTCCATTGCAGATTCCATTAAACTTCGATTGCTTACAGAATATTACAATGAAAAATAAACAAAATTACAACTTTCGAGAAAATAACACAGAAGTCGTTTATCAACTACGGGGGTGCGTTAGCCCGTGGACCACCGATTCACAGATTCTGATTGAATCGTGAGGGTTTTTGGAGATCTTTCCTTCATTTATCGAAGTAAAGATTTGAAAGCGAATATCTTATCGATGTAAGATGTCCGTTCTTCCAAAGATCAAGTCTGAGCTTAGATCTCTAGGAATCACCGAATGATGCTTGTCAAAGGGTGAAAATTCTCTCTCTTCTTCAAAATCACTGAAAGCTCTAGCCTCTTCTGCTCCAAAATGCTCTCTCTCCTTTATTTCGTGTGTAGGGAGGTATTTATAGGGGTCTCAGTGCACCACAGTTGAAACGGGGGCAAAATAACTGACCGAGTGTTTTCTCTTTGGCCGCTGCAGTCTACACTGCCGCGGCTATTGGCGCGGCAGTATAGGCTGCCGCGGCCAAAGAGACGGTTATCAGCATGTTCCATCGTGCTTAAAACCGTTCTCCCACGACCTTTAACCACTTTTTTCGTGGTTTAACTGCTTGTCCACGTCAGCACACGTTCTATTTCTGATATGCTGCCACGTAGGCCTCAAAAAATCATCATATAACTGCCTTGTAACCGCCACAGCACTCCTTTAATATAGCCGCGGCACCCTAGGTTGCAGCGCCTAAGCCGCGACACAACAGGCTGCCGCGCCTTAACCGCGGCACTATGGGCTGTCGCGCCTTAGCCGCGACGCCATGGGCTGCCGCGCCACCATGTGTTGCCTGATGACGTGTAAATTGTTCTCCCATATTGTTTTGAGTGGTATTTGGATGCCTGCAAGCATTTTTCGACGCCTACACCAGCGTTGTCGATGTCCCCGTTCCTTTCGTGCAGCTGTTGGAGAGGAGTAGATGGCTCGGGAAGAAATTTACCGATGCACAACGAGAGCTTCAAGTTCGTAAGAGCTGGGAGTTCTTCAAGTGTTTTCCTCACTTTTCGGGTCGCTATGGTGATGTGCTGATTGATGAGGAGAAGCCCAGAACTAATCGGACTGCTCTCGACGTAGGTTGTTTCCGCTGGTTGGTGAACATCCGCGTCGGGTATCTTGTTCTTCGGGTGAAGAACCGCTGCCACATTGAGCCTTACCTTCCCTGCCGTTTTGCTCGTCAGTTCGGCTATGACCAACTATATGTTGGGAATCCGAGCCGTGGTTTGAAGGTTGAGGGAGGGCTTATTGACGGTGTACGAGCATGGCTATGGACTATGGTAGGCTGTACCGGAGCCCACTTTGCTCTTCCTTCATATAGATGTCAGCCGATGATTACTTTCCTCAGTTGCAAGTGGTTCCTTTCCGCCAATGAATCCATAGATGTGAGGAGTCTTTCAGAGTTACAGTCTGAGCACTCGGTCCAGATCGCTATGATGGCTGCTCGTAAAGCCGAGCTTGCTCAGAGACAGAGGAAGAAGCATGCCAAACCTTCTTTCTCGAACAAAGATAATGAAGAGCTCCTTCCTACTGATGATGATGACGAGACTTCTGCGGAGGAATATGTGGATATAGATACTGACAAAGAAGAACTTGACGCAGGTTTGTCATGCTCTTTGATCTTCTTTCTCAATTTCAATTGGCATCAACGAAAGATCTTGTCCACTTAATAAAATGACCCTTATCACCTCAGGTAGGACAGTCAACGATTATGAGTCGCTTGCTTCTCGTTGTGCGAGATTCGGGCCTAGCGGCCAAGCTCCCACGCATGTTGAGACGCGTGGCAAGTCCATGCATGAGCGACCCGTTGGTTTTATGAGGGCTGGTACTCCGAAGAAGAAGAAGACTGCTCATAAACCACACGTCGGCCAGCGTCCCTACGGAGTGGATTTAGGAGACATCGCCGATGGAGAGGAAGGTAACATTTCACACGTCGGCCAGCGTCCCTACGGAGTGGATTTAGGAGACATCGCCGATGGAGAGGAAGGTAACATTTTGTCGTCTTCATTGCTTTAAGATGTCTCACCTTCTGGGATTCGTAATCGTGTTTTATGTTCCAGGGTACTATGACGAGGGTGAGCTTCCACTAGACCCCGTATTCACTGATTCTGATAATATGGACAACTTCATGCAGCAAATGTGCGACGCCATTCGGGATGGTTCCCTGGGTATTGATATGAACCTTGACACCGTACAGGCTAATAGTGTCAAGCCCACCACTCTATGTCCAGGTATGTCTAATTCCGATGATACCCTCATCGAGTAGCATTTGGCGGAGTTAGAGAAATCAGGATTCATTTTTTTTTGCCTCGCATTCTTTCAGATTTCCTGAAGAACTCAAGCATGGATATTAGGGGACCAGGATTTTCTGTTCCGGCTGCAGGTACTTCTGAGCTTTTCCTTCTTTCCCATCTTCTTGTAT
>NC_033795.1:8922872-8985083 GCF_001876935.1 Asparagus officinalis | reverse complement strand
TCTGATTGTTGTTAAAGTTGGTGTGTAAGTTTCTGAACTTAGCTCGTGTTGTTGGGTTGACGTTGTACTGATTATCTTCGTCGGGAATTCATATCTGAATCATAACTGAACTCCTTGGAATCATCATTTAATCCGAATTTTTTTTCTTAGCCTTATTTTGGTGAAATCGTTGATGAAACAACCTCGACTTTTACTGTAATGCGTTGATCGGCGTTAACCTTTGCTGTAACGCATTGATCTACGTTAATATAGTTTATACTCATATGTTTGCTGGATTTTACACAGTTTAAACTCTTAAGGTATTGGAGCATGGCGATCCCAAATGTCGGGGCTGTAGGACTAACTATTAAAGCTGATTCATCTGCAGGTATGGATCTCATCCTGAGGTTGTCGGATCTTTGAGTCACGAGACTAATTAATAAAGCTGGTGCATCAATGACTCTTGTATTTATAGGATTTTTGGCAAACCCTCATCCATCAACAGGTTTGATGAGCCTTTACCGACTACCGTTTTGAGTCGGGCTAGCGTGCAAATTGTTTAAATCTGTTCTGCACTTAACGTTGTGCTAAAAGAGTTAACTCTTTTAGTGCTATGATATTGAATACGTAGACTTCATCTTTCTCCTGTGAAAAGACTAAACAATAACGCGTGTTAGACGTAGACTTAGGATTTTTGGCAAATCCTCAGCCTTCAACGGATTTGACGTGCCTTTACCGATTACCGTTTGAATCAGGCTTGCATGCAGATTATTTAAGTCTGTTTTGCATGTGACGTTGTGCTAAGAGAGTCTACTCTCTTGGTGCTATGATATTGAATACGTAGACTTCGTCTTTCTTACGAGAATAGACTACCCGGCAACATGTGTTAGGCACTAACATATCCCTACTTAGGTTTCGGGATAAAAGTCCCCAGACTCGGATTCTAGTGTTTTCTTTAATCGGTAAAAGACTAAACCGGCAATGCATGTTAGGCGTTGATTTATCCCTTCTTAGGTTTCGGGATAGAAGTCTCCAGACTTGGATTCTGATGACTTCTTCAATCGGTGAAAGCCTAAACCGGTAACGTGTGTTAGGCGCTGACTTATCCCTACTTAGGATTCAGGATAAAATTCCCCATACGTGTAAGGCACGGATTATGATGTTATTAATAACAACCTACTATAATGTTAAATATATGAGCTTTTGTCCTTTTAATGGTCAAAGACTAACCAGTAGCACGTGTTAGGCGCTGACTTATCCCTACTTAGGCTTCGGGATAAAAGTCCTCAGACTTGGATTCTGGTGTCTTCTTTAATCGGTGAAAGACTAAACCGACAACACGTATTAGGCGTTGGCTTATCTCTATTTAGGAGTCGAGATAAAGTTCCCCACGCATGTAAGGCACAGATTTTAGCGTTATTAATAACGACTTGCCATAATATCGAATATGTGGGCTTTTGTTCTTTTTACAGTCAAGAACTAACCGGCAACGTGTATTAGGTGCTGACTTATCCCTACTTAGGCTTCGGGATAAAAGTTCCCAGACTTAGATTCTGGTGTCTTCTTCAATCGGTGAAAGACTAAACCGATAATGCGTGTTAGGCGTTGACTTATTACTTCTTAGGATTCGAGATAAAATTCTTCATGCGTGTGAGGAACGGATTATCGGTAGTGTCTTCTCTTGGGGTAAAGATGAACCCGATACTGGAGAGGAAGAATTTTATATTCTATCTCCGGGCCTTCTCTTGGGGCAGAAGTGAACCCGATACCGGGGAGGAAGAATTTTATATTCTATCTCCGGTTACAAAAGAAACTCAAAGTGGGATCTCCATTTTGAGAATCTACGAGGTGAAACTAAGAGTGAGATCTCCACTCCGAGAATCGAAAAAATTCAAATAATCCTAACTTTTATAGGATTGGTTACCTGACTTAAAGATGAGTTTCCGACTTCAGCCCTAACTTTTATAGGAGGATTGGTTACCTGACTTAAAGATGAGTTTCCGACTTCAGCCCTAACTTTTATAGGATTGACTGAAGGGAAAAGGATGAGAGCTTTTCGTTTATCAGCCCTAACTTTTATAGGATTGACTGAAGGGAAAAGGATGAGAGCTTTTCGTTTATCGAAAAGGAATCACGACTTTGGCCATAACCGTTCGATGGTTTTGACTGAGAGGAGCTATTGAGATTACCCTAACTTTTATAGGTTTGGTCATTCAATTGCGGTGGAGGTCTTTCGTTTATCGAAAGAAAAGTCTGATTTGAAAGTGGGCCTCTCATTCATTGAAGGAATCGAGAGGAGAATTTGGTTTTGGTCCTGACTGCAGGAAGGTTTGACCAAGTGAGGAGTTTTGAGATAATCATAACATTTATAGGTTTGATCGCTCAATTTGTGGACCTCTAGTTCATTGAAAGAATCGAGAGGGGACATTGGTTGTGGTCCTAACTATAGGAAGGTTTGACCAAACGAACAACGAGAGTGGGAGCACAAATTACAGTGGGAGCTTTGATTCGTACAAATCACTCAAAGGGAGTTCCTGTTGTTAAGTGACAAATACTTAACACGGAGGGGTTTGACAATTGTCAATGATCAGGAGATTAAAATTCCGAGTACTATGCCCGGACTCTAACAATAGGAGTGTTGAGTGCACAGACACAGTGTGAGTTTGAATATTCCGAGTACTATGCCCGGACTCTAACAATAGGAGTGTTGAGTGCACAGACACAGTGTGAGTTTGAATGGATTAAACTAGAAAGAATTTTAGTGAACCCACTGTCAATTAATTTGATTAGTGAGGGACTTTATGGTGGAGAACTATGAATCACAACACCAGTGGGAGTTTTTTATGAGGGAAGATTGATCCAACGATGTGATCAACTCTCATCTCAGCAAAAGAGTGCTCGGAAGATGGTAGAATTGCTCCCAGCATTTAGAGTCCAAGTGGGAGTTTCTTATTCATCCTATTTTTGTAGCGACCAGGTTATCCCTAAGAACACAATATATAGCATTCTTTCGGGAACTTCCCGTTACATCCACCCCTAGCTTTCTTTGTAAAACTGGGTCTAACATTATACTCAGCTGAATGATCGGGTTATCTTTAAGAATATTATATACGATATTCTTTCAGGAACTTCCCGTTAAAATTAGGAAATAGTTTAGACTCATATACTTGTTGGAGTATTGAGAAGCAGTTTATAGTTAAAATTAGGAAATAGTTTAGACTCATATACTTGTTGGAGTATTGAGAAGCAGTTTATACTCGTATACTCTTCGGAGTAATAGTTTAGACTCATATACTTGTTGGAGTATTGAGAAGCAGTTTATACTCGTATACTCTTCGGAGTGTTCATTCGGCTTAATTTAACGTTATGACACCAGCTTCAACCAAGGTTTGGATGTTATTCTTAAGAACAAAGCAAGCCTTGGTGGGATGAAGGATTCTCCTGTGATACACACAGTACTTCGGATCCGAAATATTATCAGTTTCCTTTTGATTTACGATAGGTGGTAGCTTGATCTTATTGTTTTTGAGGAGGGACTCGAAGATGGCTGGAACGTCTTCGTCATTGAAGGAGTATTCTTTTTGGAGTCTCGGATATGAAGTCTTTTGCTGTCTTTGGGATTACTGCTGTGACGTCTGATTAGTATCTACCACAGTTGCAGGGCCCTTCCCTTTACCGCGGGAGGCAAAGTTTGAGCTCGGAGGGTTAGCCGTCAGTTGGCTTCTCTCGGCTTGCTTCCTTCTGAGGAAGCGTTTGGCCCGCTCCCCGTGCATCTTCAACTCTTTTCAGGTGTTGGACGGTGCTACTCCCATAACTTCTAATACGTCCAAAGAGAGATTGTTGTGATAGGTTTGGAGGATGAAGTCCTCTGTGATCGGATCTCGGTAGTTCATCGCCTTATTCCGGAAGTGCTTGACGAAGTCGTCGACCGTCTTGTCATCTTCTTGTTTCTCATCGAAGAGTGTCATGATGGATACCTCGACGTCATCATCAAAGAAATTGCCCAGAAATGAGCTCTCCATGTCGTCCTAGTTATTGATGCTTCCATGCTCAAGACGGCGGTACCAATCGAAGACGGGCCCACGAAGGGTGCCAACGAATGACCGGACCATTAATGCCTCATTGCCAGAGATCATGCCCAAGTGAGACTTAAAGTAGATCAGATGCTGAGTGGCGAACCCTTCCCATCAAACGGCGTGAAGTTGATCAGGTTAAGCTTCGTCGGGTATGCTATTGAGTCCCATGTTGGCCTTCTTGTTTTGATGATGTTTAACAAACAATTTACCACTAATGTTGTTTGTCTACTATTTTTGTTTTCTTATTTATTATAGACAAATAATGTAGTTGGAGGATGGATGGAATCGAGCCTTAACGATCATATCAAATGGAGGTTGGCAGAATTGTGGAGTGAAGCAACGTCAATTCAAGTTAAAGATCCAATTACAAGCTTCTTCCGCAAAGTTTACCAAGTCATGCTCATTGAAGACCTTCATCAAGCTTGAGTATATCTAGTTTAGGTTTTATATTATGTGTGTTAAGTACGCTAAGCTCAATATCATATACACACACAGTTATTGGTTTCTTCATATATCTATATAGTTATATAGATATACATAAGTTTTGGTTTCTATGCATATATATAGTTATATATATACATGCATAGTTTTTGAGTTTTCATGTTTATAATATGAAATCACATATTTCATATTTACTATTGTGTTTTTGAAAACATTGCATAGAATATGCAATTTTGTGAAAATTCTATATTCTTAGTTTTTGGACTTAACAATAATCATATACATATTTTATTAAGTCTATATAATCATTGTGCAAAGTTTCAAAACATGGTTTAGCCAAAATATCAAAATTCACATGTTTACATTTTCGTGTTTTGAACTATTTTGCAAAATGATGATTTTTCACAAATGGGAAATGCAATTTGGAAAATTCTTTTTGTAACATGTTCATTTACATGTTTATATATATTTCCCAAAGTTTTATTATTTTTGGACTTCATTTGTTATTTTTAACAATTTTCCAAAGTCTCAAAAATTAGCTTTAAAGCCTGTTTTTCTGTAGTATCAGCTTTTGGTCGACTGCACCAGTCGACCGCTCATATGTTCAGTCGTCAGTGGGCAGCAGAGAGTTTGTCGGTCGACCGGTGCGGTCGACCGTGAGCTCGAAATTTCCATCGGTCGACCGCACCGGTCGCTGTTTTCTGAGTTTGGGATCTGAATCGCGGTCGACCGCGAATATTTTCGGTCGACCGCCGCGGTGTCAGATCAATCTCAACGGCTATTTTCTTAGAGCCGTTGCAGAATGGTTTTTTAGTCTTTTTCTTGGCTTTCTCTTTCCTTTGGGGTTTCATATATATACCCCCTTACCTCAGATTTTATAAGTAAGTAAGAGAATGGTTTAAAAGATTTTAACAAGAGTTTAAGTTTGTTTTAAGCTTGTTTAAGGGTTTGGTTTAAAGCTGTTTTGGTTTTCACAAGTGGAGGAGATTATCTTCTTGTTTGGGCTTCAATCTCCATCTCTCCATCTTGTTATCAATTGAGAAGTTTTCTAAACTCAAACTCTAGCTTTACATTTATATACTTGTTTGATTATCATTGCTCTTAAGCTAGATTTTATATTTGAGTTTAGTTGATTTTATTTTATTTACTCATTGTTACACACACCCACATGAGCTTATTGTATTTTCATATATAGTATATTTAGGTTGGTGAGAGTTGTAACATTGAGTGTGAGCTTTCATTGTGTTCTCATCTATAGTTGAGAACAATCAATTATTGTAATTGTGCCTAATTGTGAGATACACTTTGTAATACATTTGTACACCGAGAAAAGTGTGTGGCGAGAGTCGGGGATCATCCCAAGAGGAGTGGCGTCGGTTGACGAACCTAGGGAGAGGTTGTAACCAAGTACTTGAGGGAGACACGTCTGAGGGAGACACGTCTAGTTAACACTTGTGTGGGTGTAGAGTGTGATTGCATAGTGTTTGTTGTGTGAGAGTTTTCGGTGAACTTGTAAACCGAGTGTGTAGAAGTTCCGGCTTCCAAACCGGGTTGTGTTAGTGGATTTCTCCCCGGGAGTGGGGAGCGGAGACGTAGGACGGAAGGTCCGAACTCCATGATCATATCTTATGTTTGAGTGTGCTTTGGCGTTTATTTATACTTGTGTTTATATTTCTTGTCGCCATTGTCATTAGCTCATTATTTATATGATCCACTATCTAGTTCATATTGTTTACCCCTTGTGTTAGTTTATATATCCTTGCATATATTATCATCATATAAGATATATATCTCATTGTTCATATTGCTTATCCTAGCTTATATAGTTGTTATATTTCATACTTGCTAGGATAACTTGTTAATTAATTTTAATTGGCATTTAATCGGATTAGATTAGCATAAGACCCTAATCACCCTCCCTCTAGGGTCTAACAATTTGTATCAGAGCTTGGTGCTCTTTGATTTATGGTCTAATCACCTTGAGTAAAGATCCAAGTTATCTTATTATGCTAATCTTGTTTTGATTACATTTGTATCTTGCTTGCATATTTTTACAAATTATGGATATGAACGATGCATCTTGTTTAGGTTATGCCATCAATATTGCTCCTAGATTAGATAATTTCTCCTATGCCCAATGGTGTGTTAGATTTAAACTTTTTGTTCAATCTAAACACTTTGATTTATGGAAAATTATAGATGATGCTTATATTGTGCCCACTATGAAGAAATCCAAGTGGAATAAGAATGATCATCGTATGTTTACAATGAACAACATTTTGTTAGAATATTTGCTAAATGCTTTTAATTCATCTATGTCTAACAAGTTTGTTTATTTTGATAGTGCTTACAAATTTTGGAAATTTATAGAAGCACATCAAGGAGACTTGGAGGCGATCCGACAAGCTTTGGAGGATGATAATCATATTTTATTATAATTTTATACCCTCATTATCGATTTTATATGAATAAATATACCATTAATAATTGCTTTTATCTTTAATTGCAGGTTAATGAAGAATAAATCCCAAAATCCCATCTCTCAACAAAGGCCCTTGAGTAAATGAAGGAATAAGAGAAATTCAAGAAGCCAAATAAAATATTTGAATTTTAAAAGCCCAAAAGCCCAAATGTCCCAAATATCCATGAGCTCTCATTTGATTTGGACTTAGATGCAAAAATTGGGATTTTAATGACCGGACTTGATTGCTGGTGCTGCAGTTGGGCCGGACATGCTTGATGAATTTTGATTTTCAAGTGAAGCTCATTGGGTCGGACTTGGATTTCAACTCAAGTGGACTTTGGCTTGTTTTTTTACAAATGTTTGAAATGGACCAGACTTCATTGGAGATTTGTAGGCCGGTTGATTTTTCTTGGACCAAATGAAGACCGGACCTACTGGAGAATTGCTGCAGCTTTTGATTTTTTGATATATAGACCGAACATTGATGGGCTGCAAACTTTGAAAATTAAATGAATAGGCCGGACCTGCTGCAAATAAAGGAAGATGTGGGCTGCTGATTTTAGTCTTGAAAATGAAATGAAATGCGGACTTGAGGTGATTAAATGCCAAAAACTTAATTGCTGCAGCTCTTCAATCAATGAAACTTCATGGGCCGGATTTTCACAAGAAAATTGTGAATTCAAATGAACTCTCCAATGGGCCGGTTGCTGATTTTATTGTGGACTTGGCTTTTGCAACTTGGATTTTCATTTATTTTTGAAAATCAATTGGGCCTCCTATGTTTGGGCTAGAGAAGAACAAAAAGCAAATTCAAAGGTGGAGATTGTTGCTTGGGGCTCAAGACAAATCCAATGGCTCATATGTTAAACCCTAGAGGGGGGGTGATTAGGGTCTTATGCTAATCTAATCCGATTTAAATGCCAATTAAAATTAATTAATACGTTATCCTAGCAAGTATGAAATACAACAATATTTGTAAGCTAGGATAAGCAATGTAAACAATAAGATATATCCTATATGATGAAATATATATGCAAGGATATATAAACTAACACAAGGATAAACAATATGAACTAGATAGTGGGCAATATAATCAACAAGCAATATACAAAGGCGATATAAGATATAAACATAAAAGTAAGTGCGCCAATGCAATCACAAACAAACAATATGATTACGGAGTTCGGTCCCCACGACCTACGTCTCCTCTCCTCACCTCGAGGAGATCTCCACTATCACAACCGGGTTTTCTACGTTCACCCGAACAACGTTTACACCTCACAATACAATCACTATGCAATCACACCTCACACACTAAGTGTTGGTCCTAGCCCGTGTCCTCCTCCTCAAGTGCTCGGTTACAACCTCTCCCTAGGCACGTCAACCGACGCCACTCCTCTTAGATTCGACTCCGTCTCTCACCACATACTTCTCTCGGTGTACAAGTGTATTACAAGTGAATTCTCACAATTAAGCACAATATAAATCAATTGATTGTTCTCTAAACAAGATGAGAACTCAATTAAGCTCACTCTCAATGTCACAAACCCACAAACCTAAATTATATTATGAATGTAAATACAATAAGCTCAATAGGTTGTGTGTGAACAAAGAGTATCAATAAAACGATTAAACTCAATATAGAAATCTAGCTTATGGAAATTAAGATCAAAACAATAAATAGCTAGAATTGAGTTTAAGGAAAACTTCTCTATAGATCAAGAGTGAGAGAGAGATGAGTTGAATGCCCAAACACCAAAGAATGATCTCCTCTTTGCTCTTGTGAATTTTGCTTCACAAACTAAACTCAATCAAACTCTTAAACTCTTTTAAACAAAACTTAAACCCTTGATTAAAAACTTTCTTAAACTTGTTTTAAATCTCTCTTAGATTCTTTGAAAAAGAACAGCAATAGGGTATTTATACCCACTCAAAGATTCAGCCAAAAACCTGAGCAAAAGACAAAAACAGCCCCAAGGCAACGGTCAAAAAACTAGCCGTTGGAAGCAGAAAAATCACTCGTCGGTCGACCGGAAAATTCGTCGGTCGACCGGAAATTTTCATCGGTCGACCGGACCAGTCGACCGACAGGTTCTCTGTCGCCCAGTGAACATATAAACTCAGGTTCGGTCGACCGGTGTGGTCGACCGAATACTGATACTTCTGAAAAACAGTTTTGAAAGCTGTACATCTGATTTTGAAACACTGTTTAAAAATATCAAATAAATTCCAAAAAATGTAAAACTTTGGGGAATGATTGTAGACATGATAATAAATATGCTACAATGAAAAATAGTCCAAAACACGAAAATATAAACATGTGAATTTTAACATTTTGGCTAAACCAACTCTTGAAACTTTACAAAATGATATTATAGACTTAGTAAAACATGTATGAACTGATATTGAAGTCTATAAACTAATAAAACAATATTTTCACAAAATTGCATATTCTATGCAATGTTTTCAAAAACACAATAGAAAATATGAAATATATAATTTCATATATATAAAATGTGTGTGTATATGATATTGAGCTTAACGTACTTAGCACACATAATATAACACCTAAACTAAAGTTACCCAAGCAATGATCTTGATCTTCATTGTAGCTCAACTTGGTACACATGCGGATGAAGCTTGAACTTGATCTTTAACTTGAATTGCAAGGCTTCACCGACATTCCGCCAACCTCCTTTGGATATGATCGTTGAAGCTCTATTCCATCCATCCTCTAACAACGTTGTTTGTCTACAATAAATACGAAAACACAAATACTAGACAAACAACATTAGTGGTAAATTATTTGTTAAACATCATCAAAACAAGAAGGCCAACATCATATTCATTGAAGATTACTATAAATAGGAGTAGAGAGTGAGGGGTTAAGGGTGTGAAAATTTTGTAAACTCCTTTTGGAGAGGAGGGCTACTCTTAATTGAGAAGGCCTTCAAAAATTATAACTTTAGTTGCAATTAATAATAATAATTTTTTCACCACTTTAAATTTTTCTCTTCTTCTCTTTATTGGATGATGAAGATGAAGATGAAGATGGAGAATTATTTGAAGGTTTGCATTTCTTTCTTTTTCTCTTTTATTGCTTATTAGTTTAGATTTATTTCTATGCTTGTAGTTAGATTTTATTTTCTTGTTAAATAGCCAAGAGGCTAGAACCCTCTTGTCTTAGATTTATTTCATGCTTATAGAGTAGATTTATTTTCTTGCATTTAATTCTTGTAATTTTATTTTGTAGTTTAGATTTTGCAATTTATTTTATAGTTAGATTTTAATTTATTACACTATTCACCTTGAGGCTAGAACCCTCTTGGGTTTAGTTTTTCTTTTTGTTTATTTTTATTTTGTTTGATTCGCCTTTAGGCTAGAACCCTCTAGAGAATCACCCTTTTCTAAGAAGTGGGTTTAATTTTAGATTACCCATATCTATAATTGAATCCACTGTTTTCGTCAAAAGTTGTCTTCATCATTGATTTCATTAAAACTTCAAACGTTACACATGAATTCAAATAACGAAAATAAAAATTACAACTTTCTTGAAAATAAACACAAGATCCGTTTATCATCTCTTGCTTGCGTGGGTCTTTAGCCTGTGATGGGGACGTCGATATCCGTGGACTACCTGGCAATCAGATCTGATCCAGAAAAAATCGGACAGAGCTTCGTCGATCCGCGAGGAGATCTAGAAACTTGAAGCGCCTATCTCGGATAAAGCGAGATATTTGCTCTTCTTAGGATTACCGACGAGGGGTAATGCTAAGGAACGGATGCGGGTGATGTAGATCTGATGAAGAACTCTCTCTTGTGTTGAAGTGCTCGATCACTCTTCACTCCAGCAGGGCTTCGCCAATTCTCCAAAAATCCAGATCCTCAAAAAGTGAGGCCTAAGGTTCCTATTTATAGGCATGAGGGCACATAGGGCGTTGCGACACCCCTGGGGTGTTTCGACTTTCCCGAGACACCCCGGGTGTAGACACCCCTGGGGTGTCTTGGCTTTGCCTAGACACCCCTGGGGTGTTTCGACTTTCCCGAGACACCCCGGGTGTCCCAGTTCAGCCTGAGACGCTCCGTTGCGTATGTTTGATTGTTTCCGTCGTAAATTATTCGTCCGAACTCGGATTTGAGTGATTCCAAGTGCGTTGGAAGCTTGACGAAGAGTTCTATCCGCTATGATGGTTGGATTATCTGTAGAGTGAACGAGATATGAAGGGCATTGTTATTTTTGTGAACATCGCAGGGTTCCCGATTGGCCCGTGCCTTCGTTATTCCGAAATTCTATCAGCTCACGTAGTTCGTCGATTCACTTCAATCGTTCATCGACGTCAATCGAACTCCTGTGGATCGGATAGTGATGTTCATCGTCGCTCTTTAACACTGAGCCGTTCGTGGAGACCCATAGGCAATTTTCGATGCCTATAGATACCCCCTCCAAAGCGTTCCGGACTCGTTTCTTTTATAGAAGAGGCTGGAATGCTTTGGATGTGATTGGTCCAGCCTTCGGTCGGTGTAAAGGACCTATAGTTAGCTTCAACTCTTGGCTCCTTCGATTTTCGGTCTATTCAATGCTTTGACGAATAGCCGAAGTCCTTCCGGCGCTACGTTTATCGCCTGGCCGTCGTCGGAGTCTCGAGTCTACCACCAGTGAGTTGAGTTTGGCTCGTGTCATTGAGTTGACTTTGAACTGACTATCTCTGTCACATTGTGCTGACTTAGGGTTTCAGATCACCGTATGTTGACTTTTTGTCGCAACGCGTTGAGTGGCGTTGACCTAGGGTTACGTGTTGACCGGCGTTGACCCTAGGGTTTTGAACGTCGAATGTTGACTTTTTGGTCGCAACGCGTTGACTGGCGTTGACCTAGGGTTACGCGTTGACCGGCGTTGACTCTAGGGTTTCGAACGTCGAATGTTGACTTTTTGTCGCAACGCGTTGATTGGCGTTGACTTAGGGTTACGCGTTGACCGGCGTTGACCCTAGGGTTTCGAACGTCGAACTTTGACTTTTTGGTCGCAACGCGTTGACTGGCGTTGACCTAGGGTTACGCGTTGACCGGCGTTGACCCTAGGGTTTCGGACGTCGAATGTTGACTTTTTGGTCGCAACGCGTTGATCGGCGTTGACCTAGGGTTACGCGTTGGCCGGCGTTGGCCCTAGGGTTTCGAACGTCGAACTTTGACTTTTTGGTCGTAACGCATTGACTGGCATTGACCTAGGGTTACGTGTTGACTGGCGTTGACCTTAGGGTTTCAAACCGTCGTACATTGACTTTTGGTCGCAACGCGTTGACTGGCGCTGACCTAGGGTTACGTGTTGACTGGCGTTGACCCTAGGGTTTCGAACTGCCCGACGTTAACACAGTTTATACTCGTACGTTTATTGGAGTATACACAGTTTAAGCTCTTAAGGTATTGGAGCACGGTGATCCCAAATGTCGGAGCTACAGGACCAACTGTTAAAGCTGATTCATCTGCATTTGTGGATCTTATCCCTAAGTGATTGGATGTTCGAGTCACGAGACCAACTGACGGAGCTAATGCGTCAATGACTCGTATTTATAGATTTTTTTGGCAAATTCTCAGCCATCAACGGGTTTGATGAGCCTTTACCGACTACCGTTTGAGTCGGACTAGCATGCGGATTATTTAAGTCCGTTCCGTATGTGACGTTAAGCTAGAAGAGTTAACCCTTTTAGCGCTATGATGTTGAATACGTAGACTTCGTCTTTCTCCCGTGAAAAGACTAAACAGCAACGTGTATCAGACGTTGACTTAGGATTTTTGGCAAATCCTCAGCCATTAACGGATTTGATATGCCTTTACCGACTACCGTTTGAGTCGGGCTAGCATGCGGATTGTTCAAGTCCGTTCCGCATGTGACGTTAAGCTAAAAGAGTTAACCCTTTTAGTGCTACGATATTGAATACGTAGACTTCGTCTTTCTCCTGTGAAAAGACTAAACAGCAACGTGTATCAGACGTTGACTTAGGATTTTTGGCAAATCCTCAGCCCTCAACGGATTTGACGTGCTCTTACCAATTACCGTTTGAATCGGGCTTACATGCGGATTGTTTTAAGTCCGTTCCGCATGTGACGTTGTGCTAAAGGAATGAACTCCCTTAGACTTGATGCTACGACTTCGAAGACGTAGACTTCGCCATTGTTACGGGAACAGGCTACCCGGCAACGCGTGTTAGGCGCTGACTTATCCTTACTTAGGATTCAGGATAAAAGTCCCCAGACTCGGATTCTGGTGTCTTCTTCAATCGGTAAAAGACTAAACTGGCAACGCGTGTTAGGCGTTGGCTTATCCCTGCTTAGGCTTCGGGATAAAATTCCCCATGCGTGTGAGGCACGGATTATGGTGTTATTAATAACAACCTGCCACAATGTTGAATTATTGGTGGTCTTTTTGTCCTTTTACCGCCGGTCAAAGACTAACCGGCCACGCGTTGTTAGGCCGGTTGACCCTTATACCTACCTTTAGGCCTTCGGCGGATAAAATACTCCCAGACTGTCGAATTCTTGGGTGTCATACAGTACTTTTTCATTTCCTTTGTTTTTCGAGTTTTTTTTCTTGTTGTGTTTTCTTTTTAATTTTTTTTTTTTTTTTTTGTTTCTCTTTTTTTTTTTTCTTTTTTTATTTTTTGTATTTTTCTTCTCTTGTTTTCTTTCTTTTTTTTATTTTTTTTTTTTTTGCTTTTTTTTTTTTTTAGATTTTTTTTGTTATTTTTTTTTTTCCTAATGTCCTTATTTCTATTCTTTTCGTTCTTTTCTCCTTGTGTTTTTATTTTTTGTTTTTATCTTTTATTTTTGTCTTCTTTTATTTTCTTTTTTTTTTATTTATTGTCGTTTTTGATTTTTCTTCAATCGGTGAAAGAACACTTAAACCGGGCCAACGTGTATTAGACGTAGCCTTATCTCTACTTTAGGCAGTGCGAAGATAATAGTTCCCCGGCTGCATAGCCGAATGTACGGATTTGAAGGTTAAGAATTGCTGTCTTTTCTTCAGTGGCTAAAGACGAACCAAAATGGGAAGAGGCTAAGAATTTTATATTCTATCTCCCGGCACCGAAGAGGAACGAATTTTATATTCTAATCTTCAGTTGGAAAGGGAAACTCGAAGTGGAATCTCCACCCCCAGAATCCGGAAAGATGCAAACTAGGATGGGATCTCCCACTCCTGAGAAAATCGCGAAAGATTCAAGTAACCCTACTTTTATAGCGATTGCCGTTGCTTGATCCACACGCAAAAGCAGTTCCTTACTTTTATTGAGGGAAAATCCTATTTCGACCCCTAACTTTTTATAGGTTTGGTCCTGAAAAATAGAAAAAAAAATGAAAAGTCTTTCGCTTCTATCGAATGAGGGATAACTCAATACTTAGTCCTAACTCATTCTACAGGTTTGCACTAATTGAAGTTTGGTACGACAATCCTAACTTTTACTAGCGTTGATTGCATCAATTGAAAGGTGGCACTCTCCGTTCATGAAAGCGGAATCGGCAGAGGAGAATCCTGGTATGTGCGCCCTAACCTTTTCATAGGGCTTTGGACCAAGGACAGCAGTGCGAATGCGCGCCAGGGTTTGAACGATCTTACCTTTTATTAGGCTATGATCGTTCAATTTGAAAGTGGACTCTCGCTTCATGGCAAGAATCTTAGAGGGACTTTGGTTTCAATTGCGTCCTAACTATAGGAAGGTTGACCAGTCGTAGACAGTGGTGCTGGAAGCTACATAATCATTAGTTTGGGGGCTTTAAGTAGTGTTTATCACTTATGTTCGTAATTATCAGGTTATCCTTAAGAAAATTACATATAGTGTTCTTCCTGCTCGGAAACTTCCCATTACATGACTCATCCCACCCCCAGCTTCTTTTCTTTGGCAACCTGGGTCTGACTTTGTACTCCGTACATATTTTGGGTATCTTAAGAATATTAGCCGTAACATTTCTCTTCAGCGAACTTCCCATCAATGGTAGGAAACAGTTTAGACTCATATACATGTTGGAGTATCAGGGAGCAGTTTAACCTCTTATACCGGTCGGAGGATTAAGAAGCAGTTTATACTCATATACTCTTTGGAGTGTTTCCATTCTCATTTGGCTTATCCTAGCGTTATGACGCCGGCTTCAACCAAGGTTTGGATGCTATTCTTTAAAGTAAAGCAATCCTTGGTGGGATGAAGGATCCTCCTGTGGTATGCGCAGTACTTTGGATCCGTAGTATTTTCAGCTTCCTCCTGATTCGTGATGGGCGGGAGCTTGATTTTGTTGTTTTCGAGAAGAGACTCGAAGATGGCGGGAACGTCTTCGTCCTTGAACGAGTACTCTTTCTGGGCCTTTTGATCCGAAGTCTTCTGCTGTCTTCGGGACTGCTGTTTTGACGTTTGATCAACAGCCGCTGCAGGTGCCTTGCCCCTATCACGAGAGGCGAAGTTCGAGTTCGGAGAATTAGCCATCGGTTGGCTCCTCTCGGCCTTCTTCCTTTTGAGGAATCGTTCGGCTTGCTCTCCTCGGGCCTTCAAATCCTTCCATGTCTTGAGCGGCTCTACTCCCATAACATCCAAGATGTTAATGGACAAATTGTTATGACAAGTCTGCAAGATGAATTCCTCCGTGATGGGATCCTTGCAGTTCATTGCCCGATTGCGGAAGCGTTTGATGAAGGTATCCACCGACTCTTCGTCTTTTTGTTTCTCATCGAAGAGTGTCCTGATCGACACTTCAGCATCATCATCGAAGAAATGAGTGAGGAACATGCTCTCCAGGTAAATGACCGGACCATCAGAGGCTCGTTGCCAGAGATCACTCCCAAATGGGACTTGAAATAGATCAGGTGCTGAGTTGGCGAGCCCTTCCCGTCGAACGGCGTGAAGTTGATCAGGTTGAACTTCGCTGGATACGGGATCGAGTCCCACTCTTTCGGGTAAGGACACGGAATGCCGGTCTTCTTTACCTCTTGAGCAGACATTAAAGCATTAATTTTGCTCTCCAAGTCCTTCATCTTCTTATCTTCACTCGTATCCGTCTTCGAGTGGCTTCGGGGAGAGGTAACGTGGTCCTCCTTTGCATTATCATTCAAGGGACCGCCTCCGTTACTATTGTTGACAGGATTGACATTATCTTCTTCCCGTTCATTCTCATCTCGATTTGGATTATTGCGACGACTGGGTTCTCCTTGGTGAGTTGTCAGTGTCGCGATTTGCTGGTCATGCATTTCCCTCATCTGCTGCATGGCCAGATCCATCTCGAACTTGAAGCTTTCCTTCTGCTTAGCCAGTGCCTCTTCAAGCATCTTGGTTACTTGTTCGGCGCTGATCATAAATGACTCGTAGGGTTGTCCCGTGCTCGATGCCGTGTCATCGGACGCTATAGCCGAGCAAGAATCTGAACCAGCATCTAATACCTCCTCTTCCAAAGGAAGTCCTTTTTGCATCTTTTGGTAATTCTTTCGCTTATTGATTCCTGACCGCAACCGAGTCATACGCCGGGATACATCGGCAAACTGATCTGGGTTTAAGTGTTGCGTCGATTTCCTTCTGCCGGTCATATTGACGGACACTTCTGGAAATTCATCATCTTGGCGAATGGGTTTCCTCCTTTGGAAATGCCTTGGTTTGGCCTCGGACGCCCTGGTAGAGATTCTCTCAAACACCGAGACTCTTTTTGGGGTTTTAGAACAGCAGCATTCCGATAATACTGCTTTGATTATGTTGGCACACGGACAATGAGGCTCCGTGTCTCGATCATTTCTTTTCCGGGATTTATTCGCACCCCCAGCCCTATAGTACAGCTCCTCAGTTTGATAACTGGAGCAACCCATAAAGTGTTGGCACGCCTTCCCAGGTGTAACATCGTCATCAGACAAATATGTTTTCCTCTGGGGACGCGACACTTTATTTGTGTCTCCAAGAGTCACTCGTTCACTTTTACGCCTTTGAGAGCGTGAAAGTTCAACGGGCTCTTGAACTTCGACTCGCAATCCAATGCGGTCGGTAATAGGGGCTTTCCCTTTGTTAGTACGACCCCCAGTCTTGACTGTTGTTTGGGGACTTTTCAACGGTCCCAATCGCTCCTTGACGGGTGCTTTACCTCGATCTTCAGGATCGAGGCGACCCTTCAAAGGACCCCTGGATTTATTGAGATCCACGTTCTTTCCTGACTCCGTTGGAGGTACGGGTACAGGGGAAACGGGATCTGGATTTGAAATAGGCTGGACGATAACTCCGCCCACTTTTGCCTTAAGTGCTGGTTTTGTCTTTGGCACCCAAACTTGCTTGCGCTTAGGCGGCTTCTCCACTGCTTCTCCCCTCTGCATTTCTTTCGCTTTCTGCAAAAGGGCTCGGGCATGTGCGAGCAATGCTCGATGCTTCTTGATTCACTCCTCGAGGGTGGAGCGGGTCCTCTTTACACGAACCCATTCGTTCGTTTCTGTCTTGGAGGAGGAGTTGGTTGTTCGCCGTTGTTGTTCCCGGCGCTGCCTGGATTTTAGATCCACATTATAGCGGATCCCGTCCATCGGCTCCAAAGCCTTGGCCAGCTGACGGACGCCATTGGAGCGTCGCGGTGAGTAAGTGCAACGGCGGCGAGGGGATCTTGGATCTTCGATCCTGAGGGCCCGTGAGCACTCTTGGAAGATGAAATCTTCCTGTGCCTGTTTGGAGAGGCGGATCTGGAGGAGGAGGAAGAGAGGTACTCTTCAAACTTTTGTTGATCGAACTCGTATTCGATCTCTTCATTCACCCGGATCTTGAATGCCGGTTGCGTCACGACGGCCTCGGCAGCGAGGCCGTTGGCTCCCACTGTGGTCGCCAGTTTATTTTTGTCAAAAGTTGCCTTCATCATTGATTTCATTAAAACTTCAAACGTTACAAATGAATTCAAATAACGAAAATAAAAATTACAACTTTCTTGAAAATAAACACAAGATCCGTTTATCGTCTCTTGCTTGCGTGGGTCTTTAGCCTGTGACGGGGACGTCGATATCCGTGGACTACCTGGCAATCAGATCTGATCCAGAAAAATCGGGCAGAGCTTCGTCGATCCGCGAGGAGATCTAGAAACTTGAAGCGCCTATCTCGGATAAAGCGAGATATTTGCTCTTCTTAGGATTACCGACGAGGGGTAATGCTAAGGAACGGATGCGGGTGATGTAGATCTGATGAAGAACTCTCTTGTGTTGAAGTGCTCGATCACTCTTCACTCCAGCAGGGCTTCGCCAATTCTCCAAAAATCCAGATCCTCCAAAAGTGAGGCCTAAGGCTTCTATTTATAGGCAACACCCCTGGGGTGTCCTCAAAAATCTAAGACACCCCTGGGGCGTCCCCAAAAATCTAGGACACCCCTGGGGCGTCCCCAAAAATCTAGGACACCCCTGGGGCGTCCCCAAAAATCTAGGACACCCCTGGGGCGTCCCCAAAAATCTAGGACACCCCTAGTGATTCGAAGTGCGTTGGAAGTCTGACGAAGAGTTCTATCAGCTCCAATGGTTGGATTATCTGTAGAACGAACGAGACACGAAAGGCGTTGTTCTTTTTGTAAACATCGCGGGGCTCTCGATTAGCCTGTGCCTTCGTTATTCCGAAATTCTGTCAGCTCACGTAGTTCGTCGATTCACTTCAAGCGTTCACCGACGTCAATCGAACTCCTGTGAACCAGATAGTGACGTTCATTGTCGTTCCTTAACACTGAGCTGTTCGTGGAGACGAACTCAAATTTTTATTCTTGTGGTAAGGGAAAGACACTTGCAGCGGCTGCTGATGCTAATCAGACTTCACGACAGCAACCTCAGAAGCAACGAATGACTCCGGATTCGAGACTCCAAAAAGAGTACTCCTTCAAGGATAAAGAGGTTCCAGCTATCTTTAAATACCTCCTTGAAAATAACAAAATCAAGCTGTCACCTATTACGAATCAGGAGGAAGCTAACAACATTTTGGATCCAAAGTATTGTGCGTACACAGGAGGATCCTTCATCCCACCAAGGCTTACTTCACTATCAAGAATAGCATTCAAGCCTTGGTTGACGCTGACATCATAACGTCGAAATGAACCGCATGAGAACGGTCTCCTCCGATGAGTATAAGAGGTTAAACTACTTCTCACATTCCTCCGATGAGTATAAGAGGTTAAACTACTTCTCCCATTCATTCGACGGGTTTACGAGGTTAAACATCTTCTCTTATTTCCAATAACAGAAAGTTCCTGGAGAATATTACTCTTAATATTCTTAAGGATAACCCAACAATGTGGCCGAATACAATTGGATTTAGGTTCGCCAAAGAGCTGGGGGTGGGATACCTCAATACATTCTAAAGGGAAATCCCGGAAGGATACTACACATGGTATTCTTAAGGATAACCCAAAACCGATTATGCATGGTAAAAACCAGTAATCAGAATAATTTATTTTTAATCATCATTAAGAATCTCCCACTATGGCTATTTAATCATTTCCAAGATGACTAAAACCATCCTACTGTGATTTTCGGAGCACTCTTTCATTGAGATGAGATTCAACGACTGCATATAGTCAATCTTTCCTCACGAAACTCTCAGGTGTAATTGTGGAGTGCTAGATGATTCACGGTCCTCCACCACAAAGTCCCTCACTAATCAAATTACACTTTGATATTTAACCATTTTACTATATTATATTATTATCTATGGATATGATCCTGCATTTCGTGAGAGGTAATCGATAAAAATCTGCTTTTATTGATCCTGTGAATGGATATATTATCAGATAGACATAAAATACTCTTCCTGATAGCTAGTGCAGCATGTGATCGATCATTTATAATATAAAGGTGGCCTCTTTAACCAATTGTCAAAGAATTACTATTGTGATGAATTTGCTTGGGGTTGTCACAAACTTCAATATTCATTGTTTTCA
Source organism: Asparagus officinalis (assembly GCF_001876935.1). Taxonomy (NCBI): domain Eukaryota; kingdom Viridiplantae; phylum Streptophyta; class Magnoliopsida; order Asparagales; family Asparagaceae; genus Asparagus; species Asparagus officinalis. The sequence continues at coordinate 8,965,220 of NC_033795.1, read as the reverse complement.
AAAAAAAATCCTTGGCTTACTAATTATTACTTGTTGAGATTGTTGCCATATTGAATAAGGGACCAAATTTGATCAATATTTACTTTCATACTTTAATTAAGTTACTGTTGGGTGTTGGTGGTAGTGATCAATTAAAAATTCTTAGAACAAAAATAATTTACAAGTTTGCAGTAAATCAAACAATGATCTTAGCTTTTTAAGTCAAAAAATATTTGAATAAACTTAAAATTTTGAAATATTTTCTACATTACTATAACTAAAATTCATAATAACAATTACAATATCCCAGATACGTATATTCATCCAAGTTTAGCTTAAATTCATTTACATTAATTTTTTTAAATATTTAAATAAAATACTAATAAATCTTATAATTCAATTATATATATTTGAACTCAAGATAAATCTTACTTATTTAAAGTAATGAAATAAATATAAAACAAGAATTTTTTAATATTTAACCACGTGCATTACACGTGCATAGAAAATAGTATTAAAAAAAGCAGAGAGAGGGCGGGGCGTATTCAAAATATATCATACACATCACGTCACGTGCCTGTTTACACTAACCTCTATACATTAGAAAAATTAATACGAAAACCCCCCAAACAATTAATGATAGGATAATTTTTTGAAAACACCCGATTTTCAAATTTATATAATAAAATCGACTCTTTTTGAAAAAAATCAGTAAAATCGATCCTTTTCAGATGAAAATGATCGGTTTTGCTGCAGAAGAGTTTTTCGAACTGCATGGGACTAGCACGGGAGTCCCGTGCATTTCGTTTTTTGAACTGCACGGGACTAGCAGTCCCGTGCATTTTGTTTTCTTTTTGAATTGCACTAAGCAGATAGTTTTGAAATGCACAGGACTGCTAGTCCCATACAGTTCAAAAAGAAAACGAAATGCATGAGACTGCTAGTTCCGTGCAGTTTGAAAAACACTTCCTCAGTAAAATAGACCTTGCTTTTTTTTCAGAAAGGGTCGATTTTGCTATATCAATTTAAAAAATCGGGTGTTTTCAAAATTTTATCCTTAATGATAATTTAATGGAATTTTCTTTTTATTTTTCTGTATACACAGTTATTCCCCTCTTTATTTTCCTGCAATATTCGAGATATAATCTCCCTTCTGGATTTTTCTACTGTTGTCACGAGTGACCGCACTTCACAATGAGCCCCCTCATTATATCTTCTCCATTTTCACCATTTCCCTCGCAAAATCTCACCATATAACCTCAAAAAAAAAAAAAGGAACAATGGCGAATAATATCGGAGTTGGAGAGCTGAAACCCAACAAGAAAGTGATACTAAAGAATTACGTAAATGGGTTTCCGAAAGAGAGCGATATGGAGATCGTGAGGACCGAAACTGTTCGATTGAAAGTAGCAGAGGGATCAAAAGCTGTTTTATTAAAGAATTTGTACTTGTCTTGTGACCCTTATATGAGGAATCGCATGTCCAAGCACGAGGAGGCCAATTATGTCCCTGATTTCGTCCCTGGATCGGTATATTTGCCTTTTTAATATCTTAAATTTTTTTAGTTCTTTTCTAGTGGGTTCTGTGTATTGAGGTATTTGGGTACATGGGTTTGCTTGGTTTTGGGGGGAAATTGATTTTTAATTGTGTTAAAATTGTTTTATTATTATTATTCAGGTTGTAGTATAGCTTTAGAATATAAAATCATAATCCTTAACCTTCACTAGAATTTTAGAGTTTTGGAGTAATTGTTAGGAATTTTAGGGTGACATCAGGACAACTTAGGTTCAAATACGAATTTAAAGGATTTTTTTTTTTTAAATAGCACCGCCGCGTGTAATGATTTGGAACTTTAGAGATACTGTCTTAAATATTATAATGGATTTGTTCGTTCAAAAGTTCAAACTATTAGTTAATTGTTGGAGTTCTGACAATTGTCATATGTCTGTCACCCTTTGCCGAAGCAGGACACTCTTGTCCATATCTACTGATCAAATAATATATTTTCCAAGTGAACATGATATCAGAGTTTGCTTGTTATTTGATAATTACATTAATGACTTACAAGAAATGTTATGATATGGAGGTAGATGTAAATACTGTGGGTCAACCTTGCATATGATAAGTGCTACAACAATCTAGGAAGAATAAGATAGCATCAGGGTTCTATTTTCCTAATAACGGAGCTTTTCCTAGGAGCATTATTGTTTCTTAATGCAGCTTACATTGTAAAAGGACCCAGCATCACATCCATAGTCCTTTATTTTCTTTTACATGTTAGTTTCTTTTTTATGATGGTAATGATTCCTGTTGTTATGGCACAGCCTATAAGTGGTTTTGGCGTCGCCAAAGTATTGGATTCTGGGCATCCAGATTTCAAGGTTGGTGACTATGTGTGGGGGATAACTGGATGGGAAGAGTACAGCCTCGTAACATCACCGGAAACCCTGTTCAAAATTAAAGATACCGACATACCCCTTTCTTACTACACTGGACTCTTGGGTGAGTTAATCTACTTTGGGATTCTATTCTTTCTTTTATTTGATATAATTCTAGTTGCAAGTGCCGGTTTATATAGCTTGAATTGACTTCATTTATTGATGCCGTATTGCAATCAGTATCTCATTGAGATAATTTTTCAGTTTTTTATTTGAAAGAAATTCAATGTTTTATCTGTTTGCTCTTGAGTACTATAACTGTCAGAGTCCAAGTCGTTCTGAAATGGTTAATGGAGAGAGATTCATTAAAATGGGGGGCGTTTTTCACCATTAATTTAAATTTTACTTTATGGTATGCCAAACTTAATTGCCAAGTCTTCAGAAGTATTTGTCCGTTGAACTAAAACTGAGTTCTTTCTCTAAATGCTCTTCATAGTTCAACACAGAATGTCCGATACATGAAAAATCGATAAAAGTAAACAATTTCTGCTTCTATCCCGTAATTTTTTTCCTAAAATCGAACAGTTCTTTATTTGTTCTAATATGCAGATGCTCAAGGAGAAACCAAAACTGCTCGAAAGTGTGCTTAAATGCCTGTAGCTAGTAATTATGCACACAAGTACATACAAAATATACCGGAAGTGTGTAGACGAAATGAAGTGTTCACTTTGGAACCTGTGTATCTAAAAGAGAAGTGGTAAATTTAATAAACAAGAGAGTAAAGTTGAGATATTACCAAAAAATTTTTAACTTATAACCATAACGATGATTCTATACTAATGCTTCCAGCGGATACCAGCCCAATGTCTTATGCAACCAAAGAGTAGTTAGACTTTATGACTGCATAATCTCGTAAACCACTTTTGATTGGTAATAATTTCCTATGTTTCCACATTTGTCTGCAGGCATGCCAGGAGTAACAGCTTATGCTGGATTTTACAAGGTTTGCTCTCCGAAGAAAGGGGAAACTGTTTTTGTATCAGCAGCTTCAGGCGCAGTTGGCCAGCTCGTCGGACAGTTTGCTAAACTGATGGGCTGTTATGTGGTTGGAAGTGCTGGATCTGATGAAAAGGTATACGTGCTTGAGAGCTGCTTAATTTTATCCTCTTTTTTTCCTTAAGTGTGAACGACATGGTTTATTTTAGGATTATCTGTAGATGCACCCCTTGAATTATTCCCATCCCCCTTAAGTGTGAACGACATGGTTTATTTTAGGATTATCTGTAGATGCACCCCTTGAATTATTCCCATCCCTTGTATGAGAATGTAGCTACTTTAGGATTATCTGTAGATGCACCCCTTGAATTATTCCCATCCCTTGTATGAGAATGTAGCTACTTATTGTCTTTATTCAATTTTGAGTTAATTGTGTATAGACCCGCTGTGGTATAATATACTACCCCTCAGAGAAAGGGATTTTCTTTTCTTTTCTTCTTCTTTTTTTTGGTGAATAGACCCATCAGGGTAAAATAGTCAAAAAAAAGTCACTTAGGGGTCTGTCTACAAAAGCGAAACTAGAGGGTCCAAGACAGCTGTACTACAGGTGCTTATTTCGCAATTAACTCTTGTATTTTATTAACACATAGAGCCCCAACACTCATGACGGCATTATTTTCATGTTAGTTTTTAAACTCACATGAAAATCACATGGAAGTATTCTTGTTCTTGGGAAATGTCTACCTCTGATCTTGATTCTATGGGAGTTTAAATATTAAGGAGAAAATAGATGTCACAGGACCAGATGCTAATAAAACAGGATATTATGATAAGTAGGTACACCCCCATAGAATATATAGGTGATCATACTTTAAAATATCTGAAAGGTGGAGCGATAATTTGAAGGAAACATGCTAAAATTATTTCAACATCTCCTATTCATAGATCCGCGCCTGCCATAAAAATTAAGGTGAACGTATAAGATTAGTCAATAAAATATGTGGGCAGCACACAAGAAATAACTGCCTAAAACGGAAGCTTGTATCTCTGTGAAAAAATTGATGGGCATGTCGATTGCATAGTCTGAGCCATTTATCCTAAGCTTTTCCATGGATATATCATCTCAGGTTAATCTTTTGAAGAAAAAATTTGGATTTGATGAGGCATTCAATTATAAGAAGGAAAAGGACCTTAATGCAGCGTTGAAAAGGTCAGTTTCATGCCTTTACTTTTGATTGAACTGATATTTTTCTTTCAAGAATTGTGGTCGCTACATCATTCTAGAGAATTGAGCATTGTACTATAGTGAATTATGATTGCTTTGCGGTATATATCTTGCTTTGCGGTATATATCTAGTTTTATCTCAGTGAGATCCTCACTTAAAAATTTCATCGTGGCCTCATATTTTTAGATAGTAAGGGTGTTTGCTGACTAATCTAAGGAGACTCGCCTCGCTTTTTGCCTTGACAAAAAAAAGGGTGTCTGCTGACCTATCTCATTAATTAAAAGGATTAATCGCAGATGGAACCCCTGTATCGTTGTTTTATGTGCTACCTCACTCATTCTATTTTTGCAGATAAACCCCTTGAGTGACATTTTCTGACTCTTTATCCCTTGGTGAAAGAGAAATTTGTGACAGATAGACCCCTGAAGATAAAAGAGACAAATATTTTCGCTTATGGAGTCTGTGCAAAAATAAAACTAGTGGGGTAGTAAATTTGAAACAGTGGTGAGGCTTCTTGCCCTACTTTTTCCCCTTAAAAGAACAATAATACAAGGGGTCTATCTGCAATTAACCCTACATAAAAAATGAATACGGTTGGATTTGCTCTTGGATATGCCTCCTCTTAGTTTTCCCTTTAACCATTAAAAAACAACAAAGATCATTGGATTTTCATATGCCAGGTCACTATCTAAAGAAGAATTTCAATATAATTTCAGGTGCTTTCCTGAAGGAATCGACATCTATTTCGAGAATGTAGGCGGAGAAATGCTCGATGCTGTTCTTCTCAACATGAGGAACCATGGCAGAATCGCAGCATGTGGGATGATATCTCAATACAACCTTGATAAACCTGAGGGTGTACACAACTTGATGTTTGTTGTCACGAAGCGATTGAGGATTGAAGGGTTCAATGCGTATGATTATTTCCCTATTTATGATCAGTTTTTCCAGAAGACTGTGCCGTATATAAAAGAAGGAAAGATCACTTATGTGGAGGATGTTGTGGAGGGGCTTGAGAATGCACCTGCGGCATTGATTGGTCTGCTCTCGGGGAGAAATGTCGGGAAACAGGTGGTGGTTGTTGCTCGTGAGTAGGAGAGGGTTATACGTATGAAGTTTGGTGTGAATGAAAGTATTTTGATAAAACTTGAGGTATAGATGGTATTGAACCAAAAATGTCTTGAGTGTCGTCGCTGTGTGTGTATGTTTTTCAAACTTGGTGGTGCTTTCTTTTTATGCAATAAACGTGTCTTATTGACATCGTATACATCTATTTTGTTTGTTATGCTCTGAGTATGTCGATCATTTGGTCTTAGGGTTCTGGATTTATGCAGTGTGACTGATGCACCTATTGCTATCCACAAGAATTATGTGTTTTAAGTGAGGCGTACGATTCTTAAGCTTTTGACTGGATTTTGCCGGTAATGAGCTCCACACATAATGTAGCATGAGTATTAGATGTGCACAAATAATATCCGTACCTGAGAAAATATCTGCATCTATATCCGTTAGGATATAGATATGCAAGGTTATTAAAATCTGTAACTAATAGGATATGGTTACTGTTGATGTTATGTAATCGCACAGATAAACTGATAGGAACTGGGTTGATTAGGGGTTGCTAACTTCTGCGAATATCTTGTTTGGAGTTGAACTGTTCTTCCCTGCACATGTAGCAACTCGTATGAGGGCGGGGTCTAATTCCCCCGTTGTTCCTCTGACGATCAAGTTAGCAAGGTACTTAAGTGAGGGAAAATGGCTAACTGTAGCAGTTCTTAAATGCGATGGAATGGAGAAAAATGTAGAGAAATTGCTTACATTCGTGTTGGGAATAGTTTTCCCTTTTATGGTAATGAAGGAATTACATTTTGGTCTCTTCAGCCGAGTCTGGGCTAGCGGTTGAGTCAGCGTCGACTTTACAGGTGTCAACTGTGGAGTGGTCGCGAAATAGGTGCGGTCACTTTGGCATCATGAGACGGGATAGGCGGCATGCGAAGCCAGCGTGGTCCGATGTGTCATAAATAGTATCGGGGATGGAGAAATGATGGCACATGTCAAGTATTTAATATGATGTCGACACGCTGTCAGCGAGGGGCTCAAGGTCGCAGTCACCTTTTGTCTTGTATGGAGGGGTGTTGAGAGGTACCGCCTTTCGAGTCGGCTCTCGTGAGATGTCGGCCAGACAACTAGTCAAGTAGATTTGTGGCGAGTCGTCTTTGACTAAATGGCCGACAAGTACCGCCTTTTGATTAATTCATACAATACCTTCCTTGTGAGATTCGGTATTTTTTTATACTATAACTTGATTGTGCACTTGCAATCTCAACATATTCACAAACACACCACATCAGTTGGCAGAGTTCCACTCTAAAGTAACGCAATCGCAGATAAGGATGCTCCACGGGAGATTTGACATCCCTCAAGAGTATCAACTGATGGCGCTGACAAGATCGGAGGTCGTCTACGATCACGGACCGGATCGGTCTCCATTGTACCTAAGGAACCTGGAGTTCTGCCTACGATTGCCTTTGAATCCTTTCCTTCAGCAAGTCTTCACGACTCTAGGGGTGTCACCAGCACAGATAAAGTCAAACGTCATTGCGGCCCTGGCTGGGATCGTGGTGATCTGCCATTGGCTGGCGATAAAACCATCTCTGAAGGTGTTGGGCCGTCTTGTAAGCGTCAAGGTGAACCAGACCGAGCCACACTTTCACTTTCAAATAGTGGGCAAGTATAAGCTCATTACCAGCCTTCATGACTCAAACAAGAACTAGAAAGAGAAGTTCGTCTGGGTTGTGGGGGACGACTTGGAATTGGATTGCTCAAACTGGCCTGAGGTAAGGAGGGAGGTGCTAATGGCCAACGATCTGTCTAATGCCGAGAGGGATGCGCTGGATCCAACATCTCGATTGTGCCTCCCATCGCTAGGGACCAGGAGAGGGCTTCTGCAAGAGAGGTGTTGAGGACCGTGAGAGCGGGTCTAGGCTTCGATCCCTCCGTCGATCCCTCCTGTCGGACCAGTTGGAGCGGGAGTCGACTCTTGGGGGGTCTCTCAGCCACTCCTTCCTTTTTGGGGGCCTCTAGCTAACTCCGGTGTCGGCACCACTATCGGTGCTATCGCAGATGTCGACAGTGCTGGTGTTGCTGGTGTTTCTGCTACTGCTGCTACTACCGAGGTTGCGACCGTGGATGTTTTTGTGGTCTTGGCTTCCGTCTTATAAGCTCGGTCATCCTCCATGTCCATATACCTGTGAGCTTTGGCCATTAGTTGCTCATAATTGGTGACTAACATCTTGGCCAGTGAGTCCGCCAGATCATTGTTCTGCGGTCTGGCTACAAGAGTGGATATAGTTACCGAACTCCCTGGGTCGCTGACCTCTAGTCTCTTCACCTGGAACCTCTTGAAGTAGGCTTGAAGGCTCTCTCCAGGTTCCTGCCTCATCTGTATCAACACGTGAGGGGGTAGCTTCTGTTTGGTGTCAGCTAAGAAGTGGTGGATAAACTTTCGGTTGAGCTGCTGGAAGCTACTGATGGACTTCTTCTCAAGGACATTCCACCAGAGCTTGGTGCTCCCTGACAAAGTGACGAGGAATCACCGACAAATGATAGCTTTTGATGCCTGGAGCATGCGAATTATTTCATAATAGTTCTGGACATGCTCGGTAGGGTATCCTTCGTCTTTGTACTTCTCCACCTGAGGCATCTTGAACTTCTCACACGGGGCATTTATGAGGTCGTCGGTAAGGGGAGTGTTCCCCCGATGGCTTCGGCGACTGGTCTGTATACCCGATCATATTCAGACACCCCGATGTGGCTGAGGGGGTTGGAGAGGCATGTTGATGACGGAGAGTCTTGAACATCCCTCCCTCGGCGTGCTCTCTATGGCGGCTAGGGTTCTCGCCGGTGGCTTCAGAGTAAGGGAGGAGGTGCCGACAAGGATTCGCTGGGCGAGTTAACTAGTGTGGTGGTGGGGTCGTGTGCTCGTCACGATCCTTCCACTGCTTGACGGAAGCATGAGGAGTCAGGGGGGACTACATATTGAGCTTGTGAAGGGGGATGAGTCCCCGATCGCTAGTCTCATGAGGATGGAGGAATGATGGAAGTAGCTTGTTGCGGTTGTGTAAACTGGCTGAGGAGCTCAGTGGAGAAGGTAGTGAGTTGTTGTTGAAGGGATTGAGAGATCTTCTAAGCCGTCTCTTCAAGCTGGGCTTGAGTGACATAGCTCCGGTGTGGTTCTCGAGGGATGGATTGATCAGCCCTATACTCAGAACCAGACATACTTGCTCAAAAAAGAGAGAAGGTGCCACGGTGGACGCCAAATTGTTGATGTTATGTAATCACACAGATAAACTGATAGGAACTGGGTTGATTAGGGGCCGCTAACTTCTCTGAATATCTGGTTTGAAGTTGAGTTGTTCTTTCCTGCATGTGTAGCAACTCGTAAGAGGCAAGGTTTGATTCCCCCGGTGTTCCTTCGGCGATCAAGTTAGCAAGGTACTTGAGTGGAGGGAAATGGCGAACTATAGCAGTTCTTAAGTGTAGTGGAATGGAGAAAAATAGAGAGAAATTGCTTACCTTCATGTTGGGAATAGTTTTCCCTTTTATGGTAATGAAGGAAGGGTATTTTGGTCTCTTCGGCCGAGTCTGGGCTGGCGGTTGAGTCAGCATCGACTTTACAGGTGTCTGCTGTGGAGTGGTCGCGGAATAGACGCGGTCACTTCATCATTAATGAGATGGGATAGGCGGTGTGCGAAGCCGGCGTGGTCTGATCTGCCATAAATAGTACTAGGATGGAGAAATGACGGCGCCTGTCAAGTATTTAATGTGATATCGACCCTCTGTCCGCGGGGGCTCGAGGGTCGCAGTCGCCTTTTGTCTTGTATGGAGGAGTGTCGAGAGGTACCGCCTTTCGAGTCGGCTCTCATGAGATGTCGGTCAGACAACTAGTCGAGTAGACTTGTGGTGAGTCGTCTTTGACGAGAGGACCGACAAGTACCGCCTCTCGAGTCGACCCAACGAGATGTTGACTCGACGAGTCGGGTAAATCGGGACTCTGGCTATCCCAAGTGTCGAGTTGACTGAATTAGGCATAATGTGGGATACTTGTTTGTTGTTGACAAGAGATCACAATTTAACGACTGAAAACACCATAACAGTTACGGATATGGTTATGTAGTGAAATATCTAGATCCTTGTCTAAAATACCTGAGTATGTATTGATCATATTGTTGCAACAATTTTAATCCTTATAGTAATGGATTTGAGGTTAATTTTTGATGATCAAGATATCTCATTGTAGCTTTTTAGATATAACGAACATATTAATGAATTCTCTTGTATCATATCAACTATATTTTTTGTCAATATTGTCTAGCTTTCTCATATTTGTTTTGTATCCGCATGTATATTCGCTTATATATCCACATGCATAGCATTATCCATATCCGATTTTAGCGGATATGGTACGGATAGAATAAATATCATATCCAAGCCGTATCCAGACCGTATGCCTATTATGTATACAATGTTAAAGCATGAAACTATACCAGACCCATGAAAGTGACTTGGCTAGAATTTACGCAGACATCCTCATTGCTTTAAACTCCCATCGACTACTTCGTACTTGTATGCTTCCAAAGCTCCAGCGTACATCACCATACGGGGGGAAAAACAAAAAAACATAACATACTCGATTTATGCTCGATTTACATAGATGCTGTATAGAACCTTTATGTTCCCAGCATACTTAACTTTTCCAAATCTTTGTCGAAGAGTAAAAACTTCTCAATTACATGTGCATCTGTACGTCCAAAATCCTAGTAAATAATTATGAATACAATTATATACAAGCGACACTTGCTAAATAACTTTTCTGCCTACCCCCCGCAGTCTGTACGTATAATCACTTGAAATCGATATTCGATTTTTCCAGTAAAATGTACCAAACAGGAGAGTCGAAGTGTATTGTCGGTAGGCTTGTGTTTATTTCCTTTTCATGTTCTTGCTGAGTCTGGAATAGTGTCCTTTTTTTATTCCCTCTTGTCTTAAACTTATACAATTTTGTATTTTTTTCACAGTTGGAGCGGAATCCTGCATGTTACATATTCCTCCAAGTGACATGTTGTTAGAAACAAAAGTGGCAGTTCAATTGGAACAGTAAGTGTTAGTTTCAACATTATGCAGTTCCAACTCTTGCTGTTGGAACCCCCTTCAATCTGAAAAACAAGTTATATATGCTAGGGAAGATATGTTGTCTTAGAAAATGTCTATAAGATGGAGGCCCGACTTGTAAGTTACAATGACAATAGTTATTGGACACAAGTTTTATGAACGTAGTGTTTGAGGAAGCCTATAATATGGAACACCAAAGTGAATGCAGTGACTAAATCTGAGCAATTATGGAATAATGATGTAGTGTTTTTTTTTCCTTTGCTAAAGTTAATGTTATTCGGCTGCTTCCTCCACAATGACACTAGTTGTGGAGACTCCAATTACCACCTAATCGGGGAGGATCTGAATCGTTGTGGGTATTAGACCGTTAGATGGGGAATGAGCATCTGAGTATTATCCTAGAACAATGGTTGTGCCATATAGTTGACCATGTGATAATGGGGAATAATTTCCTATTATCTTGTTGTTTGAGGCCTTGATAAGGTTGCGTTGTGTTGAATTCAATCTGTTGTGGGTCAAATATTAATCTTAACTTTATTTCTGTATATGTTTCTAGTCTGACATATAATATTTCTAATTGTAGCCTGACATAAAATATCTGAGCTTGTAGTAAACTGTCTTTATCTTTTCCCTGCTTGCGTCGGCTATACCATTCTTTCTATCGCGCACCTCTTTTATATAAGTTCTTAATTTTCTTTTTAAAAACTTAAAGTTCTATACCATTCTTTCTATCGCGCACCTCTTTTATATAAGTTCTTAATTTTCTTTTTAAAAACTTAAAGTTATACACATGCTTTTCTTTTCTTATGCTTCTTCCTAGTTCAGGCAATCACAATGGATGTATTTTTCCTTTCTTCAAAGATACAGTTGTGTAGTTAGGCTCACTTGCACAAATTTCTGACTATAAGGTGCAGGCATTCTTTCCATGACTTTACTTGTAATTTAGTACTGTATTACCTGGTTGTGATGATGATAGATGTATGCAATATATGTATAAGACTCTTTTGAAGTCTGATGTTCATGTATGTGGGTGAGGGTGGATACACTAGGCGACCGAGCATTGTTTATCCCATTATAACTACAGCTTCTCCTTGCCAGCTTCCAATGCGGGGTTGCAAGAAGAACTGCATATATTATCCTGTATCGTTACGGGAGATACAGAAAGAAAAGGAGTTCCATTGCGGCAGGAGATCTATTTGAGGTGTCTGATTCAGAGACTGGAAGGTTGATTGATGACCGACCACATCAGGATGCAGCAATTGACATTGATTTGTCGCAGTTTTTTGGACAATGCAGGGACTTTGGCTCTTGCCGAGGCTGGACCATGGCAATCCTTACTGGGCTCGTAATGCTGGAAGGTCCCAATCTCTCACGAAGGCGAGAATAATGTCAGTTTGCAGCATTGCCTATGTAGCTAAAAGATATCATCAGTTGTTTTTGCCTCTTCAGTAAAGGGTCCTAACTAAGTTTCTAATTTTGTAGATTGATACATATGACTTTCCCTCTTCAGTAAAGGGTAATTGTATCAGATTTGTTCTTGCAATTGGTTGCATATTGCTTCATGAAACCATTCGAAAGGTTTTGTCTCAAATTTGTCATTGTTATAATTTACAACTAATATTAAGTTTCTAACTGTGTGGATTGTTAGCGTATGATTTCCCTCTTCAGTAAAGGTTAATCGTATCATATTTGTTCTTGCAATTTTAATGGTGAACTGTGAACTGTTTAATTTATGGGTTTGTTTCCGTATATTGCTGTTATTCGATGTTTCTGCAACCTTGAGAGTGAATGGAAAATGGTGTTTCCCCCCTTCTTCTGCATAACCCCTCTATTTGTTGGCCTTGTCCGTTCATACAAAAAAAATTACATACAGAGCATACAATAATAACAAGACATTCCCAACATTTCCACCTTTCTAAACTTCATAACAGATTATATGAATATCCCACCGCTCACAAAAAAGATTAAAAAATAAATAGACATGTTTAATAAACATGTCATTCGGGTTATATGGGTCGGGTCGGGTAACCCGTTTAGTAAACGGGTCGAATCACATTGACCCATTTATTAAACGGGTCGGGTCGGGTCACACTTATACGGGTCGGGTCACACTTATACGGGTCGGGTTAACTATGACCCGACCCGACCCGACCCAACCCGACCCGTTTGCCACCCCTAGGAAGTGTATTGTCTATTGTGGTCTGAGCATAGTGTATCATCTCAGCATGAGGAGTTATATGTTATGTTAGCAACGCACCATCTAGAAGAGTGGGGTATGAAAAGCCGCCGAAATGCAAGACGCGTGTATGTGTTGTAAAATTAATGTGTTCAATGATCTCTCTTGTTGATTAAGGGTATAATTGTTTGGACTTTCACCTACAAGTCAGGCTCATAAACTGTCATCCTGAAGTGCATTTCTCAAGTATTTGAGTGGCATTTTCTTCCAGTGGTTCACTGTATGACTAATCACCAGATCAACACACAAATCCAAAAAATCTACTAAACCGATGGACAGCTTATACCACATCATCAATCTAAGGGGCACAAACCACTGAAGGACCGATGCGTAGATATTTTCTCATCTTTTAGACTTCTAGCTCAATCCCAATGCTTGCATGTCTAAAACTTGAGAGGTAACTTTTTTTCTATGGAAAGTATGAAGACACCATGGAGTCTGTACCGCAATGGTAAAGCCTCTCGCAGTGGCTTTGCAGTACAAGATTCCATCTCCATAAATTTTGAACCTAATCAATCTTAACATGAAGGTACCAAAGCATAGAATGTGGCATAGGTTACTTTCGCTAAACGAACTCCCCGAGCTCAAGTGCGTGCACATTGCATTATCACAAGACAAAACTATAGTTGGCAAAGATCTATACAACGTGCAGTATCACAAGAAAAAACTATAGCTGGCAAAGATATATACAACAGACCATTCTTTCCCCAAAATACCCTCTTGGCCAAATTTTATTTAAAATTAAAACACTTTTTTATTACATTTGCATCTGCATGTCTCCAAAATCTTCATTAAATAACAGTATTCTAAGCACCATAATCCTTTGAAGGGGTGTGGGCATCATGAGTTAGGGTTGGCTGCTCAATAGACAGAAGAAACCCAATCTGTTGCGACTATAGGATCTTTGTAATCTGATGCGATAGAATCAAGTCCCTCGTGTTTCTGTGCACATAATAATCAGCCCCATCTCTAAATTTTACAGCGGCAAAAATTGCAACCATCATCCCTTGCATAAAAAATAGTGTGATGGTCTACAACGACTTATTCTGAAAATGTATTTTGTATGTGAGAATCCTCGACTATTGGGTTGTTATAAAATAAATAGAAGAGGATTCTACTACTGCCTTTGATTATAGCAACTATCTATTCTCAATCTCATCGTCATTGACCTCCTCAGCTTGGCTGGCCAGCTTGACAATGTCTTCGACAAGAATCTTACCATCTGTTGCAAGAATATTATGGGTGCAAAGAAAATCAGAATTGAGAGTATAATAAGATATGAGGAAATTTTTGTATGCTGACCTCTGTCTCTTGAAAGGTTATTAATGAGCTCTTGGACGCTCTCCTTGCCCAAGGTATCTTTAAGGTACATAGCTGCAGTGGCAACCTCTTCTGGTGTCACTTTGCCATCGTGATCCCTGACAATTACAACGTACACATGATTGGTAAGTGGAAAGTTTGACAGGGAGAATATATATCAGAAAAATTAGTATCCGGTTTCAACTCTAAATGTAAAGGCTATTACTCAGTTAGAATAAACTGCTACTGATCAGGTTCATAAAATTATAGAAATACTCGCTGTTGTTAAATGGTGTACTAAGACAAATGTTTGACAGACCTTAATTTTTCTATTAGCCAGAAATAGTTTAAAAGAAAGGCCACTGACTTACTGCCCTTTTCAATTACACTGGCTATTCCAATAGTTAATAAATCAATATTTTGACAACAACAATAATAATAAGTTAAGGCCATGCGGTGAGGTAGGGGTGCATTCGGTCCGGATACGGCTCGGATATGATGCTTACCATATTCATATCCGCTTACCCATCTCGGATACGGATATACTTCGGTAAGAAAAATTTATAATCATATCCGCTAAAATCGGATACGGTTACGGATATACATATGGATATATAAGCGGATATGCATGCGGATACAAAACAGATATGAGAAAACTAGATAATATTGAGAAAAACATAGTTCATGTGATACAAAAGAGTTCGTCAATATGTTCATTATAACTGAAAAGTTAAGATTAGACATCTTGATCATCAAAATTAACCACAAATCCATAATCTAAGAATCGAAACTATTGTGAGAGTATGACTAATATGTATTCGAAAATTTCGGATACGAATACGGATATTTCACTACAAAACCATATCCGTAACCATATCCTATCAGTTATAGATTTGAGTAATCATATTTGTATCCTAACGGATACGGTTACGGATATTTCCTCGAACACGGATACGGTTTAGAATCCCCAAGGTGAGGTCCACCTTACTAGTCACATCAAAAGGTGTGGCTCTCACCACTCTTATCTCTTAATAACTCATTTAGCAAAATGAGTTGTCACCTCATATCCATCACTCTAATAGGAGAAATTTTTGAAATAGGCCAATTTTGATCAATATTTAGCAAAACCGACCGTTTTGCTAAATATTTAGCAAAAATGATCTTTTTTTGCCAACTCACGAAAGCTGACCAAAAAGATGTCACTTTTGTTGAATTTGAGTTTTAAAACGCACAGTACTAGTAATCTCGTGTGTTTAGTGGCCACAAATCGGCCACTAAACTAAACACAACCCACGGAACTACTAGTCCCATGGGTTTTTTGTTTTAGTATTACAAAATCTGCGAGACTAATAGTGTCGTAGATTAAACAAAGACTTTGCTGGAGCTGCCCAGCAAATCACGGAACTACTAGTCCCGTGTATTTGTCAGGCATATAAAAGCCACAGTCATGCCCAAAAATTAGGGCACAGCCTCATCTATCTCTCTCCTGATTTCTCTCCCTCTACAAATCCGAATTGCATCAACCCTCTCCCAATCTCTCTCCCGCAATAACCCTAACCTCATTCCATTGATTCGCTTCCAAATCACCTCTTTCTCCCTCAATTTTCTCTCTTATTCTCTCCAAACTCATTCTCTTCAAACCCAAATTAAGATCTTCCCAAAAGTTCACTCCGACATTGTTGAACTCCGACGTCGTCTAGCCTCTTCGACGCAAACGAATTTTAATTCTTCATCAAGGTATCAATTCGAAATTTTTATAATTTTCTCTCTATTATTTAGTTAAAATTGTAGTTTGGAAATAACTATATATTTAGAATAATTTTTTTGCCAATTTTGATTAAAAAATTGATTTGGTTAAAATTTCATAGATTTAAGTTGATATAGATATATAAAAATTAATTGTTGAATAATATAGATAATTTGCATATGATGAATGTTAATATTTCAGTTCGAATGGCGAATAGAATACCGGTTATTTGCCTATTCAATGGGACACTGAGCGTTGGAATGAATAACATGCCTATATATGATAAAAGATCTAGAAAAATATTCATGCTATCTATAAATTGTAAGTTTTATAGAATGATGGAGCAAATATACAGAGTTACTAGAATTAATCATACAGAGTATGCCACTAAGGTCTTCTGTAATTGTCCGATAAATAAAAAAAAGAACGATTGTTGTAGAGATCACCAATGATCAAGAAATGAGTGACATAATACAACCTATGGAAAATCAAATCTCAATTGAGTCGTTCAGTGAAAATATTCTAATATCCGGTGTTGCCCAAGTTTCATATGCTCCTGAAGAGTTCTCCCGCATGCTTGACTTAGAAAATAATTCGAGTGAATTCATTTCATCTCCAAGTGTCGTGCACTTAGAAAATGACTCCGGTGCAATGACATGGACACAACGCTTCTATTCCCCGATTTAAGTAAAGATAAAGTACATTTGAGATAATATAATTATTCCTAATATTTAATTATTTGTATAAATTATTCATCTAAAATATCCTTTTATGACATATTTGAGGTAATACAACTTGGTATTCATATAATGCACTTTATTGGTCATTTTTGCTAGATGCATATAATACAACTATATGCATTTTTAATGTGAAAAGTGGCTACCACTTTTCCAGGACTTTGACACGTGCGGGACATTATCATGAGGTAGTGCTATTTTAGCATACCTATATAGGAAAATGTCAAAAGTTGTTTTTATGCAAAATAAAGAGCTCAATGGGTGTTTGATATTATACAAGTTTGGGCATGGGAGTGGTTTTTGAGACCAAGATTATGAGACGCGAGCTTTAGATGGATAGATTTCACTGGGCTGCAGGTAAATAATTTCGGGTCTAATTAAAGTAAATTTCATTTTAAATTTTAATTCTAGTATTAGAAGCTAAGCTTTTATCATTCACGCAGATGGAACGTCCAAAAATGCTATGATGGGGTCTCGGCAAAACAGTTAGATTTTTACAAAGGAGAGCTCGACTGGATGAAAAATTTTCAGGTATCGAATTTTAATTTAAGTCAATTTAAGCTACTGATATATTTCAAAGAGTTACTAATATATGGCATATTTTGTAGTTTGAGTAGTAGCCATATGAAACTTTTCTACCTCATCTACTACTGATTTGCATGGAGGGCACGGTATATGGAGAGGCAGAGTTCCTCTCATTTGCTTTGAAATTATGGAGATGCATGTGCCAGATTGTGTGCTTAGGCAGTTTGGTTTCGTGCAGCACGCTCCACAATTTATAGAAATAATAGAGAGAAAGACATCTAAGGGTAGGCATCAAATTGACTAGGCACTTGTGCATAAACAGTACATTGAGAGATGGAATTAGCGGCATTTGAGTATCGTCGAGCACATTTATTCTCCGATGGAGAAAACATATTATATAAGATGGTATTGGAGGATTACCAGAAAATGGATAATCATTCAAACCACCCCTTCAGTCAACGAACTCGAGATACGTGCCCAACAAGCATGATACGTACCAAGGGGTGTAGATGATAGAGAATGGATAAGTAAATTACTTAATTTCAAATAATTTCCATTCATTTTTAGTTTTTTAATCTCTTGTTAGCTTTTGGTTGCTTATATATATCCTTTTACATAATTGCAGATAAATGCTATGGATGAGATAGAGGGGATTGCAAATGAGAGAATAGCTACCGTCAAAGAAGATTCAGTACATGTATCGGTATTGCAACAGATAGTGCAGAGGGTTCGTGGAACTCTTCATCGAACTCATAGGGATCAGCATGATGATCGCGAGCAGATGGCGCGTGAGGTGAGGGTATATGTACACCGACGAAGACAAGGTGGATCTTGCTTGCACGAT
Source organism: Asparagus officinalis (assembly GCF_001876935.1). Classification (NCBI taxonomy): domain Eukaryota; kingdom Viridiplantae; phylum Streptophyta; class Magnoliopsida; order Asparagales; family Asparagaceae; genus Asparagus; species Asparagus officinalis. The sequence continues at coordinate 8,947,082 of NC_033795.1, read as the reverse complement.
AATGAAACTGGTCTGTCACAGCCCCACATGCAACCGGATAGCGAGCACATACAAACTTAAGTCGAATGAGGACGCCAACGATCTAAGCGGGTATCAAGAGGGGGACAATGGGGGAGAGGCTGACCTTTAGGTTGTATGTGATAGTTTATTATTTTTTTCTGCTTAGATTCTATTTGTAACTAAATATACATGATACATTTAGATTTGTTGGGAGTATTGTGGCGTGTGGATATGCATATAAGGAATCTATTGTGTTGTGATTTGGTTTATTGGATTTGTTGGGAGTATCTTAAAATTTATAACTTATTGGATTTCTTGTGGTTTGCTTTATTGGATTATACTGTTTAGCAATGTATATGGGGTGTTTAGCAATGTATATGGGGTGGATTTACATTTTCCTGCATATGATACATTGTATATATGCAAGGTATAAATTGGGTGTGATCTGTGCCAGATTTGTGCATGATACTAGTCCCGTAGTTTTTACAAAGACTTTGGTCTCAGCTACCCAGCAAATCCACGGAACTAGTAGTCCCATAAATTTGCTGGACAACGAGACCAAAGTCTCTGTAAAACTCACGGGACTACTAGTCTCGTGGGTTTTGTAATAGTGAAAATAGTGAAATAGAAAACCCACGGGACTAGTAGTCTCATAGGTTTTGTGTTTAGTTTAGTGGTCGATTAACGGCCACTAAACACGCGGGACTACTAGCCTCATGTGTTTCAAAACTCAAATCCAGCAAAACCAATCTTTTTTTGGCCAGTTCTTGGTGTGCTGGCCAAAAAGAGGTCGGTTTTGCTAAATATTTAGCAAAACGGTCAGTTTTGCTAATATTTATCAAAACCGTCTTATTTCAAAATTTTCTCCTCCTCTAATAATAATAGTAAGAATGTTTATAGTAATGATATAACAAATTCAAAATGTATATAATTCCACCAGACGGAAACTGCAGTCTGATAAGAGAAGTATAGTTGAGGGGTGTGAGAAATTACAGAGGGGATGATGGTAGACATAGGACAACATCAACAAGCATATAAATGATAGAACCAGCCTCATAAAGAAAACAGCTTTCAACATAATCTCATTACTAATTCAAACACAAGTTAGCAACAAACCATGTAATAATTTAATAATTTTTCATACCAGTAGGAAGAAAAATGTAGAGCAATTTCTTTACCTATCAAGTAGATTGTAACGGTTACCGATTTTAGCATCAACATCATCAATCTCTTTTTCAAGGCTTTGAAGCATGCTGTCAATCTGAAATGCAGTCCAAAAAAGAAAACATCACTAAAAGACATCTATAATAGAATCGCAAGAAGTTAAAAGAGAAAAGATGCAACCACATATGTTCAAAACATAACAAAACTTTGACTTTCAGAGTAGAGGAAGTTCTCTCTAGTCTGCAACTCAAAAAACATGTGGGGACAATACTTCAAAACTCTTTTAAGAAAGCAGATTCCAAACTAAAAATTGTCAGAGCAAGGGAATGGAAGGTCTACGATCAGCTTCCAATGGAATAACGCAAGTAATAAGATTGTAGGATATAAGTTTTCCCATGCCCAATCCAACCTGCTGGCTAGTCATGATTCTGGGAGCTATGCCAGAAACAGGTCAGACTTTGAATGTTAAGCGGTATATAACCACATGACCGACCCTACTGGTATCTTCAGTAGCTCCTTGAGAAGTCACTGGCTTGTCGTGTTACTAACGCTTGGGCTGACATCGTCAACCCTGCTAACATCACCATCATAATATGAAGTCATCCATCGAAAATGGCAACTAACTATATCCTACGGAACTGCTAACATAGTCATTTGCAACTGAGGCTTCAAACCTGATATTGATAATAAAAGTACACACAAGTTAACTGCTGCAAAATTTTCATGATTTTCTATAGTAAAAACACATTGGATATGAGGACGCTACCCTGCAGTAACCAACCTTACTTACAACGCTGTTTCTCCCACCTTCGATCCAAAAACAGAAAACAGTGAATGCTAAGTTAAACTGGGTAAGGTCAAACTTTCATCCCTATTGATTTCATTTGTTTATTTGTTGAATTTACATAACATACTTGAGCCTTCAACAACAGAAAATAGCAGTACTAAAGCTGCCTGCAATTAAGCATATGGACAAGAAACATGCAAAAGAAAAAGTAACCTATTTTAAGTAATGGATTCCTCACCCTATCTTGAAGCGCAGATGTGACCTTATCTTCTGAAGCTACTTCAGTAGCTTCATCTCTCGCAGCTTTGTACAACTTCTTAGCTTCTTCCTCTCCATCAGTACCCTCTTTCTCAAGTAAGGCATTATACAATTCTATCTGCACTTAGCAAAGTTTATATTCTTTCAGCAAGTAAAAAAGCATGTTCACAAAATTAAAAAAAAATAATCCACATAAAAGCAGCCATGAAGGCAATATTGAAGTTAAAACAGAACTATCTGGCATAATGGCAGTGACCACTGAAAGAAATTTACCTCTTTGTTAACAAGGCTCAAAAACTCCTGACGCTCCCTACTGACTGACTGCAAGGAGTAGACAAACAGTAAAAAAAGCTCCAGAAGCAATAGATCATTTTTATTTTATATGAGGAGGAGCTTGAAGAAAGGAAAGGAAATAGTACAGTTGAGGCTTACAGATGCTGAGGCTAGAACAGCCAGAGCACGGCTGATTCTGCCGTATTGCTCTTGCTTTTCTGAAGTTTTTGTTTGTGCAAGCTCTTCTGCTTCTCGAGCAGTAGGACCAGTCATCTCTTTCAAAGCAATATCCTCCTCGCCAATTTCAGATTCCTTTATTTTAGCTTTCTCTTCTTTCTCTAGCTTCTTCTCTTCCTCCTAATAGAAGAATAAAGCATTAAAACAATCAGCTCAAATTGCAAAGTAAGAATTAAATACGTCAATATCCAAACCTTTCCTTATTCACATGTAACCTGCTATATAACTTGACAGAAGTCACATCCTTGGAAGGTTTTCTAGTCTGTACAGCTTTTTGTATATTTGATAAGCTTGAAATCAAACCTAAGCAAAGTATGTGCAAACTACTCGGATTATAGGCATGAAACATTCAAGATTGAGAGGACAAGCTGTCAGGTATCATTTATTGATGAAACTCTTTAAGCTCGTGCAACCAAGGATCCAACCAAAGAAGGAGAACTGCAAGGGTTATCTTCAGGTATTACATTTACATATATTAAAGAGTCAAGTTGACAAATACAGTTATCATTATCAAACATGTAAAATTCTGTCCTGCAATCGACTTGTGCACAAACACAAAATCATACCCCTAGACATATTTCTTAGCTAGTTAATGTGCTAGAACAGTCAAAAGCAACCACTTCGCTTCATATGAAAAATATATTAAGTACCTGAGAGGGAGCAATAAAAATCGTTTTTCAAAGGAGACTTTGTTTCAACACTACAGATGCAGCTCTCTACGTTGCCAATCAAGTGAAAGAAACAGAACAAGTACCACTAGAGGTGCACCACATACTCATCCTACCAGATCAACCACCATATAAATTAAGACTAAATAGCATATTCAAAAAGACAATTTTCATAATGTTTAAGGGTAAGGTTTGAAATTTGAAGTACCAGATAGTATATAGCCGGCTATATCGAATTTTAAGTGTCTGACAATGCGATCCAGCCAAAACCAATCAATAATCATAAATAGACTGATACAGTTAGTACAGAAGATAATCCAAGGTTGGACCAAGGTTAGAAGTACCAAAAATGATTTTATAGGATTATACTAGGGGAAAAGTATAAAAGAAACCTAAATGGAACCATGATAGGTACCAATCCTGATACACTGTCAAAGATAGGATTGAAAACTAATACAATCTACCAATAATCGTGATACATTGACAAAATCGCCGAAATCAATACCATAACAGTAAAAGAACTGCAATAGGTACCAAGATTTCAAACCTTTCTTGAAGGAGCTCAACTGCGCAGATGAACATTAAACTCGAGCTTAAGAGAATGCGTATCCAGAAATGTATGTCAAGCAACCTTTTAAAATCACTGTTCCTATTTTGTTTGCAGATGCTAGAGACAAAACATTCGTAATACTGAATGGAGTTTGTTAGAGCATAATATGCAAGTACCTTAATAAGTTCTTCTTGCATTTCAAGGAACTCCAACTTCCTCTTCCTTTCTGAGATGGAATCTTCAGATGGCAATCCAGTACCAACAGTATCTACAACCTCATCTGGTAGAGATGATAGTGTAGCTACAACAGCCTCTTCAGGTTTCAACTTCCCAGACACGGTGAAGGCTCTGAAAAATAGAATAGCATTAAAAAGACCCGCAAAGAGCAATAACAGAAATCAGCCAAGCTAAAAGAAACTAAATTACCTAGAAAGTATGAGGAGAGAAGATGGAACAGAATGATTCAGAGATAAATCCAACCAATCTCGCAGCTGCAAGAACATTAAAACAAGCAAACTTTAGTTTGGCGAATGCCTATTAAAGGAAACTCATTTTAACAATAAATATATGGGTCTTCTACCTATATAGTATGTACCACCCAAACAAATCACACATCACCCCTACAATTGCCCTAGTGGCTGGGGCTTGGGACCTTGGTTCAAAAGGCCAAGGGTCAATCTGTGTCTATGGCATGCCTATCCCCAATTTCTAATTATTAGGTATCGCAACACTTGTGCTATTCACCTGGATCTAAACTACAAAAGGGGTTTTTTTCCTTTCTTTTTTTTTTTTGTTTGTTTGGTGGGGGGGTTGCAGGCCATGGGGTTCACTTGACTGGTATTAAGCCCAAGGTTCCTCGCACTCAAAAAACAGAAAAACAAATATACTTTGAGTTACCCAACAAATATTCATACGTGACAATTTACCCTCCATTTACAGTTAGGCCTTTAAGTTAACCCTCAGATTTCTGTTCGAAAGTATACATGGTGACATATTTTGTTGAGTTGATAATTTTTTTAATGTGGATGCGAGTGAGCGAGCGAGAGAGCTAAAGAGAGAGATGGTCACCTCTCTTCCTTTTTATGGTTTTCAGATTTGTTTTTAATATTTTTCGGGAGGCAGAATATGAGGGTAAACTTTTTATCCTAATCCCATAATGAATCTAATAGAAGCAAGGGTTACATCAATGGGCTTGACATGATTTTGGGAATAAATTGGAAAACATGAAGATATAGGTTTGATTGTAAAGTTAGAAAACCATGAAAGAAATGGTTGCGTTTAAGACATGTACATACTGACATATTTTCACAAGGAAAGCATAAGAATTGGCTGAAATAGAATATCATAACCAGGAAGCGCTACTGTATATACATTCAAATAGATCGTACCTGCTGGCGCATCTCCTCTGTTGAGAGCAATCCTAGATGGCCTCGCTCACGACATGCTTGACGGAGTTCCTCTTCCGAAAGAGACTCTACACCCTCTGCTTTGATTAGTTTATCATCCTCCTTTATCCTAGGTAAATTAAATGGAGCTGTTCAATCCTTGGAGTCGCATCAAGCCAGCATTTGATGGGTAATTATGTGCATGGAGAATATAGACGAAAGGATTATCCTTTGATAATAATAAAAATACGATAACAGAAGCTAGTGTTGAAATAAATGTCTGATAAATTAACATAATAATAATATCTAAATCTAAAGTGGGCGAAACGGAAATGCAGATGACACTATAGGCTGGAAAATAGCTTTCTACCACTTAATTGTCAGAATTTTCCACATAGGTGATAGGTTATTCCAGCACAAAATCCAGTATGAAAATGTCGACATAATAATGAATATATTTTATTTGTGTACTGCAATGAATATATAAGCAAGAGAATTAAATTGATGATATATTTCATTTCATAATGACTATTATTCTATTTGGATTTGATACACATGGTAATATTACCCAAAATCAATACAGTACCAAGGCAAGTATAGGTGAAGATCAAGGCACATTAACTACTCCATGCATATCCAATAAACAGAAATGGTAATAAAAAAATGTCCTGTAAAGCGAAAAGAAAGCAGCAGAATATCTTTTTTCCCCTTCTTGTCGTTCAGCTGGTTCATGTTGGTGTGGCAGAGGATGTGATCAGGTAGTGGGTGGGTGGTGGAAGTGATGCTAGTGGGTATGTGTTGGCCGAAGGGTGTTTTATGAAGTTAAGTGTGTCAGGGCGTTTGAAGAGGGTGGATCAGAATGACTTTGAGGAGACAAGGTTAAAAAGATTGGTAAAGATCATTAAGCAACATCTGAGTACTCTAGTATAAGTAACATGTCAAAAATTAATCCAACTTGGAAATTTTCATTGCAATATAAATAGTTGGGGGAAAATAATTTTCTTAACAATACGTCAAATATTGAACTTACTGTTGCAATTTTTTCCGAAGCATATAGCGTAAATATTTATCAGTTCCATATGGTGGAATTCCCATATACTTGCACATATTGATCAATCTTGGCCTGCAAAAGAAAAGAAAAAAACAACACATAAGTCATGTAGATGAAGCATTTAAATGGATACCTGGAAATTAACTTGAAAAAAGGTAAAACATAAGTCATGTAGATGGAGCGACCTGCTGATGTTGTCCAGAGTCAACTCATCATTGAATAGTTTTGCAAAGCTTAAGATTTCTTCATTTGAAATGTTAGCACCAGTCCGGACCTAAATCCACAACAATTTGTCATAGAAACAGAAGATGTAACATGTTTCTACATAACCAAAGGAAGTTAGACCAATAGCAAGTTAGCAACTTACCTTGTTCAAGAATTCATCTAAATCTTCTGCTGTCTGTTTGATGTCTCCAGTATGGGAGAGCTGTACCTCTTTTGCCATTTCCTTAGCAGTGTCCTGCAAAAATTTTGCATACTCGATTCGGGCATTGAGTCTCCTTTTTAAAGCTTCCTGCAAAGTTAGTGACAAAAAAAGTACAGTAAGCTTCAGCACCCTAGCTGGAAAGTAGTGTGTATTCATGTATGTATGTATGCATGTATGTATAACATGCAAAAGAAAGCATGCAAAGACAGATTAACTAGACAGTGCTGGATACCAAGGAGCATATGCATCCCCACAAGCGCACTTGCTATAAGTTATACAACTATGAAACTCCCATGAGTTATAAAATAAGTGCGGGATATGTATGTACAACAAATGACAGTTCTCCTATGAGAACATCCAGGGTAAACTTTCATACTGAAAGACTCTGTGTATTGTTATAGCATGTGTCGATTAAATTATTCTCGAGAATAAAATTTCATGTGCTGCGCTTAGTACCTGTTCTTTCATTTTGTCTTGAAAAGTTGATGGCAGCATGTTCGGGAATAATTTAAGAAATACTGGAAGCAAGAATTCCATGAATGGGACAATGATAAAAACAGCAACAGGAACCAGCCTGAATATATCAGCTGTGGTACGAGTTAGTTGCTGCCTTTCCCTCCTGGAGAGACTCTTCCCACTAGCAAGTTTGAGCAATAATCTCGAAGAAATTCTGACATCTACCCAGAGTAATTTCGAACCCAGCCAATAATGCTTCAGAGTAGAAACAAATTCATCCTTCCAATGGCGCAACTTTACAGCCCAGTCAGCCCTGCAATCAGCCAATTCAGTGAGCACATGAAAGCTTGAGTAGAGATGGTCAGAAAAACTGAATTTGCGAAACCTTAAAGAAAGAGCCAATACCTGCTCATGGAAGCAACTGCTCTCAAAGCAGGACCAATACCCAAAAGTTTAACCCACAACTTCTGAACAATTGATTGAGAAACTTTCTGTGATTCTTGAAGTTTTTTGGCTTTTGCTTTAGCCTTTGCATTACTTAGGCCTTCAACTGCCTGGTCACATTCCTCCGGTGATGCTTCTTTTGTTTGTTTTTGATTCTGACCTTCTTTAACATCATCATGTTGTCTTATTTCAGGCTGACCAGCTGTAGCTGTTGACATAGCTCGTATGTATTGCTGCTGCAAAGTCCACCTAACTCCCAAGGGATGAATATCTGATCCCCCATACTGAGTACTGAAAGTTGGACGGCTAAGAAATCCTCTCGATGAAAAGTGCAAGTTCTCTTTTGGCACTAGAATCGACTCCTCCTTACTGTCAGAATAATTAAAACCCTGGACTTTTTTATCTGAGTCCTGACCAGATCTTCCGTGTGCAAAACTAGAAAAACCAGAACACGGACGAAAGGGACCGTTCAGGTGCCTCAACAGGCACTTTCTCCCTCTGACAATTGCTCTTGAAGCCATTTTCGGTTTCCTTTACTTCTATGAAACGAAATGCTATGGTCATATCTTTCCGGAGGCCTCCCTGCATTAATCAACTCACTTCATCTTATGAACATAGAAAGACCATCCTAGGTACTCTGCTAACTGTACAATGAAATTAATGGGACCAACTCCCTATCTAAAAACCCATATTTCCATTGAACCTTAAATATTCACACAAGCAGTAATATAGCATAATTTCCCTCTCTTTTCTTCAGAAACACCCTTTATGTACATGACACCAAGAGCGCGACAATCAAATTTCAAGCACATCTGCAAGTCGCGAGCTATCATAGAAACTAAGAACTAAAATACCGAAGTGACCTTAGGGTTTTGTCGTGTAATAAAATAAATAAATAAAAACATGCATCTCACATACCCTAAATTGTAATACACCCTCTCCTACTTGTATCCACTAATTGAGACAACACAAAATGAACCAACCTCTCCACCAAAAACTTCCTATCAATCTTTTCTGACATAACAACTTTATTTTTAGGGTTTAAAAAAGTTCATCTACCGTCAAAAAAACACGTCTTTTCACGCGAAATCTCAGCTCAAGACCGTCCAGCTGTACGCATTTCGACATAAATCGAGCACTTGCACCCAAAACCTCAAACTAAGCGGAATAACATAACATTTCAAGTAAAAAACAAACAAATTGACCAACCAGATTAGAGCTTGCATCGACTCTAGGATTCGCGGCGAATAATACGGATCAGAGACCGGAATCGAGGTTGAAATTTGTTCGGAAATGTGAATTTTATGAGGGGGTTTAGGGTTTTGAGAGGAGAGAGAGAGAAGAAACTGGACGCGATTTGGGTGAAAAAAAATGAGGAGAAGGGGGGAAATTTTTGACGGAGTGTATTTATCTGGGGAAGAATATGCGAAGCGAGCAAATGGGAAGGGACTCTCATTTTCTCGGGAGGACCAAAATATAGGATCAATAAAAGGGACAAGTGAGGTGTTCTTCTCTTATTGGATAATGAGTTGGTCATCATTAAGGATGATCAACTCATTATCCAATAGGAGGGGGATATCTCACTTGTCCCCTCTATTGGTCTCATATTTTGGGTCCTTGGGAAATTTTCCTTTTCTCGGCATCCCCTAAGCCCTCTCTCTCTCTCTGACAATCAGACTGAGGGTATTTTTGTAAATAACATTGAGTTATTTGGGCTTGTTTAGTGGTGGGCCTTCTTGAGGGTAATTTTGCTGGGCCAAGAGTCTCGCCCAAGTTTACGACGGCCAATTATCTCGAACTACTTTTGGTTTTACAGATCAGCAAAAACTACAGTTTCGTTTGGATAACATTGTGTTTTTTTTAGTTTATTTTTGTTAAAAACATCATGGCGTTATGTTTTTCTCTTAAAGTGTTTTTAAAACACTATGTTGAGTATTTTTGGTCAACACTAGTTTGACCCGTAACAGCATAAGTATTAAACATACTATTAATATATTATATATTAATTATAATAAAATATATTATAAATAAAACGTTATAATATTTATTTTACATTATTATAGTATTATAAATATTAAATATAATACAATATAATATTATATAATGTATGATAATGCTATATTGTAGTCTAATGTGTTATATTATATTATAATTATTACATATTATGTTCAAATAATAATATATTTAATTATTTGGTATATCAATTTGATATTGTTATATTTTATATAATATTCATAAAATAATATTATTGTACTATTAATATAATATTATACTATTATTAATATAATATTACATTATTAATAATGTTAATATTATGCTTTTACTAGTATACTATTAATAAACTAATATATTAGAAATATGTTCATATTATATAATATATTATGGTTTCTAATATTTTAGAGTTTATTAATAATACTTTAATAATATATTAACAATTTATGATATAAATAAATATTATTATATTATGAATATATTATTTTTACACTAAGATTTGTTAGCAACAAATTATTTTACTTTATAGTATGTTATATTATTTATTATGTAATATATATTAAATTTTTATATATTATATTACATTTACTATTCAATATATTATTATAATATTATTATATTATTATATTATGATTAAATATGTTACTATTATATAATACTTTATAATTATTAATTTATCACAATTTATTTATTAAAAATTTAATAATATTATTATATTAATATTTTTTATCAATAATTTTTTATTATCTTCTATTAGTTTATTTATATTTTATTATTACTTATTATTATATTATCAACATATTTAATACTAGTATTTAATAAGTTATTATATTATTATATAAGATATCTTAATTATTATATTTTTATATTATTTAATAAATACTTCTAATATATTAGATTAACTATAATATAGTATAGTATAATATAATATAATATAATAAGTATGTTGACAATAACTATGTATTAATTATATTTAATATATTATATTAGATATTATATTAACACCTTATCAAACTTAAAACCAAAATATCAAACTTAAAACACTTAAAAGGTGGTTTGAAATAAGTGTTGTATTTTTTGTTTGAGCATGATTTAGCTCAAAAAACATCATGGTTTCTAAACGCATGGTGTTTTGTTTTTGGCAAAAACATCATAGAAACAACAAGTAAAATGTTGTGGTATCGAAACGGATCCTAAATTATATAGTTTTACAGAAAAAAAGTTATTTTCCGTTATCACCCCTAAAGAAGACTATCACAAACTTTGGAGTCAGTAGAAAATGTTTTTAAAAAAATATCTTTATCATGTTCTAACATTCACTGGTGATAGTTAGTGATAAGTGGTGGATCCAAAAAAAACATTCTTAGGGAGGCGAATGACAAGTTCATATTTATCCAATAATTAAAATGTAATATTATAAAACAACATCATACAAATTGGCTAAAATTTTCAACTTAAATAGGCTAAAACTCGAGTGAATGCAAGTACTTTTTAGTAACAGGGGGCAAATTGCAAATTCACAATACTAAAGAATGTAATTTTGATTAATCTTAGGGGTGCAAGTGCCCCCTAAGACTATTACTTTCTCTTATAAAAAAAATAAGGTAAATTGCACGATATCTCCGGATTGATTGTCCAAAACATAATCTGTCATTTTAGACAACTTTCAAAACTTAGATGCGCCGGAGTTGCGGATTCCTAAGTTTTGGATACCCAAGTAGACATCTAGAGTAGTGACTCCTTGCAATTCTATAGAAATACCACAAAATTCATTTCGCCTAATGGATGTCAACAATTAAATCCAAGCACAAATCCCCATGTCCAATAATCCAATTGTTAACATCCATTTGGTGCACAATAAATGCCACGAACCGAAACCATTTGATACTTTCCCCACTTAAAAGATGAGCTCTAACCAGCGGTTGCTACAAACCAATGCATTCAAGTACATAAACCTAGTGTAGTACAAGCTAAATACTTGCTAACAATTTACAAGATTTCTCCAACCCTGGAGCTTACTTCGGATACATGCAGTACAGTATATAAGTCATAAAACACACCTAGGTAGCCCTTTGGACTAACATGCACAAAAACATGCACCAAGCGACCTAAGATGACAATGAGGATGTCGAAGAACTCTCATCATCAGAGGGGAACACCGGTGACCTCCCAGGGCTCACAGTCACCGGGCACTGGTGAGCAAAGCTCACAAAGCTTCTCTCATTAACCCTACCTACATCTTTGCAGACATGATCAAGAATTGCTAAGAAATCCCTGACTACCATGAAAATTCTGAACGGGTGTGCTTCTTCCTTAGCCAAGTCCCCATGGAAATACTCAGTTATCTCCTTTACAAGAGATAGAGCGACACCTTCTTGGCTTTGGAGCTTTGTAATCTCACCTTCTGCTTTTCGCAAGAACACGATCATGGCTTCGTGAAAACGCTGACTGGTTTCATTAAACCTCATGACTTCTCTGATCTTTTCGATACCTATGGAGAGTTTTGAGACATAGTTGCTGAGGATTTCAGCGTCCATCGTGGCTGCCTTTTTTACATTGCTGAGCTCTGACCCAAGTCCTGAAACTACATGAAGCCCGAGCTTTCTGCAGTCGAGATCATCCCTTAGGGTCTTGTTTTCGTGTTTGGTGGTGGACTGATTCATAGCGAAGGCACGATAACCTTCAGTTCTTGACATTTCTTGGACGACGAAGTGAAGGAGGGTGGTTTTTCCATCTGTGCCTTTGACATCAACGAGCTTGAGGAGAGTGTCGAGCTTGAAGGCTTGAGCATCGCCACGGTTTGTTCCGACATTCATTCGGTTACCAGTTTTTAGCACAGCATCGAGAAGTTTCCGGAATAATCTACTATTCCTCAACTCTTCACAGGCTAACTGGAAAATTAAAGAAAATTAGTAAAGAAAAGTTGAACCCAACATAATTTGAATTTATATAATTTTTTAAGCTATGGTGCAAACGATGCAAAAGAAAATAATTTTCATGGCATGGTGCTGTAACAAATATCGAATTCCAGGCAACCATACAAATTTGAAACTGACCGTTAAATCTATTTACAAGCATAATTCATCATGTCACAATAATGTTTCATATAATTGTGAAGGAAATAGAAATGTTAATATTAATACATAGTAATATCATATTGAATGCTTAGATGAGATAGTAATATCATATTGAATGCTTAGATGACATATGGGCCAATGATTCAAAATTTTCTCCAGTTTGCTTCTCATGACAATTGCTTATCCTAGCAACCCAGAGTTAGGACAGCTGCATTTTTTCACAGAATGTGTTTCCTTTTTTTCTTAATGTTTTTTTTTTTTTTGGTGTGTGTGTGTGTGTGTGTGGGGGGGGGGGGGGGGGCAGAGGGGGAAATCCAGGGGTTTACTGCACGAGTTTCAGGGTGTTTTGCAAGATTAAGCCCCAACATTGACAACAAAAGATGGCCAAATTAGAGATTTTTGCATGCCTTTGCTTAAACATGCAAACCAATATACAAAGCCCTTAGGATGTGAAACTCTGTAATTTTTTAAACGTACTGAGCACAATTGAGAAGAACATAACATGTGAGAAATACCATGAGGAATACCAAACATCAAATTTCCAAAACCACATCTGCGTAAAATATTCATTTCATGTAGTGGTACGAACAAAGAGTCAACAAACTGCCGTCTACTGCCCACTTGATGGACTTCTGAGAATTTGTTTTCTACATTTCCCTTGTAATACTCCAGACAATTGTGTGTGGCACTGTATAATCCTTCTCAAATATATAATTCCATGCATGGACAAGTCACAATGGACCCATACATATATACAATAGATGCCCATAACTTCAAATTGGAAGATCGTATCTACCAATCAAAGCACTAAAATATAAATGCAGTTACCAGCCTCCAAACAAGTAACAGTAATTTGTTATCAAAACAGACTTTCATGCCCTTTATCTTTAAAAGCTTCCACCAGTTCATAACTGGGAAGCTATAATTAACAATCACCAATTTTTGCCTAAGTGCAGTTACCAAACAACCCTTTGCTCTATCGAAGCCCTAATTTTTATTGAAAGATTAACTTCGTCCTCCAACTAATACAAAAAGAAAAGAAAAGGGAAAATTGAAAAGGCATAACCATTGACAACAATCTTGCACCACTGGATGTAGCTTTAATTGGTAAAACAGTTTCTTTTTATCGATCAAAACCAGGATACCACGCTGACCTATTTTGTTTATGTTAAGGAACGGCGAGCACTAAATTTTCAGGTTTTCCAGTATATCGAAAGTTCAGATAGAGAACAAAAAACTAACATGAAATTTATGTACTCTGCAAAAAATATCATAAATGTCTTTTATTAAAGGAAACAAGTATGAATTTTCAAAAATTTTGAAAAAAAAACAGTTGTACGTGTAAAATTTTTTGCTAAGGTGGTTAACAGTTTGGACAAAAGGTATAACTTTGAAAACAGGAGAGGGTAATAGAAAAGATATAAAAAGTAAGGACAACATTCTCCAAAAAAAGAAGAATTAGACTTACCTCAAGAGTTTCAAATGAGCTCATAAGATAATGAACCTCGGATTCGAAATTCGTAATATAAAGCATAGCATCAACTCTTTTGAAAGCAAATGGTATATCAAGCATCGCCTTGAGAAATTTTTCTGCTGGTCCAAGCTTGTATGGGGATTCATCGTTGTATTCCCTCAGTTTAATTTCTTCTTCTTTGCTTGGAGCCATTTTTAGTAATGTTTCTAGGAGTTCATTTCCCAAGCTATCAGTATTACCTGTATTCAACGATAAGCATCATGTGAACAATCAAAACCAAAAAGGCAGATTTTCAGAAGCAAATGCATAAGAGAGCTCGATGGAGATAAGTCTCAACCAAAAAGGTGTACAGTCCTTATAGAGTATAATGTAGGCCTCATTGAAGTATCACAGATGAAACATACAATAAAAATTACAAAATAGGCCCTTTAGCTCATAGATCATAACATAGGCAACACCCCCATGGGGCAGAGTTTATTTAACTAGCATATAGTCACATATTATCTTCAAAACTTCGATCTAGAGATGCATATTGAACTTTAAATACCTATTATGAAGTTAGCATGGAAAAAGAATCCCAAACACCAATAGTCCTCACTATAATATCAACATCCGATGGCTCTTTTAGATCATCAACCTTAAAAAAGAGGCTATTTTTTGCAGTGAAATAAAAAAACATGTCTTTCAAGCAAATAATGACTAGTTATTCACAACTCAGTAAAATTCAAGTCTATGGAAGAGCGACCGATGATATGTTAATAAAAGTCTCCAAAGTCTGTATTCAAATAATAATAATATTTTAACAAACATATCAGACCAATTTCAGTAGCTCCCAAGTGTCTGATCTTGAACTGAAACACAAGTGATGACATAAAGAATAGAGATAACAGGAGGTGGCTTATTCACATGAGAATGTTCAAAATCTTGAATGTCATAAAAATAGGGAATATATGATGGATAGGCACAGTGAACTCACTAAAGACATCTAAAAAGAATGAAGAACAACAATCTCAGAAAACAATATTGCATTCAATATTTACACAGCCTGGCCAAGTGATGGTATGACAAAAATGTCCAAAAGGTGAATAAAATAATGCCACACAGTAACTCTAGAAAATCCCTCATTCTTGAATTTAAAACATAACATTCTTACCCCCAAACTCCATAGGTTTATTTACGCAAGCTAGCAATAAGCCTAATGGAAAACGGTTATTCTTTGCAAGTTTTCACAAGTACCACAAAGCACCGGAGAGCGGAGAATATTTCGTTGAATTTTTTTCATGAAACAACAGGCCTCATTCATATTACTATTAAGGTCTTGAATGGAAGTAATGTAGAGAATATGCGCTTCTTATTAAAATATAAGGAATACAGCTCTTGCAGTTGTGTTGACAGCGACAAGTGGTCCATGAAGGATCAATAGCTTAAGTGAATAATATGTACAACCAATATGCAACTATTTTCAACCGATCTACTTAAGTGCAGCTCTATCTGCAATGAACGAGAGAAACTTGATAGAGCATTATTGATGAAAACATGCTATTGTCTCTATCGTCATCAAAACTATACAAATTCCCAAAAGGAAAAAAAAATTACGTAAATATCAGTAGATAACAACGTCCTTCCTCTTGGTCCTACCTGAACCTATGCGAAATTATTGGAGACATGATCAAGAATTAATGCTTCAGAAGGTAAATACATAGAAAATAATTGCATTTTCTGGCATGTTTCTCCTTGTCGAAATGTATGCAGTAATCATGTGGTCAGTCATCTGATAGACAAATCATCCCCGAACAAACTCCTCATCAACTTGAAATATCAAATAGCCAAGGAGCAAGATATAGAACTCTACAAGAACAAGTCTAGGAGAGGGGTCTGCAATCATTGTATTGGCTAAAAAGGAGAGGTCATACACAAAATCCACTTTGGCGAATAGCTACATATATCCTATTGAATATGATAGAAATGTGATGGGATATCCCACATTCTAAGAGCAGTTAGACGAATATATGGTTAAATATACTTGAACTCGCAACTCAAATAGGATAATCCCACGGCGCAAAAAAGAAAGCCAAACTGCACAAGCATTGCAAAAGGTTGACATATATTTGAATCATAGCCACCCAAGGGAGGAGATGATTCACCTTCCAAAAGTGCTTCACAAACTTCCTCCTTAGTGACATTCAAGGCCCGCAACAAAATAGCAATATTCTGTGATTTCTTCGCATCAAGCACTGCATTCTCCTGCACTGAGCTTGACACCACCTTCCTCCTCCCATTTACTACCCCATTCGTTGAATCACAACCAAACAGTGTCTCCATCATCTCCTCATTCAGCCTACAACAACCAACCAAATTCAACAATCAACAAAAACACAAAACACAAGCAAAATCCTAGAGACCCTCAAGCTCCTTACTGGAATGAGCTTGACTTCAAGTGATCCCAAACCATTGCCCTCTCCGAGCTCGCTCGAACCTTGTCCCAATGCAAAGGCTTCAACTTTGGCCTTCTGTACTCTTCGAATTTGCTCCCTTCATCTGAATTCTCCGTTGATCCATCAGAAACGACCTCGGCCACCGCAGATTTTGGAGGAGTGAGAACTGGTGGCTGTAAATTTGCGGTCTTTGGTGCCTCGCCACCCCAGATTTGCACAGGAGGGGGAGGAGGCGGAGGTGGCGGAGGCGCTTGCCTACGTGGCGGACTGGAGGCAAATGGGTAAAATGGCTGCTTTTGCTCATTTTTTCCTAAAAAGAAGCGATTTTTTGGCGGAGGCGGGGGAGGCGGAGGAGGGATGAAACTCGCCGGCGAGGAGGTCGGCGTGCTCAGCGTCGACGCCGGAGAGTGGGACCCATATTTGGGCTTACGGGCCCCAGCACCGGGGGACCTACCGTCCCTGGGCGAGTAGAACTCCTCGTCAGAGGAAAAGCTCCGGCGAGCCTGGCGCGGAGAGAGGCCGGCAGGGGCGGAGCCTCCGGCGGATTCCGCCGGCGGCGGCGGGGCCGCACCTCGCCGGAGGTGCCAACGGGGCCGCTGGGCTTTACTAGGGTGCCAAGGGTACAGGAACTCGTGCTGCGCGCGCCTGACGTGACCGCTAGCTTGCTCGTGTCGGACGATGACGTGGCGTCGGGTGGGACCAGCGGCTGATATCGGATCCTGGCGTCCCCGCCACCCTTACGAGCTCGCGTTTCCGGCGAAGGACGAACGAAAGGTGCGCCGTTAAAAACAAAGAGAATGAGGCCGAGAACGGGGAGGGCTATTATGGGAATAAGTTTGGAGGAGAGGGGGGTATTACGGGAAGGGGAAGCTATAGAAGACAGATTCGCTGGGAAAGTGGGGAGAGAAGGGGTAGGAGGAGGCGGAGGAGGAGAGGGGTATAATGGGAAGAATGGGGACCTCGTAGAAGTGGAGGAAGATGACGAGGGGTGTTTTGGGAAGGACGAAGGAAGGGGAGGGGAAGCCGAAGGAGGGCTGAGTCGGAGGCAGAGGAGGAGTTAATGCGGAAGAAAGGCTGGTGAGGGCTCTGCGGCCCGCTGGGGAGGGGCATTGTGGGAAGAGATGGGAGAGAAAAGTTTTGCTCTTCTCGGGCTCTGAGACGAAGAGGGAAAAGGAGAGGGAAAAGGAGAGGGGTTTTGGGTTTTGTCTTTTGCTGTAGGGTAAGGATTTTGTAAATTTCGGATTTGTTGGGAGTTCTGTGAGAAAGTGAGGAATTGAAAATCGATAAAAAGGTTGCAGTGGGCGATGGACTAATTGTGAATCTAAAATTGATTATCTTAACTGATCATGGGATTTTCAGAATTTTGTTATTTTTTTTTTTTAATTGAATCTAATATTTTTGAGCGAAGCAATGTATTCTGTTGACCATTGTGGTCAAATGGGACGATGGGCCCCGCACACTACTGCTACACGCTTGCAGTGTTAAGTAGAGTGCTCGTGTTAATAAGGTTGCTGCAGAGGAGACACAGGTCACACAACTCTATATCTGCTTATCAATTGACCATTTGACATTGTAATCTCCTTTTAATAGGATTTAACACGTGGATAAATTCCACAATTAGAAGTGTTATTGTGGGTGATTTTTAGTTTTTCTTTTTAAGGTTTTTCTATAGAGTACTCATGGGTACTCTATAAGGGAGGAGAGAGATAGAGAGAAATGAATAGTCCATGAGCCCCTCTGATTTGTATTAATTTCTGTGCATAATTCATTTCTCTCAATCTCTCTCCTCCCTTATAGAGTGCCCATTGGCACTATATAGAAAAACCGTTCTTTTATAACCCCAACCTGAGATTGAACTAAATAATGTGGGAGGTATACTAGAACATCATAAATGTTTGGATCACCAGGGATTGGTAATTGTAGTTTTTTTTTTTTTGGAAGAATGCTAAGAAATTTCACTTCAGAAAAACATGATCCGTACTTTTGAAAAACAAAACTTCATGCTAATTTAATTGTGTCTTATCTAAAATGTTATTAATAGGTATTAATACATAGTTAAAAAAAATTAGATATCTACCTCTTGAATGTTGGATAGCAGGTTCCTAATATGTTTCCTAATTTGTTTTGATAACAGGTTATTGAGATTTCTAATCTGTTTTGGTAACATGATTCCAAATCTGTTTGGTAACAGATTATTAGGATTCCTAATCTGTTTTGTTTTTTATTTTAGAATTCCTAGTATGTTTATAATTTTAGGATTTCTATATATATAGAACAATTGGAAGAGAGAATTGATAAGAAAATTAGGGATATTTGGAGCACAGAAAAAATGTATTTTCTGAGCTATTGGTTAGGGTTTTGTTTGGAGAGAATTAGAGATTCGTTGGTGAGATTAATTGGTGAGTTTGAGTGCTTTGTAATCTCAGTTTGTACTCTTCTTCATTATTAGTGAAAAACCATATCCCCTTCTTGCCCCATGGTCATAGGCAACTTGCCGAACCACGTTAAAATTGATTGTTTGTGTTTTTGGCATTGATTTGGTTCGTCTGGCCTTCTCTCGACGTTCGTTTGATTTGATTTCTCGTAGCACGTTGGTTTGATTGTTTGGCTTCTGCAGCGCACAACAAGTGGTATTAGAGCTCGGGCTACGCTTGGGCTATTTGGAGGAGTAGGTCGTTTTAGAGGCTCGCCCAGGGCTTCGTTTGGTGATAAAGGTGGGATCTTTTTGGTAAAGACTCTTTCCTTTTTAGTTTTGGATCTATTCTTTATTTGTTCCGCAATTATTTTGGTGCTTTAAGAAAGATGGTTGGGAAAGAAGGAGTTGTGGAGGGTACTTCCGGCGTGAAGACCGTCCAAAATTTGAATATTCACTTTATGAAGATAGATGTGGAAAAGTTTAATGACACAAACAATTTTGGTCTTTGGAGATGTGAAGTCTTAGATGCGCTCAATGCGCAAAATTTAGAAGATACTTTGAAGTTGGACGAGAAACCGGACGACATTGAGGAGAAGGTTTGGAAAAAGATGAATAGAACGGCGTGTGGTGTGATTAGATCTTGTTTGACTTAAGATTTAAAATATGGTGTGATCAATGAGACTTCGGCTAAGAAGATTTGGGAGATCCCAGAGGGCAAGTATTTAATCAAGAGTATAGAGAACCGCTTGCATTTGAAGAGGATGCTTTATTGCTTCCAATTAAAGAAGGGATCCTCCATTGGTGATCACATGAACCACTACACGAAGCTTCTTGCGGATTTGGCGAATGTAGATGTGATGATTGAAGATGAGAAAAAGGCGTTGTTGTTGTTGAGTTCCTTGCCTGACGAGAAATATGAGACATTTGTTCTTACTCTTATTAATGGGAAGGCATCTCTTTCTTATAGTGAGGTCACCGATGCACTTGTGAATTATCAGCTTCGAAAGAAGGATAAGGAGATTTCAATTGAGCCGGTAGCGGGGGCATTGGTCGCAAGAGCAAAGAGTCCAAACCTTGATAGAAGGTCACAGTTTAGAGGAGCACATCTTAAAGTTCGTAGGAATCAATGTGCCTTTCGTAAAGATGATGGACATTAGAAAACCGAATGCCCAAAGTTGGTTGATTGAGCCGGGAATAATAAGGGGAAAGCTATTTAAGCTTTAGAGGTGAATGTTGTCAAGGCTAGTGGCAATAATTCAGATTCGGATTTTTTGGGCTACTCGTTATCTGTCCTACTGTCAGTTTGTGTTGCCAACTCTACAGAGTGGATGTTAGATTCGGGTGCTTCTTACCGTATTTGTCCTATGAGGAATTGGTTATCCAGCTTTCAGGAGTTGGAAAGAGGGGAGGTCGTGCTTATGGGTAATGATCATGAATGTCCTATTGGTGGTATCGGTACCCTTCGGATCAGGATGAGTGACGGAGTGATTCGGGAGTTGGTTGGAGTGAGGTTTATTCCTTAGTTGAAGAAGAACATCATTTCACTTGGAGTTTTAGAAGCAGCAGGCTATAGAGTGGCCTTGATCGATTCACGTTTGAAGGTCATATTGGGGTCCATGATTGTGATGAAGGGCGTCAAGAGGAATAATTTGTATTATTTGATTGAGAGCACGGTGTTTGATAGAGAGCTGACGATTTCTTTGGATTTGGCTAGACCGTGGCATTTGTTGAGGCCGGATTATTTGATTGGTTATGTCGTGTATAGTTTGTTGAGGAGTGCTTTGACCTGCAGGTTGAAGTCCTTTGAGCACATTGGCATGAGCAAGAAGATCGAGGTGGAGTTTGGCACATCTATCCATTGATCGAGGGATCTTTTAGGTGGTGTTCAGTCAAGCATTTGGGGGCCTTCTAAGGAGGCATCATTGGGAGGTAATCGGTATTTGGTTTTCACAATTAGGGATTGTTCTAGACATTGGTGAGTTGCAACCATGTCCCGTTGTTGTGAAGTCCTAGAAGTCAATAACAATTGGAAGAAGTGTATTAGCATAAAAGTAACCCGTTGTTCTAGCTTTGATAGGGGTTCTTTCTTGCATTTGTGTCGAGCTCGTGGCAGTTTGAGATACTTTATTGATGTGGAAACATTAGGACAACGAGATGAGATGACAGTTTTGATGGGTCATTCCTTACTGGAGGGGATCGACGTTGGTTGTCGAGCATTGTTTTTTGTTTTGGAGCTTCGACATATTTGGGTCATCTTGATCATAGGTTGTCGACTGCTCCGTATGGAGATTTAGATCTGGTGGAGCTGCTTCAGATTTTGGATTACGTCGGATATTTGGTTGCCCAGCATTTGGTCACATCGAGGATGTGAGATTTGATCCGATTGCACGTTTGAGATATTTGGTTGCCCAGCATTTGGTCACATCGAGGATGTGAGATTTGATCCGATTGCACGTTTGGGATTCAGAGGTTCGTTTGATTATCAGTTAGGAGCTTCTGATTTTGTTCTGAGCGGGTATGTCACATTTGACTCTCGGCAGGTAGAGAGTGTCGATCAGATCATTAGGATATCACAACGGGCGGAGGGTGATGTTACTTCATATTGGGTGGAGATTACTCCACATACTCTAGATCATACTGCATCGTTTGGGATTCTAGCTGAGGTGACACAGTTTGGAGATCATTTGGATTTGGATACAGATGATGAGTTGGTTTTGGATTCGAATGCAGCTAGTGGACATGTTTTGGATACGACCATTGGTTCACCTCAGGTGGATGTATTTGATTTATTTCAGTTTGGGGCCATTGGGAGCGCTATCAGTTGCAGATCCATTGGTGATAATGGTGAAGAGTTGTAAACTTTTCTATTTGATTAGGAGCCTTTGGAGGCCGTTTGGGTAAACTACGTGAAGGCTTGATTCCTTCGGTAAGAGGATATGTAGGCAGTCATTTATGATATAGCCGGTTTGATGAGTTAACACCGACATTGGAGTTTGTTCGCATTCTCGTTTTGGTTCTCGACTTATTGTGGATTGAGTCCGTTATCGTGGATTTGTTCCACTTTGTACTGGACGCAACAAGTGAGACGTTTGGTTGGTATTGGTGTCGACTCAGTTTTGGGAAAACTTCGCCGAGGTGGAGAATTGTTGGATAGCAGGTTTCTAATATGTTTCTTAATTTGTTTTGGTAACTAGTTATTGGGATTCCTAATCAGTTTTGGTAACATGATTCCAAATCTGTTTTGGTAACAGGTTATTAGGATTCATAATCTGTTTTGTTTTTTGTTTTAGAATTCCTAGTATGTTTACGATTTTAGTATTTCTATATATATGGAACAATTGGAAGAGAGAATTGAGAAGAAAATTAGGGATATTTGGAGCACAGAAAAGAGTTATTTTCTGAGCTATTGGTTAGGGTTTTGTTTGGAGAGAATTAGAGATTCGTTTGTGAGATTAATTGGTGAGTTTGAGTGATTTGTAATCTCAGTTTGTACTATTCTTCTCTATTAGTGAAAACCCCTATCCCCTTCTTGTCTTGTGGACGTAGGCAACTTGCTGAACCACGTTAAAATTGCTTATTTGTGTTTGTGGCATTGATTTGGTTCGTTTGGCCTCTCGTAGTTCGTTTGATTTGATTTCTTGTAGCACGTTGGTTTGGTTGTTTGGCTTCCGCAGCGCACAACATCGAATAGTCTAACAAATGTTACTTGCAGTTTGGTACTCTAAAGTTTATATCATGTTAAACGTTGATACCTTAAGAGTTTTTTTCACCACTTTGATATCCTACATTTCGCACAATTTTTAACATTGATACCCTAAAATTTAGGGTAACAAAGTGTCAAAAACAAAAGTCTAGAGTGTCAGAGTTTAAAAGGTTTAAGACTTTGGATGCCAAAGTGTTGGGAAAAAACTTAAGGGTATCAAAGTTAAAATATGTGTAAATTTTGGGTTATCAAAGTGTCATAAAAACACTTTGAGATATTAAAGTAAAACAATAGTATAAACTTTGGGGCACCAAAATGCAAAGAACCCTTTAAAATATATGATATTTCTTCTCATTCAAAAAACTGCCTTTTGTCGATAAATATAAATTTAAAATCCTTTGCATGCAAAAACTCTTATAATTAATGTAAGATTTGTGAAATATATATCTTCAATAAGAATATCCCTCCTTTATATATAAAGTGTAATTGGTGGTATTTCTAAATACACAAAAAATTGATATGTGTCATATTATAAAAGACACAAAAAACTGATATGTATTATATCATAAGTACAAAATTTTCCCTCTGTTCTATCAAAAGATGACAAGCAGACATCAAATATTATATTCATCTAAGAATTCTCATCAAATAACTTGTCCGTAATTGAAAAATTCTAGTAATAAAATATTTGGTAATTCTCATCAAATTATAACTATACATATTTTAATGAAAACCTTAGAAACATGTATTTAAATATAAAAATATATTCACCAACGAATCCTTATCAAATTAAAAATAATAAAATATTTTTTAATCCTTATTAGATTAACTATCTATATTTAAAAAATATATCATAATCATATATTTAAATATAGAAATTAAAGAAAAAAACTCAGAAAGCCTCTTAACGGGGTTGTTTGGTTCGTGGATTATTTTTTATTCATACTATGGATCTCGAAAAGTCCATACTTAAAACCATATTTGTTTTTTAATGGATATTAAATTATATTTGCATTGTGGATAAAATCTAATTAAATGTTGTTTGGTTGCACATGTATTTTGTTGAGGATATATGACTAAAATCATAAATTTGAGTGAAATCAACATTCTTTTAGGTGATTACATTTTACGCATATACCCTACGTGTCAACCTCAAATACGAGACATGAAAAGTAATAAACAAACAATGTATTTGATAAAAACCTAGAATTTTAAGATTGTGGGTCCCCTTTTTTGATACAAAACTCATGAAATACATGAAAACAAACAGCCCCTACATGAAATCATGGTAAATTTTAAATACCAGCCTCATCCATTTTAATTTGAGAAAACTCCCTTCAAGTTTGAGCATATATTATAGATAACCCCCTCAACTATGAAAATTTGAGATAATTCTCTAAACCTTTCTTACTT
>NC_033795.1:8905932-8922862 GCF_001876935.1 Asparagus officinalis | reverse complement strand
AAGGTGTGGTGAAGAAAACCCGGCCTATTAACTATTTTAATTTGAAAAACCACCTTCGGCTTTGAGCGTATTATGGATAAAACCCCACAAGTTTGAAAATTCGGGAAACCACCATAAATTCTTCTCTCTTTTTGCCTCAAAAGCTAACATTGTTAGGTCTAACATGCCACATGATAAATGAGTGACTGAAAAAAGGATGAAAATATATCTCAATCATAAAAAAATAATATGATGCTTTTAGGATAAGAGGAAGAGAGCAGAAAGAGGGGAAAACATTATAAATTAAAGATCTTTTTCGCTAGTTGAGGGTTTCTTTATAACTAAATAGGTTGATTTCAAAAGCATATTTTAGTCTTTCTATATTTTGAAATAATGTTAGAGGGTTTGATAATTAATCTCTTTAATTGATACCCACCAATCTACCATAAACCGTCTCAAGCCTACCTTGATATGCACGTTGTAGGAATCTTTTTTTAACCCATGATGTCAAGACATTTGGACTTTCTTGCTATCGAAGAAAACCTCCATGACTATCTCGTTCATCAGGATGGTAACACTTAGGGGGTGTTTAGTTCAACAGTGAACAAGAATAAGATTAGAAAAATGATTTTTTTATGGATTCCTTCCTAATCTGTAAAAAAATTTAAGGACGATTTTATGTTGTCATGGAATATTGTGGAATACTTTTTTTACATTTCTATGTTTGTTTCATAACATGAAAATATAGAATCCAACTTTATAAAAACTCTTCAATTTCTATTCTTTAGTATGGTTTGGAATGAGAATTTTTTAGGATAAATGGTGAGAACACCTTAGGTATTCTTACCACTCACTAGTGGACTAAATATTTAAGTAAGAAGTTTGGGTAATCTTACCCATTTACTAAAATTCAAAACCGAAAAAAAATACTACAGCAACAAAGTTCTAAATTATGAAAACTGATTTATAATCATCCATGATCAACTATGACAAATAACCAAAGTAATGAAGCTCTAAATTATCAAACATCTACTACAAAATCAACCATGACAAATAATCATCCATGATAATATATTAATTTTTTTAAAATGAGTTATAGATTTATACATTCAACTGCCAATGGGGTAATTCAGGGCTGAAAACCAAAGCAACAAACCAAAGCTCGAAACCGAAGAAAGGAGCACAACATTGAAGCTAAAAACCAAAGCAATCAACCAACAGCAACCAACCGCAGCAACAAAGCCAACTCAGTTTTGCATCAACGATCAAAATCGAAGATCGTAATTGATCAAATAAGCTCAAGATCGAAGCTGTTGTAGGCGTTGAAAATTGCCTATAGGTCTCCACGAACAGCTCGAGGCTAAGAGAAGATGATGAACGTCACTATCCAAGTCACAGGAGCTTGATTGATGTCGACAAACATATGAAGTGGGTTGACGAACTATGTGAAGCAACGGAGTTTCAGAATAATAAGGATATGAACTGATCGGGAGCCCCGTGTCACTTACAAAGACGAAATGCCCTTCGTGTCTCATTTATTCCACAGATGATCTAATCATTGGAGCTTATAGAACTCCTCGTCGGCTTTCCAACGCACTTTGAATCGTTCAAATCCGAGTTCGGATGAAGAAGTTACGGCGAAAACGAACAAACAGGCATAACTGAACGTCTCAGGCTGAACTGGGACACCCGAGGTGTCTCGGCACGACCGAGACACCTTAAGAGACACCCTAAGGTGTCTCGGCCAAAGCCGAGACACCCAAGGGTGTCTCGGACCTGGCCGAGACACCCAAAGGTATCTCGGAACTTATGGAGCTATTTTTACCATGATTCGTTTTGAATCTGAAGAAACTCAAAACATGAAAGTTGTAGATATTTTTGTCAGCTTTCCAACACATCTGGAATCAGGTTATTTGGAGATCATATGAGGAAGTTATGACCAAAATAGCGCCGAGACACTCACAGGTGTCTCAGACCTGGCCGAGACACCCAAAGGTATCTCGGAAATTATGGAGCTGTTTTGATCATGGTTCGTTTTGAATCTGAAGAAACTCAAAATATGAAAGTTGTAGATATTTTTGTCATCATTCTAACCCATCTAGAATCAGGTCATTTGGAGATTATATGAGGAAGTTATGACCAAAATAGCGCTGAGACACCCACAGGTGTCTCGGACCTGGCCGAGACACCCAAAGGTGTCTCGGAACTTGTGGAGCTATTTTGACCATGATTAGTTTTGAATATGAAGAAACTAAAAACATGGAAGTTGTAGATATTTTTGTCAGCTTTCCAACCCATCTGGAATCAGGTTATTTGGAGATCATATGAGGAAGTTGTGATCAAAATAGCGCCGAGACACCCAAAGGTGTCTCGGACCTGGCCGAGACACCTAAAGGTGTCTTGGAACTTGTGGAGCTTTTTTGACCATGATGCGTTTTCAATCTGAAAAAACTCAAAACATGAAAGTTGTAGATATTTTTGTCAGATTTCCAACCCATCTAGAATCAGGTCATTTGAAGGTCATATAAGGAAGTTATGATCAAAATAGCGCCGAGACACCCAAAGGTGTCTCGGACTTGGCCGAGACACCCAAAGGTGTCTCGGACCTTGTGGAGCACTTTTGGCCATAATCCGGTTAGAATCTGAAGAAACTCAAAATATAAAAGTTGTAGATCTCTTTGTCAGATTTCCAACACATTTTGAATCTTTCAAATCCGAGTTCGGATGAAAGAATTAGAGCCAAAATACTAAAGAGGGTAGAAACTGTCTCGCACAGGTGCGAGACACCCCGAGCTGTCTCGCACTTGGGACGTGTTTTTGACGGTTTTCGATCAGTTTTAACCACCCGGATCTCCTGGAAGCCTATAAATACAGCCCCTGGAGCCTCTTTTTTTAAGATCTGGAATTTTGGAGAATTGGCGAAGCCCTGCCGGACTGAAGAGTGATCGAGTTCTTCAACGCAAGAGATCGAGAGTCGTCAGATCTACATCACCTGCATCCAATCCTTAGTATTATCCCGTTGTGATCATTCTAAGAAGAGCAATTATCTTGCTTTTGTCGAGTTAAGCGCTTCTGTTTCTAGATCTCCTCGCGGATCGACGAAGCTTTGGATCTGATCTGATTGCCAGGTAGTCCACGGATATCAACATCCCCGTCATAGGCTAAAGACCCACGCGAGCAAGAGACGACGAACGGATATTGTGTTTGTTTTCGAGAAAGTTGTAATTTTTTCTTCTTTTCTTTTGATTAAGATCTGAATTCTTTGTAAACACTAATATTATAATGAGTTCAGTAATGAAGGCAACTTTTACCGAAAACAAACTGGCGACCACAGTGGGAGCCAACAGCTTCGCTGCCGAAGCTGTCGTGCCGCAGCCGACGATCAAGATCCCGGTGCTCGAAGAGGTCGAATACGAATTTGACCAGCAGAAATTCGAAGAGTACATCTCCTCCTCCTCCCAGAAGATCCGCCGGTCTCCAGATCTGAAGATCCGAGAAGTCGATCTCCCTGTAGTCGATGCTACAGTCGTACCTTGCAACGGTCCGCTGGTGTCCAATGAGACCAGATCTGCAGATCTGAACTCCTTCACGATTAAGGAGTCGCCTGCTGAAGGCGCGCCAACTCTATCAAAGAGAGCACGTCAAAGAAAACGACAACGCCTCGCGCGCCAATTCGCCAAGGCTTTGGATCAGATGGATGGACTCCATTACCAAGCAGATCTGAAGCTCAGAAAGCGCCAAGTGGCCAATCTGTCGCCACGACCAGCATCGGTATCCTCCTCTCGATCTCCAATTAATGAATGGGTTCGTGTCCAAAGAACCCGCTCTACTCTCGAGGAGCGAATCCAGAAGCACCGCGCCTTGCTTGCGCATGCCCGGACCCTTGTGCGAAAAGCACAGGAAATGCAAAAGGAAGAGGCAGTTAAGAGATCGCCGAGATCCAAACAAGTTTGGGCACCAAAAGCCAAATCAGCGCCTAAGGCAAAAGCATCCGAAGCTGCCTTCCAGCCTTTGTCAACTCCAGATCCCGCTCCTATTGCTTCCGCACTTCCGGTGAAGCCCTATGACAGCGTGAGTCTCTCCAAATCTAGAATCCCATTGAAGGATCGTGTCGGTGCCCTACCCGAGAATCGAGGAAAAGCACTTGTTAAGGAAAGCTGGAGACCGTTAAAGGAGCTTCGAGCAAACATCCGGACTGGGGGTCGTACGCGACCTCCTAACAAATCAATTTCTACAACAGCCCGCTTGGAGGTACGTGCAGAAAACCAGGAGCCCGTTAAGGTTTCACCCTCACAAGGGTATGATTCCAAAAGTGTGACTCCTGTAGATGCCAACAAGGCAATGTTTACTCAGAGGAAAACGCTTCAGACAGACGAACGCGTTATACCTGAGAATCCATGTAAGCAGACGATAGGTTACTCCGACCGCAATGTCGATGAGTTGTACTATCAGGTTGGGGGTACGAATAAGTCTCGAAAGAGAAGTACCCGGGAAGCGGACTCTCACTGTCCGTGTATCAAAATTATCAAGGCAGTATTATCAACGTGTAGCTGCCCCAAGACCGCTCTGCGGAGGGTCTCAGTATTCAAGAGAATCTCCGATGGAACGACGAAGCCCAAATCAAGGCGTTTCCACCAAAGAGGATCGGTTGCTCGAGATGATGAATTCCCAGAAGTTACCATCAACATGGTCAATAAGGGAAAATCTCCGATTGTTTCAAGTGGTTCCAACCCTAATTTCTCTCCAGGAAGAAGAGTCAGTTCGGGAATAACCCAACAAACATCTCAGCTTCAGCTAGAAACCGTTGGCCATAATGATTACCAGGGTGTCCATGAAGGAATTCATTCCGATGACGAACTCTCGGATTCTTATTCTGCAATCGCCTCTGACGATACAACGTCTAGCATAGGACAAGCTCGGGAAGTGTTCATGGTCAACACCGAGCAAGTAACCAAAATGGTTGAGGAAGCCTTAGCCAAGCAGAAAGAGGCATTCAAGATTGAGATGGAAATGGCTATGCAGGAGATGAGACAAATGCATGACCAACAAATTCGAGCTTTGTCGAATCAGCTAGGTGAGTCCAGTCGTCGCAGCACTGCTAACCAAGCAGGTAGCGATTCAGATGTGGATGAACACAACGCTGGGGTGGTCCCACTAAGGACAATAATACTGGGGGTGGACCCACCAATAATGATAACATTGGGGGTGGCCACATTATTCCTCTCGGAAATTGTCCAAAACAGGATATAGACGAGGATGAAAAGATGAAGGATCTCGAGAGCAAAATCGACGCTCTGATGTCTGCTCGAGAGGTAAAAAAGACCGGGATTCCATGTCCTTACCCAAGAGAATGGGAATCAATCCCGTATCCGATGAAGTTCAACCTGATCAACTTTACGCCGTTCGACGGGAAGGGTTCCCCCACTCAGCATCTGGTCTATTTCAAGTCCCACTTGGGCACGGTCTCCGGTAATGAAGCCTTGATGGTCCGGTCATTTGTTGGCACCCTTCGCGTGCTCGCCTTCGATTGGTACCGCCGTCTCAAACCCGAAAGCATCAACAGCTGGGAGGACCTGGAGAGCATGTTCCTCACTCATTTCTTCGATGATGACGCTGAAGTGTCGATCAGGACACTCTTCGATGAGAAACAAAAAGACGGAGAGTCTGTGGATACCTTCATCAAACGCTTCCGCAATCAGGCAATAAACTGTAAGGATCCCGTCACGGAGGAATTCGTCTTGCAAACCTGTCATAACAACTTGTCCATTAACATCTTGGACGTTATGGGAGTAGAGCCACTCAATACCTGGAGAGAGTTGAAGGCGCGCGGAGAGCAGGCTGAACGATTCCTTAGAAGGAGGAAGGTTGAAAGATGCCAACCGATGACTAACCCTCTGAATCCGGGTCTCGTTTCCCATAATGAAGGGAAGGCACCTATAACAGTTGTTGACATTAATCAGACGTCGCAACAGTAGTCCCGAAGACAGCAGAATAGTTCGGATCCGAGGCTCCAAAAAGAGTACTCGTTCAAGGACGAAGACGTTCCAGCCATCTTCGAGACCCTTCTTGAAAACAACAAGATCAAGCTGCCGCCCATCACAAATCAGGAGGAAGCTAACAATACTGCAGATCCGAAGTACTGCGCGTACCACAGGAGGATCCTTCATCCTACCAAGGCTTGCTTTACTTTAAAGAATAGCATTCAGACCTTGGTTGAAGCCGGCGTCATAACGCTGGGATAAGCCAAATGAGAACGGTAACACTCCGACAAGTATAAGAGTATAAAATGCTTCTTAACCCTCCGACCGGTATAAGAGGTTAAACTGCTCCCTGATACTCCAATTGGTATATGAGTCTAAACTATTTCCTACCGTTGACGGGAAGTTCCTGGAGAATTTTTATATGTAATATTCTTAAGGATAACCCGAGCATGTAACCGAATGCAATGATAAACCCAGTTTCGCGAAGAAGCTGGGGGTGGATGATTCATGTAACGGGAAGTTCCCGGAAGAATACTATATGTAATTTTCTTAGGGATAACCCAATCATTACAAATAAAGTGATAAACACTAAACCCACCGTGATTTCCAAACACTCTTTTGTTGAGACGAGATTCGATCACTTCATTAGATCAATCTTTCCTCACAAAATCCCCATTGGTGTTTGAAAACTCACAGTCTTCCACCACAAAATCCCCCACAGATCAGACTAATTGACTGTGGGACCACCAAAATTCCTTCGGTTGAATCCACTCAAACACTCGATACGTCTGTGCACTCAACACTCCCATTGTTAGAGTCTGGACATAATACTTAGTATTTTAATATCCTGATCATTGACAATCGTTAAACCCCTCCGCGTTAAGTATTTATTACTTAACACCAGGAACCCCCTCTGAGTAACTTGTACAAGTCAACACTCCCATTATAATTTGTACTCTCACTCCCACTTGGTCAAATCTTCCTACAGTTAGGACCACAACCAAAATCTCCTCTCGATTCCTCCAATGAACGAGAGATCCACAAATCTCTGGTCAAACCTGTAAAAGTTAGGACCAAAACCAAAATCCCCTCTCGATTCTTCCAATGAACGAGAGGTCCATTTTCAAATCGAGTGATCAAACCTTCCTACAGTTAGGGTCATCTCAAACTCCTGCTTGGTCAAACCTTCCTACAGTTAGGACCAAAACCACAATTCACTCTCGATAAACGAGAAATTCATCTTTAGTTCGGTAATCAGACCTTCCGACAGTTAGGGTTATCCGAATTTTTTCGATTCTCGGAGTGGAGATCCCACTCCTAGTTTCACCTTTCCGGATTCTGGGGGTGGAGATCCCACCTCGAGTCTCCTTTCCAACTGGAGATAGAATATAAAATTCTCCCTTTTCGGTGTTGGGAGATAGAATATAAAATTCTTCCTCTCCCATTTCGGGTTCGTCTTTGCCCCAAGAGAAGACACCACTTTTTCAACTCCTAAAAAATCCGTGCACTTCATGCACGAGGAACTTTATCTCGACTCCTAAGCAGGGATAAGTCTGCGCCTAACACGCGCTGCCGGTTTAGTCTTTCTCCATAGAAAAAGACACCAAAGTTCGATTCTGGGGTATTCTATCCTGAAACCTAAGCAGGGATAAGCCTGCGCTTAACCCGCGCTGCCGGTTAGTTCTTAACCGTTAAAAAGAACATCCGCCCACATATTCAACATTGTGGCATGTTGTTATTAATAACAACAAAATCCATGCCTTACACGTGTGGGGAAGTTCATCCTGAATCCTAAGAAAGGATATGCCAACGCCTAACACGCGTTGTCGGATTAGTCTTTTACCGGTTAAAGAAGACACCAGAATCCGAGTCTGGGGATTTTTATCCTGAATCCTAAGTAAGGATAAGTCAGCGCCTAACACGCGTTGCCGGGTAGTCTATTCCCGTGAGAAAGACGAAGTCTACGTATTCAATATCGTAGGGAACGGATTTAAACAATCCGCTTGCTAGCCCGACTCAAACGGTAGTTGGTAAAGGCACATCAAATCCGTTGATGGCTGATGATTTGCCAAAAATCCTAAGTCTACGTCTAACACACGTTGCCGGGTAGTCTATTCCCGTGAGAAAGACGAAATCTACGTATTCGATGTCGTAGCACTAAAAGAGTTAACTCTTTTAGCACAACGTTATGTGCAGAACGGATCTAAACAATCTGCATGCTAGCCCGACTCAAACGGTGGTCGGTAAAGGCTCATCAAACCCGTTGAGGGCTGAGAATTTGCCAAAAATTCAATAAATGCGAGTCATTGACGCACCTCTCGTGACTTGAGCATCCAACAACTTCAGGATAAGATCTATACATGCAGATGAATCAGCCTTAACAGTTGGTCCTGCAATCCCAATTGTTGGGACTGTCATGCTTCAATACCTTAAGAGCTTAAACTGTGTATACTCCAGCAAACGTACGAGTATAAACTGTGTTAACGTCAAGCGATTCGAAACCCTAGGTCAACGCCAGTCAACGCGTAACCCTAGGTTAACGCCAGTCAACGCGTTGTGATCAAAAAGTCAACGCGAGTCAATATATCATGACGGAGATAGTCAGTTCAAAGTCAACTCGATGACACGAACCAAACTCAACTCATCAGTTTTAGATTTGAGACTTCGACGATGGCCAGACGATAAACGCGGCGCCGGAAGGATTTCAGCTATTCGTCAAAGCATCGAATAGACTGAAAATCGAAGGAGTCAAGAATTGAAGCTAACTGCAGGTCCTTTACACTGACCGAAGGCTGGACCAATCATATCCAAAGTATTCCAGCCTCTTCTATAAAAGAAACGAGACTGGAACGCTTTGGAGGGGGTATCTGGGCCGAGACACCCTAGGGTGTCTCGGATCAAGGGGAGACACCCTAGGGTGTCTCGGATCAAGTGGAGACACTCCGGGGTGTCTCCAACGCAGATTTGGACTTTTAGGTGGTTTTAACCGCTCCAAACTCCCCGAGCCTATAAATACAAGCCCCAGGCCCTCATTTTTCAAGATCTGGAATTTTGGAGATTAGGCGAAGCCCTGCCGGATTGAAGATTGAAGGTGCACGGATTTTAGAGAGGAGGAGGAGAGATCGGATCGAGTTCTTCAACGCAAGAGAGAGATTCGTCAGATCTACAATTTCCCGGATCCGTTCCTTAGAATTATCCCGTTGTGGTAATTCTAAGAAGAGCAATTATCTCGCTTCGCCGAGATAAGAGCTATAGTTTCTCAATCCCTTCGCGAATAGACGAAGCTCTGCCCAATTCTTCAGCAATCAGATCTGATCGACGGTGGTCCACGGATAAACCCCGGCACAGGCAAAGATCCCACGCAAGCAGAAGACCGATAAACGATCTCTGCGTTTGTTTGATAAAGTTGTAAACTTTTTATTTTCATTGTGTAAGGAGATCTTATAAAAAGATCAACTTTTTATTTCATTCGAGTTTATTGTAACGACTAAAGTTGTAATAGATTTGATAACAATGAAAACATCAACTTTCACCGCAAGCAGCTGTAAACAAAACCCTAACCAACCGACAACAACCCACCAAAACCAACTCAAAGCTCGAAATCGAAGCTGTAAACATAACCCTAAACCAACAGAAATCGAAGCCAACAACCGACAATAGAGCTCGATCCTGAGCCTCGTATTTGAAAAAGAAATCGAAGAACGGTTCGAGAAGAGGCGCGAAGAGGATTGAGAAGAGGCGGGAGAAGATTAGCGGGATAAGGCCGAAACCCAGTCTAGGGTTTGTGGTGCGGTGGATTCCGAAAAACAAAGAGAAAGGGAAATAAGTGGGTGGTGTCAAGGGAAATAAGTGGGTGGTGTCAGTTTTTTTACCCAATTCCACCCAAACCCATTGGATTTGGGTTTCCATAAAAAGCCCCCTCTTTTCCAACTTTATAGATTTCAAAATCTATAAAATTGTTATGAATCAAACTTATGAATATGATACATTTAGAATCCTTTATTTATAGTTTTGCCGCTGCCAGATCTAATTCCTATTCCTATTTATATAAAAAGAGTGAAACAAACACCCCCTTATAGTTTATTTATACCTGATTTGGCTATACAAATGTCCACAGGCAAAGCATTCGATGTACCGGTAAAAAATACACGATCAATCCAAAAAATTTAACCTGTTTTTCGTTAAACCTAAATTTTCTTCCATCAAGAGGCTAATATAGACACCCAAGAAGGTCCGAAAGACCAACACATCGATTTATCAAATCATGTGGAAAATGGAAGGTTCAAAGGAAAAGAGCAAAACACAAAGAACTTTTTACCTCAGTTTTTTATTCTTAATTCTTTCTATCATTTGTATATATTTTTAATTCTATGTGATGACAATCACAGTATGAATGTATTATTTTGATGGTACGAGATATTTTTTAAAGATACTCGTGGTACGAATATTCAGTTCACTTATTTATTTATTTTTCAATTGCTAAACACCCATAAACCACTACTATGTATCTAGTGTGTGTAGCGTTAATAACATAATAATAATTTAGATTTAGATTTATAAATTGAAGAGAATAAAAGATAAGGGGTTAGTCACCTAGATCTTTTTAAATAGAACTGGGATAATTGGTAAAGTGGGATAATATTTTGACACTGGGATAATTTAGTGGAACAATGATGAGTAATTCTTAAAGTGTGATAATTTGGTAGGATAATTTGGTGGGATAATGATGGATAATATTATGAAGTTGCATAATTTGGTAGGATAATTTGATGGGGGTAATAATGGGTATAAATTACTATTGTTAATAATTGTATATTAAAAATAATATAATATTGATAAGCAAATTCTAGTAATAACTATAAAACATAATGCAATAAAGCATCACTATTAATCTCAAATAATAAAATAATTTACAAATAAATAAAAATCTAAATCCCTAGGGTGACTCGACTTCCATCATCCCACATGGCTTCTATCATCCCACATGACATCTGACATAGAATTTCTCCAAGCTCCTAGAGCTGCTCGTTAAGTCTGTAACTCGTCTTCTTTATCGGAGTCATCGTCTGCATCAGTAACATTTCGTGGAGCTTTTAATGGAGGATCATAAATGTCGAAGTTCAAATCTCATAACATCATAAAGAAAGAAAAATAAGCATTTTTCAGCCATTAGCCCTTTGGACCAATCTCATCATGATCGCTAAAACCAAATCAGTAAATAAATGAAATGTACACAGGAATCATCCATGGCTGCTAAACAGATGATCGACAGATGAACTATAAATATCCCAATCAATTTACTGAGCCGATTTAATAATAATAGATATCACCATTAGCCATTCAACATCTAATCATCAATGTGATCGCAAAGTTGCTTTCTAACTTATAAAAAAACAAAAATAGCCTGCATATCTTTAGCACTAACCCACCAACACTATATCCTTAACCTAAACCACTATTGTGGAGAGAAAACTTAGATCAAACAAATAATAATAAAGTAATTTAACGTCAAAAAGCTATCAATAAAGTAATACATCTTGAAGATAATAATAAAAGATCTAATCATCAAAAAAAACAAAGTAAAGACAGAAAAATGAACGGATGATTGACTTCATGGCAGAGAAAATTTCTAGGCGGAGAAACTAACCAAGAGGGAGGGATGCGGCGTTTTATTTTTTTCCCCAATTGTATTCTTTCCAATGTGTGGGATAATTATGACCAATTATCTCAATTCTAATTCTAGTAGAATTCTACTTGACTAACGCACCAAAAAAATAATACAGTTCTAGTTCTACAAAAGTTCTACTTGACTAACACTATAAAAAAATATCTCATTTCCTAGTTCTATGTGACTAACACCTTAAAAATTTATCCCACAAATTATCTCAGTTCAAGTTTTAAGTTCTAAATGACTAACCCCCCTAAGTAACTTTGGATACAAAGGAGGGGAGGCGAGTGGAGTGATTGAGGTAAATCCAGCAAGAGGGAATGCAAAAGGGAGGGGTGAGATCTAATTAATTATGTTTGGGTAGACAACAAGAGGATGTGAAAGTTCACTATAATACGTGTTTGTTGAGTAGATGGTGGAAAGAGAAGGGAAACAACTTGATCAATATTTCATTCTAAAGATATATTATACACTTTTATTAAATATGAATATTTTAGTTTTCCCTAGGACGATCTTGAAATCTAAAGAAAAATTCACTTATAATCTCTCCTCTCCCCCTCCCAATTTGTCCACTTTAAGAGGATTAAGAAAGTGGATGGATTTTCTAGCATTTAGCCATCCCGTCTCCTCTCCTTGCAAATAACAAAGTGCAGAAAAACAGGATTTTAGAAGGGTTAATATTATAACCTTCCCCTCTCCTCCAAAAAAAATCTATCCAAACTCAGCTAAGTGTTGGGAGAGTTTATATTTTAGAAGCTTATGAGTCATGTTGGCTTTTGTTTTTTATCGTAAAATTCTTATAAAAGTTATATGGATAGAAAAAACATTTACTTGGTCAAATCGAACTTATTTATATGATGAGCTTATAAACTAGTTTTTCAAAAGTTGAAAAATCTTAACGTTTCTTTAAATGGGGCTTATAAATCACCTTGTTGGTGATTTATCAAAACAGTTAGATATGAAAAAGATTAGCTCACAAGCTAATTAATTTGACCAAAAAAAGCTCTCCCTAACGAATATGGAGATTACGTCCTTGGCTAATAGGAACAAATAACCTTATTATGCTCTAATGTGGTTTTACTTTATAAAATAATCATCCTTTTCAGCGAAGGATAAATTTTATAGAAACCCCTGAACTTTCAAGAGATCTTTAGTAAACTACCTCGAATTCTTTTTCCCCGCAAAATGCATGAAACTTTAGGTGCATCGCAAAATTCCTCCTAAACTTTCAAATATTTTCTGCGGACTCCTAACGATTTTAATGACGTAGAACATTTCTTCTATTATGTAGCTTGGTGATCCATTAACACTGCAAAGGTTCCATGGGAAAAAGTTTAAGAGGTTGTGTGAGATACCCAATGACCTAGAGTTGTGAGGGTTTTGTTAGGACAAAAAATTTCAGGAAATTTTGAGAATAATCTCGGACAATTTGAGAGTTTCGTGAAATTGACCCTTTAATTAATGAATTCCATCAATGAGTTTTTTGGGCAAAATTATTAGTTTGGTATATTTTGACATTTTTGTAGACACTATATACAAACTAGTTATATTTTCTTACTCTGGTGACGATATAATATATTTTGTGCAATACGGTGATAAATACACTTTTTTTTGCCCGGAAGCCAAAATTTCGGTGAGTTCAGTCACATGACAACTCATGTGTGTCCTACGTGGCTTCCAACATGAAAGGCTGTTGAGCTCAGATTTGTGGTTAAAAGGGGGCTCTTTTTTCAAATTAGGCCTTAAAAGAGTTAGGGTTCAATTTGGATGTGTTCCTCTTCCTCCTATGGTTAAATTGGGTTAGATCAACTTAAATTTAACCCTAAGAGAGCTTAATGTTGAAGAACTCATCTCCAGATTCAGTTGCTCTAACTCATTAACCCTAGACAGAAGAAGAATATCCCCAAATTGAACCGTAAATCTTTTGAACGCTCATTTGAATAAAGAACCACTTGCAGCTCATAATTTTGAGTCCAACTACTTTCCACGTTGGAGGCCACGTAGGGCACACGCGAGTGATCAATGGAGCTTTGCTACAGGGACCCAAAATATGGGACCAATAAAGGGGACAAGTGAGGTGTTCCCCTTCTATTAGATAATGAGTTGACCATCATTAATGATGACCAATTCATTATCCAATAGGAGGGGGACACCTCACTTGTCCCCTTTATTGGTCCCATATTTTGGGTCCTTAAAGAATTTTTCATAAAATAATATATCATCTATGTACGGAAATTCTTCTAATTGAATGGAATGTTTCTTAAAATAATTTTTCAGGTTAAATTAAATTCATAGATCTTTTGGCTTATTTTGCCTTTTTTTCCCCTCAGTGTTTTTCTGTGTACATTTCTCCTGTTCGTTTGCCAACTCCTGTTCGTTTGCCTTAAAAAAAAATGGGAAATCAAAGAAATGGAAAATGAAGAATTGTTTTGGAGTGTTCGGTTGGCTAAAAAAAAGGAAATCAAAGAAATGGAGATGAGATGAGATGAGTTGTCACATTATTATTGGATGATGTGAGTGATTTTTTAAGAAAACTAGTTTTGATGTTGTTCGGATGGCGAAAAAAA
Organism: Asparagus officinalis; assembly: GCF_001876935.1. NCBI lineage: Eukaryota > Viridiplantae > Streptophyta > Magnoliopsida > Asparagales > Asparagaceae > Asparagus > Asparagus officinalis. The sequence goes on along the minus strand of NC_033795.1, from coordinate 8,908,667 downwards.
AAAGGAAATGAATTATAAGAAACTTATTTCCTGTAGTTTTCTTGTTTTCTTTTGTTCGGTTCATTCTTAAAAATACCTCCTCCTCTATGTGCGATTTGGCTCGCACACTAAAGCGCGAGGCAAACAGCACGGTCCATTGTTTGGTGTGAAAATGAAGTTTTATCAATACCAAAAATGTTAACAGTCGAATACAGCCAGCACGAAAAGGAAAAAAACAGTTTTAAGTGCAAACTCTTCGCGTCACTGCTCCAACCATGCGCTAACATTTAACCTGCAGGCATCAACAAATTATTTACAAGCTTCTTGATAAAGTTACTCCGAAACGAAACAAATGTGATTAAAAACAAAAGGATAACATTAAGCGCCCTTTTTAGCTTAAATATCCTTTTCGCTTTCTCAGCATGAAAGAACGGAGCTCGAACGCTTGATGGCACGAGCGGCACAGAAGTGTGCCTTCGGAACAGTTTAACATGAAGCGGAGCTTTTGAAAAAGACGTACAAAAAAAGGAGATGTCCGCATCGAAAATCCCACGCCATCGGAAACGCCAATGGTCAGGATCGCCAGATATCACGGGCGAGTGGATGACGTAACACGATCCAGCTGTATTGTACCGGCAGCCGTTTGATTTGACTAAAGCATAGAATATTGTCTCACATTTTAAAACATAAAATTTGAGCTCCCCACCGTTTTTTATAGTTCCACTTATTTTCTTATCGGTTAGATTGCGTGTGGTCAATTTGTTTGCACAGAAATAACCAAAATGCTATTTAGCTCGCGCCCCCAACCCGCGTTCAACTCGCAAGAGAGAGGAACATAGGGGTGAGCCCCCACAGCTAGGGCCCATTCCATGTTCCTCTCTCTTACGAGTTGGGCGCTAGTTGGGGGGCGCGAGCCAAATAGCACCGCTGCAGAAATAAATCATAAAGTAACATAAGTAATAGCCATGAAGTTTACTTCTGGAAAATTGTGTCGATACCCTAAAATTAATATCTTCGTATGCTGCAGGCTTTTTATTTTTTTTCATGAGATTCAAGTTCAAGAAGTGTCAAATCATGTGCTACAACTCTCTTTTAGCAATTATTACCCGCTAACTAAGTATCGAGAAGATAAAAAGCATTAAACCAAAAAGTATTTTTATCTACTATATTCTTTCATGTTAGGTCTAATTTCATATTAGGTCTAATTACAGGTCATGTTATGTCTAATAATAGTCCGTATTAAGTCTAATTTCAGTTCATGTTATATCTAATAATAGTTCATGTTAAGTCTAATAATAGTTCATGTTAGATCTGATTTCATGTTAAGTCTAATAATAGTTCATGTTAGGTCTAATAATAGCTCGTGTTAGGACACATAATAATTCATGTTAGGTCTAATTTCAAATTAGACTTAACATGAAGTAAATTAGACTTAAAAGAAATTTAACATGAAGTAAATTAAACCTAACATGAACTGTTATTAGACTTAATATGAACTGAATTTAGACTTAACACGAATCAAATTGGACTTAACATGAAATTAGACCTAACATGAATTGTTATTAGACTTAACATGAACTGAATTTAGACTTAACACGAACTATTATTAGACTTAACATGAAATTAAATCTAACATGAACTATTATTAGGCTTAACATGAACTTTTATTAGACCTAACATGAACTGAAATTAGTCTTAACATAAACTATTATTCGACCTAACATGAACTATTATTAGACCTAACATGAACTAAAATTAGACTTAACATGAACTATTATTAGACTTAAGATAAACTAAAATTACACCTAACATGAACTATTATTAGGCTCAGAAACTATCATTAGACCTACCATGAACTGAAATTAGACTTAATATAAACTATTACTAGACCTAACATGAACTATTATTAGGCTTAATATGAACTATTATTAGATCTACCATGAACTAAAATTAAACTTAACATGAACTATTATTAGACTTAACATATAAACTAGACCTAACATGCTATTATTAGACTAACATGATCTGAAATTAGACCTAACATGAACTATTATTAGACCTAATATGAACTATTAATAGACGTAACATGAACTATTATTAGACTTAATGTGAATTGAAATTAAAGCTAACATAAATTCTAAATAGACCTAACATGAAAGAATAGAGGAGAAATAACATTTTGGGATTTTGTATTTTTTATGCTCTCTATGTTTAGTTGGCGGGGTAATAATTGCTAAAAGAGAGCTGCAGCACATGATGTGACACTTATTGTGGCTGAATCACATTAGGAAAAAGTGAAAGGATTGCAGCACATGAATATATTGATTTTGGGGACTTGACACAATTTTTCTTTACTTCTGTTATTTTTGAGGAAAAAAATTGCTTCTTTCTAAAAAAAATTTATTTCTTTCGCTTTCTTAATTTCTTGGGAAAATTGCTTTTAGGCCACAAATTTGAACTTTCAATGTGCCTCAACCCCTCCTATATTTTTAATGTGCTTTAGCCCCTTTTTTTGAAAAAAATGTGCCCCACCACTTTTTTTAATGTTAACTCTTACAGCTAACATGTTAACTCTTACAAATAACATGTTAACTCTTACAGCTAACATGTTAACTCTTACAGATAACATGTTAACTCTTACTAATGTGCCCACGCGAAGTTCCTCAGGACGGCGCAGGCGACGAAACAGGGGAGAGGGCAGAGGGGGACCGGAGGAGGAGGAGGGAGGAGGAGGAGGAAGGTGCAGCGGGGGAGGG
>NC_033795.1:8888693-8904921 GCF_001876935.1 Asparagus officinalis | reverse complement strand
GGGCAGGGGAGGGAGGCGGAGCGAGGGAGGGAGGCGGCGCGGGGGAAGGGGCAAAGGGGGATCGGCAAAGGAGGAGGAGGAGGGAGGTGAAGGGAGGACAAAATCGGGATTTTGGATTGGATGGGTCTGGACGTAATTTTTTAAAAAAAGGAAGGCCTGCAGCATATTAGGAAAAGTAAGAGAGACTGCATCACAATGGAAATTGAGTTTTAAGGCATTGAAGCAAATTTTCCTAATTTCTTAATTGTTGATGTGAAGCTTACGTACGACATTACCACCTCCTAAATATACTTCCGCTCCTCAGCTCTCCGAGATAGCTCGGAAATAGAGGAAAGGCTTGTGGGGCCCGCATGAAAATTAACTACGTGTGAAAATAGGGATTCTTTGAAGTCCTAATCCTGATCTCCAGCCTAGCGGCCGCGCTCGAAGCGTATGCTCAAGTCATGAGATTGTAAGCTTCATTGAGCAATAATGTGGTTTACTTTATAATCTAATTAATACATAATAAAATAAAATTAATAGTTTCAGGACTGTCCGTACAAAGTGCTCATTAGGCATCTTGCTATGGGAAATGCGTATGATTGGATTCCTCGAAATAAAAATGCATGCATTAGCATAAATTATATAATTTCTAAAATATGCTCTAACTTTAGCCTACCAATCACACAGTTCACACAGTGTAACATATGGTTTAGATATTTTTACCATGTGACACATTTATCCACATGGCCATTGTATTTCCTTTTTTTTTAAATAAGAAAATGGTTATTAAAATATGACCGTAAGTCTAGTGTGTGTAAGTGGTTTTGGCCTCATGGGCCAACTTGTTACCCAACCCATTATAGAACTCAACCCGTTTTGTTGGAAATATCCCACGTTCTGGGATTTCTTCCGTTGGAGAGAACGAATCTTATGGAGGGTTCGGCTTTAGAGAGATAATGTGCAGATTTTTGGGGACGCAAGTGGAGAGGAAACGCCCATAAATAGAGATGAGTTCTTCTCATCTGAAATTACAATCTCCATCGGAGTCCCAAAAACAACAATCGCTCTCTCATTCCTTCAGTGTGATGTATATACTAAATATACCTTTTATTCCAATTTTTATTCAAACAAAGATCCTCACGAAATAACAATATTAGCTACTTCCTAACAAAATTTTCAATTGTTATCCATAAAAAAATAAGGAGAAAGAAGTATCACTTTTGCTATTTCAAAAGTATGCGAAACAAATAAAAGAAGTGTTACTTCTTCTACTTCCTACTTCTTAGTTTTAAAAGTTAGTTCATTAACATACTTTTCGCTTCTAATACTTCCGTTGATCCAAACAGGACCTCTTAGTGTTACATATTTTGTTTATTCGTAGTAATTTCACAAATTGGTTTGCCAATTGTCAACTTGATAGAGTAAAAATTTGACAATTATCATTTGTACTTATAACATTTATTTGGTTGTTTTAAACTTCATAGAATAAAAAATACAATAAAATTAATGACATGGGACTAATCTTGATTGGATGTGCAAAACGAAACATTAGACCGTGCTTAGCACAGGACTAATACTAATTTCCTAGGAATAGTGACATACAAGGGTAGGAATCAATCTAAAGACTATTTTAGATGGTTAAGGGGATGTCTGGATGAACAGAAATACAGCTATACCATCAAATGTTGTGGATAAGTTTCTAATTTTAAAATTTTAGTGAGCAGCAAAGTAATTGAAAATAATATTTAGGGGTTTCAAAAATTAAAGATAAATTGTTGATTTCAAACGATTATCTAACATAATTTCATGAAGACATCTTATTTATTAAGAGAGATTTTTTGTTGCATTCTGCAAAACCTGCTATAAAATTCGAAGCTCTATTGCATTTTGAGGAAGGGTGCATACAAGGATATTTACCATATCATATCCAACCTAATACAGATTGGATATGATACTTACCATATTATATCCGTTTATCACTCACGGATATGGATATAGATATGCTTAACTACAAAATTTTCATATCCATATTTGTTAAAAATTGAATACATATACGGATATGCATATATATATAAATAGTTCATATTTACCCCAACATACATAACCACACTGTCAACTATATGTCTTAAGTTTGGTCAGGTAAATATAATTTAAATGGTTGCTTTTACTTGTTGGTTTAGAGCTCAGACCAATGTAAAATGGGCTTCCTTTGAGTCCAAAACTCACTCCATTATTTCATGTTTTCTATTTAGGGCATGTTTGGCTATTTCCACGAAAAAACGGAAATGGAAAACCCTCTTTGAAAATGATTTCAACACATATCAAGAGGTTTCTCAGTTTTCTTTTATTTTGTTTGTTTCGCAAAGAAACCTCCCCTTTTCACTGCCAAGTCATACAAAAAACAAAAAAAAAACCTCTATAGTAACAGTGCTTTTGATTTCCATTTCTTTAGTTTGTTTGACAAGAAGAAAAAGGAAAAGAGAAATGACCCATTAAAAAAGGAATTTATTCATCATGATACTCTCCAATAGTGCATTTATTAATTAAAAACTTATTGATGTGACATTTCCAAGTGTTTTCACAGTTTTTTGTTGTGAAAACACATTTCTTGAAATGTGACATGGCATCCTAGGTGGCATCCCCATTTCCTTAAAAAAAATAATGTGACATGACAGCCAGTTTTCTTCTTTTTATTGACAAACAAACAGCCCCTTAAAAGAAACTTTGACAAGTATATTGGAGGGTAATTTGGGCTAAAAAAAAAGTTGACGCAATAGTTTTAACTGTATAGTATAGTCTCAACTTAATTTACTCTTTGGTACCTATGTCTCAAACACACATCTAAACTTATCTTTCTATTCACTATTTGGTCCATTTCCATCAAATCAAATGACAGGTTATATATTTATGGTGGACAAATTTTAAAAACCAACCCCTTTTACTATTTATTTTTAAAAAATGATCGTTTTTGCAAAATTTTTTAAAAACCGACCTGGTTTCAGCTCGGGAGCTGAAACCAGGTCGGGTTTTGAAAAATTTTATCCGAAACTTCACGGGAGTTGAACTCCCGTGAAGTTTAGTAAAACTACTAAACTTCACGGGAGTTCAAATCCCGTGAAGTTTAGTAAAACTACTAAACTTCACGGGAGTTAAAAATCCCGTGAAGTTTCGTAGTTTAATTTTTTTTTTGAACTGCGAAACTTCACGGGAGTTCAACTCCCGTGAAGTTTTCGAAGTTTTTTCACAAAACCGACATGGTTTCAGCGCCAAGGCTGAAACCAGGTCGTTTTTTGCAATTAAGTTTGAAAAAGGTTGTTTTCTAGGATTAAATTTCTAAATAGATTGGTTTTGAAAATTTCTCTTATTTATGGTTTTCTGAGAAAGAGAAATTTGAATATCTTTCATTCCTCTCTTTAAGGGGCTGTTTGGTTGTTTTCCGAAAAAAACAAGAAATAGAAATGTCACATTTCATTTGATATCATGACATTTCAAGAGTTTTTCCACATTTTATTTTTTATGTTTGTTTCGCAAAGAAATCACCCCTTTAAACCTTCCAAGTCACATAAAGAGACAAAAAAAGCCGCAATAGTAACAGTGCATGTGTTTTCTATTTCTTGTGTTTGTTTGAACAAAAAAAGGAAAGAGAAATGAAAATATTTAAATAATCTGTTTAATTCCCATTCATTGTTCCAACAGTGCTTTTAAATATTAAAAATTCATTGAATTGACATTTCCAAGTGTTTTCAGAGGTTTTTGTTGTGAAAACACATTTCTTAAAAATGTGATGTGGCATTCTACGTGGCGTTTCATTTCTCTAAATTTCAAAACGAACCAAACTGAAGAAATGGAAAACCTTTGAAACCAAAAACCTATGTGGCACATGGGGGATTTCTTGAAATGTGAGGTGGCGGGTGTTTTCTCTTTTTTTTTTTGAGCAAACAAACGGACCCTAAATATAAAAGTTAACCATCAGTCGAGCTATTCATTCTTATCTTAACCTTTTTTATTGAAAAAAAATTAAAGCTTGATTGGAAAGGTTTGATTAAAACATTAATTTGAGAACTTCAGCCGGTCGTATACTCGACGTATAATATTCAGTGCGGTCAACTAAGTTTGGCTGCTTTACAAGTGACTACGCAATAATAGATTCCTCAGGGACCAATGTGTCAAACGCGTCCTTGCGTCCGCAAATCTTAGGGCGAATATCGTACACAGAATAAATCCAACGGCCGGTATTGCACCGATTTCTTCTTGAGTGGGGCCCGCATTCGCAGGATCATGGTGCCTTTGGACTTCGTGAGACAGGATAGGACGTTACCGTACAATGTAACTGGCCAGCATGATGTGGGCCCCACCGACCTCTTCTTTCCTGCTATTTTAACTGTTGATGACTTGGTCTTTCGACCGTAGTAATTTGTGGCCCAGCTATCTACGCCCTAGTCCAGTTGGGGTGGGCTTTTCTGGAGTTTGAGGCCCATGAATTGTGGGTTGGGCTGATCTTGAGCCAGGACGTGTTAGAATAAAATAAATAACTTATCGGAAGAAATTTTCATTTTAAACCCAATGCAATTTTTTTAAAAAACCAACCTATTCTGTTTTTATTGTAAAAAACCGACCCACTTTGTGGCAACATCAGCAACGTGGCCACGAAGCGGATTGATTTTTTTTAATCTCATCTCTAAATAGTCGGGATTGCCAACCCCGACTAATTTTGCTAGTATCGATTTCTGGAAATAAAAACAGAGTAGGTCGGTTTTTTTTAAAAAAAGTTGAATTGGATTTAAAACAATTTTTTTTTCTAACTTATCAGTTTGAACGTTGTCAGGAATTCCAAAAGATGATAAGAAGAAAGTGACTTAAAGTAAAGGCAAATCATTTTCTCTACATAGAAGATTGACAATGTTCTTCGTAATTATATAATTAGAAAAGTAGTTTGAAAACTAGCAATGTTAAACTTTATGAAAGTTATTTTCCCCAATTCAGTTAATAAGTAATAACATTGAAAAAATGTTGTTGTACAAGTAGGGGGAAAAAACCAAACGGATGGTCTCTCTTCGGAAAATCATTCACTGGAGACATAATATCAATATTTTAACTGTTTATATTGATTTTATAGGTTATATTGATTTTACCTCAACTAAAAAGTAATACTGAACATATGTCACATTTTTCAGAAATTTTTTTCCCTCGTAGAACCATTTTCCATTTCACACCCATCAACAATTATTATTTCTTAAAGAAAAAAGAAAAAATAATAAAAAATTCAATAGTAATTTTCCAGTTACTCTTCCACTCACTTGGACCCTATTTGTTCACAAAACCCCTCAAAGTTCTATCCTGTTACATATAAAATCCCACCAAAAACCTCCCCATCCCTCTCTCGTCAACCTCATCCCCTTCTCAATTCTCCCCCAAACGGGGTATTAAAAAAAAAAACCCTAATTCTCAAAATTGAACCAAGTACCGGCCTCAATCCCTGAATCCTTCGCCCTGAACGAGAGAGGATGGGGAAGAACCAAGCGTACAAAGCGATGCAGAGGTCGAGGCTGGGCTCGGCCGCCGGCGGGCCTGAGGAGATCGAGGACGGAATGGTTCGTACCTTTTCACGCCATCATCTGTTTGTTCTTCTAGGGTTTTGAAGCCTCTAGATTGTTTGTCAATTTCGTGTTTTTTAGTAGATAGAACCCTGTGAATCTGATAAAGCCGTTAATTTCAAGCTCATTTTATGCAATTAGTTAACTAATCGCTTTCGAGATCATGCTTGAATTAGCACCAAATTTAGCACAAATTTTAGTTAATTAAAACGGGGTGAATACTTGATAGTTGTCATGGGCTATGAATCATTGGAAAAAACAATGGCATTATTCTGGCAAAGACTACGCTTTTTAGCTATTTTCTTTGGCCATACGTTGGTAGATTTTGCTTGTAGTTTCACAGCCAGAGCATAAGTAATGAAATTACTGCTTCCAGCAAATAACTTGAGATGTTTGGAGATTGTAGAAGGTATGGCAGGAGTAGGAGCACTTTGAGCAACTTGCAAAATTTTCAATCTCTAACTATTTGAATAGCAAGGTTCATGCAAATAATACTGTGAAATGCACTTAGGCAACTTGATGTTTCTGATTTATTTCTTTATATAGGATTATAGTTATAAATTATTGGCTAACATATCTTCATTACCAAATGAATTGTGGATTCTTTGGACTTAAGGATACAATAAATAAGCAGGAAACTATATCTTTCTTTTTGTCAACTTTAAGCTGTTTGAGAATCTCATTTTTCTTCATGATTTTTCCTTCTCAATTACTTTGTCACCTGCCTACCATTCGTTGTGAAATTGTTTTTCCTATTTTCTTGAGAAAATACTCTCTTTAATTGAATGCACAAATATAGTGCGGAGCTTATTAGCTTGTGCATTTATGTAGTTGGTTGCATCCAAAGATAGAGATATGAGACTTTTTTTACATTGCTGCTCCATTATGTCTTCTTCTAATTTTGTTCTTCCTTGTCCTTTTTTGTAAAGGAATACAGTTTTTTAGTTCTTTATATTTGTTCTCTCTGCATTTTGGTATGCAATACTTTTATTTTTGTCGAATTTTTACTAACGAGGACCGTCACAGACGGATGGTTCATTTCATTCACCAGAGTGGCATGCTGCTCGTTTGGCCAGCCTTAACACTTCTCACACTATAACTTGGGAAGAATACAAGAAGAAGCAGAAGGTAATACTTTTTGCAAATGGAATGGCGCATGTTATTAAAGCCAGTGTTTTACCTGAACAATTTTATCTTTTAAATAATATAGCAACATAGTTGACATATTGCCATGACATTTGACATGTTCTATGTAACATTTTTCGTTAGTATGGTGCTTTCTTTCCTATTAATTATTGGACTCCTTTTTAATTTTCTGAGGTCTAAAAGTTTGCCCCTATGTCTGCATGTTGTTTGTACCGTATGCTATTTTTATGTTGTCTTAGGTTTTATACATGCAACTTATTTCAATCTTTCACTGGGTAGGTTGGGTAATGTCAAAGAATGCGATGTACCCATAACTTGCATTACTATGTCCTCTGGTGGCACTTGTAAATAAATAAGTAAAGTGTTATTGGTCTGTTTATTACTTTACAACTACTATGCGGAAGGACTGCTTGATACGAGAAGTGATTGCGCTGTCCAGATGAGTTTCATGCTACTCAGAAAAATCAAGTCTTGAATACACTGATATTGTCATCTTGTTCACATTCATATAAATAATCATGTTTCTGTAATCTCAGTATGTTAAAAGTGGATCTTTCAGAATTGTGATTCCGTCTTATTTGTGCCTTAAAGATGAATGCAATTCTTTATAGCAAAACTCTTACTAGCTTTCCTCTTTATCTCTATCTTTTCTGGGTCAAGAGTTTTGACCTTCTTGATTTGCATGGTTTTGAACTGTATGACCAAAAAAGAGGTAGGTCTTTGTACTTGCTAAGTGCCTTTAAGCATTACTTGATCCTTTATAGGGCACGTAACTAACCATAGCATTGAACTGTGTGGGAAATCTTGTTTTCCTGGTGGAGTTTCTCTTCGCTTTTAATGCTTCATAATCAACCCATTTAGATGAAAAGGGGTTTGGATGTCAATAAATGCATATGAAGATCACAACTTGTACATATAGTGGTTAAAGAAACATCCACAATGATGTTATGGGAGTTTCTTGATCCTTTCTTCACGAGTTACTTTCAACTTCTTGAAGATACAAATTAAGTGCACTGCCTATTCCCTACGCAGAAAAAGCAACAACACCTGCCCATATGCTTGTTTTCAGGCCAGTTAAGTGCACTGCCTATTCCCTACGCAGAAAAAGCAACAACACCTGCCCATATGCTTGTTTTCAGGCCAGGCTAGCATGGGTCTGGTTTTCCTTGCACAAAAAGCAACAACACCTGCCCATATGCTTGTTTTCAGGCCAGGCTAGCATGGGTCTGGTTTTCCTTGCACACCAGAAGATCTATGCAAGTTTTCTGTTAAATCCGTAACTTATCATCTATTGAGTCAGTTTAAGGCATAGCATGCGGCTTGAAGCAAAAAAATGTCAAACTTCAATAAACCGATATTCTGGTACCATTCGGAAATATGCTAAACTTTCATGTATTTATGTATTTTCCCCTCAATTTTCATTTTAAGCAGCAACCTGTCTTTGTTAACTTAATAACCTCTGCCTTTGTTAACTTCAACTGGGCACTGATGATAATTTAAACATTTTCATACATTTAATGAACATATAACAAATTCTTTCTTTTTCAGTCATCTTAATGCATCCCAGGTCGTATGCTGATAAAACTATATTGTCAATGTATTTTTAGAAGCATTATAATTTAATGTGGCAACTGGAAAGAAAAATTACAGCCAATATGCGATGCACTTTCATTAGTCGGTCAAGCAAGTGTCAAGTTGCATTTGAGAAGATTTACACTTGAACTTTGACATTGTAGACATAGCGCAAGGAGTACACAAGAACTTGTGTCACATACATATTCACACGATTATCAATAGATTAACCTTTTGTCATATCTGTTTATGAATGATCTGATGTAATTAAAATGAGGTTCATTGAATTGGGTAAAAGTTCCAACCCTTTACTGGACATGTCCATGACGATGGTTCATGGTGTGCTTTGTTGGCGGGTAATGATAAAGCTTTTTTCTTTTTTTGGTTGTTGTTGTAGTATTAGAGTATAAATGCTGTTCTCAAATTCTTCATCATAGATGACCATTTCACGCACCGCCACTGCTATCATAATCTCTGTTCTTGCATTTGCACATGATATGTGCATTCTTTCTTCTTCTTTTGTTTTAATAATTACTGATCTTCCGGGTATTTCACTGGAAGTGTTACTCTTTTTTCCCCCAATTTTTTTTGCATAGAATTAGCATTGTAGTTAGACCACTTACTCTAATGGTCCTCATTCAGGAAGACGAGCTCAAAAGAGGTGAGATGGAGGCTGACAAGGATAAAATGATGAGAGAATACAGGGCCCAGCTTGATGCTGAAAGAGCACGCAAGCTCTCTCTTGGAAGAAACCACTCCAGCAGCAAGTCACATAGCAAGAAAGGTAAACTCGGTAAACTCTAAGTTTTGGATTTGCCTACATTTCCTCCTTTTTCAGAGTATTTAGTGCTACTTTACGGACTCGAGTGCATGCCAATGCAGAGAGGAAGGATAAAGACACGAAGAAACGGAGCAGCAGAAAGAGAAAGGTTTCTGATTTTCAAATTAATTCCTTATATTTATGTGCCCACCTATGACATAGTTCCTTTCAGTTGTGATTCAGTCAAAACATGGAATTAACTGGTCACTGCTTAACCGCCTTCTCAAGCTCAGAGTAACCTATTGAATTCCGTTCGTTCGCTGTCGAAATTGAATTACTGTCGCTCTGTTTCATTCAGTTAGTTAAGCAACTTTACATATTCTCCACACTTGGCTTCTTTAGATTCACAAAGGACGCGTCAGCGATTTTCATCATGCCCATCTTGAGTGGAGCATCTACTTTGCAAGCTACAACTGTGCTCAAGGGATGTTTAGGGCATAAGAGTCTCATGAACTTAAATAAATAGGCAAAACATTCTATCTTCATAAGACCTGGCTCTCAGTGCTGGAGGGGTGCTAATCTTATAGGAAGTCATACGCTACAATAGTAAGAATAACATATTTAGACCTTGATCCTTGTTAGTGAATGTAGGTTATGTTCTCCTCCATATATGACCAAGTGACATTGGCGATCAACTCTGACCTCTCTAGCAATGTGTGCAATTGGTTCTTTAGCAGGATTGTTTTAGAGAGGAAAATGATAAGAATGATGACTTTCTTTGAGAACATTCATCGGCATGCCTAGGGACAACTATACGTAGATTCCAAAGGAGTAATCATTAGGCAGAATAAGAAGGTAGGTTGAGATCCTCAGGATATTGCACATATATAAAATTTGCATGAGAAGTGGGGATTATTTTTTTAATTAAACTTTTGTCTTGATGCTTACTTGACAGAAAAGATTCTTCAAAATGGAGTTGGCACTCCAAATGAATCTTGTTGGATGACTTCCTTGATGGGCAACCTAACTCCAAAAATGGTTCATACCAAGAGGAGATCCCTTGTTCCTAAGTTCCAGCTTTGAAAAATGTTAACAATGCTACAAATGCATAAAACCCTAATATTAATAGTTAAGTGTTGCTTAGAAAGTATAGGTAGGACTCAAATGTTTCTTGCATCTTAAAAGATAAATATTTGTTTGTCTAGAATTATTGAGATTCATGTTGCACATCCCAAATTTCCAATGATCACTAGGAAATAGGAATTCTGTGGCTGAAAGTGAGTTTCTAATGTGCATGCAGCATACTATTTAATTTGATCTTTGTTTCTTTTAGACTGTGGCCAACAAACAAAAAGTATTACAACCTAGAATTTCGTGTTTTACATTGTTTTACGTCTTATAATGTCTTATCTTTATTTCCACGGATGTGCATGTAAACGACTAGAATTATAATTATATTTTACAGCACAGACAGAGATCACATGAATCCAGTTCATCTTGTTCATCATCAGAATCTTCTAGCAGCAGCGATGATGAAAGGGAATCAAAAAGGTCAAGATCGAAGTCAAGATCAAAGAAATCTTCTAGCAGCAGCGACAATGAGAAGGAATCGAAAAGGTCAAGGTCAAAGTCGAGATCGAAAAAATCAAAGAAGGAAAGAAAGCACAGGTCACGAGCCAAGCACTCCAGCAGTGACGGTGATAGTGATGGTCCCTTGCCACTCTCCAGATTCTTTGGCGCTGTAAAGAGCTGAAGCACCTCTCTTCTATATTGTAGCGTCTACCTGTGAGTTCATAGATGGCCGTTGCCCCCCCCCCCCCCCCCATTAGGCAGAAATTGTTGTTGCCTAATAAAAATTGTTACAACATATTTTACTTATTGAATTGTCTAATTAGTTGCTTAAACAAAACTTATATAAATTGGATGCATAAAATTGGTCGGGGGCCTCGGAGATTGATTGAAGAGTGAATCTTGTATAATTACTTGTACCGTTTACCTCAGTAGTTGTGGAGAAAGGAGTTAGAGAACTGCATCTGGTGACAATCTCAATCTCTTCCCGCGTTTGAGCTTAGTGTTGATTTCAGTCCTGTAGACAGCCCTTTGGTACTAATTTTTGGTTGTCGATGATGATTGGACAATTTATTTCCCCCCTTTCAAATCAATAGCTTAACCATGAGATCTCTGACGACTTCCCATACAAAAACAATTTTAAAAGGCATGCGCAATCTCTCTAGGTAGGCAATGCAAGTTGGTAAAAGCCTAAAGGAACAGACTCTATAATGACGCGGTCTAATACAAATTGTATAAATTCCACCCGCAACTGATCATTACGGAACCATATGAACTGAGACGAGCCTTTGCGGTACTCATCTTATAGCAGTAAATTCAGCAGCCTCTCGCGGCTCAATCAACTTCAAACGACTAACACGAAAGTTAAATCCAGCTCACCAATTATATGAATTAATTAACAATTCTATAATGGAGGAGGAATGGGAGGAAAAACCCCAAGAATTGCCAACACCTACTAACACAAAACACAGCAGAGAAGCCAACAACTCCGATAGAGACCATAGAGAATAGTTCATGGTATATTATCATAGTAGCGGTACATATTTTCCATTTAAGGAGCCAAACATCATTCACACTTTACCATGGAACTGGAAACATAAACTCAAAAGGTATTCAGCAAACAGATATAAGTTTCACACGTAGCAATGATGCAAAATTGAAAGAACCGTAAAACACATGCATCAAGAATTGCCAAGTTACTCCGAGATCACCAGATAGAATTTACAGCACTCAGTTGAGATCTTCTGGTGCGGGCGTTCAATTTATAAGCACCTGGTGAAGTGGGTTTGACCAACATATCCACCAGCCATGGCCCTTCTCACATTGGTTTCAAACAACTTCGGGTTGTCGCGTAGAACAGCAGCTGCTTCATGATTTAGTGGGTCCTCATCGTTGGGTTGCTGAACATAAACATAAGCAGGCAGTTAAGAGTGATAACGGATCTTTAATCAAGAAGGATTTATAAATATATATCACTCCGTGAGAGAAGGCATAATCAGAAAGCAGCAGATAAATTCAAATCAACGCGTAAACTGAATTTAACAAGCTATTAACCATAATTAATATTTGCAATACATGTCGGTGCTATTAACCCTAATTAATAGCAATGACATGTATGTTCACTCCTCAAATTACTCTTTGTTGACGCCACTTCGAACTTCCTAAAAATAAACATTTCCTTATCTATATTTACTGTATTAAACTCATCCATCTCAACGCCTTGTTCAACTATACTCAATTTTGGACAGTTTCTTGGTTGCGCAACAATTTATATGATTAAACATTTCAATCGGCATGTTTGTCGAAAAAGTTATTGCACCACTACCGCAACCACACATTTTAGAATAAAACAGACAATTAGGATTGCATTGTTTTTATTGATATGACAATATACTCTTTGAATTTCAAAACAATAAGTTGACATGTTTCATGTGTTGCATCTGAGCTGACTACAAAAGCTACAAGCTGTTGAAATTTAGATCATTCTAATGTAAACACTAAGTAGGCACTAATTTGAACAAGCAGTACTGTACAATTGGAATCAGATGATACAGCTTTTGCGTCCATACATATTCTGAGCAGTGAGCATTGACCCGTGGCAAATATTTTAGCTTGGGTACAATCAAATAAATGTTCAATTTTATCTTTAATTTTTGGAAATTTAATTGGCAACATTACTTCAGTCTATCAAGAAAGTGAGAACAGACTGTATGAAAAGGTATTTATTACAAATATGTCTTTGCACTGGCTCACAGTAGAAACTAGCAAATCCATCTGCACAAAACATTAATAAAAAGATGAATACCGTGAAAAGAAGATTCAACCCATAGATGACAGTGTTTATGTTGAGAACAGGCTTCCAGTCCTCACGGAGGATGTTAAGGCAGACATTACCCTCGAGGTCAATATTAGGATGATAAACCTACATTCAGTGAAATTTGAAGAAATAAAATAGATTAACTGGAAAAAGGGGCATGGGCTAAAAATAAGTTAAAACAAGAAAAATACAGTTACCTTTGTCTTGCACTTGACTTTAGGTGGTTCGTGGGGATACGAAGGAGAGACTTGGAAGGTGAATGTAAATGTACCACCTCTATGAAAAATGTCAAAAACAACTGAAAGTCATGTTATAGCACAAAAATGGGGATAAGTGCATTTAACAAGAACGTGAATTGTGAAGAAACATAACAATAAATGTTCTGATGACAAAATGGTAAAAAAGAAAAGCCGCAAAGATGTTCTCCATGAGTATTGAAGATTCCAAATTTAGGCTTTACCCTGAGTAATTGGAAGTGAATGACAAGTGAAGATATGGACATGTTGACGAGGGCATACATACAAACTAGAAGGAAAAAACAACAATATTCATAGTCGAGATATTATACAACCACAAGAGCAACTACAATCTGCCTTGAACCTTTTCAGAATTTACTAATAAACGTGTTGCAGAAGAAAGGGACAAATGCCATCTAAAAAGAAAAATACACAGTGACATGGAAACATGAAAATGACCTAAACCCTTGAAGACAAAAAGGCGAAGGTGACAAGGACGAAACACATTCTACAAAAAAAAATGAAGCCTATTATCTTAAGCAATTAGAACAAATTATAAAGTCAAACAAAAATATGCAAGAAAATTGAGGACTGCACAGATATAGGTTTTTTAATGCACAAGTAGACAGGAAATAAAAATATTGAAAACCACACAGACACTTGGCTTATAAAATAAATCCAAATCAGCAAAAGATACTTACAAATAAAATCCTTCATCGGGACGGATGCTGATCTCAAAATTCATCAGATCATCTTTCCCATTGGGAAAAGATATAGTAGTAGTTTTCGGCAGGTTTAGCTCACTGATATCTGTAAAAAACAAATACCAAAAGTATAATTATATAGCAGAAAATTGACTCGCCTTTCTTGTAGAGAAAAGCCTGAAATTGAGAACTAAATATAAGAAGTTAATAAATATTATAGATTTCAAGTTAAAGATTCAGAAATTATTGCCCTATAAATTCAAGATTCTACATCTGAAAATTAGTACCCCTTTCAAGTCAAAAAGTAACCAGGGACCAGAACATGTCTCAAATCAAAAATTAGTACCCCTTCCAGGTCAATATAGTTTTATATGTAGGATTGGTCTAAATTGATGGCCCATAAGTCTTCAACTCTTAAGATGCACGATATGTACAGATATGAAAATCCCATGGCTTCTTCAGTTAGGTCTAAATTGATGTCTTGTATTTTATGTATTCATATGTATAAATAAAGATACAGATGAATCACTATCAGCATGCAATGTATCATAAATTTGTCTTCTTGTATGTTAAAGGGTTACATTCCAAGAAAAAAGGTGTTATGAATGAAAGTAATTTTCCGAGTTAATCAATTGTAGGAAATCCAGTGTTGTTTTACATGTAAAAAAATCAAGCAATATAAAGCATAAAGGAGCCTCCAAAACGTACTAAATATTGTCGTTAAAAAAAAGGATTATGTAAACCAGAAATCCAAAATGAAAGTTAAGTAATGTCGTGTTTATACCATTGAATTTAGATTTTTAAGCACAAAAACATATAATTACATACAAATTTGTGTAATGGCAAACAAAAACATGAAAATGAAGGAAAAACCTTAGTAGCAAAAGCAAAGACTGGTTTTCTTCTTAGAGTACGGATTAGCTCCTGACAAGCCTAACTTTTTTATTAGATTAGAAATAGCAGATTATACTGACTGTTCAATCTAAAGAAAACGGTTAGAAAATACATGAAAGATGCTGAAATTGTAGGCTAACATTAATCTACAGATAACGACTAATTTTCAAGATTAACCATAAACTTCTTTCAGCTAGTGCCGGTGATACATGCTTCAAAAAGCTACAAGCTTCCGTGAATGCCAAGATAATGGATCCACTTGAAACCGTGGATTTAGTAAACAAGTATGAAATGCAAAATAGGTAGCAACACGATCATCAGAAAAGTATATAAAAGGATAACAAACTAATTGCCATATTAGAAGTGTAAAGCATCAGCCTGCATCATCAAGTACAAAAGCATATTCAGATCTTTCTTATTGCTGCTACGTTTACAGTTATTCATTTCCATGTATTGATCAATTATAAATAAATACAATGCTCAACTGCTCATACAATACAAGATGAGAAAGGGCAGCTACAAAGAAATGAACAATGGCATGTATAGCTAAACATAAGTAGTCATCTTTCTGAATTCTATAAGAGACCTAGGAGGGCTCACCCCTAAAGCTAGTTGACTCCACATTCAGCCAATTTGGCAGTAAACGTGCCGACAAGGGTGGCTTTCAACCTAGTCCCGGTCGAACACTCCAATCATAGGGTCACCCCTTTGGCTTTGGACTAACTAGTCCGGGGGTGAACACCCTAATATCGACATCACCACATACGTTGCTTGCTTGCAACTACGATACCATTTATAAGCGACCCAAGAGAACTTAACCGTAAATACTAGTTGATAAGAGGGAATCCAAACCTCTTATAACCCCAAATTGATACCTCATTTAGTCCAATGTGGAACAGAAGGGACCCTAGCAATTCCAAACTACTAACACTTCAATCGTATAGGAAAAAAAAAGACTTAAAATAAATAAATAAGTAAACAAACTTGTGCACGCCTAAACCTTTGTGAAGACGTAATTCGCCTGCGCTTTGTTTCTTTCCAGGCGGTCGTCCATTCGTATTTGCAGCTTCCTCCTTCTTCTGGTCCTTGATCTTGAAAAGCCTTATCATTTTCCTACACAAACAAGGGGGGAAAAGACCAAAAAAGAAAAACAAACAAACAAACAATCAAACAATCGTCAATCAATCTGTGCAATCCTTCGATTATCAAGATCATAATCAAGATTCGAGCTTCGACTCGCACGATCTATTGTAAGGATCTCGCACCGAAACAAACATCGCACCGAATACAATTCGATCGGGGGATTGAGCGATCGACAACAAGAAACGAGAAAGAGAAACCCTATAAAAAAACTTGACGGAAGATGAAATCTAGGGTTAGGGTTTCGAGGACTCACCTTTTGGGGGAATTTCGAGAGGAGGGACTGAAGAGAGAGAGAGAGGGAGAGAGTCGTG
>NC_033795.1:8878673-8888683 GCF_001876935.1 Asparagus officinalis | reverse complement strand
TGTAGCAGCGCGGAGAGTGGGAGATATACGGGGTAACAACTGGGGCTTATTATAAGCAAACAGCGTTTGGAGGCCCATTGATTTGATTTGTGTCAATAATAGGGGGTAAATTTCACGTAACTCCCTCGCGTTTGGGTTATTCTGACATGACCTGATGACCCCCATCGACTTTGTAGATGTTACTTAAGCCCCCTAAGCGACGAACAATTTTTCAAAACAGACCCTTTTAGAGTTTTATTTTTTAAAATTGACCGGTTTTTTTTATTTACCAAAACCGACCCGATTTTGTGATTAACAGCCTAATCACCATCCTAAGTAGTCGGGGTTGGCAACCCCGACTATTTAGGAGGGTATTAAACCCTGATTAGATGCCTTAAACACAAAAAATTAAGGTCCTAAATAGTCGGGGTTGCCAACCCCGACTATTTAAGAAGGTGATTAGCCGGTTAATCATAAAATCGGATCGGTTTTGATAAATAAATAAAAAACCGGTCGATTTTGAAAAATAAAACTCTAAATTGGGCTGTTTTGAAAATTTGTTCCCTAAGCGACATCACAAAACACCTTCAAACCTTTGAATTTTTCCAACGTACCCCCTAACAGCATAATGGCGGTCTGAAACTTTATAATAAGCTTTATGGGGGTTTTCTAAAAATAATGATGAAAGTTTGCTGGATTTTTTTTAAAACGATGTTCGATATGCTTTCAAAAATAGGGATTATGCAAATTGGGTGGGGGCCTCAGTCCAGATGGGCCGTCAAAGCAACACATGGACTGACATCGTCACGGGGATTATCTGTGAAATGCAAAAAACTTATTGGGATCATGTTCGTAAATGCAATAGTTATCTGAGTATTTAGTGCAACTTTAGAAGTTATTGGATATTTACTGTAAAATACTGAAAGTCTTTTAGGAGTTTAGCGTAACTTATCCAATAATAAATCATATCATCATATCATACTCCTTTTAAAAGCACGAGTTCGGAAAAATCTTTCTATGGTCAATATTATCCTTCACTATTTTAAATATTTTATTTATATCTTAATCTATCATAATCATAATTATATCCTATCCTAATCCTACGTGAACTATCTATAACTTAATAATTTAAAAAAATAACATTAATAAAAAACATAAAATATATTCATGGTATTAGTTTGTTAAGATAAAGAAATTATACGTAGCTAACGTACTACAATACATAAAGTATTACAAACAAACCTAAAAGTTTTAAAATTGCACAAAATGCCCAGAAAAGTTTAAAATTATAAAAATTATCCCGACGTCTAAAAACTTAAACAACAAATATAAAAACAAGAAATTAACAGCAGTTCATAAAGAATTTAAAGTTTGCGATTAACATCTCAATATCTTAAAAATTATAAAAACTCCCTTAAATGTTTAAATTACAAACAAACACATGAAATTCTAAAAATTTAAAACTTGCAAACAACATAGATGAATTCAAGGGATTACCATAATGCACCTAAAATTTTTTGAAATTTCAAAACTTAAAACAACAAATATGAAACCAAGAAATTAATAACACCCTCCAAAGAATTTAAAATTTTTAATTAACACCCTCAATTTCCCAAAAATTATAGAAATGCCCTCAAAAGTTCAAATTATAAAAAATCAACCCTAACATTTTAAAATTTTTAAAATTTACAAACAACAAAAGATGAATTCAAGATATTACCTTCATGCACCTAAAATTTTAAAATTTACCGAAATTAACCTCAAAGTTACAAAAGTTATAGAAAAAACTCTTTCAAAATTAAAAAATCATAAAAAACTCTAAAATTTTAAAATTTATAATCAGTACACACCAAATCTGAAAACTATTGGTAGACCATCTGAAATTTGTATTTTTAAAAATCAATCTATAGTTTTAACAATTACAAAAAGCAACCTCAAATTTTTAGAGTTGTAAGAAATATCGTGACATTTAAAAATTACCACCGACACATGAAACATAGAAGTTATAACTACCAAACTTAAAAGTATTTTTTTAAATGCTCCAAAAGTTTTAAAAATTATAAATCACACCCTCAAAGTTCAAAACCACAAAAAAGCTAAAGTTTTAAAACTTAGCAAATAAAAGTGTAATTGTTAGGTATTCTTTCACTAAGATATATATATATATATATATAATTTCTAATTTAGGGTTTACTATCCATTTTCAGCATCTAAAGATGATACTGGTAAACAAAAGCAATAAGAATTAATTAAAAATATCCGATTAGGGAATAAAAATTTAAAAAAATATTATAGTTTAAAAATTATTGTTACCATATAAATTAAAGCAACTGCATCAATTTTTTTAATAAGTTGGATCAGCAAAACACATTAGTAACATTATTTAATAGATGTTAAAATCCATAAAAAATAATAAAAGATTATAATATAATAGTTTAACATTAATTAATTATAATTTAAAAATATTAATCTCTAATGTTAATAATATTTATAGGGTAAAAGAATATAATAAATTATGTATGGAGAAACTATTAGAATGTTTAGAGATATCCTTCAAAAGAATCAAGCTAATTCCATTGCAAATGAAAAGTAACAAAAATAAATCTAAAATTCAGAAAACATCCATAAATCATTTAAATTAGCATTAACATAAGCCATGTCTATTAAAAAAGCACCAACTGAGTTACATTGAAGAATAATTTAATAACTTTATCCCAATCAAAAAAGAATTCTCTATAGAAGATATAAGAAAAATTAGTAAACATTCATAAATTTCTTACTTTGTTCTTCAAATATTAAAAATATTAAATATTAATATTATAATCTAAGACAAATTGGCAATAAAAAATATAGGTATTTAGTTTAGATCTTTGTGGAAAATAACAGGGATAGAGCAAATATAATATTATTGACGTAACATAAACTCTTATTCGATACACATCGGAAGAATTCATTATAGAGAAAAAGAGGTAACTCTTAATCTTATTTAAGTAATAAATTAGAAATACAAAGAATTTCATATATATGAGATTAATATGTATTCTCATTAAAATAAAAAAATCAAAATTTGTATTTTAAGAAGTTTGTGTTGAACATTGGAAATACATTTAACTTCTTTGTGAAGTTAAATGACAAGATAAAAGATTAACGAGCCCACCAAAGATAACATGACAAAAAAATACAACTCTAGATTGATATCACAATCGAGTAGATGATGAAAACACTACTCTAGAATTTCCCGAGAAAAAGATAAAGGTGAGGAAGGATTGATCTTATCTCAATAAAAAATAAAATATAAGAAATAAAAGATAATATTTTCTGAATATTTTATAGAATAATTTAATTATTTTGAGTGAATTTAGGAATCTTCAGAATAGAGTTTCATGAGTTTTTTTTCAGTACTTTTATATGCTTGTGTAGATGCTTTTATCATATGAAAGTATACTAGAGTTAGCATTAATATTTAATTTATAATTTTTTATGAAGTCTATCAATGATTAGGAACAAACATCATATTCTATTTTGTATCGTTTTAGCATACTTTTAACCAATCATTTTGCCTTATTGGTTTTAAATATTCACGTTCCTTGTATAATATTATTTCAATATTTTTCACTTTTGCAATATTATACTTTCTCAAATAAAACTTAGTTTCATGTCGGTCAAAATAATATAAAAATTTAAATTAGTTTCAAATTATATTTGTTTTCTATCAATTCAAATATCAACATAAAAATTTAAATTAGGTGTATCCCATTTAAACAAACATCAAATAAAATGAATATCACAATATAAAAGTTTAGAGACAAAAGTGAGCATAAACTATTATAGTGAAAGCGAGGAAAAAAATTTAGTTAGAAAATAACCTAAAAATACTTAATCATGGTATTTAACAACGTGCATTGCACATGTATAAACCCTAGTTATTTAATAAACCTTAGCTTTCTTATAACTTGATGTATTTTTTAAGTAAATCCACCTTATTAGTAAAATAAAAATCAAGCAATGAAAGATTTCAGATTGAAAATCTATTTAAACTATATCCCTTCTTTATATATAATGAGAAACCAGTGGTCCTCGTAAAGGTAGAAAAATTATATATGTCATATCAAAATATAGACATGTGTCCCTCTATCTTCTCAGAATATGACAACTGGACGCCTAATCTTATAGTCTTCTAATTAAGAATTATCATCAAATTAAACTTTCCATAAGTAAAAATATTTCTAAAAATTAAATATTTAATAATCCTAATTAAATTACAATATTGCTCATAAAAATATCTCATAATCATATCCCACACTTATATGTAAACAAGTTTTATGCTCATGCTTGCGTTGGTGTGTTATACATGTAGAAAAGGGAATATGGGGCAACTAGCGGAGATCGAACCCACGTAATTAATTTGGAAGTCTAGATGTCTACTTTTTAATATTAGTCCTTTTAGTTACTTTATAAGGAATATTTTTGCAAATTTTAGATTACTCAATAATGGGTTGTTCGCGTTTTTTAAATTTTCGAAGGGTTGTTGGTAATTTTCACGTTTTACATGATTATTTGTAATTTCTATACTTTTATGAAGATGTTTATAATTTTCATATATTTAGTGGTATGTTAGAAATTTTTTTAATTTTTCTTTTTATTTGTAATTTCGAGTTTTAAGGGGGTTGTTTGTAATTTTTTGGATTCTTCAAGGGTTTTTTTGGTAAATTTTTAAATTTTTAGGAGGTTGTTTTTTGTATTTGGATTTTAAAAGTTCACTTGAAATTTTCAAAATTTTTAGGGTTTTTGCCATTTCAAAGTATTCAATATTTGTTTGCAATTTTCTAATATTTTAGAGGTCGTTTGTAATATTCTTAACTTTTAGTCTGTTGGTTATAATTTTCATTGTTAGGGGTCTATCTGTATTTTTTGGATTTTTAAAAGATCATATTTTCCTAGGAGCTTTTAGCAATTTTCAGAAATTTTTGTGCTATCTTAATTAACTTTCTGATTTTTCAATTTTCGTGTTTTAAAAGGTTATTTGTAATTATCATATGTTTTTGGCGTTGTTTATACTATTTCAATTTTAAGGGGCTTCGCAAATTTAATTTTTTATGGGTTGTTTATATTTGTTTATGAAGCCATTTGGAAATTTTGAATTTTTTAGGAGGCACTTTGTAGTTTTTGTTTTCTCTAGCTTTTTAGTACCTTTTTTTTATTAATTTATTAAATATAGTTTGGTACCTGTACAATTATTCATATATTAGTTTATATATACAGAGACTCTCACCGTAGCTCCCTCTAAACTCCATCAAATAAGCAATTAAACTGCTTACAACAAATAAAATTATTGTCAGCGTAGACCAAATGACAGACAGCGTAGTATATTGCAGGTAATTAGTAGAGTAAATAGATATTCATGACGTACGTGCATCGTGAATGCAAGTCGTGAGATTTTGTAATGATTATCCAATTCTTAATGCTTTTTACGAGTGGGCGGGCATTTGCTTCTTGATGTAACGATTTTTTTTTTTTTTTTTTTACGAGGGGTTGCTTTCTGAAGTCGTGAGATTTTGTAATGATTATCCAATTCTTATGCTTGGGAGTATATATGTTCCACTTGAGCCTTGTGTTGAACAAGTGGGCGGGCATCTGAATCAGTCCTGAGGAATAGCACGGAAAATTCAAGTACTCAAAATGTTGCCTGCAATTGGTAAAACCTTTTCTTTTTGGCTGGTCCCTTTACCCACCCATAGCTTAAGTTGTTCCTTGAAATTCAGTTCCATTTGATGCAGATTATATCGTGCATCATGAATGAAGAAGTGACGAGAGAAGCAGCAGGAAGTTCAGGAGAATCGGCTAGGCAGACTGGCGGTCGACCGCGAGTCAGCGACGGTCGACCGTGAACGTGTACAGAAGGGCAGTAGTATTCGGAGCTGAAGGCGGTCGACCGTGGCGGTCGACCGCGCGTACCCTGTAAGTGATTTTTGGTCTCGGGATGAGATTTGGTCGACCGCCGTGGTCGACCGCGCCATGACTGTAATCGATTTTGCTCTCGGTTTTTAGTTCGGTCGACCGCGATACCTGCACGGTCGACCGCACACTGTTTTTGGGCTGGACTTTGGTTTTTTGACCCGGTTTATTTCTGAGTTGATATAAAACTCTAACTGTAATTAGTTAGGGTTAAAACAAGGATGATTTTGAGCAGTCTTTTGGAGAGGATTGTTGCATCCAATTGTGGGAGATTTGTGAGAGATCTAGAGCTTTGTTTTAGGGTTTGATCGGTGAGATTTGTACCTCTATTTGTCTTCTCTTGATTTCTAATACTAAGAACTCCCCCCTCCTTGCCCCGTTGACGTAGTCAACTTGCCGAACCACGTAAATAGTTTGTTCTTGTTGTGATTGTGATTTGCTTAGTGGTTGTGATTTATCTCAAGTTATTGTTCGTGTTGCCTCGAAGCTTCCGCCGCACACAACAATTATTTGGTATCAGCCATGGTATCCTGAGTCAATGTTCCATATGCTTCTTTTTGAAGAAGCATGCCAAGCATGAAAATGTTGCAAAAACAAAGGAGGCGCAATTTCATCTCTATGATCTTGTGATTTGATAACCGGCCATTTTATTTGTGTCTTTCCTCTCTGTGAAGATCATCTACTCAGGGTTTTATAGTCGGCCTGCCTGTCGTTTCTCGGGCAGTCCTTCAGTACGTCATCTTTCTGCCTTCTTACACTTGCAGTTTTTTCAGCCACCTAGCTTAAGAACTAGAGACAATGTCGGAGAAGAAAACGATCACCATCAATCCTCAACCAACTCATCCAAACACGGATACATATTGACTGTGTGATCACTAGTACATCAACAAATACCCCAAGAATTTCAATCTTACAAACAACACACTAAAAATATAATAATTACAACCAGATCCCTATAAATTTTATAATTTACAAAAAAACACCTAGAAGTTTTAAAAATTGAGAAGACTACCCTCATACTTCAAAATTTAAAAGAATGCCTTGAAAGTTTAGAAAATTACAAAATACACCCTAAAAGTTTATAAAATTGCAAATAATAACCAAAAATCAAAATTTGTAAAAAATACTTGATTATAAGTTTTGATCTTTTTATGTTGTTTCTATAAATTTTAAACCTTTGAGGGTGTTTTCCATAATTTTTGAAACTTTGTGGTGTTTTCAACAAATTAAAAAAAATTCAGGGGGGTGCTTGTAATCCTATATTTTCAATTTATTGGCTGTAAATTTTTACGATGTTTTTATAATTTTTGAATTTTTGAGGGTATTTTTTGTATTTTTTTGAAACTTTAAAGGTGTTTGTTTGCAATTTTGAATTGTGCATGAGGCTTTTTATAATTATTAGTTTTTTGTGGAAGTTGTTTATAAGTTCAATATTTTGATGGGGTTTTTTGTAATTTATGCATTTTGAGTAGTAAAGATCATTTTGTGTTAAAATTTAACCCTTAATGACATGTTATGCCAAACACAAGAATGTTCCCCCTCCAAACTATTCTAGGGTAATAATTACCATGTTAAAGCCTCGATCAAATTAACCTCACTCCTAACGAGCCCATATTTAACATACTAATAGCCAACAAACCTTTTTATAAAGGGTAAATAGGTAGATAACCTCTCGTCTAAACATTTGCTTGTATTTAGCAGCCCCAATTTCACTTGTAGTTAACGCCTCTAGGTTTATTTTTTGAGAGGGGTGAAATTGCAAACAAGCCGTATCTTCTAATGAATCTAGGGACATCAAAGTGCCACCAAAATCTATTTCTATTATTTTAAAAAAATTCAAACTTTTGGTTCTATCCCTATGCGCGCGTGCCAAGGTTTTAAAAAAATTAATCTATGTTCTTAATAATTTATTATACATTAAAACTAATTAGAAGGACAGAAATGGAGAAAATCTATAACACTAATCACTATCCACTACTTGATAACTCTTTGTACTCTCTAAAAATAAGAGACTTTAAATTACTTTTGACAATAAATTTCTAAAAACAAGAGACTTTAATTATTAAGGTGTTAAAAATAATTTTTGATGTACAAATTTACTATGTAATATATGCATCGGGGGCACCGGCAAATTAGTTGTTGAGGGTGATACATGCAAGTGAATAAATTAACGAAGGCGGTTATCTAAATTTTACTGTTTGAAAAAAAAATTCAATACAATCATTTGTCTCTTTCTATATTCTATTTTCCCTCTATTATCGGTCAATCCATCTATGATCTAGTCACCCAAACCCTCCCACTATTTTTTCATCTTAAGAAAGAGAATAAATTAATTAAAAATTATATTTGCAGGGTATTTTTTTTCTGCATGTATGAATTGACTTTAGGCTAAATGGCACTTAAATATCCTATTGATTCATCACCTTTACATTTAAATGTTCTAAATTATAAAATATATAATATTTAAACATTCCAAGTTGTTCCAATTCTGACACATTAATATTCTCATGCGATTATCCCATGCTGTATGCAGAATTACTCTGATCCTATTTTTTGTTATAATTACTACTTTACATACCATCTCAATTTTTCTCTTTCTTTTTTTCCAAATTTCCTCATTTTTCTTCTCCGATTTCTTTGCAATCAATCATGCAAGTTTTCTCTGGTTCTTCTAGTTACCATGCTTCTCAAGAGAAAAAAAACTAGGGCGCTGTTGATTGGGGAGAAAATGTTAAATGCTAAATTTGGGAGGTTATTTAAGGACTAAATATCAAAACACCCCTCTAACTTTGGAGATTATTAGAGCATCTCCAACAGCTTCCCTAAAATTTTCTCCAAAATGGAGAAACAAAAGTCATATTCTCCAAATTATTTTTGCTCTAACTCCAACAGCTTCCCCATTTTGAAAAATCGCATTTATTACAATAATAAAGCTCTCTCCAAAAATTTGGGGAATGCTGCAGATTTGGGGAAGGCTCCCTATTTTTTCTCCTCCTTCCCTATTTTGGAGAATGGGATGGGGAATCTGTTGGACAAAAAAAAAGCTCTATATTCTCCAAATTTGAGTATTTTAAGAAGATGGGGAAGCTGTTGGAGATGCTCTTAGATACCCTCGTAACTTTCAAAATATCAAAAAAAAAAGACCCTTTAGGTTTAAGGATTATCAGAAAGCTCCTTTTAACTTTTAATATTTTATTAAAAAACTCCGTTTAACTTTAGGATTTTATCAGAAAAATTCACTTAGAATCTTCGCTTTTAGGAGAGTTCCTTAACAAATTCTCAAAGTTAAAGGGGGTATTCTAATAACCCCCAACTTTTAAGGTTTTTTTTTTGATTTTTTCAATATGTGGTTCTCTCTTCTGCTTTTCTTATATCTAACCTTGTTTAATTGTTGAACGGGTTAAGTTATAAAGGGGATTTTCGCTAAGGTACTTTTTTTTTACTTTGTCTAAAACATTCTAGCGGTTGATAATTTAGGATATTTAAATGCTCTTTTTTATGGCTTAGGACTAGGGGTGTGCAACGGTCGGTTCGGTTCGGTTTTTACCAAAATTTGAACAGCCGAATCGAACCGTCTATAATTCAAAACCGAACCGAACTGTTGCAAGTCGGTTCGGTACGGTTCGGTTCGGTTTGTTCGGTTCTAACTTCATCAAATTTCTTATCAAACAAAAAATTGTGTTAAAGAAAAAAAAGATATCAACAAAGTAGGATATTATGAAGCATTAAACACTGATATAATGATATTGTTTTTAACCTATAATGATTCAGAAAATGAGTTTAGGGTTTGAGTCTTTGACTCTTTGGGGACGGGTCGGGTAGGATTTAAGATCAGAATGTGTAGTATTTGATGCGAGTAGTGAGACGATTGAGGCTACTCATGGTTCGTTGGGCCATAATCTTATGTTGGCAGAAGGTAATAAACATGACAATAAACAATTCACTAAATAGGGTAAATAATCACCCTTATTGACCAAATAAAGTGGAACTAAATTGTTTTGTAGAAGCCCTGCACTCAGACGAATCCAAAGCATGTGACCAAACTTACGACACGGGCATTCGAACTCGACAACCCT
>NC_033795.1:8864613-8877673 GCF_001876935.1 Asparagus officinalis | reverse complement strand
AACACACTCTGAGATGGAGCTAAGCAGCCTTCTAAGGCCTACATATTCGTCCAGGTTGTTTGGGCTCATCAGACACGAAACAAGATCTTTTAAGTTTGTGTCTTGCACCCAGAAATAAATGCATTCAAATGGAACGGGTGGATGAAGTTAAGATCTATTCTCTTCTTCAGAACTCTTCTTAATATGTGATTTGGGCTAAGACCTAATAGGTTGACCTTTTGTATGAAAGACCTCAGTCTTCTAGTAATGCCTCAATGCCAATTCAAACTTCTATGGCAAAACACAATCAATACTTAACCATAATGCAAACAACAAGCAAAGAAGTTGCATATGATAGGAGTACCTCATAGACAAATGAATTGACAGACTCATTATCTGGTACAGCATCCCGCCCCTTGCATCGGATCTGCAATAGTGGAACTGTATTAAGTTAGAATTCTCCAGAGTAAGATCCCATCGCTCCCAGCTTTTATCTAGAAAAAATGAAGAGAGAACATATTTTACCTTGATGTGCTTAATACCCAGCTTTGTCCATTCAGATGGTGAATAGTACCGTGTTGTATTTGTCAAATCAATCACCAAACCAAGCTGGAGAGTGGTGAAAGAGAAAAAAATAAAAAAAATAAAAATCAGAGGTCACAAACAAATAAAACCATGCATAAAACAGTTGCCAATCGAATAAAGCATCAACATGCATCAATATCTGCAAGAATTATATCTATCTAAAGTTAATAGTGCTTGTACTTCTGTTAATTCGACAAGAATGACTACAGTTTTCAACTTAGTTTAACCTTCAAGGTTTACTGGGATAAAGACATGAAATGCCTTTAGGTGGCGTAAAGGCTTTATTGTTGTTGTTTGTCGTTGTTGCTTTTGTTATATTTATTTCATGCCGATATTTTTTTTTTTTTGGGTGGGGGGGAATACCACATTGAACTACAAAATTAAAATGAATGGCGACAAAAGTTAAGTGCTTGTACAAGGCAACCTTTACACACAGCACTGCCAAATTTCAGTGAACATCGCAACTATAAAACCTGTGGGCTCACATAATGCATCTTATTTATGTGTTGCTTATATTATAATATGAAGGTTCGCATGACCTTCACGCCTCGTTTCGTACGCAAGAATGAAGTCAAGTGTGAATGGAATGGAATGAATGCCAGAATGGAATGTAAATTCTCATTCTCATGTTTGGGTGTGTTTCTAAAATGACGCAAGAATAACGATCTCATTCCATTCCCATGTTTGGTATCATTTGTTCACAAGTAAAAATGAAAATTTGTTTTCTACTAATGCCCTTACAACAATATAGATATTTTGAAAAGATTAAAAATGATAATAATGACTAAATAATTTCATTTTTTTAAAAAAATAAGTTTTTATAAAAATAGTCAACATTTCGTGTCTAAACCTTAGCATCCCAAAGTTTTTCTATGTACTAATGTGTACCTGCAAGTATAGGAAAAAACATCAAAAATCAATACTTCATACATATGCATAACATCAAGACATTCTTCGAACTGATCAATCTCCATCTTTCTCCTTTATGTAATTTTGTAAAAGACAACATGCAATTTGTTCTATGATTTCCTACAGAGCACCCTTTTATATGATTTTTTTCCCAGTCTTGTAATTACTTTAACTAAACACTTTAAATTATCTCTTGATAAATAATATTTCTAAATGAATTTGATAAGCATGTAACCTATCTCGGTAAACACTCGATGTGCTTAGAACAATAAATTCATGAAACACAACTGATTGCAACAATAAAAATCACATAAATTTCTAATGAGGATCTGCTTATTGCATATGCTACAGCTTTAAAATCATAAAATACAATTGATTACAACAATAAAAATCACACAGGATATATGAAACTCATATATCCTACATTTAATTCTATATGCTATATGTCATAAAACACACAACATTTTAATGGGAACTGATCGCATATGCTTACGATGGCCAAGATAAAATTACATACTATTATCAAGATGGATTGAAGCCACATCTATTTTTGTTTAAAAAAATAAACCCTCAATTACCTAGGGAAGGTGATTTTACCTAGAAGATGGATTGAAGCCACACATCAATTACCTAGAGCTGGTTAGAGCGAACATACTAATCAATACTATACTAATAAAGTAAAAACCCGGTTGCATACTTTTGCCACTTCACAAACTCTAAGAGCTACTAATAGCTAATAATCAAGGGTTCATTTTTCCACATCTCATCTCATTTCATCTTATGAAACACTTAATCCACTCCCTCCACATTTTGAAAATCTTCATTTTTTTTGTTTTCCAATTTCTATAAACCATTGACTTATCTCTTTTTCCAAGAAAATTTAATTTGCTCTTCTTTCTTTCTCAAAGTGCTAACATAAATAAAACCAAGTTAATATTGAATCCCGTGCATTGCACGGGTAACAACTAGTATCAAGATGAATTGAAGCCACACATATTTTCAAAATAAATCCTGCTAACTCAATGGGTAGAGTCAAACTAAAGAAAAAAATTATCATGATTTTAAGATATCATATCTATTTCATAACTTTTAAAAAGGGTATATTTGGAATTTGTTTTATCATTTTGATTCCCACTTTAAAATTGAAATGCCCATTCCCTGCTAACTTAATGAGAACGCCCATATGTGGGAATGGATGAGAAGTGGGAATAGGCATTTTGTCCTCCAAAAGTATGTTATGTTTGGTAGGCATGAATAGGAAGTCAGAATGGGCATTCCATGCCCACCCATTCTCACATACCAAACAAGGTGTTAAGTGTAAGAAAACAAGTGATCAACACATTTGCAATTAACACCTCGCACCCTCAGTATTTGCTTATTGTGAAAAGCAATAAACAAATATAAGATATGCGAATTACATTAAATTATTAGGACCTCTCGGACTGCATTGTCATGTGAAACAATCAGGAACATGACTCTCAAGCTTGGCTGTAAATTTGGTCTGCCTTTTAATAAAAAATTTCAGAGACCATGCTCTAGTCTAAAACTCAAAATGATTACTGGGCATGTTTTGTGCATGGTATATTTGCTCTACATAACTAGGAGGATGGAGTTAAAGAAATTAAACCCTGCTCAAACAAGTGATTTAATCATTTAGATCTAATGACAATCTCATAGGAAATTAGAAATTAACAGAAATGTTGACCATTAGCTAGCACTTAAACTAGTTCCTGACAGCTCCCACATTAAAGATGAATCAGTTAAGTACTTATCCAAATTTAGAGTCAATTAACATTTTGATCACTATCCCGGCCTACCAGGTTCAGTCATTCTAAGCTCTCAAAGATAGAGCCTTTCTAGGACCTATTCCCTTCTAGGAACTACTGATTTGATTAGACACGTCACCAAGAATTACCATAATCACAAGTGGATATCTCCTTAAAAGCTGAAATAAAAATGATTTAGAATTAATCCAATTAGGAAAATCTTTTAATATAGTTTCAATTTATTGTCCAAATCCATATATCTTGAACAGATGGTACAGGCAGAGTTCATATTGAAGAATTTTTGCAGTAAATACTTTATAGCGTGTACTATTAAAATACATGTAGAATAATGAAATATACACCTAAACTAACCAAACAAAATAGCAGTCTGAAAGCATATGGTACACTTACTTCCCGCTGATTTCTTCTCAGGGAATTTATCACTTGTTTCGAAGAATATCTCTTGCCAGGAGCCACTAAATCATTATAAGACTCATCTAGAGGAACCTTTGAAGGTATCATATATCCTATGGGTTGTCCATGTGAAGGGCAATCCAACCAACCTGTAACACCAACAAAACAAAAGACTAATCATTTGAAGGAATATGTAATGGCGACGTTCTGTATCTGACGACATGTTAAAATGACAAGAAAAAATAGAAGCCAAATAGAAGGTACAATAGATTGATAATGATCAGATTCAATAGGAGCAATCAACAGATTCCAAACCTTACCAAAAATGTACTGGGAACGGAAAGAAGACACGTAGGAAACATGAATAGCAGTTAGAAAGAAAAGTAAACCTGAGAAGACTAACCTCTGTGGTGTCCAATGTAAATACTTTGCACAAACCAAATAGTAACAAGAAACTTGTAAATGCCTTTTTCCCTTTTTTTGCCTCGACTCACTATCTTTAAGTTATTCTTGAATTTTCCCCTAACAAAAAGTGCTTTTTACTGGTAACATATATAGTTCTTGAGGGCATTAACGAAAACATAAAATCGCTGTACCATAAGTGACAAGATTTATTGAACAATGACATACACAACATTGTGCCAAAAATATAAAAAAACCATAAATATGTGCTCGTGTAATGCAGCCTCTATTGATTTTTCAGCTATATAAATCTGCATATCCCTAACTACATACACCTGATGGAAGCACAATATGTATAGCTGCATATGCAGCATCATTGTCGTCTTCAAAGCACTGTCGTGGTGCAAAACAAGAATAAAAGAAACGAGCAAGGTTTGCCAGGAGAAAGCTAGCAATTCCAAATCTAACCAACCAATGCAGAGGATTTGAATCCTTGAAACCATTTAGAAGATAATTCAAAAACAGATAAACTATGATTGACGCCAATGAAACGTCAAAATCTGAAAGGAGCCATCACAAGAACGATGTTTATGAAATCTCAATTTCTTTATCGGTTTTACTTTAGTGCTAAATTAGTATACTTAGAAATCACTTCTACATATTTTGATCATAAGAAGAGGAAAGCATGCCATTTAACTTTCATATGCCTGAAGTTTTCGTAGGGTGTGCATTGACCAACAAACTCTGAAAATTTAAAGTTCATATTTAGGGCTCAAACACATGATAGGCTCAGTGAACTTATAATTTCTACCTTTGGATTGATTGCACCATTATAGATAATAATCCTTGCAGCAGCTTACATAGTTCCTTCTCAAATATTTGGACAGACATGCTTATTTTCCCCCCTGAATAACACTTGTACTAGTCATTCTAGACAATTTGATCAAGTTTCTGGAATGTCGTTTGTTGGATTTATTTGATAGAATTATTCTTGAAACAATCTTTGTTCTTAATTTTTATTCCAACGAGCCCACTTTGAATAATAGCAAGAAACATCATTTTTTCAGAACATATTGTACTTGTAAATAGGACAACTTAGTAGAAGCATCTCCCTATGAGAATAAAGATTTCCTTTTCTTATTATTCATTTCAAAGGAGACATGGACAAGTCAGATGTCTATTAAGCATGATACTCTCCATAACAAAATGATAAGAAAACAAATAAAAATTAACAGCATTAAAATGTAAAATTAAAACTGTAACCAGGGAATGCAGACCTTGTGGGAGCTGCCTAACCCTTCCATAACCTCTGGAAGTTCTATTTTGATGCATATAATCATTCCTAGAAGGTTCTGAAAACTGCTTCGGACCTTCATCCCTGTTTTCTCTTTTCAACCGACGACGCCTTTCTTCACGCTCCTAACCGGTCAATAGATCATCAAGTAAGTGTATTCTCAGGGGATGGAATATGATGCAAGAACATAAAGAAGAACCGATAAAAGAAATATAAAGAAGAGGAAATTACAAGAAATCAAATTCAATAAACAAGGTTTGTAGGAAAAATTGCACAGGTGAAACAATATAGAAGTGTAACACATGAAATAAAAATCAAATAGACAAGGTCTTTACGAAGATACTGCAATTTATTGCTCCATCTGGCATCTACTTTCATCAAGTCAGAAGTTAAATATGTGAAGAAAGGAGCTTACCCTAAGCATGGTTTGCACTGATTCTGATGGTTGTTGTGCATCATCAACATATTCTTCATACGACTGTTCATATGACTGTTCATCATCTTCAGGCAACGGTGATGCATTCAAGTCCATGAACTATGTTCCTTGGCTATCCACCAATTCAGAAATAAAAAAACCCCGGGCAATGTTCTTAGCTGACGAGAGAAACAAAGACACTGATCTGAAAATATTGGGCATGGAAGAAAATTGTGTGAAAATAGCATCACACAACCTCGGTTGAGCAAAAAGAGTATTTCATGTTTCACTATTGAAAAAACTAATATGTCAGTCTTACCCGATGCTACATCAGTTACACACCATCCATGCCAAAACATTAATCAATGCTCAAACCACATAATCCCACATAACTAAAAGAGAAACATCAACAAAAAGAAAAACCTTAAATCTTATGGAATATGCATGTGATAGTTAATGAACCAAATGACCATTACTTAAACATGGGTGACATGATTACTAATTGCCAACCTTTGATTAATGTAGTTAATAGAAGGGGAAATTGCTTCTAGCCCCCAATTTCCTAACAACTATTTCACCTCCTCCCAAGACTTTTTCAACGCTCCCAAAACTCCCAAAAGTAAACTCATTATTCTCTGAGCCCCAAAAACACAAAACCCAAGAGTTTTAAACATGTGAAGACTATAATACCCTTTCTCTTTTTCTTTTTTTTTATCTGTGATGATTTCCCGCCCCATCTCCCGCCACCGCTGCCTCCGATGTCGATGCCGGTGTCGCTGGATCTCAACCTTCAGTCTTGTCAAATCAGCTGACTCGTGGGCCCCATGCCGCCTTCTATAATGCCTCCGTCGCTGCCGACAGTCGACGAATCTTGTTCTTGGAGGGTGCTTTCAGCGGGAGATAATCGATGGGACCCGGAGGCAGGAGGCCAAGAGTGTCGGTAGGAGGGGACTGACGTTCGATCTCAATGAGCCACCGCCGGCGTCGTCGATGCTGTTTTAACTTGGTTTTCTTTTTCTCTTTTTCCCCTTCTTAGAACTTAGTGCGGCTGTATATAGTTAATTTTGTTGTCTTTTACTTTGACTTTTTTGGTTTCTAGCTTAGGAATGAAGGGGGAAGTAGAGTTCAGTTTTTGGAGTAAAAACTTTGGTGCTGGCGTAGCTATTTTGGTGATGAATTAAAGGCTCGGTTTTGAAGGTGTTACGGGTTGGTTGTTAAGGTTAGGGGTCGGTTGTTAAGGTTAAGGGTTGGTTGTTAAGATTATGGGTTGGTTGTTAAGGTTACAGGTCGGTTGTTAATGTTACGCGTTGTGAATGTTACGCGTTAGTTGTGAAGGTTAGGGGTTAGTTGTTAAGGTTACGAATCAGTTGTTAAGGTTAAGGGTTGGTTGTTAAGATTACGGGTCAGTTGTTAAGGTTAGGGTCGGTTGAGATTACGCGTTGTGAAGGTTACACGTTGGTTGTTAAGGTTACGAGTCGGTTGTTAAGGTTAAGGGTTAGTTGTTAAGGTTGCGGGTCGGTTGTTAAGGACCTTAAGGTTACGGGTTGGTTGTGAACATCAGTAACCTTAACAACCGACCCGCAACCTTAACACCCGACCGGTAACCTTAAAACATCCAACCCGTAACATCAACAATCAACGCGTAACCTTAACAACCGACCCTAACCTTAACAATCGACTCGTAACCTTAACAACCAACTCGTAATCTTAACAACTAACCCTTAACAATCGATCCCTAACCTTAACAACCAACCCGTAACACCTTCAAAACTGACGTGTATCCTTCACAACCAACTCGTAACTTTCAAAACCAATATGCAACCTCCCTTCACCACCAACTCATAAGCTTAACAAATTTATTACCGTGAAATAACAATAAAATATAAATTTACATACTCTATTTTTAATCTCAAACTACCTAGGTTCACAACCAATTCGTAACAATAACAACCGACCTGTAACCTTAACAACCGACCCGTAACATTATCAACCGACCCATAATCTTAACCAACCCGTAACCTTAATAACTGATCCGTAACCTTAACAATCAATCCTTAACCTTAACAATTGATCTGTAACCTTAATAATCAAATGATAACACATTCACAACTAACGCGTATCCTTCACAACCAACGCGTAATCTTCACAACCAACATGTATCCTTCACAACAAACCCGTAACACCTTCACAACCGACGCGTATCCTTCACAACCAATCTGTAACCTTCAAAACCAACATGTAACCTCTCTTCACCACAAACTCATAAGCTTAACAACAAATTTATTACCTGAAATAGCAAGAATATATAAATTTACATTATTTTAATCTCAAGTTATCAATTTCCTTACAAGTATTCCGCCGATGAATGAACGTCGTTTTCTTCCCGATGGTGAAACTTTCCCGCTATTTCTTTACAAATATTCCGTCGAAAAATACTAGTTTTTCCATGACTTTTTCCTCGCCTCATGAATAAACGCCGAAAAAATATTACCGCCGATGTTGACGCCATCGGAAAATTCTGGAGGGAACTAGAATTTTTCCCCCTAAAACCCATTTTAAATCATCACAGTAACATCATGAAAAAAAGAGAGAGAGAGAAAGGGTATTATAGTCTTCACATGTTTTAAACTCTTGGGTTTTGTGTTTTGGGGGCTCAGGGAATTATGTGTTTGCTTTTGGGGGTTACGGGAGCGTTAAAAAAATCTTGGGAGGGGGTGGAACACTTATAATGAAATTGGGGGCTAGAAAATTGTATAAATTTGTGCCTGGCTCAGGCTACTATGTGTCTCAAAACTAAATACAACTATCTAGTCACAATGAAACTATAATCATCTTACCCTTTCATCTAAACATTATCCACAAAATTTCAAAAGAAAGTTACTATTAGCCTTTTAGTTTGAATGACCTGACGCCACAAGGACAGGAAACTTGGTTTCACTAGCAGCCAGAGGAAACTGATTTTCTCGATATTTTCCTTTCCACATAGTTGCCTAGAGCAGGAATTCAAATTGCACCCGGTCTTGTTTTGACTTCGACTAACATCAAAAGCCTATACATATACTTCCTCCCAGTGCTAATAGAATTGTTATACCATCTCAGAATTTAAATGGAAAGATACATATACTTCGGAAGATTTCCATATTTTTCTAGAAAATATTGATCAGCTAGAATTTAAATAAAAAAATAATGTTTGGTATGTTAAGTAGAATTAAACGAAGCAAACAAACTACTATGAAGTTATAACTGCACACAAATAAATTTTGTAAATAGTTAACAACCTCCTTGCTCCGTTCAACGACTTAAGAGCCCTAAACCCTAAAATCTTGCATCATTATGACCTAATTAATGACTTTCTACGGTTATAGTTAAGACGAAAATTCCTCCAAATTAAAAGCTAAAATTAGGGTTAAAGTACAGACTGCTTGCTTTCCTTGGAAATCGAGGTCAAATGCGACTAAAATTTAAAGAAAGAAAACAAAATCGAAAGAAACGCACCTTGAAATTTTGAGGAACCGAGGTTAATTTTGCGATATCGGCGAATTGGTGAGAGATCGAGGAGTGGGTTCAGTTTATCCCGCGCTTTTGCGAAGTAATAATAGAGGGCAATGAGTTATTGAGCCCGAGAGCATTTTTGGGGATTTATTTATAATTCAGGCGAGCCACGAGCGTCCGATTGGAAAAGATAGTGAGACTTGGAACATGAATCTTGAGTCGCGTAATAAGGACGGAATATTTTTCACTTAAACCCCTCTCATTGTGTTTAATTACGCATGTTCGGTACTGTCTGCCTCATTCACCTGAATTTTTGGGATTTAGTGTTTTTTGTATATTAGTCACATGAATCTTTAAAATGATTTGTCGCTAGTTCCTCAAATAGTTAAAATGACTATTGTCTCCCGAATCTTATATCTCTTCGTGGGTGCATGTAATTTCATGAGTATTAACGCAAATGGCAGGTTTATGGATTGATTCATCATATTTAGCATTCTTGGATGTTATGGACCGACAACATGTAAATATCATCATCTTCATCCTCAAGCCTTCTCCTAAAAAATGTCATGATACCTTGTCGGTGATAGGGTTAATTTCCTCTTCTTTCTTTTTTGGAAGAAAAGTCATAGCCTGGCTTGACTGGAGCTTTCCTAATCCACTCCAAGATTCTAGCACCATAGCTAGGTCTCAAGGGCAAAACCAGCATTCTCTAGTATTTGAGCTCAAGTAAAATGTTAATATATCACCTAGATTCCTAGTTTTCTTTGATTTGTGGGATGGCTACAAGGACTGAGGATCTTGGTTAGAAGACTCCTATGCTCGAGGGAAAACCTGAGTTTGATCACTTAAGCCATCAAGAGTATTTAATCTTTTCAAGAACAATCCCCCGCAATTTGGGGGCACGAAACATACTCAACAATCCTAACGAACACTGATGCATAGAGACCAAACGGGAGTGAAGAATAAGGTTGAGTTGCTAGACATAATACAAATCTAAATTATAATATTTGCTCAACAAAAGAGAAAGAAGACAAAATTAGGGTAAAAAAATGATACCTTCCCATATCGTTTCCTTGAAAAGCATATTTTGAAGTTAAATCCTAAAATAAAGTGTTATTTCAATTTTCATAAGTTGTCTTAAAATCAGTCATTAAATTTATTGAAATTACTAGAAGGTCTCTCAAATTAATCCCTCCAACCAAAACCCTCAATAAAGAGATATAAGATTTTGGAGACAATAGTCATTTTAACTATTTGAGGAACTAGCAACAAATCATTTTAAAGATTCATGGGACTAATATACGAAAAACACTAAATCCCAAAAAATTCAAGTGAATAGGACAGACAGTACCGAACATGCGTAATTAAACACAATGAAAGGGGTTTAAGTAAAAAATATTCCGCCCTTATTACGCGACTCAAGATTCATGTTCCAAGTCTCACTATCTTTTCCAATCGGACGCTCGTGGCTCGTCCGAATTATAAATAAATCACCAAAAATGGTCTCGAGCTCAATAACTCATTGCCCTCTATTATTACTTCGCAAAAGCGCGAGATAAACCAAACCCACTCCTCGATCTCTCACCAATTCGCCGATATCGCAAAATTAACCTCGATTCCTCAAAATTTCAAGGTGTGTTTCTTTCGATTTCGTTTTCTTTCTTCAAATTTTAGTCGCATTTGACCTCAATTTCCAAGGAAAGCAAGCAGTCTGTACTTTAACCCTAATTTCACCTTTTAATATGGAGGAATTTTCGTCTTAACTCTAACCGTAGAAAGTTATTAATTAGGTCATAATGATGCAAGGGCTCACAACTCGTTGAACGGAGCGAGGAGGTTGTTAACTATTTACAAAATTTATTTGTGTGCAGTTATAACTTCATAGTAGTTTGTTTGCTTCAGGAGGTTGTTAACTATTTACAAAATTTATTTGTGTGCAGTTATAACTTCATAGTAGTTTGTTTGCTTCGTTTAATTCTACTTAACATACCAAAAGTGCAGTTATAACTTCATAGTAGTTTGTTTGCTTCGTTTAATTCTACTTAACATACCAAAAGTTATTTTTTTATCTAAATTCTAATTGATCCATAATTTTTGGGAAAATATGGAAATCTTCCGAAGTATATGTATCTTTCCATTTAAATTCTGAGATGGTATAGCAACTCTATTAGCACTGGGAGGAAGTATATGTATAGGCTTTTGATGTTAGTCGAAGTCAAAACAAGACTAGCTGCAATTTGAATTCCTGCTCTAGGCAACTATGTGGAAAGGAAGAGAAAATATCGAGAAAATCAATTTCCTCTTGCTGGTAGTGAAACCAAGTTTCCTGTCCTTGTGGCGTCAGGTCATTCAAACTAAAAGGCTAATAGTAACTTTCTTAGTGAAACCAAGTTTCCTGTCCTTGTGGCGTCAGGTCATTCAAACTAAAAGGCTAATAGTAACTTTCTTTTGAAATTTTGTGGATAATGTTTAGATGAAAGGGTAAGATGATTATAGTTTTGCTAATAGTAACTTTCTTTTGAAATTTTGTGGATAATGTTTAGATGAAAGGGTAAGATGATTATAGTTTTATTGTGACTAGATAGTTGTATTTAGTTTTGAGGCGCATATACATCTATTTTATTCACATGCAAGCATATACATCTATTTTATTGATAATAGATATCATATCCTATAATCACTATTTTAAATATCGACCGATAATCGATATTATCAGCCGAGTTATCGGATTTGGGAGCTCTCCGCTAGGATAAATTGGATTTTTAATCGGTTATCATTTTTATAGATTTATCGGCGATTGATCGGCGTTATCGGCACTTATCGACCGATAAGTAAGACTTTTTTATCGGGATTATCGGGATTATCGGCCCATTTTGACTAACATTATATTTTTTTCAAGGCTATGATGCAAGTTTCATTTTCTACAATTGGTTAGTGATTCTAAACATGATGATTTATATTTTGGTATGTTTATATTTCATTAAGCATGATTAGATTACATTTTTTAATTGTTATATTATATATACACATCATCCAGTATATCACTCCGATAAATACTACTTATCCCTGATATATTCTCGATTCTATCTGATAAGGATTGTGGCCGTACGATAAATCCCCGATAACCGATATTTAAAATCTTGCCTATAATAGATATCAGATCCTATAATAGTATATAGTTTTGAGGCGCATATACATCTATTTTATTCACATAATCACATGCAAGCATATACATCTATTTTATTCACATGCAAGCAAGCATACTATTATAGGATCTGAAATTTTTAGTCACATGCAAGCATATACATCTATTTTATTCGGATTTACCACATAAAAGAATAATTAGTAAAAGATGAAAAAAGTTAGCATCTTCTGTCTTCGAGATCAATTGAAATGAAAAATGAAAGATCATGTCTGTGAGAACATGAAAGACATACTCTTTACCTAAAACCCTAAATTTATGAAAAATAAACAAATAAATAAATTACCTTAAGAATTAAAAATCAATATTGATAGTAACTTTAAGCTTCAACTTACGTTTTGATAACTTGAGAGGGAAGACAGTCGAGGTTTGAGTAAACGACGATCTCCGACTGACAACGACCTTCACGGGATCGCGACCTTCGAGGGAGGAGTCGACGACGAGATTCGAGGAACGCCGAGCTTGGAGGGAGTTGTGAACGACAAATATACGGGTATCATGGTCAGATGATCAGATCTGAAGAGTCGACGACGAGATTCGAGGAACGACAGTGAAAACCCTAGCCCTAGAATTCAATTGGAGTCGGATCTAAAGGAGGAGAG
>NC_033795.1:8847241-8864593 GCF_001876935.1 Asparagus officinalis | reverse complement strand
CAACCGATAAAAGGAAATGAGAAATGTAAAAAACCCTATTTATATTGGGTACCATGGGTATCATTTGTAAATAAATATTTACATAAGAAATATTTGCAATAAGTTCTATTAATAGGACTACCGAATCACACAGTTAATGAACTTTCTAACATATATTTGGTTAAATTATATTAAAAACTTTATCAAATTAAATATTTAATAAACTACTGAATCAAACATATCTTAGGTTAAATTCTATTCATTTATAAATCAAATAATAAAAATTATTTGACTAAACTAAATGAACTATCGGGTTAAATTCTATTCATTTATAAATCAAATAATAAAAATTATTTGACTAAACTAAATGAACTATCGATTTAAACTTGATCTAATATATAAACAAATTAAAAATTATTTGACTAAACTAAATGAACTATCGATTTAAACTTGATCTAATATATAAACAAATAATAACAAAATAGTTATAAACAACTATAGTTAATAAACCACTATACTTAATTTATAACAGAATATTAAATTTATTTATAGAATAATACTTAATTTTAGTAACATGTTCAATATTTACAGAATACATATTAATATTCGTGCTTTGCACGGGTCTAAATACAAGTAAAATAAAAAAACAAGAAATGACAGGAATCATTCACAAGATCGAGGAGATTGGGAATGGGAGGAGGAGTCGACCACAAGAAAGAGGAAGAAAAGCACCACAAAGTCGAGGAGAAGAAGCACGAGGAGATCAAGAAGCATGGTGAAGGCGGAGGCGTGATGGACAAGATCAAGGACAAGATCCACGACGACGAGAAGAAGCACGAGGATATCAAGAAGCATGGTGAAGGCGGCAGCGTGATGGACAAGATCAAGGACAAGGTCCACGGCGACGAGAAGAAGTACGACAGAGAGTAGAAGAAGGAGGAGAAGAAGAAGAAGAAGCACGATGAGGACGGGAAGCATCACGATGGGAGGAGCAGCAGCGACAGTGATTAGAAGATCCATCGATCGATCTGTTGCCGTAAGTTCTTTTCTTTTTAATGTCCTTTTTGTTGATTTTTTGTCATTTTTCTGATTTTTTTTTTGTTCGCTGTTGATGCAGGGTGTCTACGGATGCTAGGGTGCTTAATAATTTAGTGTTAATTTTCTTTGTGTCGCTTTTTTATCTTGTAAGGATGGATAATCAATGAATAAAAAGTCACTACTTTTGTATGTTTTTGGACCTGATTGACTTACTTGGCACCAACTCAATTTCTGGTAACACTGTAAGAATGTCCTTTAGACTAGCGTAACACAGAAAATAAATGCAAATTTTTTCTTTTACTATTACTCAACAGGTACATTTATTTATTCCTTTCCAATCACGTCTCACTCGCCATTCTTGACGTTGGTTTTCATTATCCAGGTTAGTTCCAACCTGCCGCACAAATAATAGAGAAAAGAAAAAACTATAATTACTTGTTGTTATGAAAATATTTCTTTAAATTTTGGAATAAATGTCCCATCTTAAACGCTATCCTTGAGCATGAAGGAAGGTAAAGTAGATAATCCCAAACTAATATAAATAAAACATTTTAAATAACAAATATTTTACTATCAATAATCTGTGTATAGATGTGCAGAAAAATAAAAATGAAAAATAATAATAATATTTGTGCATAGGTGCGCAGTGGCGTAGCTACTCAAGGCTTGCCCTGGGCAGCTGGCCAAAGGCCATACCGATGCTG
Organism: Asparagus officinalis; assembly: GCF_001876935.1. Lineage (NCBI taxonomy): Eukaryota > Viridiplantae > Streptophyta > Magnoliopsida > Asparagales > Asparagaceae > Asparagus > Asparagus officinalis. The sequence goes on along the minus strand of NC_033795.1, from coordinate 8,862,872 downwards.
TAAACAAGTATCCGCCTGCAACCTCCCCTCCTCCGCTTGCTCTCGGAGGCGTTGGCAGTGCCAACATCGGTGTGGCCTTCGGCAACGCAACACTGTTCGCACTTCTTGCGCCATCCAAAAATCCCATCGTCGCCCCGTTAGGAGGCTGGCTGTACATTCCATCAAGCAACAGAAGGTCGAATCCGCCGCCGAGAACAGCTATGTGAACATATTCGTAGACCATCTTTATTTTTCGTCCATGGCAAAAAATAATACTGGTTACGCCACTGTAGGTACGTAACTAGCAAATTCCTCCAAGATTATACAAACAGGTAATGGTTAAAATTCGAATCATACTCTCTTTATTATTATAATGTTTGATGACGGAAATAAGCAAATCGTCCTCATTTACTGTCTTCCTTGCAAGATTAAGCATCTGACGACGAGTGATTTTTCGCCCCTAAATCACACAGATCCACGTTAACGACAAGGCAAACGTAAATAGTAGAAAAGCTTGCAAATTATTTTTCTTACCTTCAAGTCCTCGATTTTTTTTCTCGTGGAGCATATTTAATTTATCGAGTGAGAGAGCGTGAGATAATTTCGCTATGAGTTTGAAGTTGGAATAAAAGGTGAAGTCGGCCCTCTCACTACATCACTAGAACTGGATTGGACTTTCTTCACGAATTGTTTTTTCTATTTTCTTATTTTCAGCTCCGACCATACTAATTCCTATGTTTCATTTATAAAATATTAGAATAACAACAATAATTTAGGTATGCAAAACCCTAATTTCGAGCCTTGTCATTTTCGTCGTTTCATCGCTTCGTCATTTCGTCGTTTCGTCATTTCGTCGGCTCGGGCCCGGCCTGGCATAGAATAGTAACTTTTTTATTTTTTTATTTTTATATGTATAATATATATATATATGTAATATATGTATATATACAATATATGTATGTTAAATATATATATATATATATATATATATATATATGATATATATGATATATATATATATATATATATATATATATATATATATATATATATATAATATATATATATATATATATATATAGAGAGAGAGAGAGAGAGCAGAGAGAGAGAGAGAAATGGAGAACCTTGATACCAAGTTGCTTAAGCAACTTGGTAGTGATGTGGCCTAAATCTTGCCCCTACATCACACCGCGAAGATAGAGCCTCAACCACCCTTCACCAACTCCAATGTAGATTTGGGACAACATTAGACCACATCACTACTAAGTGCTTGAGCACTTGTACCAAGTTTCTCCATTTTTCTCATATATATATATATATATATATATAATTATATTATATATATATATAATATATATATATATATATATATATATATATATATATATATATATATATATTATATACTCTCTCTCTTAGTATATAATTATATATATGTATACTTTCTCTTATATATATATAATATATGTATAAGTATATATAAGTATACAATGTATACTCTCTCTTATATAAGTATATTCTCTCTTATATATGTATAATATATGTATATATATATTTATACTCTCTCTTAGTATATAAGTATATATATTTATACTCTTATATAAATATACTTATATGTGTATATTATAGAATTACAGTTATATAAGTATATATAAGTTTATGTGTGTGTGTGTGTGTATACATATATAATACAATTTCTTTATGTAATTTCTATAAGTATTTACAATTTGTTTATGTATAATATATGTATATGTGTGTGTATATATGTATATACATATACATATATTGAATGATATGAATACTTTGGGTTACTTAGTCTAGTAGTAAAATTTAGGAGTTTGGAAAGGAGATTAGTGGTTTAAATCCTAGCCACAACATATATATTTAGAAGTCTTTGATTGGGCCTTGGGGCTCTTTGAATTCTACAACTATTTTTAATTTTATTTGTTTCTACAAATTATATAAATATTTTATATTATTTTAATTTCTATAATTTTTTATATTTGTAAATTACATAAATACAATTGATTAATAATATAATTTTTTATCAAAATTGTGTTTATATTTTGCTTTGTATTCTTAAAAAATTCAAAAAAAAATAAAAAATTTAAAAACAAATAAAAACCGGGCCGGGCCGGAGCCCGGCCCGGATGGACAGGCCTAGATCTGTAGCATGTTTAGGGGAGCAAGCGAGAAGCAGTGTTGTCCCACTTTTTCCATCTGAATGACAAAATGTCCGTCTTCAACTGGCAATTGCTGTTTGCAATTGATGAGCAAGAGGAGTTTATTAATTTCATGCGTGTGGATTGTGATGTCTCTATAAGTGTATGACAAAAACTGTATTTAGAGTATAACCAACATGATGCTAACCGGCCAATATATACATATTTTTAGGAATATTGTAAGCATTTGGGGTTTGGGATGTAGTTAGGATTCTAAATGCGTGCATTTCGTCTGATATTTCCCATCCATCGTGTCGAGAGACTTTTGTTGACAAGTGATGGTTCAATTCCCCACCTACCATCAAGCTTGTTACGCGAGATCATGCATCTTGTACACAGTTTCCTACTATGTAACAGTCCTGGAAAGATCTATAACTCATCTTTGCCTAGTTTGACAGGTTTCCTTGGTTCGCTTTCCTTTTAAAAGTATGAAAAATGATCAGAATCATTAATATTGATGCTTGGAGGTTACCCGTGATTAATATTTCGTATAACAATCTTTAATAATATTTTGTGCTGTAAATAGACATGCTCAATATATAGATGAACGTTTTGGTTTGGCTACACTTGAGGCTATGAAACTTACTACTAAGTATTTGTTACTTCACAGGTTTGACCGTCCAAGATCTTTGAAGCCACATGAAAAGAGTTGCTTGATTCTTGCCTTGGCCTTTACCATCTTTGACGCATTGGTATAAATGTTTTGTGGAGCACTTTTATTTCTTCCTCGGAACAAATTTTACCTACTGTAATGCTAGAGAAAACTTGTAATGAGCAATTTTTGTGGCGTTTTTTGAAGTTTATGAGCAAGATTGGTTTACAGTAAAAAGCCTTTAAATGATTGGTCTAATCTCTTATTGGTCGGTAATTTTAAGGTGGTTAGCACCATAAGACCACTTGTGCCGGTATTTTCTTAGGTGCAAGCGTTAAATCTGTGGTCATACGCATAGATGCATGTACTTCTTAGGAAGGTGAATGCTCAACTTACTGGTATGAATAGATTTCTTCATTTTAAACCTTGGATAATTTAATACTTGTGGGTGTGTTTCTAATTTTATCACTTCAAAGTAGTACTTGTAGTAAGTATGTGTTTATTACTCAGTGAAGATGTGGTTACGTATCTACTCCTTTATATTAAAGGAGAATACAAAGAATTATTGTTTATATTACATTAAATATTGTTTTATAAACAGTAAATTAAATATCATCCTCTCCCTTTGAAGTACTGTTTATGCTACAATATTTTACCGTAGCATAAACAGTACTTAACCTGCTCCTTAGCTTGAAGTTACTATTTATGCTATAGTATTTTACTATATTATTAGCAGTAAAGCAAATCAAATGAATTAAAATTTAGATTCTTTTTTAAGTATAGAGTAGTAGATATGATTTCTAAATTAAATGTATTAAAATTTGAATCCTTCTTTAAGTATAGATGAGCAAATATGATTTTTAATTTTAAGCATATAATAATTAAATCAAATGTACTAAAATTTAGAGGGAGACAAGTTCAAAATGCAGTGTTTTAAAAAAATAGGGGGCCGTATTTTGCACGGGGTGCACGCTAGTGGTGGAAACGCTGGGAGATTTGAACTGTTCATGATAGAGTTGGTGGTGCAGAAGAAATCGCTAGGCCATTAGCAAGCTAAAATCACATAATGGGTTTGTCAGAAAACATGGAGATCAAATTCTCGTGATCTAGAAGATGAACAGTAGAACTCGTAAATGTACATTCGAACATCAGATATGATAGTGGAGTCCAAATAATTTTCTTATTAATTTGTCACTAGTAGAAAACTGAGTATTGGCGACGGGGTATTGGTGACGGATTTGAAATCCGTCGCCAATACAAACATTGGTGACGGAACATTGGCGACGGATTTCAATCCGTCGCTAATGTTTTCCGTCGCCCATAACCTTTGGCGACGGGACAACATTGGCGACGGATAGAATTCGTCGCCAATAAGTATTGGCGACGGATTAGATCCGTCGCCAATAAGTATTGGCGACGAATTCGATCCGTCACCAATGTTCCGTCGTCAATACTTATTAGCGACAGATTCAATCCGTCGCCAATAAGTATTGGCGACGGAAATGATGCGTCACCAATACGTATTAGCGACGGAATTGATCTGTCACCAATGTTTCGTCGCCAATACTTATTGGCGACAGATTCGATCCGTCGCCAATAAACATTGGCGACGAATTCTATCCGTCACCAATAAGTATTGGCGACGAATTCTATCCGTCGCCAATGTTTCGTCGCTAATACTTATTAGCGACAGATTCTATTTGTCGTCAATAAGTACTGACGACGAAAATGTTGTGTTGCCAATACATATTGGTGACGTAATAGATCCGTCGCCAATGTTCCGTCGCCAATACTTATTGGCGACGGATTGAATTCGTCGCCAATAAGTATTGGCGACGGATCGAATCTGTCGCCAATAAGTATTGGTGACGGAATATTGGCGACGGATCAAATTTGTCGCCGATAAGTATTGGTGACGGATTCTATCCGTCGTCAATACACATTGGCGGCGAATTCGATCCGTCGCCAATAAGTATTAGCGACGGATTCGAGTCGTCGCTAATGTTCCGTTGCCAATACTTATTGGCGACGGATTCGAATACGTCTCCAATACTTATTGGCAACGAATCAAATCTGTCGCCAATGTCCGTCGCCATCGTAAAAAATTAACATTAGTGATTGATTATCCCATTGTTAATGAGTGGCCCTACAAAAAATTAAGAATTATTTTAATATTAGTCCCTCAAATCTATAATATTTTAAATGTAGTCCAATACTATTTTGTTCCACATAGGTAGATGATAGCTTGAGAGATGAGGACGTGGAAGTCTACTATGATCCAGGACAGTTGTTTGGTGGCCTTCTCAAGGGCCCTCTGCTCCCCTCTAGCGTCATCGTCGAGGAGGCTGTAACCGCAACTTTGTCGCTGGAGGCATGTCCCTTCTTTAGGGAGAAGTGATATATACTTTCTGAATTTGAATTTGCTTGTAGAACGAATCTAGTAGTTTTCTCGTTAATAAATGAATGGAATTAGTGGAAATACATTTTGCTTGTTTAAAAATTAGTGGAATTAATGAGCAATATAAGAGGGTGGTTTTCTAGTCATATTTTTATACTTTCAAGAAAACCAATCTAAAGATAACCACTAACAGGTAGAAAACTGAGCATTGACGACGGGATATTGGCGACAGATTTGAAATCCATCGCCAATACAAACATTTGCAATGGAAAGATACATATGTTATCATATTCTTATGTTAAAATATTTTTAATTAATTAGGAATTCTATGTTAGTTTTTAAATTTATTTATTTTTATTCTTTATGCTAGTAGATTCTATGAACTCCACTAATCTGGGCTTCATTTACGGATGGACTTGACCCTGTAAACATCATTAATGAATCTTAGAGGAGATAAATTAGATTTAATCACTAAAAACCGGATGAAAATAGTTTGGATAGAGTTCTCTTGGAGTTTTTTATAAGGTTAAGAGGAGAAAGAGCCGTCAAAATTGAGTTCGAGCGAATATGATATAACAGGTCATAAGGTTAAGAGGAGAAAGAGCCGTCAAAATTGAGTTCGAGCGAATATGATATAACAGGTCCTGTGTTTGAACTCTTGGATCGCCACTACTTTCATTTTTTGTGAATTTTTTACATATATACACAAGCATTGTATATATTTGTAAATACTCCCCCAAAGCATCATTTTACTAATTTCCCCCTCTAAATTGTCTTTGCCATTTAAGCTAATGTCTCAAATTGAACGAAGATTTAATGACCAAGAAAATCGAATACATATTTGGTTAATTTCTATTTGTTTATGAGTTTAATAACTAATAGCTATTCATTTATTGTTAAATGAGATAGCGAATCAAATTTGATCGAATAGCTAGATGAATAATAACTAAACAGTTTATTGATTATTTGGTTCACTTCCACCCCTACCTCTAGGCTCATGAAATATATCTACTATTATTGTTTAAGACGCATATATTGCTATTGTCTGAGAAAAGTTATTCCTAGGTATTCTACCCCGATACTAATGCTGTAATAATTAACAATATGGTTTGTTATACATAAATTAAAAGTCAAGGGAAACTAGTAATAATAGTTAGATTTAAAAGAATATTTCTTTTAATATAACCGGTGTTAACCAGGGGACCTAATAGTAAATATTGTGATGATTTGAGGGATGTAATAGAAATTTACATGATTTGAGTGAGTAATTTTAAAATATTGAAGATAGCCAATCGGACTAATTTTGAAACGGGTTAACTTATCATATCAGAACTTATCATACCAGAACTTATCAACTAGGTCCAAACGGGTTAACTTTTTATAATTAAAAGTTAAGGGAAACTAGTAATAATAGTTAGATTTAAAAGAATATTTCTTTAAATATAACTGGTGTTAACCAGGGGACCTAATAGTAAATATTGTGATGATTTGAGGGATGTAATAGAAATTTATAGTAAATATTGTGATGATTTGAGGGATGTAATAGAAATTTCCATGATTTGAGTAATTTTGAAATATTAATTGAAGATAGCCAATCGGACTAATTTTGAAATATTAAAGATTTGAGGGACTAATTTTGAAATAATCTAATCATTAACTCTAAATAAGAGGATGTAAAAGAAAAATTGATAAAAATAGTTAGATTTTAGGGTTGAAATAGCAATTTCTATGAGATTTTAGAAACTAATTTGAAAATATAAAAATTTGAGGGGCTAAAATTAAAATATGAAAGACATAAATATCTAAACCTAAACCCTAATCCAATCAAACCCAAACCAGTCTCAGCCTCTCTTCCCACTATCCTCCGTCTCCCCCACTGACACCGCGGCTCGTGCTCCCCTGCCTGGACCGCCTCTCGGACTCTCAGCCGCCGCGGACCCGCCCGACGTCTCGCCGCCCTCGATCCTCTGTCTCCCCGCCTTGGACCCGCACGACGTCCCCCCGAGGTTTGACTACGTACTGATTATTAATTAACACCCTTTCACTATGCCGTATTTCTGAGGTTAGATGTAACAGTTAAAGGTTATTATGATAACTTAACCTCTAACTTGCTTTCCGTTAAAGTTTGAGTACCTTTATTTCATGGGTCTAAGATTTTGATTTTTCTCCTCAGTTGAGTTAGACCTTGTTGCTGATAAATTCATTTATCCATTTTATATATATTTCATATCACAAAAATTTGTAGCTTTTATATTTTTCATCTTTAACAAATAGATAGATATTTATTCACAGAATACGTACGCATTTTTTTGTCTTTCTAACTTGCTTTCCGTTTACAGATATATGCATTATCGATTTGATCACCTTGTTGTAATATTTAACCATAATTTTAACCGTGTAATTAAAGTTTGGTCGCGGTAAAATTGTATTTCTTTTGTATTAAAACCCAGGGGCCTCCTCTTTGTTCTGAAGTTATTAAGCATAAAATAATGGTGTAAATGGACAGAGTAGCTTATGTGGAGTCACAAATGTTCAAAAAAATATCAAAAAAGCACAGCGTGATATATAACACAATAATGTGTTATATATTAAATTTAGGTGAATAACGAGTTAACGTCAGCCGTAGATCCCCGTCCAATAATTACTACCAATTATTTAGACCTATAATATAAATGGACGATTCAACTTTGGGTATAAAATTTAAATTTATACCGAAATGGATTGCTTAATTTATATTATAAGTAGAAATAATTGGAAAGTAACTATTGGATCTGTCCATTTCGGACGAGTTAGGAATATAGTAGTGCTTACATATAACTTTGAATACTATGTGTATTTTCGTTTCTAGAAAATTTCGGTCGCACGTACTTGTTGTTCTCTGGGTACAATAAGCGTATGTTGTTATGTTTATCAAACTATTACTTACCGATTTCGGTCAATTACCGATACACATAATAACATCCGCACAGTGTACTTGGAGAACAACGGGTAGGTGCTGCCGAAATTTTCTAGAAATGAAAATACACATAGTATTCAAAGTTAGATGTAAGCACTACTATATTCTTAATGGGATAGAAGCCTTCCTATGACAGCCGAGAGTATTGGTTTAAATTAGGATTACTTATCATAGAGTGTTAGCTTTTATTTGGTACAACAATTAATGGCCATTATAGAAAAGTAATTTAATTCGTTTGATTATTTGTTCAATCAACTAAAATAAAGACTTTTAAACTTATGACGATTTAAGAGATATTAAATTAATTAATAAGTTTTCCTATTATACAGATGAGAGAAGTTCCTGATAAGTCATGGATTGATATTCCTATATTGAAAAGAAGAGCAAAAGGTGATACTCGATATCGAGACGGATGGGAAGCATTCCTTGAATATGCATATGCTAATCCGAGAAAGATAGAGAACGATTTGTTGTGTTGTCCATGCAGTAAGTGTAGGAACAGAGGTCTGGTGGATAGAGTTGCTATACGAAGACACCTAGAAAGATGGGGATTTGATGAAAATTATAAATATTGGAGTTTTCACGGAGAAGGTGAAGATATTGAATTAGATGATAGAAATATAGACGGTACGCACGCAATGTTCAACGATGTTACGACAGTTGCAGAAGTTGATGAAGTTCCAGAAGCACCAGATGCTGTTGAAGTTCCTGGAGATGCAGATGATGTCCAAAATACCGAGGACGTGAGTGATAGCGGGGCCTACAGAAATTTAGTGAAGATATTGGAAGACAACGAGAAGGATCTGTACGATGGTTGCACTGAGTATAGTAGGTTGTCATTTATTCTTGAACTGATGCGTATTAAGACCCTGAGCGGAATGGCAGATAAATATTTTCAAATGCTTCTTAATTTACTACGCAAGGTAATTCCAGACGGAGAGAATAGCATACCAGAAAAGTGTTATGATGCAAATAAGATTATTGGTGCTCTGGGTTTAGATTACAATAAGATCGATGCTTGTCCCAATGATTGTATCCTTTATTATAAGGATAACGAGAAACTTCAGGAATGTCCAAAGTGTGGAGTGTCTCGATGGAGAAAGAATGCACGCACTTCAACACGAAAGTCAGATGAGTCGGTGAATCAACAGAAGAAAATTCCAGCGAAGGTGCTTCGACATTTTCCCTTAGTGCCTCGGTTACAACGTCTGTATATGACAAAAAATATAGCAAAAGATATGCGGTGGCATAAGGAAAGACGTGTAGATGATGGTAAAGTGAGACATCCAGCAGATGCAAAGGCATGAAAGCATGTGGATCATACTTTTCCCTCATTTGCCACAGAGTGTAGGAATGTCAGACTTGGGCTATCTAGCGACGGATTCAACCCGTTTGGCATTATGAGTTCGGGATGGTCTACTTGGCCAGTTGTGTTAATGCCCTATAATTTACCACCTGGACTTTGTATGAAGCAATCATATATGATTCTTTCATTATTGATACCAGGCAAACATTCACCCGGTAATGACATAGATGTGTTCATGGAGCCGTTAATTGATGAGTTAAAACGTCTCTGGGATGAAGGGGTCCCAACATATGATGCATTTTCTTGTGAGTCTTTTAATCTCCGTGCTATTCTTATGTGGACGATTAATGATTTTCCAGCTTATGGTAATCTCTCTGGTTGGTCTACGAAAGGGACATTCGCTTGTCCTGTATGTGGTCCGAACTTCGAAGGCTTTTATTTACAACACAGTCGAAAAATGTGTTATTAGTTTAACAGAAGATGGTTACGAAAAGGACATAAATTTAGGGGCAAAAAATGGGCAAATAAGTTTGATGGCCAAGAAGAGAAAAGAGGGGAGCCGCGTGAAATGACTGGAGATGAGATTGTAAACTTGTTTGAGGAATATCCTAAATTCAAGTTCGGAAAGAACCGATTTACAAAAGAGGAAATTCTCGCTCCGAGACGCACTTCTATCATGAAGAGGGAACCTAAACGAAAGAGGCAAGTGCAGAGTTTGGATGTCACACATGCTGAGACTTTGCCGACAGGATGGACAAAATTTAGTATATTCTTTTAGTTGCCTTACTGGCACAAGCTCAAACTCCGACACAATTTAGATGTAATGCATATTGAAAAGAATATATATGATAACTTATTGTCCATACTTCTACAAGATGGTAAGAAATCAAAGGACGATTTAAGGGCTTGACAAGACTTGAATGCGTTGAACATCTGACATGATCTGCAAGCACAAGAAGTCACCAATGGCAAATTTGAGTTGCCTTCAGCTCGTATTACAATGTCAAAAGTTGAGATGCTGAGATTCTGTGAAGTGCTTAAGTCAGTGAAGTCACCAGATGGTTACTGCTCTAATATTTCAAATAATATCCAAGTGAAAGAGCGAAAACTTTTAGGACTTAAAACTCATGATTATCATATCCTTCTTCACCAATTGCTTCCGCTAGCACTTCGTAACAACATGGCCGATGAAGAAGTAGCAAAAGTTATAATCGAATTCTGTGGATTTTTTAAAAAGTTATGCTCAAAAGTTATCAATATTGATGAATTTAAGGCACTAAAAGGAGAAATGAATGAAACCCTCTGCAAAATGGAGATATTCTTCCCTCCATCATTTTTTACGGTCATGGTCCATCTCACACATCATCTTGTAGATGAGGCATTACTCAGAGGACCAGTTAACTATCATTGGATGTATCCTATGGAGAGGTTAGTCAAAATTCAATTTAGTCTATTTACAATACATGTAACTGCTTTATATTAACAACTCATATTAATATTATCTTTAGATATTTGGGTTTCTTGAAATGCATAATGCGAAATCAGGCTCATCCTGAAGGATCGATTGCTGATCATTACGTGGCAAATGAATGTATGATGTTCACCTCTCAATATATACATGGTGTACATACAAAAAATAAGGAGATAAATAGTAATAGAGATGGCACCTTTCATGGAAGTACCAAGATGAACAAAGACTATTCCAGAATTGACTTGAATCAGGCTCATGCCTTCTTATTGCAGAACCTGGAAATCTTTGAAGATTATCGCAAGTAAGAAATTAACTTTAACAAATATGATTTTTTTTGAATTATATCAATAATTGAACTCTAATTTTTTGTATCAACAGACGACATTTGGAGGAGTTACATTTAGAAATTACTGGTGCGTCCGCACGAAATCAAATTGCTAAAATTCATGAAAAACATTTTACCGAGTGGGTCATAGCTGAAGTAAGTTAAAGTGTATTTTATTTTACATTCTTTTTGGGAATAAATAAGGCTAACTATTTAACGCTAATTTGTGTTTATATGCAACATTAGGTAGAAAGACAAAGATTTGCAGGTTTGCCAGTGCCAGAAGAGATAAGTATTCACTCACATGGACCGCACTACACAGTTAAACAATGCAGCGGATATCGTGTAAATGGGTGTTTATTTCAACGGGTTGGGCTTGAGGAGGAGAGAGTTACTCAAAATAGTGGGGTCATGGCTGCATTTTCTCAAGAATGTTATTCAAGCTCAACTGATCAAAATCCGGTGCTTGGTGATATAATTTATTACGGACAATTAGAAGATATTGTGGAGATATTCTATGCGTACGGTACCAAAAATGTACGTAGTTATGTGATGTTTAAGGTTCGTTGGTGTCATGCAGACAGTATTAGGGATGCATATGGTTTTCATCTTGTAAATCTAGATAAGGAGATATATCCCGATATGAAGTTTATGTTTGCAAATCAGGCTACTCAGTGCTTTTACGTCAAAGATCCTAAGCACCCGAATGTCTGGGTCGTATTGTATAAGGAGCCGAGGACTCTTGTTCAGCTTGCTCTTGATGAAAACTCGGATGATACTGATGACCCAAATGAGGCCGAAGGAGAAATTTTTCTTAATTACTCATACCCTCAGAATGTCAATTTTAATATGTATACTTCACAAATTCGACTTGATATCTGTAATGTAGGAGATTGAATACAAAGATCCTTATGCAAATTCGACTTGATATCTTGTATGCATTTATTAAATATTTCAATTATGTTAGATTAACAATTTAAGTTGCAGATGAGCCAAAGAGTTAGGAGGCTATCTTTTCCTCGGGATCGAGAAGGTCCATCATCCGGTATGCATATTCAATTTTTGTTTTAAGTAAGTTGTATATTTGATATAAATATGCATTATATCTACTATTTTGTTTATTTATTTAGGATCATCCTCACGACCATCTCGGAGTCAGTTATCTCTACATGGATCTTCACCAATTGAAGGTATAAAATTTGCTTGCTTTATTCAGTTTGAACTTTCTGTGCATGTAATTACCTTAATTGATAAATTTATATGCTCATTTCTTATTTTATAATTTGTTAGATATTGCGGGGACATCTCAAATGGGTACACCGCAACATCAAGATGCATTACCAAGTATAGGTATTATACATTTGTAATATATTTTAATGTAATATAATGATATTTTATATTCCTAATAAATATTTGCAGACAATGCTTGCGATGGATCTGGTGATGATGAGATCGAGCACGAGAGGATGTCTGTATCTTCTCAGTCAGAGATGGCATGTCTCCGCCCATGGACTCCGTCAGTATCTCGCATCCCTCTACCAGAAAAAGCTATTGAATTACAAAAAAAAATGTGATATGAACTACAAATTGAAGAGAGATGATATTAAAAGAAAGGAGCGTGCCATAAAACAGAGACTAGATAAAGCTATGTCAGATCTAATGAGGGAAAAAGGTAATAATTTCGTTTAAACTTTGGATAATTCATACTTATTTGCTTACTTAAGTGTATAAGAAATTTATTTCTCTTTGACTTTGTAGGCCAAAAAGATTATGAGAAACCCGGTAGGCATGGGAGTGAGGAAAAGACGAAAGTACCTCCGAAAGGGTATCGGGGCATTTTGGAGTGGAAGGACAACATTCATGTTAGGGATTGGGCTGTCAGATTTAATAACTTGATTGGCTGTTTAATAAGAGATCCACGCTCCATTAATATTGCTCATAATTTTGAGGAGCAAGAATTTAAATGCATAAAAAAGATTTGGGAGAAGCTCATGGTAATTATTTAATATATTGCTGCTTATTTTGTTTACAATTCACAATGATTATTCTTATAGTGTAATTTTTTTGCCATGTAACTTGCAGGATCATTATTGTCTTGAAGACAACCCAGAGTCTTGGGATTATGTTATCCCGAAAATGGCCAAGCTTATTCGGGGTTGGAAGAGTGATCTAAAGAAAAGATATTTCACAAATTTATCTACTGATTGGAAGAGGATCTATGAGCTTGATAAGAGAGTTCCTCCATTTAATTGGATGACTCTCATTATCGAGTGGGAGGGTGAGAAGAAGGTAGATTATTTTTAATTTATGACATTATCATCACGTTATTTTTCATTTATATATTATCATCGCACATACTAAAAAAATACTTTATTTTGTAGAAAATATGTGAAACGGCATCGGCGAATCGTAGATCAAAGCTATACGATCACTTTTTAGGAGCTACTTCTTATGCTCAGATCGAGCATAAGTATTTGAGCGAAAACCCGGTATGATCATATTATTAAAACTGATTTCATGTGATTAGTTTCCTACATTTAATTTGGAATTTAATATATCACAGGACGCTTTGACTATGCCCCCGACTCTTCTGGCTAAAAGAGCTTATACACCACCCCAGGGCTATGAAAATGTAGATGGAAATGACAAAAAGGTGGAGAAAATTAATGAATTGAACGTAAGTATAAGATTAATTTTAGATTTGTATATACTTAATGATTTTTCATCAAAGTTTCTAATTTTTATGATATATGATATGCAGGCGGCGCTGGAAGCTTCTCAAAACGATGTCTTCACCCGTGTCACGCAGTCTCGAAGTACAGAGGACACTCCTGTAGAGCCTAACCGCATGACCAGAGACGAGTGGATGGAAGTTGTCGACGGAGCTTACGGTTTACACTCAAGAAAGAAAGGAAGAGTGCCTCTGTCAAGTACTAGAGTTAAGACACTCACCACCACCAATAAGCCTAGCAGCCAATCTGTGACATCGACGCGACACGGAGACACGTCATATGTCGTGGGTAAGATTGGAAAATACTTGATGAAGAATGTTGAAATTCCATTGGCTTTAAGTTTTCTTCCCACTATTAAGCACGAGTTAAGTGGTGCACAAACGACTTGGGATGTCGTTCAGCGACTCATCGATTCTCAACCTGTAAAGGACTTGCTTCCGCAGTCTATATACACGGATATTATGGTGTTGGCATTTGATGAGCATGCAGCTGCAAGTGGTGGAGAGGTATATATGTCATATTATATATATGTATTTATTATGAGTATTTTGGAATATATTCTCATATTGATTTACATTCTTTTTAGGGTAGAGGAGGTACCGTCGTAGGAAGCAGCAGTACGGTACGGCATTCTGATGCAGCCGCCACCGATGATAGGGATCACGACGATAGGGACCACGACTATGATGAGTGAGTGATGTGTTAGACTTTTTGGTAACTTTTGTGGACTTTTGGATTGTGTTAAACATATTATGACCTCCTGATTATGTAGACTTTTGGATTGTGTTGAACATATTATGACCTCCTGATTATGTATATATGTGAATTGTTAAATGTTAATATTGTTGGATGTGAATCGATGAATGTAAATGTTAGTATTGTTGGATGTGAATGTGAATATTGTTGAATGTGAATCGGTGAACGTGAATATTGTTGGATGCGAATCGATAAATGTGATATTGTGAGTATTGTTTAATATATTGTGAATAATGGTAGTAACAGGTACGCATTCCCGATTGGGAGGCTTTGCAATGCAGAAATATTTTTTTTTACCTGATTATGTACATTGGCGACGGACATTTTTCGTCGCCAATGTATATTGGCGACGGGAATACACCTGTCGCCAATGTACATTGGCGACAGGCATTTTTCGTCGCCAATGTACATTGGCAACGGGGACAAACCCGCCGCCAATGTACATTGGCGACAGGGACAAATCCGTCACCAATACACTTTCGCGACGGGGTGGAGTCCGTCACCAATAATCCTGTCGCCAATAAACATTGGCGACGGGGAAATCCGTCGCCAATGATCATTGACGACGGATAGGTATTGGCGACAGAAAACATTGGCGACGGGTTATTGCCCGTCGCCAATGTACATTGGTTTCCCCGTCGCCAATGTTTATTGGCGACAGGATTATTGGTGACGGACTCCGCCCGTCGCGAAAGTGTATTGGTGACGGATTTTGCTACATTGGCGAAGGATTTCCCCGTCGCCAATGCTCATTTTTCTACTAGTGTGTTTCTCATCATGGGGGTAATATGTTTTATTTTCTTGATGGTTTTGATTAACGTGGATATCTGAATCAAGCCAATTAAGATGAACTTTTCACTAGACATCCTGAAATAACACCCAACTCCACCACAC
>NC_033795.1:8837211-8847220 GCF_001876935.1 Asparagus officinalis | reverse complement strand
TCTTAATCTATATCTATCTATATCTATATCTATACTTCTTTAAAACCCCAAAAAATTGAATATTTTGTCATAAATAATAAATATGTTGCATTATGAAAAAAAAAAATTTATTAATATTTGAGTATGCTAGGAATTGATTTGAGATTAATTCAATGTATATATGTGAATATAGAAGTGATATCATGCACACGTACACGGGCCTAAATCTGGGAAAAACGACCAGTTACAAGTATATACATTTTACATACTTAAGCAGTTGGAATATGAAAAATCTTAAAAGACCAAAGTTGTAGGTATCTTCAAGAGCTTTCCAACAAATCTTATATCACCTCATTCCGAGGTCTTACATAAAAGTTATGGCCAAAATACCGATGGTTGTTTTCCTAGTCAGACTAGGTTTCCTGGTTCGGGTCAAACAGGTTTGTTTCGGGTTTGCCTCTATAAATACCTATGTTTTTCACGAAAATTCCCTTTTTTATCATATCTATGAACCCTAGCAGTCACCCTCTCTCCTCAAAAACCCTAGATCTTATTCTTATGAGTTTGGAGAGCTTTGTGAAGCAAAATACCAACACGAGGGTGAGATCATTGACGTGTGACGAGGGAGAACGGGTGGTTTGTGCTCATGGATTGCTTGCTGTTTATTTCAGAGGCTTGCACATGAGATTAAGGCAAGATTATCTTCATCCAAACACATCCCCATAGTTAAATAACTAGTGTAGATGATTAATATGATGTTGAATATGTGTTTTTATGCTTTAATTTTAACCTGAGGTGTTAAAAGTCAGATTTTTAATAATAAATCTTAAACCAATGCTAGATTAGTAATCTTTTCTTACTGTTTATGATAGTATCATGATCATGATCATTAGGGTTATTCATAATTTTATTTATATATGAGAAATTTAAGTGATGTACTAAATATATATTTTCTGCAGAAAACTGCAGCACTTGTATAATCTTTAACTAATATTTTAAGATAGCAAACAAATTCCAAATTTAACCAAACTAGTTCCAAATGAAAGATATATGTATCTAGTTTCTAAAACAGAAAACCATTCTTAAAAAGAGTTTGTATAGAGAAAGATATGTTATGTTTACTAACAATATATCCTGCAGAAAATCTGCTGCATATGTATAATGTTTAACTGGAGATTTGGGATAACAAATGAACTCCAAACTGAACCAACCTTATGCCATTTGAAAGATGTGTGAATCTAGTTTTTAAAACAGAAAAACTATTTGTAAAAATAGTGTTTTTAGAGAAAGATATGCTCGTTTTACTAACAGAAGTCCTGTCTGTTTTCCTGCTCATTTTGTGGAGCTGTGTTGCGCCGTTTTGAGATGCATCGCGGAGTTTTGAGTCACTTGATGTTACACATATAGGCATGAATATATTGTGTTATGTATCTTTATATGTGAGATGGCTTGCGGACATGAGTTTAGGTTTGCACACCGAGACACGTGTGAAATTAGTGTATATGCATCCTTTTCATATATCTCATCAATTTCTACACATTTCATTCGGTCCATGTGTTGGGCAATTATTATGTGCAGTCAATGTGTTGGACATTCATCATATTCAGTCCATGTGTTGGACATTCATTATTCAGTCTATGTGTTGGACAATTTATATATGCAGTCCATGTGTTGGGCATCCACTACACCTAGTCTTAGTCCATGTGTTGGACACCTATTTAAACCTTGAGTATGACACTTAACACTTACATAGGTTGGACACGACACTTATGTGGGTTTTGACATGTCATGGTATTTGAGTTCTGAAATGGGTTAGTCTTCTTTATATTATTGTTCTTGTATTAGATCTTGGGTTTGGTATTTAGGGATTTACAATTTGAGACATATGGTATATATATGAGGGTTTTCTTATTTGGATTATTTCGCTCGACGTACCAGTCTCGTATTATGGATTTCTAATTGTTGGTTTTATTAGATTGTCTTTTCTTAGTTCGGTATTAATGTTTAGATATCTACAATTTGAGACATATGGTATATATATGAGTATTTTCTTGTTTGGATTATTTCGCTCGACGTACTACGTCTCGTGTTGTAGGTTTCTAAATATTAATCCCACTTAGATACGGAAAAAATAAATCTAGGTAGACTATGCTTAATAGATAGAGCATTCACTCCATCTAGCAGCCCTTCCCCTGGGAGCGGATGGAGGTAATCTTGCTGTAGCGCTCTAACGCTCTTGTTGTTGTTCTTTTTCTTTTAAATTACTTTTCAGGTAGTTCAGAGTTTCGAAGAGCCGCAGGATGACGGAGTTCTGGCATAGTCGCCGTCGCGTATTTTTACTTGTAGAGACTCCACTGTAGTTTTGAGTTTCATTCAGACATTAGAGTTTCATATTCATATTGTAAAGGCATTGTGCCTTAGTATGATTTTTAGTTGATTCATGTTGAGACATTTTTATTATTCAGATATCAGATGTATTATAGTTGAGACATGATTCTTTTTATTTATGAGATATCTCTTCTATATTATGTCTATTACATTTATTCTCTTTATTTTGCCTGTTTTGTACCTGCACTTCTATTTGGTTCCACTAGAGTATATTACTGTGATTGGTGAAACGTGTTTATGCACAGTGTGGGTGCATTGCAGGTTTGACATCTCTGGTTTTACCTTGGATTGCAGCCTTGTGTGAACCCAGGGGCATCACAATCTATATCTATACTTCTATAAAAAGAGGATAGGGGTTTTAAAAATTTTTAATTTTCTTTTTTATCATCTTAAATTTTGATAAATTCTAACTATGTCATTATCTCTAATTATGTTTTTATTAAATAAATATAATCTCTTATTAATTATGTATCTCCTCACCTTCCTAAACATTATAATTATCAATAATATTATAACTATTAGTTGTTTAAAATAATAAATAAAATAAGTATACACATTTATTAGTAGTAACCAATTAAATTATTGTAATAATTATTTATGAAATATAATAAAATAATTAAAATAATAGTATAAATAGAATAATATATTACTAAATACTATTAAAAATTATACTATAATTCAATAAGCAATAAAATAAATAGAATAAATTTTGAATCACATAAATAGTGTAATTATTTTAATAATATAATATAAACTTTGACTTATACTATTTATTTAGTATTATATTATTAAATAAATTAAATGAATAATTCAATATTATTTTTAGAGTATTTTTTTAAAGATTATTACATGACACTGAATAATCCATACTTGGTAATGATTGAAAACTAATTTTTTTAAAAACATTATTTAATACTAATAATAGTAATATTAATTGTTAATGATATTATTATAAAAATTTATAAATTTTTTATAGTGCTAAATTATTTAATAGCATAATCAAAAAATTTAAATTAGATAAATATTATATAGTATATAGATAGCATAATTATTTTAATAGTATTACTTGAACTAAGAATTATAATATTAAATAAGGTTAATTATAATAAACTCCACGAAGTTAAAAACATTTTACAGTAAATAAATCCTATGAACTTTCGAAATCATACTAAACCCTAATAACTTTTGTATAAAGCCCCTACTATCTTTTAGATAAATTACACCAAATCGCCGATAACTTTCAAAATGCCTTTTCATGCCATTTTCCGCTTCTAATTTATGCGGGTTATTTGTAAAATTTTAAAAGTTATTGGGATTTTTCTTTAAAAACAAAAAAGTCATTATGGGTTTAGTGCAACTGTGAAAGTACATATAGGCTGAAAGTTCATAAGGGTTTAGTGTAATTTACCCAGTTAAATAGTTATAATGAGAAGTAACTATTGTAATATGCTGTAAGTATCAAGCGTAACTATTTATGGAACATAAAGAAAATGCTAGCAATATTGATGTCGCTTAGTTAATTTAGAGTTAAGTTAGCAACTTTCAAGTTGGATGAACATATTTAAGAGAACTTATAAAATTGATAGTTTTATTTGATAACAATTTTAGATTTGAGTACTTATTTTAAAAAAGGTTAAATAATGCTTGGTGGTCATTATAAGAAAAACATTCAATTACAATAACTACACAATAATTAATAATTAATAATTTTCTTTTTACACAATCTTATTATACAATTTTATTTATAAACATATAGTTTTACTATTTAATAAAAAATTTAAAATTTAAAACATGAATGTTCAAATGCAAAACACGGGCATTATACTAGTATTCTGAAAAAGAAAGCTTTTTCTTTCGAAAAATTTCCAACTCAAAGCATTAGTGGAGCTAGGGTAATAAATCTGGCCCGACCCAAGAAGCGAGCATTTTCTCGTTCATCGATGGCCTTTTAGGGCCTGTTTGGTTATTTCCTAAAAAACCAAGAAATAGAAATGAAAACCGAGAAAGCTCAAAAAGTACAATTTCATCCATTTCCATCACTAAAACTCACCCACAATATCTAATAAAATATTATTTTTATCCAACAACTCATCCATCACATCTAATAAAATATTATTTTCATCTAACAACTCATTCACCACATCCACCACATCTAATAAAATATTATTTTTATCCAACAACTCATCAACCACATCTAATAAAATATTATTTTTTATCCACAACATCACTCAACTCAACTCATCTCATCATTTCAAATCACTCACATCATCCAATAAGATGGTGATAACTCATCTCATCTCATTAACATTTCATTTCCACACATTTCCTCCCAAAAAGCTAGGAAAATAATTTCCTTAAGTGTGGGTCACATCATCCAATTATATGGGTCACATCATCCAATAATATAATAACAACTCATCTCATCTCATCTATTTTCTTATTTTTAAGAATGAACCAAACAAAAGAAAACAACCTATTACAAGAAATAGGTTTCTTAGGGCATCTCCAACAGCTTCTCTAAAAATTTCTCCAAAATGGGGAAGCAAAAGTCATATTCTCCAAATTATTTTTATACCAACTCCAACAGCTTCCCCATTTTGAAGAATACATTTTTTCCTCCAAAAATTTGGAGAATGCTGCAGATTTGGGGAAGCTTCCCCATTTTTTCTCCTCCATCCCTATTTTGGGGAATGAGATGGGAAATCTGTTGGACCAAAAACCTAACTATATTCTCCAAAAGTGGGAAATGGGGAAGCTGTTGGAGATGCTTTTATAATTCATTTCCTTATTTTTTTCGCCAACCAAACAGCATGAAAACAAGTTTTCTTAAAAAATCACCCACATCATCTTATAATAAGGTGACAACTCATCTCCATTTCTTTGATTTTCTTTTTTTTTAGCAAACCAAACACTCCCAAAACAATTTTTCTTAGAAATAGTTTTTCATTTCTTTGATATGCCATTTTTTTAGGCAAACAAACAGACCCTTAACAAAAGCAGCGCGAGCTCGAGCCAATTGGACTATAAAATCTCTCTACCTCTCAGAGGCCAGGGTAGTATTCGAACGAACTCATTCATTCTCCTCTTTCATCTGCAATCATGGTACATTTTCTCTCTTTATTCGATTTACCAAAACAAAAAAAGTTAACATTTTATTCTATACATCCTTGGGAATTTATAGGTTTAGTCTTTTTTATTCCCTGGCAAGTGAATAGACCATGATTTTAACTGAAGTTGCAATTTTTAATTGAACGCAGCCGAAATAAATCCACGAGATCAAGGATTTCCTTTTGACGGCGAGGAGGAAAGATGCGAGATCGGTGAGGATCAAGAGGAGCAAAGATGTGGTCAAGTTCAAGGTCCGATGCTCCAGATATCTCTACACTTTTGTGTGTTCTTGATGCCGAGAAAGCCGACAAGCTCAAGCAATCTCTTCCCCCTGGTAATTTTTCTTGTTTTTGTTATTAGTTAATTTATGTCGTAATATTTTTGTAATTAAATTATGTCGTAATATTTTGTAATGATAATCCTCGTTATTTATTGACATGATTACAAGTTTATTTTTTTAGTATTTTTTTTAAAAAAAATGTATTAGTCTGGATTCTTGCATGCTTCGATTCTTGCATTTGTTAATTAACGGGTGCAATCCGTAGCGAGATATGATTTATAAGAAATTATGTTAACCTAGAAGTGATGTCATGTGAAATATGTTGGGACAAACCCGAGACGCAATAGAGCAAGGTCCCAACGAATAGTAGAGCAGAAATAATGAAATGAATACGCCGATTTACGTGGAAAACCTCCTAAATAAATTTGGCGTAAAAATCACGGGCAATGATAGAAGAATCCACTATGGAGAAAATTTAGGAGTTACAATCTCTCTTTTCAAGGAGAACCTCTCTATTTTTCTCTCTTTCTCTCTCCCTTTCTCTTTCTTTTTACTCTTAATTGGAGACACTGGGATGATCAGAACTTCACGCCACAGAAAGCTATATATATAGGTGATTTTGTGGTAGGCGTGCACTGTTGCTACGTGCACTTAAATTATGTTAACCTATAATTGACACGGCTTTAGCAATTATTTAGTTTGTGTATAATTAGGATTGAAACAACTAGGGTCGCAATTGCGAGGGAGCTTGCTACCAAGAATTTGTTTCGGTTATTTATAAGGCTTAATTGCACTTAAATGCCCTATATTTCCCCATATTTTGCACTTATATATCCCCACTTGTTTTTGGCAGCACTTATATATCCTAAAGTTTTTCTTTAAACTCGCACTTAAATACCCTCACTTGTTTTGGCAGCACTATATACCCTAAAGTTTTAACTACGTGCACTTAAATACCTTAAAGTTTTTAAAATTTGCACTTAAATCCCTCAGTTGTGCAAAGCTGAGGGTATTTAAGTGCAAGTTTTAAAGACTTTAGGGTATATAAGTGCTGACAAAAACAAGTGAGGGTATATAAGTGCAACTTAGGGGAAAATATAGGGTATTTAACTACAATTAAGCCTATTGATAATTGGGATTTATGGGTTGCTATTGGCCGAACCGACTTGTTGACATATCACTAGATTTCTGATGTCCATTTTCAACTCCTTTACATAAAATGTAGATCAGGCACCAATTAGTTTTGAACTAAAGTTGTGTTTAGCCGTAGCTTCCTTCGCCTCAATGCAACTGGTTTTTCGTGGGGCTTTGCGTTTTAAAATACAAAGAAAAAGAAAACTCTATCAGTTGCACTAATGATGCTTCTATGTTTTCAGTGGTGGTAGGGATTTCCAGACTGAATTTTTTTGATATAACAAATCATTTCATTGTTTTTTCTGGTCTATTGCATAAATGTAAACATATAATAAAACGGGTTAATTGCGGATCACCAGGTACCCCTCGTAGTATCATTTTTTGAACTTACTACCCATCTACCTTTATTTTTTTACGTTTATATCTACACACTAGATCAGAAAAAACTAGGGGGTGGTATGTTCAAAACACAGATGCTACAGGGGTATTATCGGCATTTAACCCTTGAAAAAAGAAAGAAAGAACTTATGTGATGACACTCGTATTTGTATGGAACTTAACCATGTTATTATTGCTTTGCAGGTTTGACTGTCCAGGATCTCTGAAGCTGCATATGACAGATTGGTTACCGGATTTTTGTGGCCTTGGTCTTTAGTATTCTTGAAACTTTGTGGATGTTATGAACAATATTATTTTGCCAGAACCGTGTTTATTTTCTCAGAACAAAATTTGCTGTTGTAGCAGTTGCGAGAGCTGTCTAGTAAGCAAATTTGTAGCATGTTTTGAAGTTATGAGCAAAATGGGTAGACGGTAGCCTTAAAGCTGAAATGTTTCATATGAATGTCTTATTGCGTAGCATGGTAGAGTTAAACTTGAGCCGACGTACTTTTAGATTTGTTTCTTGATACTCCTTGTTGCAGAGATATGATATTTGTATCTAAGCTTGAGTCTTGAGATATCATGGTTTCGTAACTCAACATCTCTTCCCATGGATTATGATGACAAATGCTACTATGTTACGTTGAACTGGAACTGTAGTGTAATTTGCATGTTGTGTCTTTGATGCAAACCATACTTGTTTTATTCTGTCGAAAAAATTACAGAGCTCGTGTACTCATGCAAACCGAAATATACATTCCCGAACTCAGTGGACTCATGGAAACTGAAATATACATTCCGATGAGCTACATTTACAGGGTACTGAGCCTAAGTACTACCCTCAGTAAATTTTTTTTAAAGATTCAACTTGTTTGACTGATTATAGTTGAAATATCTGTGTGATTCTTAATTATAATGCAACAGCAATACAGCACTTAATGGTAAATTTTTCGACTCTACAAGAATCATATTCTTTCTTTCAAGTTTGCTAAAAGATTATCTTTTTTATTAATAACAATCATATTACTCTTTAGTTTTTTCGACATTGTATTCTCAGCAAGAGCAACTTCTGATATCATATACATGAGCGTATCCAAGAGGGTCAAGCTGAGTTAGTAATCTGCCTGTGAATAGTACTCCAATGTCTCAAGTTTGACTCTCCTGGGAAGCACCCATAGAAATTTAATTCCTAAAATACTCAAGGTCGTGTATTGGAGGATGACCCTTAAGCCACACGTGAGGGTTTGATACCCATAGTCTGAAGGATCATGAGAAGTTCCCTCGTCAAACCCGCAGAGAAGAGAAAAATAGTGTTTTGCATTAGCTTCAAGAACCATCACAGCTACAAGAATCTTTAGTATGAGAATAAATCTGACAGTCATAACAAGGAGATGGGGCAACAAAATCTTCAGAATAACGTTCAACAAATATAGCAACAATTCGTATATAGGCTTCAACTTGGTAATTATTATGTGAAGTAGCATCATATACATTTTTCGAATATCCGGTGTTTATAATGGGCATCCGTTATACAAGAAGTCATTTAAGTTGAAACCAAGAGGTGAAAAAATCATGTTGTTTTCTTCTTTTGACCGAAAATCAACTTCCAGCTGTAAGTGTTGCCTTTTTTTGCTGCAGCATCCAGTCGGTTGACACCAGTCTGCAGAATTAAACCACAAGGTTAAGAAGGAATAAGATTTAAGGAAGAAACAAAAAAAAAGAGGGGAAAAAGGGGGAAATATGGTGCTCTTGTGTGCATTAGTAAAATATGTAAACATAATTTGACGTATTTGTCATTGATAAAATTGTACAACAGTCGTTCATTGCATATGCCATGAGAAGTTCTGTTCTCAATTTGATTATGATGATCGTGGTGCAGCAAAAGTTTCACTCGAAATTCTAATATCATGGAAGTATTTCTCTTAGGAGGAATACCTAGGGATGAATGTCTGTTAATGTCTAAGCTCCCTCTCCATTACAAGCTTAACATACCACACACCAGTACCGGCCTGTAAACCTATATTTCCTATGGGGAACTATAGACTATAGTATTGAAAGCTATTAGATTTCATAAATCTCTAAAGACATGTTACTATGAGATGTCAGAGCTTACACCCTTTTCTCGTCTTTAAAAGAAAAAGAAAGGAAACTGTGTAGAGATAATCAGCCTGCAAAATGTTGTTTTCTTATGTTCTCTTCCTTTCCTACTTTAAAAAGTTCCTAGATTTGACATAATGGCAGGAGTTATTTTACAGAGTATTTAAGCATTGCACGATAGGATGACATACGAAAGCCGTAACTAACAAAAAAGACACATTCAAGAAAACAGAAACATTCAAGCATTTGAACCAATTGAAAGGAAAGAAAACATGGTAATGCAACATGGGCCCATCTAGGTGGTCAGTGTTAACATTTAAGGTCAGTTTATATAAAGAAGCTTTATATGAATATTAAAGCCTCCCGAGTACTCGCTAACCTAATACAGATAAGAGTCCTGAGAGAAACTTGTCAGCAGACAAAAATATTATATGCACTGTGTGCATAATTTTACCAGGAGAGAGAACAACATTGTATGTCTGAATTTGTTGTATATTAATTTATCACTCATGGAAGTTGAATGCAAGGCAAATGGATCACTATATATGTAATAACCATTAAAGTTCCCTTTTTCCTAACCTAACTAACCCCCTGTGTAACCCCTTTGACTATCCCTAACTCTCCCAAATCTCACCTAAAAATAAA
>NC_033795.1:8751698-8835896 GCF_001876935.1 Asparagus officinalis | reverse complement strand
AAAAGAGAGGGGGGGGGGGGGGGGGGTGGGGGGTATTTTTTGCTTGGTATTGGGGTTGAGAGACTTAGCTCGGCAAATAGGCAAGCATATTTTATCTTGCTCATTATTATTATGCAAGCATTTCTTATCCTTTTATTTTTCATGATCGCCTTATTTTTCATAATCGGCAAGTGTTCATTTCTTCTATGCTTGGGTTGTTTACTCACCCATTATTTTATTCTCCTGTCTATCCAGAATCTTTATTGGTCGCTCCTCATAAGATAGGTTTGTCCCAATTTGGAGCTATGTGATATCTAGGACGTGGGTCTCATCTCGCACATATCGTCGAGACTGTGATATATGGAATACATCATGTGCTCCTTCTAACGACGGAGGCAAAGCTAGCCGGTATGTCACATCTCCTACTTTCTCCAATATCTCAAAAGGACCGATGAAACACGGACTAAACTTCCCACGGCTGCCAAATCTGATAACTCCTCTGGTTGGGGATATCCTCAAGAAAACATGCTCTCCAACCTGAAACTTTAGAGGTCTCCTCTTAGCATCAGCCCAGCTCTTCTGTCTATCCTGAGCCGACCTAAGGCGCTCCCATATTGCATTTATCTTGTCTACTGTCTGCACTATCATCTCAGGACCTAGCAAACGTCACTCTCCTAAGTCATCCCAACATGTAAGATATCTACATTTTCTTCCATATAATACCTCATAAAGTGCCATCTAGATACTGGCCTGATAACTGTTATTATAAGAAAACTCCACCAAGTGTAAGTGGTCTTCCTAAGGGCCCTTGAAATCTAGCATGTACGCCTACAGCATGTCCTCCAGTATCTGTATAGTCCTCTCCGATTGTCCATCTGTCTAAGGGTGGTACGCCGTGCTGTAACTCAGTCTAGTCCCAAGACACTGCTACAAGCTCCTCCAACAGTATGATAAAAAATCATGTTTCTATCAAAAACAACGCTAACCGGTACTCCATACAAGCGTACTATCTCCCTTATGTACAGCTTCGCTAAACTCTCCGTCGTTTGTCCAACTCAAAATGGTATGAAGCGAGCAAACTTGGTGAGTCGATCTACTACTACCCATACGACGTTGTTTCCCTTCTGGCTCCTCGGCAGAGCTGTGACAAAGTCTATTGTAACATGTTCTCACTTTCATTCGGGAATAAGAAGAGGCTGCAATAACCCGGCTATCCTTTGATGCTCGGCCTTCACTTGCTGACATATTAGGCATTTTGACACAAATAGGGCTATCTCCATCTTCATTTCTGGCCACCAGTAATGTTCCCTCAAGTCCCGGTACATCTTTGTAGCCCCTGGATGAATATAAAGCACTGAACTGTGCGCCTCCTCCAACAATTCTCTTTTGACCTCGCCTTTAGGTACACACAGCCTACCACGGAATCGCAAGGATCCATCCTCATATATTTGTAGATTAGTTCTTTCCCCAGACTCCACTTGTTTCTTAAATTTTTCGTACCGAGCATCCTCGAATTGGGTAGCCTTGATCCGGTCCACCAGAGTTGATTGTAATTGCAAACTCATCAACTATCTCCATGTTCCAGGCAATATAATCTCCATGTTCATCCCCCAGAACTCAACTAGCAATTCCCGCTGTCTAGTGAGTCTCATCATCACAGGTTTCCTGCTCAAATGATCTGGCACTATATTAACTCGTCCTGGGTGATATTGTAAATTAAGATCGTAATCTTCCATAAGCTCTAACCACCTCTGTTGCCTCAGGTTGAGCTCCTTTTGAGTGAAGATATACCTTAAACTTTTATGATTTGTGTACACCTCCACTCTCTGCCCTAAAAGATAGTGTCGTAATAGCTTCAATGCAAAAATTACCGTCGCTAATTCTAGATCATGAATCGGATAGTTCCTCTCGTGTTTTCAGTTGTCTAGATGCATAAACTACTACATTTTCATGTTGAATCAGAACACAACCTAAGCCCAAACCTGAAGCATCTGTGTGTACTACAAATCCTCCTGACTCATTTGGAATTGTCAAAACTGGTGTCGTCAACTTGTTCTTTAACTCCTCAAATGCTACTTGACACTCCTGAGTCCACACAAACTTGAATAGTGACACCGTCTGTGAACAGTAACACCGACGATGAATAGTAGTTTATAAATTAGGGATTTGATCTAAAGTTCTATTCATCAATTTTTATCAAGATCAAGTCTTTTCCTCATTTGTATCTAAAGTTCTATTCATCAATTTAGGGTTTAATCTATCAAAATTAAAATTAACTGGGATGGGATTGGAAAAAGATAAACTTGCATTTATTAAACTCTGAAATTGAAATCCATATCTGTTCCTTCTCTTTAAGTAGCCAAATTTTCATCCCTCTTTTCCTTTCTTTTCTTCCTCTCTCTCACTCACTCTCTCTTTCTCTTTCTCTCTCTTTTATTTCTCCCGTGAGTTTGTGGGGAGAGTGAAATTTAGGGTCCTTTTTATAGAGGACGAGGGAGGGTAGGTGGATGGTGGTAGGTGAAGTTAGGTGAAATAATACTTTCAACAGTACACAATAACACTAGATGTAATACCCATTAAAGTTTCATTTTTCCTAACCTACCTAACCTCTTGCCTAACCCCTTCGACTATCCCTAACTCCCCCTAACTCTCCCAAATTTCACCTAGCAACAAATTGACTAATCACCCACTAACACTTATAAAGCTCTTTTTGCCTCACGGAAGGGAAAAAACAGAAGAGAAGAGAGAGAGAGAGAGAGAGAGGAGTAGGGAATTTTTGCTTGGTATTAGGGTTGAGAGACTTAGCTCGGCAAATAGACAAACATATTTTATCTTGCTCATTATTATTATGCAAGCATTTCTTATCCTTTTATTTTTCATGATCGCCTTATTTTTCATAATCGGCAAGTGTTCATTTCTTCAATGCTTGAGTTGTTTACTCAACCATTATTTTAATCTTACCTTGTTTATGATCCTTTCACTCGAAAATTTTTGTCTGATCCAAAATCTCTATTCATTATCTTACTCCTTGTTCATGCATGATTGATAAATAAATTCCCAAATCTATTTTTACATAAGCATAAATCTATATGTAATTCTACTGTATGACATCCAAAATGGTAAGAGTCGTAAATAACTGATGGCAAGAGCTGTAAATAAAATGATGGCAAGAGCTGTAAATAGGTTGAAGATTTGACGTAAGCGATTTGGTTACTTGGTGAAGGGGTTTCATTAGCGACTTAGTTTAGTCAGTTAAAGTACCGACTTGCTACACCAATAAAAGAGAAAACAACCCTCTAGTGATAGGTATGCTCTCGTACTAAATATGAAAGAATATTAAGTGATGTGAGTTGGTGAAAATAAAGTGTCATGTGAGTGCTCTGAGTGTTTGCTTTCCTTTTTGCTTGCATTCTAATGATGAGGCAACTTTAAGTGTTATTATTTATGGAGGATTTAACAAATGGATACAACTATTTGCTTATCTTTTATGATCTCAAATATTGTAAGTAACGATGCAAAACCAGTGAATCTTCTTGTGGATAATCTAACAATGAGGTGGAATTGACCATAAAGTGGAGGATTTAATCTAATACAAGGATAAGTGAGCAATTAGAATGATAATGCTATCCTTTTTATGTGTCTTCATGTTGGTGGAAACATGTGGGTTTGTTTAGATAAAGTATTAAAATATTGTGTATGATTTCTATACTTTGATGTGATATTTATGACACAAGTACCAACCCAATGACGTTTCCTTTGCATATCAGGAGCTTGATGTCATATATTAGTTCAAGTTTTATAGAACACCACTCTCCTCAATGAACCTATATGTACTGTGTTTGACATGCATGACTTTATAGAAAATGGTTGCTTGATCACCTAGTTGTCATCCAATAGGAGAGACTGTGCATGAAGACGACTTCTGTTAAAAATGTGATTTATAAGTGTGCTCTCATAGCATGGCTATACCCTCGATATTGATATCCAGATATGAGGTTTTTCTTAGCTATTACTATGATAGCATCGACTAGATGATGCACCCATCTTGATTGGACATGTTCTGGGTCATGGTTATTTTTCATAGTTTTATGGAAGTTATTTCACGGTAACTCTGTGGCTAGTGCACAACATTTCATGCATAGTTACTTAAATAAAGATACAAATATGGGGTTTAATAAAGGGCAATTGGACGGAGAATATATAAGGTATATAAACGGGCTCATGCGCTTTCCTGATAATCTTGAGTTATATATACAAGGGTCAATACTTGACTTGAAGCCATATTCCCGAGATATGTTTCGGGAAGACCCATTTATATACATGATACTATTCCCCTCTAATTCAAATAACACTTAAAATAAGAATAATGTGATTGTGTGTCTTCTGGTAGCCTTTGTTTGATATCTACAATTAGCATTTTCCTTTATCAGTTTTAATTGAGATTCTATCTTTTCTTTATACATGTCAACACTTACATTTCATGCACAATTTCCTCATTTTACATGCTTGCTAGGAGTTTCTGACTCTCCTGGGGTTTGCACGCCCCAGACTCGGGACTGTTCTTTCTTCGCAGGACCGAGAGTACTTTGGGGATCAGGCTTAGCGACAATGATCACCTGTTGTCCTATCACTCTCTCAGTTTCAGTTTATTTAGGTAGTCTTTATTTTTAGACTTTTCCTGTAACCACCTGTAGTGTTCCAGACTATGATATATTTTTCTTTTTCCTACTTTGGATAGTTGTGGACATGTAAGAGAACTCTGTCTTTTCAGATATTTCTTTATCTATCTATTTTCTTAGGTACATACTCTATGTAGTAGTTCTTTTGGCAATATATATGTATACAGGATGATCCAGAGACGTGAATGTGACTGTATGGTTACATTGCCGGCCGAATCACGCTCCAAATTATTTAAATTGGAACCAAGGCGTGACAATATACGTGTTACAATCAGGGCGCTTGCCTTTCCGTCTACTGGATTTACCCCCACCAACATCTGTCTTAAAGGTAAAGACAGAACTATGAAACCTAAGAAAATCAATATTAAGAAAATTATGATTCTGTATGTGAATCTTCAATTGGTAAAACATACCTTGTCCATGAGCCAATAACCGATTGTTGGCATGTATTGCACCAAGTACATAACTAGTAGGACGGGCTGCAAGATGTATATTTCAAATTGAGTCAGAACCAATGGTGAAAGGAAAATCAAGATCAAGACATTGAATTGTGAAAGAAGAAAGAAAACGTGAATGTTAATGTGTTGTTGTCTTTATCTTTGTTCTCAACTTCTAAACCTCACCATTTTTCAGCATTGCTATCTAGCAGTATAAATTAAAGTTAACATAGACAACTCCAGTATCAATAAATTATCTGTTTTATACATGACTCGTAACAAATCCCTGCAGGAGTGTCGCTGTACTAGTGGTAAAGCCTCTCACTATCATGCAAGATGTTTGGGTATATGAATCGCCTCAAGTAAGGTCCAGTACAATGATAATTAATAATGTAAAAAGAAGGGGGGAAAGTGTGTAACCTGATATGATATCCAAGCTTCCTTTAACCCATGACTAGCAGCAATAATTGTCAGCTCAGCACATCTTTCTGATGACACACGCTTCTGTGGGAATATATTTAAAAAAATACATTGGTATCATCAAACAAACTCTCCTAATTTAATATTCCTTCTTTAGTAATCTTTGAAAGTGAATATCATGCTAACCTCAGACGATCCAGAATTGGATGTCCCTATTGGCCCAGGGCAAATGACAGTAACTCTTATACCTTTAGTACATAGCTGCAAAATCATAGATAAGCACGAAGAATTACAAGTTAACACAAGCACACCATTTAACTCATACTTGATATGATCATAATAATGGTTTAGCGACAATGATGACAATGATAGTCATCATGGTTATTGTTGTTTGCTATCTGAAAACATACTTGCAGTTCAATTAAGTATGAGAATAACGGCGTCAAGCTCAAGACTAATAACACTTGCATAATATTTTTTATTACCAGCAATTGTGATGAAGTGAACAAGAAGTATAGCTTCAAATATTTGTCTGCTAATTATTGTATTGACATATTTCATTTGATTTTACTAGTATCAAAACGTGACAATGATCAAAATGCGAACAGATGTTAACATCCAGCAAAATCATAGTCCACGACAGTAGTACCTCAGAACGCAAAGTATGGAAATATCCATTTAGAGCATGCTTAGATGCTGAGTACATTGCTTGACCGGGTGAAGGGCATTTTCCTGCAGCACTGCTCATCTGCAAATAAGATGAACTTAGAAATGGAAAGCACATGCTCACAAGGAGTGGGAAAAACTAAAACCCAAATAACAAAGAGGTTGAACAGCTTACCACGATAAAATGGCCTTTTCCTCTTTTAAGCATGTAAGGTGCAAGTAGTCGAGTCAGATTTATTGTCCCCAAGACATTTACATTGAAAGTTGCCTACTTGGACCACATGCATATGAAATTTAATTTCTAGATGGAACTCAAAATGCATAAGAATACAATTGTTGGATCGAAAGTACCCGAAGACCTTCCTCAGTCTCTTCCAAAGCTTTTATCTTCTGTAAATGAATATAAAACCAACTGAAGATAGTGAACACATATTCTTTGTAATATTACATTCCAATCAGTGATGTAAAAATACAGATACTAATAACCTATACTGAACCACAAAGACTACTTTGACAAAAATGAATATCCAATATACGTTATTTAGAACAATGAATACTAATTGATAGTTCTCGACTATATTAATTATTCTAATCTATAAGCAAATACCAATACATATCCTGACAATCAAAAGCATGGGCTAGTGCTTATACATTAATGTCTATCCACTACTACATTATTTAAGTTTAACTTATTCTGACATAAGAAGAGATTCAATTTAATGGTTCACCACAGTTTCCTTTTCAACCATTAATTATTTGACATCTGGCTGGCATACACACACTGGCGGATCTAGCTTAGAGAAGTGTCACGTGACACCACTTTCTCCAAGGGAATAGGGGAGAGTCTACATATATTTGAAATTTGAACCTTAATTCATTTTGTCCATACATTTTTATGCGCACCCAATTCAATATTTTGATTGGGTTTCTGCTCACCCAAAACTTCTTGCCCTCAAACTTCAGTAAACCATAATTGATGGTGTCAAACTAAATCAAAGTTTGATTTCAGTATAATATGTATAGTGCATACACATTATACATGCTTTTTAGCGCTCGATCAGAATGAAAGTTATGGACCCGTCTTGCAAGGAATGATTACCAGTGTTACTAATGATGCTATGGTTGGTAGCTTTACTAATAAAAAGAAGATGATTGGACCAATGATTTGATTATGTTTAACTTAACGAATGAGATGTCCCATAATAGAATGGAATGGAAAAATAGGATTCATGTAGCCGATCCCAAACATTTGGGATAAAGGCTTTGATGTTGTTGTTGATGATGATGTTGTTGTTGTTGATTGGACCAATGATTGTTTGGTGACATATATTGAGAAAGATGCATATCATAGTGGTATAAGTGATGCAATTATGTGTTCTTTTTTCAAAATATGAAAACCTGTCGAGAACAATTGTAATAGTTTTTTAATTATTAGTTACATGGTGACACCACTTTCCAGAAATCCTAGATCCGCCACTATATACGCATCACATCTGATCGGAGGTAGAGTTCTTTTTATCAATTATGGATACTGAGTTCAAAATCTATATTCACATCTGTGTTCACAACATAAAATGCAAACACAGTAATACTATATCGGCTTCATTTCATCCCAATTCTCTTTCCTTGTTGTACAACATACTTGAAGGAATCAACAAGAACCTGAAGCCACACTGTCAGATATCACGATTATCACCTATCAATTTGAATAAGGTTATTGCATGACAAATAATAGATCAATATAAGAAAAGGCATAAACCACTTACAGGACGTTCAAAAGCCGCATTATGTACCATGTAATCTACACCACACCCAGAAAAAAAGGATTCTGCCTTTTGCACTGCTTCTTTAAGAGGCTCTTCACCAGATGCTAAATCCAATGGCAATACCTCAACTCTACTGGATGGATACTTAGCTATGCATATCAGGAAAAGTGTAGTACGTAACTTAGAAAGACCTAGTGGAGATAGTTGTCAAGTGCATGAATGCAAACATTGAATACAAGTATTTGAAACTTACCAACAAGTTCATTCTTAACTCGTTCAAGCTCTGCTACATTACGGGCGGATAGTATCACCTTTGCCCCTAAATTCACAAACTGTTTTGCGAGAATCTCTCCTACAAAAATTCCAGGAGACAGGACTCATGAATTAAATATGGCTTACTAGAAAAGACAGCAGCACAAATCCTATGTCAGACTTACAAACTCCATTTAAAGAGTGAACCGTTGTACATGCCACTTTATTTTACACATTCAGTAAATTATTAATGTCTTTGAAGTTACATCATACCATACATAGATATTGACACAGTTTGACAGTCTCAGAATACCATTTTCTGATGGTGCAATTATGCCATAAAAAAGTTCATTTTCCATATCTACGACAATAAAAGTAAAGCCTGATACCTTACTTAGAATAGAATGTCCACAAAGGAGGGAAACTTCCCCTAATCACAAAGGAACATTTCTAGGTTCTTCCAATAGATTTGCTTAAATTAGAATGTTTCTAGTCTTATACTGAAACATATTCTGCATATTATAACTCACTGTTTAGTAACTAAACATTAAAGTTTTTAATATTTTGTATAGTATTATATGTGAAAAGAGAATCAGCATGGGGTAAGGTATGCAATTAAAAGATGACTAACAAGTGTCTCAATTAGAAGATGTTATAGAACTGGTAATATATTTGGGAAGTGTCCTAAACAGGTCCAAGTGCCTAAAAGTTACTGTCTCCGGTGCAAGACTGAAAAGTATACGCTGTAAGGAATCCAGGCTACATAGCCTTCAGGTAGCTGGTATGAGCAATTAATGAAATAGATAGAAATCTGGTCCCCACCCTCCCACATATCTCTGCTGGGATGAACAAAGATGGGAACTTTTCAAAGTAAAATACAAATAAATTATGTGTCCTCTTAAATTATGAATTTGGTTGATAAAACTAAGGATAGTAACTTCACCAAACTTCGGTATATAATATGAGGTCATCTGCATCTATTTACATGGAAATTACTGTAAGCCTTTGATCATATTGTAGTTAGATTTTTCTGAAGTAGGGATTTTCATAATCTGTACTT
Organism: Asparagus officinalis; assembly: GCF_001876935.1. Lineage (NCBI taxonomy): Eukaryota > Viridiplantae > Streptophyta > Magnoliopsida > Asparagales > Asparagaceae > Asparagus > Asparagus officinalis. Next base: position 8,826,637 of record NC_033795.1, on the reverse strand, counting down.
GCATAATGTGATATTTAGCACAGTTCCATGTTTACATTGCATAAACCTGTGACGTTCCTCACATATCTACTTTGTCATAGTCTTCTCCAGTTTTACCTACATAGTTCAATTAAAAATTTCCCTTCACAATTCTCATTTCATTCTATTGAAATTGATTTCTAATGTTTAGGAAATAAGCATTGATTTATAACCGACGTTGTGACTTGAAAAACTTGCAGCAAAAACCACAAAGTAAGATAAATTTAACATATTTGCTGATGAACAAGTATCTATACTAACGAAAATCAACAGCTTGCATCTTGCACAAAAATATCAGCAGTTAGAAAAAATGTTAACGAAAACTACGAGTAATATTTTGTGAAGATCTCCATTACTTGAAGAGTTCTTTTTCTAGTCAATAGAGTTGAAACTTAATCTTGATATCTCAAGAATTCCCATCCATTCATATCTGAGGAAGTAAAACAAGATTAAGATATGAAAGAGAGGAGATAGGAGAAATATGAGGTGTATAAAATAGTAAATGAAGAGGGGGAGATAAGATGAACTCAGAAGTTCCAAATTTGAAAAGAAGAAATCACCGAAAACCATAATATCAATCTGAATCAGTCATCAGTCGAGTCGATCATCGTAGGTTGCATGATAACAAATTAGAAAGTCACACATACTGCTAGTTTGATGTAATCTTTACAATAACATCATCGATCCTAAACATTAAAGGTATTGCAGAAAGACATTGCAGAGGGTTATGAATAAAGGCTTCACCACCTTTTACTAAAGAAAGTTTTGACACGAGGGACAGAATCACCAGTAGGTGCATCATTCCCATAACTTTATTTCAAGGATCTCTACGTATGAAATTACTGAATAAATTGTTCAAAGGAGTTCAGTTTTAGTTATGGTATTTCAACCTGACTTCACAAGTCAACTAGGTTCTTGCGGGGCAAGGGGAGAAGGAAACTTGATGTGCTTCATTATAATAACTTTGAGTATATTATAACCTTGCTTATTGCTATGTCCTCATCCACATCCAATAATCTATGAACACAAATTTGCACATATTAGATAGAAGGCCAACTAATCAATTTGACCTATTCCATTCTCAATAAGTAGGTTAGTAAGTAAGTATTAATTGTATATTGTTGCAAGCATTTCAGAACTTTTACAGTTATTTGTTCTTTTACTAAATAAAATAAATATATAAACTCAGGATTCGAACCTTACTAAATTTCTTTCCTCTTTGTTCTAAGTTCACAATTTCAAGCCATTTCGAAGATATACTTGGTGACTGCTATTTAGGTCACTCGTTCATTTAAAAAAAACAAAAAAATTTAAGGAATTAAAGAAGAAAAGGATCCCATACCAATTCCACGGCTTGCACCAGTAATCCACACAGCCTAACAATCAAAATGTATTCAGATACGTTAAGCCCCCATAAATCTATCAAACTACAAAAAAAATCGAACATTTAAACAAAAACAAAATATACACAGATTATCACCTTGCCATCAATTTCGTCACGCTTCGCGTGGCCCTTAGAAATCAGAGTAAAATCCCCTAAATGTCGGGGGAAAAAATTACACGCTGATAAGCCAAAATTGTCGAAATTAGAAGGGAGGAAATCAAGGGTTTCGAAATTACCATCGGTTGTGGCGAATTTGAAGAGGAAAGCTACGATGGCAGCGAGGAACAGGAGAATTACGAGTAGAGTCAACATCTTTCGAGATCTGTAATTACTAAAAAACAAAAAAAAAACGATTTTTAAGAAGTAAAAGAGCTAAGAACCGTTAGCAATTAGTATACGTCGCTGTTGACATGTCCTCTTTGGACTTTTAATCGATGAGTTCGATTATTTTGTTGGACAAATTTTCATAAATAAATCGATGAGTTCGATTATTTTGTTGGACAAATTTTCAAAACCATCCACTTTTGAAATTTATTTATAAAAAACGACCCATTTCAACATTAATTTCAAAAACCAACCCAGTTGGTTGAAACTGAGTTGGTTTTTGAAAAAAAAATTCAAACTTCATGGGAGTTGTGTTATGAGAAAAAACTTCACGGGAGTTCAACTCCCGTGAAGTTAGTTCAACTCCCGTGAAGTTTGAAATTTTTTTTTTCAAAAACAGACTCAGTTTCATCCAACTAGATCTGTTTTTGAAATTAAGGTTGAAAGTAATCTTTTTTTGGGAATAAATTTCAAAACCGGATAGTTTTGAAAATTTGTCCTTATTTTGTTGGACAAATTTTCATAACAGTCTTCTTTAGCCTTTTAATTTTAAAAAAGACCAATTTTCAACTTATTTTTCAGAACCGACCTGGTTTCAGCCTCAGCGCTGAAACCAGGTCAGTTTCTGAAAATAAATTTTCGAAACTTTACGGGAGTTGAACTCCCATGAAGTTTAGTAAGCTTTATTAAACTTCACGGGTCTGGAAAATAAGTTAAAAATGGGTCTTTTGTGATTATTATTGTAAACGGGATTGTTTTGAAAATTTGTCCTTATTTTGTTTCTTTCGAGTAATCAAAAATTTTAAAGTGAAAAATCCAGCGATCAATTTTGGAGATTTTTGCATAACCTTTACATCTTTCAAATTAGTAAAATACCCTCCACATCTTTGATATTTTAAATTGGTCTCCGATTTTGTCATGTTGGTTTTTTTTCTATCCCTCTGCCTAACAATTTTAATTTTTCAAAATGTGAAATGTAGCAAACATATTGACAATTATTAAAAATTTTGGCATTGCCCTTTTTAGAAGTAAGCATTGTTAAGTCGAACGGATAAAAAGACTTAATATGCGAGTCCCGGGGTAATTTCACAAATATCAAGATTTATAGAGAAATATTATAAATATAAAATATTTGAGAAGTATACATAAAAAATCTCTAAATTTTAAAGGGTTATTTTAAAAGTATAAAGCCCTCCATAGTAACTCCATATTAGTCCCTCAAATCTTAGGGTTAGTTTCGCAAGCCTCTTGAACTTTGAGGAGAACTTACTTATATCCTCTTAAACTTTTTTTCTAATATCACAAAACCCTCTTTAACCTTTTTTTATTATATAAATCGCACAAAACTCTCTTTAAACTGAGGGGTGTCTTACAAAATCTCTAAACTTCATACTTTCTTTCACTGGACCTTATACCTATAATTTACAAATAACAAAAAAGTCAATGAGAGAGGATTTTTTTTTCAAAATTGAGGCGTTTGTTTTTTATAGACAAAACGCCCCTTCCTCTCAATTGATAGTTTTTTTCCAAAAAAAATAATGTAAATTATAGATAGAGTGGTCCGATGAGAAATGCTGATGTTAAGAAGTATTTTGAGAAACTTCCAAGTTTAGCTAAAGGTATGAGATAAATAAATTCTAGGGGTAACCTACAACACCCTACACCTAAAATTCAGAAATTTGTGAAATTAACCCTTATTTAAATCTATGCAGCTAAAAGTTCTGCCAATACAAATCAGGTTAAAATTACTTAACCTCTTTTTTATCTAGTTGCCTAAAATTCTTTAAGCCCCCCTGAGAAATAAGTGAGAAATATATATATGTAATACCCCTAAAAGTAACTAAGTATTAATCTTCACAGAACAGTCGACACGTGTCTTATATTATACCTAATACAACTAATTCAAAATCAAGATAATCTTGGCATCTGCATGGCCGACTTAATAGATTGACATCTCACGTAATCGAGACAAAATGCAGTACTACTTGACCAACCCTTCAATTGGTTCTTCATGCAACCCGGGTCAGCCCACTGTTTGATCGACATCTCGCCTAACGAGACAAAGGCGGTACTATTCGGCCAACCCTTCAATTGGTTCCTCGTGCAACCCGGCTCGACCCACTGTTTGGCTAACATCTCGCGTGACCGAGTCAAAATGCGGTAATTGTCGTCCAACCCCGACCAATTACCCTCGCGAATAACCCCACTCGGCCCTGTTGATGCTCGAGACAAACAGCCAATTAATCCAGAAGAGGATTGTTGCGGGATGATGAAGGATGATGGAGGGCCCGCTCCTTTCTTTGACTTTATGTCTGGTTACGTCTAGTTATTGAATGAGGGTCTGATGTCCGCGCTGCACAAAAAAAAATAACTCGTGAGAGGACGGGGACCGGTCCCCCCGTGGTTCCTCCGACGATTAAGTTAGTTGATAAACATGAGCTTGAGTAGAGTATAAAACTATGTGTTCTTATGCTATGTGCATTAGAGATTATCATCTCCTAGATTGGATCGAGGGGAAGATTTAGATTGCTCCTAGAGTTGTTTGTTGGGTTAGATTAAGTTACCTCCCCTCCCCTTTTCTGATGGTGAACAACTTTCATATATAGCGTGGGTGTCCGTTGTAGATTGGTCATTTCGGCCATACGGAATGGCGGTGACAAAGCGTGAGCTGGAAGATGAGTCATCCCTCTCTTTACAAGTGTCGACCGGTGACAGGAAGATAAGTCATCTTAGCATGGGAGATCGCGTCTCTGTGATATCCGAGAAGTAACTTGCGAGCATGACAGAGGGCACGTGGGCATACTGAATCGTCCCTCGTTTTACAAGTGTCGACTGACGACTGGAGAGGAAGTCATTTCATTACGGGAGAATGTATCTTCGTATTTTTTGGGAAGTGATTGAGCTGACAAGTCATGGAGAATTGTCAGGCCAATATCTGGATAAGACTTGTTCGAGGTGGACTGAGATGTCGACATTTACTCCGGGGGAGAGGTTTGAGGCCAGGGCCGAGTCCTCAACTTAATCGTCAGCAGGGAACGTCCCTTAAGTTGTCTATGAGGAATGCCCAGTGAGTGGTCAACTGCCTTAAATAGGGTCGTCCTTGATAAGAAGGTCGACCAGCACCGTCTTTCATATCGACTTAGGAGTGTCGGTCTGTTCGACTGGGCGAAACGACATCTTATCTCAGCTTAATAATCGCCTTTTGACTCGGTATAAAGATGTCGACTCATCAGGCATGTCAGGATCTCTTGTATCGGCTATTATCGCCTCTTGTGTCGACACCAGGGTGCCGGCTTGACGAGTCAGTGGGGCCGAGATCTCTGTAATTGTGCCTTGGGTTTATCCCTTAATAAAGAGACGATGTCTTGATATTCGACTTAGGAGTCGTTGTGCCTAGAACTCTTGAGAGTTGACTAGATCTTTCTTTCCCCTAAGGCTGAGAGATGACTGTGGGAGTCGGCCAAAGGGTTGAGCTTGTTTTGCTTAAGGCTCTTATCGTATCATTTCGCAAATACTATATCTTGGGTGAGTGAACACCACAGCATGCCCGTTGTAGCATCCGTCACTAGTTGTAGTCGACCATCAGCTGGACGACTAAAAGAGTTAGTAGTTTTCTCGAACCCTACGCCGACAGCCGCCTGTCCTAACATTAACTGCTCTGACAAAGTCATTATTGCTTTAGTCAACGAAGTCTTTATGACTTATCAGGTTATCATCAACATCAAGTAGCTGTTGTTGCTTGGCACTTACCACCTAGATGACCCATCTTCACCAGCGACCAACACCTATCAGCTTTCTGCCTACTCAGCTATCTAACTGGACTCAGGTCAAGTTACATTATTGCCTCTTACATCCACTATAAAAAGGAAAGGTACTGCATGATGTAAGTCTCTGGTCTCTTTTACACAACGAATAGCTAACCCTATATTTTTCCCACCCAAGATCATCTATTGACTTGATCATCGGATGAACAATCGGAGAAGCTAGCTCCGTCCTCTTACAAGTTCTTTGTTGTGCAGGGAAGAACATCAAACCCCAAGCCACACATCAAAAGGAGTTAGAGGACTTTAATCACTCCTCAAACCTGCAAATTAATCCTTGTTTGATAACTGACATCAACAATATATATTTTTGTGTTGCTAGTTAAAAAAAAGAAAAAGAAAAAGAACTGAACGTGGATACTATCAAAACCTATTTTTTATGTCTACAGTACTCCCATCCCTAAATCTAGATATAAAGCCCATGCGGCCCGGCCCAAAGTCATCGGGTTTGGGTGTCACCCGGTCGCAAATTTGAGTCCGTTTCGGGCATCAGAAAACTAGAGATCCCGAAGGTAATCGATCTTCTGCTTCAATCTCCGAATTCGCCCAAAATCCAGAGAGAGCGTTCTCCAATCAAATCTCTCGTCAGATCTCGCCAAAAATCGCTGCTCAAGCTTGATTCACTTCAGCTCTGACTTCGAGTTTCGAACTCCGAGCTTCTCCATATCTAGGGTTTGATGATTTCTCTTCCCATGACAAATTAGGCTTTTGGGCTCCTATACTGGAATTAGATTCAGTAAACGAGTAGAAATTAAGGTTTGAAATCGATTACTTAATGAAATTCTTTCTTCATGCAGTGTTCAGAAAGCGGATTTTAGTGGCGCTTTGTGGATGAACGCAGGTTTAGAGGTAATTGATTTTGTATGTACTCCTCATCGGATACTGAAAGATTCGGTTTTTTTTCCGCGAAATTGGTATGTTTGTACTGTGGATTACAAGTGACAAGACAAGTTATTAACTCAGCCTTAAAAAAAAAGTTTATTGTCATTATGGAGTTAAAGTAGTTGAAGTTATAGTGAGGGACCTAAGGGTTTACTTCATGGAAGTCAAAATGGCAGTTTGACCCGTGAAATTGCTACAGTTTCGATGCATAATGTACAGCATTTGAGGTTCTTGTATGCTCATTCTCATAGTATCTCAACACCTAGCTCCAGTTTTTCATTTTAGTCAGATGTTGGTCAAAGAATATGTACCTTATTACATAAAGTAGTAAAATGCATTTTCATAGAAGATAAGTGCATAAACAAGCCGGTGGTGCCTGCGTTTCTAGCGGCTTGGATGAGAAGGGCTCTTCTATCATCTATAGATAGGAGGTTACTAATGTACATAGGTACTCGTTGCTATTGTTATACATAGGTGTTTTGTAGTTTTACAAGTTTGCGGTTAGGTCACTTGCCCTTCTTATGCTTTTCCCGACTTGTTTACAATATTGAATATATCATATTTAAGAAATGTACAAGCTACGAAAACCTTTACATTTGAACTAAATAAGGTGTAAATTATGTTTATCTGACAAATGCATTGCACATTACTGCATTAGATACTTCTCTCTTGCTATATTTAAGTATGTCTTTCTTCAACTTTCCCTTTAGAAGAATAGTACTGAGATTTCCATCCATATCTGCAATGTGCGGTAGTTGTATACAGCCCAGATTGTTGAAGTTGATGCACTACACAATGTTACAGGGTAGTCATAAAAACCTCACACCTTACTTTGATATGGACATAGTTACTTAGAAGAGGTATTTTTTTGACTCAACTATTGTATGTTAAAATATATACCTATGACCTAAGTTGCATGGAAATGGATAAGCGTACTGGTAGTGGTGCGGGTATGCATACAAAGCACGGCAAATTTGTGAAATGTAAGTGTGGGGACACGACTATACATACATATTGGAATTAATAATTTACATGAGATCTTTATTATTTTTCAATTCGTTCTATTTGAATTTAAATTCTTATCATATTTTTAAGTTTCTTTTATTATGTGGATTAAAAGCGCTCGTTTTTAACTAGACTATCACACCATGCTTTTAAATCATAATTTTAAACTTGGATGTGGGCTGAAACAATCAGACCCATGACAAATTTCAAGAAATGGACATGAAGCGTAGGATGTATGACCAAGAAGTGTATGACAAGTATTTTAAATTAAAACATTTATCTGATAATTGAGTACATGTCTGGGTAAATGTATGCGTATATACAAGGAGTGTCCCAAGGAGTGTTTGAGAAGTTTGGATACGGATAAGTGTTGGCTACATGTCAGATACGGGTACGGCTTTATAATAGAAGTACCCAGTTAACGTAGCCTATAACCCTCAACTCTGACCATAACTTCGGAATTTTGGTTGCAATGGCAGGAAACTTTGATATGGTATGGGGGAAACCTAGTTTCGAATCTTGCCGGCCATAAGTTCCTAAAGAGGATTTTGCAAAAAGATACTGCTTTGTGTGTTCGGCACATGAAAAGACCCTCCACATGTAGGGCATGTTAGAGTATAATCTTATAGCCCTCAACCCTCACCACAACATTGAAGTTTTGGTGTAGTGGCAGAGATTTTAAGATTTTGCACACAGTCATATTTCTAGTTTCTGTTTTTTCTGGGAATAAATCTTCTGTTAAGTGAATCTAGAACCTTATTAATTCTTATGTTGGATGATAGGAGTCTATTATTTCTTAATAAAAAATAGGGAGAGGCCAGCTCTTTTATTGATGCTTTGATAGAACTTACAAAGTTTTCATAACCTTCCCGTTTTGGGTAAATTATGATGTAGTCTTTACTGGACACTTGATCTTGCCTTTTTTTAAGCATAGAAAATATTCACATCTTTTTTTCTTAACTTCGGGATTCCTTCAAACTGTAGGAATTTTCTTCAGAAAATCTAGATACATTTAAGAAAAAAAAACTAAGAAGGCTTCCTTTTTTCCTCTTAAGGAGAATTTGAAAGCCAAGATGAATCTACAGCAGAGTGCACATCCTAGATCTTCTGTCAATGGCTATGGTCGTCGAAAAGGTGATAGAGAGATAGGCCCCAAGGCTGAGAGTAAAATGCATACTGGGAAGGTAGCCTCTAGCAGCTTGGGTACTGCAGGTAATGGTTGAAACTTCTCATCGATGTGTTTTTATTTCGTAGTCTAACACTTCTTTTGTGCATGCTTAGAAAATGGAGGAAAATCAGGAAGTGTAATAAATCCTTCTCGCGATCGGTTGATATATGTCATCTCATATCTTATTGGCCTCCGTGTGGAAGTCCATGTGAGGAATGGGTCTATTATCTCTGGAATATTTCACGCGACGAATGCTGAAAAAGATTTTTGTATGTTCCAGGTCCTTTCTGTGTGTTGCTTATTTTGCTAGTGGTGTGGCGACCAATTCATAACTTCTATGTACCTGCAGCATCAGTTGCTGTTTTAGTGATGTTTTTTTTTTTTTTGGTCATCAACCATTCCCTAATTATCTGTTTCTACTTGCAGCAATTGTTTTGAAGATGGCTCAAGTGATTAAGGATGGTTCTGTCAAAGGACATAAGCCTGTCCCTGAGACCGTAAAAAAGCCTATGGATATGATTATACAAGCAAAAGATCTTGTTCAAGTTGTAGCAGAGGTTCTACTATCATATTGATTTATGTTGATTCTTACATATACAGAACTTGAATCATAGGATGTTAACTCTTCTTCTGCGATGCTATTTATTTTTAAGCTCTTTCCTAAGATGTATTTGTTTCATACATATTAGTAACTTTAAACCAAGTGAATGATCTCTTTCCACTATTAGTTTCACGAGTCTTACTGATGGAAGTCATTTTCTACATTTGTTGGTGGTGTTTCCTGTAAGGTGTCATAACATTTGTAAATAATTTGCAGGATGCACCTTTGAATATCGAGGAATTCTCAAATGCACATCCTCGTGATAAACGCAAGGATCTCATGATAGACTCAGCAATATCCCACTCTCATCATCTAGAGGCGGAGAGGGAGCTGGAACGCTGGACTCCTGATGCAGATGATCCGGAATGTCCTGAACTGGAAGATATATTTGATGGAACTTGGAACAGGTGGGTTATGTAGACTTTCTTCTAGTCCTTCATTAGAGTAATATTATTTTGTTAGGTATATTGCCGTTGCAAGATTTCTTTGTTGACTATTTAATGTTTTATTTATATATTGCCTTTCTTCTAGTCCTTCCCATTAGCTTTTTATCTAAAATGTGGTTCATTGTTAATTTCTTCTCTCCTCTAGCACATTTTTTATACTTAGGATGTCCAAGTTAAAGCTCCTGTAGTCTTCTTACAGTTTGCTCTCCATTATTAGTCGTCTTCATCCAGTCTGTTTAAGAGTTCAGATCATTGGAGTTTTACTCTTCAGTTGTGTGATCCTTTACTGGATAACCAAAAGAGTAGTTGTCTCTCCCCGCCACTGACCTTGATTTTACGTCAAACCCTTACATTGTCCATTGCTTTGCTAGTAATTTGGCAGTTGGCACCAGTTCCATGGTTGCACAATTGCTGGTTGTTAACTTTGCTCCATTTTCTTAGACCACTCATGGTTTATTGTCCCGATGCATAAGCAACCTTATCTTGTTGGATAAGCAGATATTGATGAGTAATGTCTAAGCTGTCTTTATTTGTGCAAAGTGTTCCTTCTTGACTTTCTTCCTCTTCATCTTGGTCAATATTCAGCTAGTTCAAATCCATAATTCTCCATTTTAAGTTTGACCTGGTTGAGATCCTATGAATCCACCAAGTTGCTCTAACTTTGCTTGACTGTTGTTAATTTTACGCAGGAATTGGGATCAGTTTCAGACAAACGAAACTCTATTTGGAGTGAAGAGTACGTTTGATGAGGAACTTTACACAACAAAGCTCGAGAGAGGTCCCCGGACGAGAGAATTAGAAAGAGAAGCTACAAGAATAGCCAGAGAAATTGAAGGAGAGGACACCCGGGACCTACACTTAGCTGAGGTGAAGCTTCTATCATATCTACATATATTCTTCTATAACATGTGACTTAGGTATATTATGGTTTTGTGCTGATCCATTCAACAGGAAAGAGGCATCCAATTTGATGAAGATTTCGATGTTGATGAGGAAATTAAATATTCTGCAGTACAGAGGGAGATGGATGATCAAATACCTAACAACTACAGTACTGAAAACTTTGGTAGCTCAAATGGCTCTACAGTTCCCAAATCATTTTCTGATATCTCCAGAAGTAAACTCGTCGAGGAGGCCCATACATCACCTACATGTTCGTCTATGGTATTGACCTTGTCTATTTTGTCCTTTTTGGGTATGTATTTGGAGGTTTACTGTTGCATTTTTCCTTGACATGTTCACATTCGAGTGATGCGCATCTCAGTTCTGGAATGGTAGTATGATACTATGGATTTATCAAATTTTAGTTTAGATCTCCGGTTGTGTTATCATGGTGTAGTAATCGAGCAAATAAATATCACAACCAATAACCATACAATGGAACTTTTCTTCATGAGTCATAGAGAGGGTCGATCTGAAACATTGCAGTTCATTTACAGTTATTTGATGCATTTCTGTTGGTTGGGATTTTCTGCTATGACATCATGTCAAACTAAAGCTTTTCAGATTGTTCATCAATATCTTCTGTTAATTAGTAGCATAAGCAAGGTTTGTTTTTTCAAGGACATACGTTCATGAATGAGGACATCCATGCTTGCTTCGTGCAGATTCTGCCTGTTATGCCAGCTAGACAAACCTTGCAGCTCACACATTTGACACCACAATGTGGAATGACTACTTTAAAAATTTTATTAATTTTAAATTTGTATTATGATGCGCAGAATGCGGAAGCTCCTGCTGAGATTCATTATGATAAAGATGCACGTCATTTTGGTTTTGGTTCCAAAGATGACAACATACCTTCTGCTGACATTGTTGGCCAGAAGCCCCAAGCTGTCAATGACAAGAGCAGGTTTTTAGTTCTGCTACTTTATTGTTATATGTGCCCTCTAGGCTTGAAATGACACGTTGATAGCATTTTATTACAGGAATGTATTCAGGACCCTTTATATGTTATCATTGGATCTAATCTGGAAAAAAATCTGTTTAGGTTGCATGAGAAGCAGACAAAAAATGAAGATAAAGAAAAGAACATCTTCAATGAGTGCATTAAGAGGACTGTAAGTGAATTCTCAAGTCTCTGTATTCTCCTTTTATTACATGTATACGACTGTTTTATCTACCATAGCCATCTTTTCTTTCAACTGACTGATCTTTTTACCTTGTACAGGCACCTGAAAAGGCTCAAGCATCACAAGATGAGGGTTAGTGGATAATCTAACACAATCATGACATTTCTGTCCATTTGCTTCATAGTACAAATCTTGATTTCTTGGTTTACAGTATATGGGTCTTTTATCTATTATTGGAGAAAACTCTGTTCGTTATGATATAAATAGCTTTTATTTATTTCATGCAAATGAACATATGCGTATTATGATATTTTTCTGAAATAAAACAGGAATAAGAGGTTTTCCAGATACTTTAGTTACATAAGCATTTGTCTGCATTTTTACTGATCATAACTGAGGGACATTCAATTATTTTGGATGCACTAAGTCTATAGTTGTTATCAATTTATAATTTTTCATGATGTGTTTATACATACGGGTCATTGTATTCTTGTAAATGGTCATGTTTTCTTGGCTCTAGTCCTTTTTATTCTCTGCTGTATTTAGATATTTACACTAGGCCTGCATTTTCTTACTTGTACCGCTACATATTTTGCAGTGACACAATCCTCAGCTGATGCTGAGAAGTCTTGTTCCAGTACTGTTGCATCTATTGCTTCCGCTTCTAGTCAAGATGTTAAACGCTCTATTGGTGAAGCTTCTGATTGCACATCTGTTGCTATTGAAGCTGTCGATCACTCCCATCGATCTAGAACTGCTTTGTCATCTACTTCTGATCGTATTGCTGCTGGCTCAGTTTCAAGTGGATCTGGCCTATCTCCAAGTTCCTCCATTGGATCATTGTCCTCCGAAAAGTCAACGTTGAATCCTAATGCTAGAGTATGTTATTTTATGAACTCTGGAGTTGACATGTATACTCAAATTATGCATGTATCTTGCACGTACATACATGTCAGTTGTGAACATTAATGCTTAAGTATGTTTATGAGCTCTGGAGTTGACATATATACTCAAATTATGCTTACATCTTGCACATACATACATGTGAATATCCATATTTAATGCAAGCTCTTTGCAGTAGCCAGATGGACTCACGTAGGTTGCCTATTGTTACACCATTGCCATACTAGGTGATCCTGACTGAGAAAGGGGTCATAGGGCATATGTAAATGCAAAATAGCATTGCAACCAAAAATAATAATATTTTGCGTGATTGTCATGTTAGTCACTGGTTTCATGGGATTACACACGTGAGGTGTCTGTGTCAAAAAATTGGCATGTTTTTTTGGGAATCTTATACAGGTATTACATCTGCGTGTATGGATGATCCGCTCCGTTAAACTTGATCTACATATTCTAAAACCCCAACACACCAAGTTTGGGGTAAATCCGTTGTTTGACCCTCCATCGAGCCATGTGAAAAGTTCTATTCATTCAAAACCGTTAAAATTGATACGAGTGGATGAAGGGTCAAACGACGACGGGTTCACCCCAAACTTGGTGTGTTGGGGTTTTAGAATATATAGATCAAGTTCAACGGAGCGGATCATCCACAATGTCGCTCAATCATGTGATTTTAGAGGCGTCAAGGAGGAAATCCCCTCCTATGACAAGGATACCCATTAATCTCTCTCTCTCTCTATATATATATATATATATATACACACACACACACACACACACACACACACACACTAGATGAGATGCACGTGCAATGCACGCGGTTGAATATCATGAGTTGAGATACATGTGCAATGCACGTGGTTGAATATCATGATTATTTAAATTGATAAAAATAAAGTTTTTTGTGGGATTGATCAACTCACTAATCTCTCTCAAATAAAATATTGTCATTGTTTCCTTCAACCAAGACTGTGGCTACGTGGTCTACTATTTATGAGTTATAAACATATTAATTTAACACAACATCTCTATTTATTAGTATCTTGAAGTCTTTAAAAGATGGGTGATCATTCAATTCGTAAAAGAATTTTGCATATGAATTTACTTGCAATATGTCCATTAAACTTTTAGTTGTGGTTTGACTCATATTCATGTTAACTTTTAGTTGATATTCTCATATTTATATTATCTAATATTGTCATTTAATTTTATGGCTCATTCTCTGTATCATAGAAAAAAACTAAAATTATGAAGAATTTTTTTCTTATGAAAAATTAGAACATGGAGATTATGATATATTTCGCCATGTGCTCTAAATATCAAAAAAAAAAAAAAAAATTCTTTGATGCAAGGTCCCTATCAAATCTTGCTCCAAATGATGTGAATGCAAAATGCTATTATAATTCACTTGTCTGTGACAATTGTATTGTATATAGGATACATAACTCATCTAGAATATCCATATTTCCTAAGTGGATTTTGTTGTTGTGAGAGTAACATGTTAGAGATTCGTATTCAAATTTTTTGGCTCTATAAAAGACATAAGAATTTAGAGTGCATAGCTTATATATCGTAAAGAGCATATTAATTCATGAATAATTTTTTCTAATAATGATATTATTACAATGATATTACTATTCAATATTAAATCACTTTTATTATATAAGATTATATGACCCTTTTTAATAAATTATAAAGTATATATATGGAAACCTCGATGCTTATAGCCAGAAGTCGGGTTCCACAAAATAGGTTAACTTTACATTGTAGTTTGCTATTTGTAGAATTGATTACACAGTCAAAAAATCAAAGAAAAATTTTTTACAAAGGAAAATTAATTTAATATGTCAAATTAGGGACTAATTTATAAAATATACATGAACAGTGCAAATAGCTATAGAAAGTAAGATATATCTTCATAAAAATTTCATAGTGAGTGATCAACTACAATCATCCTAATTTAAACATAAATAATTATTATTTTAGTTACTAATTTGATACGCGTAACTATGGAATAAATCTCCAGTAAAAAATAGGAATTGAGATTGTATTATGCTGTAGGTAAATAATTAAATGTTATCAGAACTGCTCTTTATATTGAATTTAAAAGTAATAATTTAAATTATTAAGCATCAAATGTTAGCTCATGTGAGAAAGTAAAGTAATCTATGGTCTATATATGTATATGGTCAATCAATCAAACATTTTAAAATTATAATGACTACTATCAAAATTATACGGTAGGTTCACATTAAATATAATTTGTAAAAAATAGTACATTAAAATCAAAATCTTTTTAACCACTATATAGATTGTCTGAAAATTTTTGCATATATAAACTATACTGTCTAGGAATAGTGATGTGCACACTTGGTTTAATAAACTTAAGAATGACTTATTCTTCAATATCATCATTAATTGATGTATGTGCATTACACTGAAAACACAATAAAAATTTAGAAAACTACAAAATAAACACCCTCAAAAGTTTTGAAAAGTGTAAAAAAATACTCTAAAATTTGTATATTTTGCATACTTTGAAAAGTTTTCATACTTTGAAGAGGTAATTTGCAATGTACTAAACTTTAAGGGTATTTTTTATAAATTTAAATTTAATAGTTTTTCAATTAGTTATGTTCTTTTCAAAAAAAAGTTATGGGTAATATTTACCATTAAAAGTTTTTCCTAAACCTATACTTTTAAAAGGTGAATGATGAATGATATTTTTTGCAAAATTTTAATTTTCTAGGGGTGGTTAGTAATTTTGCATATTCATTCTAGTGTCTATAGGTTAGAAATTCTCATGGAGTTTTTTTGTAAATTATAAATTTTAAGGATTTTTTATAATTTTTTAAACTTATAAGGCTTTTCTATAGATTATAAATTGTTTATAGACTATTAATACTTCATATACTTTTAATTTACTAATGAATTTGAAATTTAGGGTGTTTTTTGTATATTTTGAATTTTAAATATTTGTTTGTAATTTTTAAAACTTTAAGGGTGTTTTCTATAAATTATAAATTATATTTTGAATTTTAAATATTTGTTTGTAATTTTTAAAACTTTAAGGGTGTTTTCTATAAATTATAAATTATGTAGGGAATATTTATATAAGGGTGTTTTCTATAAATTATAAATTATGTAGGGAATATTTATAATTCCTATATTTTTAATGTACTGCTAGGTCAGAAATTATCAGTATTTTTGTCAATTTTACAATTTTAAGGGTTTTATTTTATAATTTATAAAAAGTTCAGAGTGTGTATTGCAAATTCCATAATTTTTGGGGGTTTGTTTTATTTGTAGGTCTTTAGTATGATTATAAGTTTGACATTTTCAAGATGTTTTTTATAAATTTTAAATTTTAAATTTTTATGGGTGTTTTTGTAAATTTTAAAACTTACAAGATATTTTCTCCAAAGTCAAAAAACTTTTAGTTTCTGATTTGCATATATTTTTTAGATTTCTCACTGAATTGAGATAAATAAAATTTATAATTTTCAAGATGTTTTAATAAAATTTTGAATTTGTAGGGGTATTTTTTATAATTTAAAAAATTTAGAGAATATTTTTTAGAAAAATCCAAAAACTTTGTGTTGGCTAGCATATGTTTTTTAGATTTCTCTACAAACTGAAATAAGTAAAGGATTTGAATTATATGAAACATATCTATTTTATCCAATAACATGTTAACTCTCATTATGAATAGAATAAATCATTTGGTTACCAATTCAAAGAAGATAAGATAACTAGAATAGATTAGAATAACAATATAATATTCAAAAAAACCTAAGGGTAATATTGACCACAGAAAGATTTCCCCGAACTCGCGGCTGCAATGTATTTTTTTTACATTTAAATTCATGACCCTCCACAACCTTTCTCAGGATTGATATTGTTGGGACCCTCCTCATTTGTGTTTTCACTGTTCAATGTTGTACAATAGGCAACCTTACTGGGTCCATTTGGTAACAACATTATATATTCACTTATATTGTGTGTTTCTCTGTGAATAGACATGCGTCATGCTGTATAGATGCATGCATGCATGCATATGTCGTACGTACATATACGCATACACAACTACAAGCATATGTACATAACTATGAATGCAATATGTAAGTGTTGAGTGATGCTCATCCTAAGGATTTACACATTTACACACATACACACATACTACTATGTTACCCTGATACTTCTATAATAAAGCCGTACCCGTACCGGACACGTACCCGACACTTCCCGTACCCAAACTTCATGAACACTTCTTGAATATATTCATGCATTTATTACAGGATGTACTCAATTATACGATATATGTGTTAATTCAAAACACTTGTCAAAGACTTCTTGGACGTATAGCTTACACTTCAAATCCGTTCCTTGAAACTAGTTAGGTATGAGTCCTGTTCATTTCAGTCCATACCCAAGTTCAAAACTATATAGATAATGTGACGTTTGGATGTCTAGTGAAAACAAGAGTAGTTTCCAATTTATGATAATTAATATGATAAAAGAAACTTAAAAATGTGATTGGAATTTTAATTCTAATGACACATGAAGCGGGAAAAATATATCTCATGTACATTATTAGTTCAATATATACATGTAGCCGTGTCCCCGTACTCTACATTTTACAGTTTTGTCGTGTCCCGTACCCGCACCAGTACCAGTACCTGTTTCCGTGCAACTTAGGCTCTACATATGTACAATACTACCATGTATATGTGTTTTAATGTATGTAAGTCAAGATTGTAGGCACATGTCCATATAGGGATACCATCTATCTGTACTTGTATTGTGTATATAAAGATTAAAGGAAAAAAATGAAATAATTTATTCTAAATGCACATACATATAGCACTCCCTCCCCACACAGGACACTTGAGCTCTCACATGTATATCCTGTGCAATATATATGCATGTACATATGGTCTACTTTTACATCACTTTTTTCCATGGTTGATCAGCTTCTTCCTTTTGTTATTTTTTTGAATCAGGAATTTAAGCTCAATCCAAATGCCAAGAGCTTTACGCCGACAGCTTCATTTAGGCCTCAAGTACCAATCTCAGAAGGCGCTTTTTACTATAGTGGTAACATATCTGGTGTGCCACCTGTGCACAGTGTACCTATGAATGTTGGGGTAAGATCTCAATCCAACTTTGCATTTGTTGGTACACTACAGTCTCTTTCTATTCTATTTTCCTAGTTTTTGAGTTTTGACTGCACTGTACGAAAATTTGTCATTATGTATTGTACCAATATATATATTATTCTATTATAACCATTATAGTTTAGTTTATTTATCTGCATTTTGTGTTGAATGTTTGTTCATATGTATATTTGACTCTAGTCTTTACTTTCCTCTGAACGCCTATATTTTTCTGGCATATCATTGACAGTGTTTTAATAGATGGTCCGAAGGGTTCAAGAATGCTTTATAGGCTTCTGTAGGCACATTGTTGGCGTTCATGTACTACTTAAAAAGATTTTCCATTACACACATTTTGCATTCCTACTCTCTCTTCTATTGCTCTTTCATATCAAATTACTTCAAACCATGGAGTGTACATGCTACATAGTTTCTCTCTCATATTTGACGTAGCATATACTTTTTTCTCTGTAGAGGGCGTGGTTTGAGCCCAGAAACTATGGAATCAAATGCGCTGATACCATGTAAGATGACTAATAGTCCTGAACACATAATTCAAAGGATCATGAACCAAAAAGGTTTTCTTTTTGTTGTTGTTGAGAAAAACCAAAAATGTACTATCAGCAATACTAACAGTTATGAAACAGTTGCATTACATATTACTATTGTTTGGTAGATGTACCTATTTAGTGTTGTTTTATCTGTATAATTAAGTAGTTAATGTCTTTCATTTGATATTTTACTTCTAATGGTGATTAGCATAGCTTAAAAATCAATTTATTTGCCATCCTTTCCTATTTGGAAATCTAAATTCTAGTGTGATATAAGGTAAGAAATGAACAATGAGTGCTTTTTTTGTATGCGTAAATGAGGATCCATTTTGCTAAATAGAATTATGGATCAGTAGCCGTGATGTTTATCAGATACAATTTAATTGATGTATGTTCTTTTTTTGCCTGAATTTCATATATATTTTTTTCAGTTTACTGTCAAACAAATGCAATTATTGATACTGTTCTCATCCATATTCCTTCATTTACTTAGCTCATTTTTTTCATGCTTGTCATACTCTTTTATCTCTAGCCAAAATTTGGTTCCAGCTTATTCTATGTCCTTCATTTTACTGCCTGTATTTTAACATGAAATAATTTTTGTAGATTGGACCTTCATATGGTGGGCACCAGCCTGTTTTCAACTCACAGTCTGCACAATTACAGTCTCCCCAGGCATATATCCATCCTAGTGGTCCAATGGTATCCCGTCCTTCTTTATCTGTAGCATTACTCCCCATATTTTGAGCATATGATTCAGCTTGCACATTTCTGCAACATGATATATCTTTACAATTGGTTTACCTGATACATTTGCTGCTAATATCATTTTATCATTATTTGCAGTATGGGCAGCAGATGATGCTTGGGCAGCCTCGGCCTGTTTATTACATGCCGGCATATCCACCTGTAAGTAATTCTTTAGTCTTTTAGTTGCTTTCACTTTCTTCTCTTAATTAGACAGTAAGTATCTTTTCGCCCCCGTTGTGCATGTTGTAGAGCTTTAACATGAATGTCTCAGAGTTGCATGATTACTGATTTTTTGTGACACTTTTATAAATGGAAAAGGAGGTTTGGTACTTATCATATACTGGACTGTGAGCAGGGTACAGTCAGTAAATATTGGATTTTATTTGTTGCTATTTGATTTACATGATGCATTAGACGAATTGCCTAGATTTGAAGCATAAGTTACTGCTTAATTCTTTTAATCGAGTTTTCCTCATCGACAAGATCCTTTCTTTTTAGAGCTAAGCATGGTTAACAATGCATATGGATATTCAAAAGTGCTCAGGTAACACATCTTTTTCTTAATCGTAGATTCAAAAGGGATGGATAAGGGGTTTTGGAAGTCGAGTCCAAAACCCTCTGGAATTTGGGGTGGAGATGAACCTAATCAAATCGAATATTAAAGCGTTCGTATTTGTGTTTGTTTAAAATTTTATAATTGGAATCCGAATCCAAATATTCATTTCCGAAGTTTCCCATAATCGAACTCGAATACTCGGTATTTGACAAATATTCATGAACATTCACGAATATATGTTGAATATTAAAGTGTATATATTTTGTTAAATAATTTTAATTTTCAAATAGTATTTAAGTTTATAATTAAAAATAATCCCTTTATAATAATAGTGTGCATATATTTAATTTGAATATTTCGTTAGAAAACTGATTCAATACTCTTTAAATCACTCAAATTTAGGATATAGAAAAATGTAAGTGGGTTGAAAATACAATTATCATGCGTGTAATAATATCAAGAATACCAATTATAAATGATGAAATTTTAGACGAATGTTTGAATCAAACGAATTGAATATACATTTGGTTAAATTCTATTCGTCATGAGTTTAATAGTAAAACTTATTTATTTAGTGTTAATGAACTACCGAATCAAATATAAACCGATAAATCTCAAACAATTTACAAACTGATTGTTTGGTTTGTTTCCACCCCTGCCTGGAACTAATCCAGCTGAAAGTGGATGCCTAAATTTGTTTATGTGACTACAGTTTCTCACTTACTCAAATGAGTATGTCTCCTGGGTGTAATTGACCTGTTCACACCGGCGATTGAACGCACTTCGGAAAAACAAACACTTCTTGATATTTGACTTTTTTAAATTTCCTGTTATACTGTTGTTTGTGCCCTTCGGTAGTTTCACTTGCAATAAAGTGATCAAGTTATCAGATTTATATTATTCTTATGTGGAAAAGCAATGAATTATTGAATATTGTTTTCGTGCATGGATACAATACATGGTCCTAGCCCCAGGTACTGGCAATGTTGCATGTTTTGCTAAAAGTTACTTCTAGTTCTCTAACTTAGTAATATGGTTTGTGTATTAGCATAGCCATATTTTTTAATTCCTATTTCTACTTGAATATTCTTTTTTCTTGTTCTTTTTTTATTCACATGTGATTCATTCTCCTTAAAACTACCTTGAATTGAATTACGCACTCTTTTATTTAAATATCGAGCTTGGATCTCCATACCATACTTTTGATCTTCCTTCTACAGGAAATGCCATATAAAGGAAGAAACTTCTAATGGGATCGTGCAAGGTTTTTTATCGAATGGTGGCTGTTAACCTGCTCTGAGTGCTTATAACTTGTTTGGACAACTGGTGAACCCGGATTAATCATTGAGTTGCAAACACTGCAGAAACACCTAAATCAATTGATATAGCAGTTGGTCACTCTGTATTCACTAACTTGTGCCATGTTCGTGTGGGTTCTGGTGTACTTTACTTCCCAATACTTTTGGAGATGTAATCAGTGGTTTTTCTTGTAAAAAGTCTTAATAAATTAGGAAAGAATGAGTTTGCTATAAAGAGTATTAAGCTCTTCGAGCAGATTTCTAAAGTTCTTGTGTGTATGTCGCGGTACTCTTTTTTCCTCATGTTTATCACAAGTGAATTGGAAACATGCATTTCTACACCGACGGAGTGATGGCGGTGTGCTAGGTGATCTCAATCTCATCTGCGGAGGTATTATTTCATATAAAATGGATTTGATTTTGAGCTAATTTTCAAATGGCAAATAATTAGGTGGCTGTTGGACGATTCTTATTCCCCCCTTTTGTGGTTTACGTCTCATTAATTCCTGTCTATTGGCTTGCTGATGCTTGTTATATGGAAGAAAATGGATATGAGTTCATGAATTAATTGTTGCGAGGCTCCGTGAGGTGAGTTGGCAGCGTAGGAAATTTCCTATGTTGCAAGTGTATGGCATGTGAGCCTCACACCGATGTGACTAGTAGGGGGGCTCACATGTCATGCACTTGCAGCGTAGGAAATTTCCTACGCTGCCAGCTCACCTCCCGTTTCTCCCCCCTTTCCCTCCCCCTCTCCCTCTCTCTCTCTATATATATATATATATATACATATATATATATATATATACATATATATATATATATATATATATAATACAATATATATATATAGAGCAAGACTCCTATCAACTTAAGTTGATGTCCACCAAAGTTCCTAACCACACGTTTATTAATATAAAACATCATTTTATATAATACAAGGATCCCTAGGCAATATGTGTTGGTTAAAAACTTTGGTGGACACACTATCCCTATCCACTTAAGTTGACACAAGTTTTCACACACACACACACACACACACACAAAATATATATATATATATATATATATATATATATATAATATATAATATATATATATGAGATTAATGGGTATCCTTGTCATAGGAGGGGATTTCCTCCTTGACGCCTCTAAAATCACATGATTGAGGCGATATTGTGGATGATCCGCTCGCGTTGAACTTGATCTACATATTCTAAAACTCCAACACATCAAGTTTGGGGTGAACCCGTCGTCGTTTGACCCTTCATCCACTCGTATCAATTTTAACGGTTTTGAATGAATAGAACTTTTCACATGGCTCGATGGAGGTCAAACGACGACGGGTTCACCCCAAAATTGTGTTTTGGGATTTTAGAATATGTAGATCAAGTTCAACGAGCGGATCATCCATAATGTCGCTCAATCATGTGATTTTAGAGGCGTCAAGGAGGAAATCTCCTCCTATGACAAGGATACCCATTAATCTCTCTCTCTCTCTCTCTCTCTCTATATATATATATATATATATATATATATATATATATTATATAATATATATATTATATATATATATATATATATATTAATATATATATATATATATATATAGAGCAAAACTTCTGTCAACTTAAGTGGACCGTCCACTAAGTTTCTTATCCATTGATGATCACTTGATTGAGCTACATTGTGGATGATCCGTTCCGTTCAACTTGATCTACATATTCTAAAACCCCAACACACCAAATTTGGGTGAACTCGTTGTGGTTTGACCTACCGTCGAGCCATGTAAAAGTCTATTCACTCCGAAACCGTTAAATTGATACGAGTGGAGAACGGGTCATCACCGACGGGTTCACCCAAATGGTGTGTTGGGGTTTTTAGAATACGTAGATCAAGTTGAACGGAACGGATCATCCACAATGTAGCCTCAATCAAGTGATCATCAATGGATAAGAAACTTAGTGGACGTCCACTTAAGTTGACAGAAGTTTTGCTCTCTCTCTCTCTCTCTCCTCTCTCTCTCTCTACTATATATATATATATAATATATAATATATATATATATATAATAATATATATATATATAATACCTTTTTATAATAATACAAGGATCCGTAGGCAATAATGAGTGTTAAAAACTTTGGTGGACACACTATTCCCTATCCACTTAAGTTGACACAAGTTTTCACATATATATAATATATTATATATATATAATATATATATATATATATATATATATATATATATATATAGTACACTTACAGCTTATCCCTAGTGTTAAAATATTTACATAGAAGCCTAACTCTGTATTTCTTCTCAACCTCTCTCCCCTCATTCACCTTTCTTTATTCCTCCACTTCTATTCTCTCCTCTCCTCCCTTTTCTCCACTCCCTTCTCCACTTTTAGTTAATGTTTGAGGGGAGAGAGAAGAGATAGGAAAGGAGAGGAGGGAAGGTGAGGGGTAGACTAAGATGAGAGAATAGAGAGAGGTTGAGGCGAGGAACATGGATGGAGAACAAGGGAGAGGAGAAGGTGAGGATGAGGATTTTGGGAAGGAAGAAAGGGAAGAGGGAGTGAGAGAATAGAGAGAAGAGAGAGGAAAGTAGAGGAGGGAAGGTGAGGGGTAGAGTGAGATGAGAGAATAGCGAGGTTGAGGCGAGGAACATGGGAGGAGAACAAGGGAGAAGAGAAGGTGAGGGTGAGGATTTTGGGAAGGAAGAAAGGGAGGAGGCGAGGAACATGATTGAGTAATAGTTTCTATAATGCATACAATACAACTTAGAAGAAATTTTTAAAATAGCCCCAAATCAAATTATTTTTTCTAAAAATCGACCTTTTTATGTTTTTATTACAAAAACAGACTCGCTTTCTGGTCACGTCAGCACCGTGGTCAGAAAGTAAGTCTATTTTTTTTAAACAACTTCCTAATTAGTCGAGGTTACCAACCCGACTAATTTAGACCTCAGTTGTAACTTACAAATTAGTCGAAGCTGGCAACCCCAACTAATTAGGAATGTATTTAAAAAAATAGACTCACTTTCTGGTCACGGTGCTGACGTGACCAGAAGGTAAGTCTGTTTCTGTAATAAAAATAAAAGAGAGTTTATTTAAAAAAAAAAGTTGGTTTAGGACTATTTTGGAAATTTCTTCGTACGACATAATATCATGTAATTACGTATAATACACGAAGAATACAAAAGTTTTTATTGTTAATATGTACCTTCATATCGCGCATCTCATGCAAGTGTCGGTGCAAATAAAATTACAATTTAACCCATTTTCACTGCTGGGCCCACACAGAATAGGGTAGTGTTTCAGCTCGTGAGGCGCACGTGTCCTACCCTCCCCCGGCCCCTTTAAATAATGAAAAAAAAAAATGAGGGAGGGGAGAGAAAGCTAGAGAGAGAGAGACAGAGAGAGAGAGAGAGGAGGAAGAAGAAATGGAAGTAGAATCGATGGGTCTCGAGGGACTCGGCGATCTGATCCTCGAAACGATCATCTCCAAGCTCGATCCGGAGAACGCAGCCTCGATCGCCTGCGCCAGCACGAAGCTCAAAGCAGCTGCCTGCGATGAGAATCTCTGGCGAATCTTCTGCGCTCGAGACTTCGACCTCGATTCCCCTCTCGATCCCGAGGGAAACCCTTGCCCCTCTTTCAAGGTAGTCTCAGTTTCTACTTGTTTTTTTTTTTTTAGTTCTGTAGAATTAATTGCAGCCAGTTCTGAGATCAAGAGATGAAAAAGTTTCCAATTCTCTCTTTCGGACAAATTGCAGCTAACACCCCCAGACTCATTTCTTTTTATAATGGTTGTTCTTTTCAATTCACCCTCTTTTTTGTATCCTGCTTTTGTTTTGATGGTCGAAACAAATGGGGGTTTATTTGGCAAAGAAGCTGATTTCTTGTTTGTCTTGAAGAAATGATGTTAGTAATATTTAAAGGACAAATTATTAAAACGGACCTTTTTTGAAATAATTTTAGCAAAATCGAGCTATTTCGAAAGAAAAATTAGCAAAATCGACCGTTCTTTTGATAAAGGGTGTTATTTGCAATTTACCCTCTTTTTTGTTTCCTGCTTTTCTTTTGGTGATCGAAACAACTGGGGTTTATTTGGGAAGAAGCTGATTTCTTGTTTGTTTGTCTTGAAGAAATGTTAGTAATATATAAATTGGAGGTTTAAGTTGGCGAGTACAAAAAAGCCTGCTTTTTTATCCTTCCTTGTTTATTAGGATGTGTACATACTTAATGGACAGTGTGTGTAGAGGAAAGCATTCACCCAGGACAATCAAGAGATGAATAAAGTTGCAAGCAGACTGGAATTGTATTGTGTCTGGCCGTTGAAATATTTGAACCTCGCATGGATGAAGACCTATTTACTCGGACTTCAGATTTTGGATCAGTGACTAAGTTTGACAAGTAGATATGAGAGAAGTGTTTGATTAGGTTGTGTCTACAGTTTACATCTCTATTTGAAGTCTGTTAACTGCCACGGAGGCTTAACGGTTTTCTGATGTTCTGGCATTAATTGTTTGTTTCCCGATGCGTATAATAGCTTAAGGTCTGTATGTATTCAATCTTGCAGGTGGCATACAAAGTATGGATTAAATCTTTTGGTATGTATCCTTTGCCTATTGTAAAAAGAGTTAAGCAGCTTTGGAGTGCAATCAAAAGCTGGATGGCTGTTAACTTTCCCGAAGCCAATGGAACTTTGAGGAAAGGTGCTTCTGAAGTTGAAATAAGAAACGCAGAAGAAAGTCTAGGTATAAGGTTGCCTACTGCAACAAAAGTTCTTTATCGCTTCTGTGATGGTCAGGATACAATTTGTCATAGCACTGCTGAGCACAAGCGTCTCGCGCCTTTGGGCATTATAGGAGGTTATGAGTTCTATAACCATGTGGTGAATGTTCATCTATTGCCGTTAAGCCAAATTATCGAAGAGACTAAAGATGTTGCAATGCAAATAGGCTTTTCTGTTAGATCGAAATACATTATAGTTGCAGCTTCCTACTATTATGAAAAGTGGTTTTTTCTCAATTCTACCAATAAACAACTTTATGTCGGCACTAGGAACCTTTTATCAGATGGTGAGATGTTACCATGTGTACCTCAAGCACTACTCAGGCAAACTTCTGATGTTAACAATGATATGTCCCAAGATGCATTGTTGTTGTGGTTGGAAGAGCATTGCAGACGCTTGCAAGGCGGCATGATTAAAACTCGGATGCTACATAAAATGCGGACTATAAGCTTATACCCAGAAGCTCCTCCGGCCTGTTCAGTTGCAGTCACTAATGGTGTTCAGGTACTTGAAACTTTAGGTTCTAGTAAATTTTTTATTTTCACGTAATAAAAGAAGCAAAGAATGAGCATGTAAGTTTTTCATGTTTGGATCATTAGCATGGAGTTGGGAATGCTTCCTATCATTTTCATCGATCTTACAAAATTATGTTGAGAGTAGGAGTGCATCTTTCATAACTGCATTTTGGAATTTAGCTTGATGGCTATCCAATAGAAATGCTGTTTTATTCAGAGTGTGGCCCATTTTAACTATAGTCATTGTGTTAGAACTCTATTTATGACAACCTGAGCTAAATATATGAAAGAAAACTAAAGGTAACAAAAGAATCTTTGTTGTTGGAAGTTGGCATACTTGTCTAGAAGCTTCCTTCGCCTTAAATGTTGCTCTTTTCTTGTATTCTTTACATAGTATAAAATTTTCTCCCAAACCTTAATATAGTTTTTGGCACCTACTGATGCTGCTACTTAGAGCCTTTTGCCGATCGATTTTGGATACGAGCTGTCATTTTTATGACTTATTTGAACTTGATTTCTGAAATCCTAGTTTATAATGTTAATATATATTGATTCTTTTCATTAAGAACCAATGAATTGTTATTGTTTGTATTATCGGTTTAACAAAGAGTTATTTATTTCCTTAAAGATGTTATTTTACAAAAAGAAATTTGTTATGCACTGAGTTGGATTGTCTTGAGGTGAATCAGGAGCATTATGCCTCAACTAGAAAAAACTAGTTGTGTACAACATACCGACAGGGGTGAGAAAGTAGAATGTACTAAGAAGAAGAACTATATTTTCTTTAAAAAAAAAATTTGTACGTTATTGAGAAAGAGTTAAGTTTTTTTTTCTGTAAGTGTTCTTTTGTGCTTGGATCTTCGGAACTTTCAATTAAATAAATTTTTTTGTTGCATCGAAACATCGTAACTCATGATATTTTGTGATGCTTTGATTTATGTTATAACTACCGAGAAGAAAAGCAATAAAACTGTTTCATAATAAGCTGCTAAGATGTGTCCTGACACAATAATAGCTCACAGATAGCTTATGGTGTAGCAAGTTCATAGTGAAATTCATGTAGCAAAACTTAAGGAACACTGTCCTTGCGTGTTAAGAAAAACAACAACAATAAAGCATTTGTCCAAACTTTTGATGTTTCAGGTCACCTACATTAAAAGATGACAAGAAGCTTGCCTTCCTTAAAAGTTCTTTTGCACACTTGCAACCTTTCCGTTGAATAAAATTTTGGCAGCATCTGGAAGCGTGGTATTTTACAGCAATTTGTATCTGTAGATCTAGCAAACAACATTAAGGAGAATGAGACAAAGCATCTTGTGCAATGTCGAAATGCGTCCTTCCAAAGGTTTTAAAGTTGAATATGTGGTGGGATTGAGTTTATATTGGAACATAATTGAATTATCAAAACTTGCTCACATGCATCAAAGGGTGTCTTTTTTTTTCTACATCTAAAAGTAGTGTGCTTCTGCTTCCACTTTATGGATAAGTAAGATTTGAGACCATTCGATTTCTATTCATATACTAACTTAGATGTGAGATCAAAATGAAAGATATGACATTATTGAGAATTATTTACCCTTATTTTGAGTATACACAGAAGACTTTGCTTTTAAATATTCTGTGCAGCATGCACACATGTGTCTGTATATGATCTGGGCTACTTTTATATCTATCCGGAATTCTAATATTCTCATGCTCAACACGAATTTAATATGTTAATTTGAAAATGCATTTGATGTA
The DNA here is from genome assembly GCF_001876935.1 of Asparagus officinalis. Classification (NCBI taxonomy): domain Eukaryota; kingdom Viridiplantae; phylum Streptophyta; class Magnoliopsida; order Asparagales; family Asparagaceae; genus Asparagus; species Asparagus officinalis. Next base: position 8,798,648 of record NC_033795.1, on the reverse strand, counting down.
ATCTACTACACACGCTGTCAGCAATTAAACTAATTTTTTAAGGAAATTTTAGAATGTTGTTGTTGATTTCTTTTCTTTCTTTCTTTTTTGGTTACTTGATGCGTGGTTAAATAAGGTGGAAATTGTTTCAATGTTAAATAGTTTATTTGTAGTATTGCAATGGTGCAGGTATACAATTTGGTAAAGAGATTCATAATTACATTTTTTAATGTGTCAACTCTATATGCATTTGGAACTAGTTCTAATCATGATAGGGTGTACCTAGCTAGCTATACCCACCACCAAAATATATAATATTCACTAAAGCTTTGGATGCTGCGCATCCCAAAATAGCCTAAAATTTGAGGGACCACGAAGTTTCAAAATGTATATAAAGGCATCAGTTGTTTGAAGAAAAACACATGTTATTTTATGTGAAGATAAGATACCTAATGCATGGGGAAAAAGTTTTATACCACCACTGTGAGAAACAAACTAAGGTAGTCGTTTATAAATGCAGAATACTTTCTTTTTAAAAATTTGTACTTTCTTTTTAAGAATTTGGCAGAATCCATCCTTTTAAAAATTTTGGCTGAACATGTTAGAGTGGCTATTGATTGTTTCTTTTTTTGTTAATAGATGAATAGTTTCTTAAGCTTTGTGCTGGAAATATTTTTTTTTACTATAGTATATTTTTGAAACGTAGTGATCATGAAACTTGGAGATAAAAACAGTACACCGAAGTGAATTGCATCTTGGAAAAGCGTCTGATAAGTTTATTATGTCCTGAATCTAAAACACATCACAGAAATATATGTTGGATAAGGGAATTGTCCTGACAGTATGCATGGAATACCGTGTTTGACAACGGCATAGCTTCCTAATAGAAGCGCAACTGGAATATAGAAGTAGATCTGTTGTTTAACGTGATCTTGAGATCCTATAGCGCGTTATAAAGTTTTATCATGTTAACAGTGGTGTATTTTCTGTGCTTGAGTTTTTAGGTCCGTGCTTCAGCTGTGTTTGTGCCTGAAATGTCTGATCTGAATGGAGGGGAAGAAAAGTATTATTATTCTTACTCCGTACGCTTGTCTCTACTTCCTGATGGATGTATATTGGATGGTACATACTACTCATCTTGTCAGCTTTACTCAAGACATTGGATCATCCGATCCAAAGATGTTGTCGTTTCAGACGTCAGTGGAGAAGCTGTCATTGGAGAGGTAAGACTTACCATGTTTTTATTTATCCTCTCTTTGCCAACAGACTGTTAAGAGATTTTCTTTGTTGTTTGTTGCAGACCTTAATGTTATTATTGTGTCTCTATATCTTATTATTTTCTCAGTTGACACTAGGCTCCAGTACACAGAGTTCTGCTGTCATAAAAATTTGTTCAGTTTGAGTGGTCATAAGTCTGGTCAATTTTCCTCATGAAACCTCTGTTGTTTTCCTAAGTCTGGTCAATTTTCTCATGAAACCTCTCTTGTTTTCCCCCTTGTCACAGAAGTTAAAGTCAATATTTTCTAGAAAATCACTCTACTTAAAACCTGTCCCATGGCGACCAGACTTTATAGTTCTTTTGGAAAGCTTTATTTCATCATGTGTTTCTATGAGAAGCCCATTAGCCTGCCAAGTCTGGATGTTGTTAAAGCTTCATTGCTTCTTAAGCTAAAGTTGATATTTGAGATACTCTAATCTTATCATCAAATTATGTTTGCAGTACCCTCTCCTTCTTCCGAATGAAGAAGAGTTTGTGTATGAAAGTTGCACACCATTACCAGCGGCTCCTGGGTCTGTTGAAGGCTCTTTCACCTTTGTACCTGGCAGGTATTCAGACAATCATAACACTGTCTGGCAAAGCTATTGGCATGTCTAATATGCAAAAGTTTTCATTATATTTATATATGCTAATTGCTTGTTTTGATGCTGAGTATTTCTATAATGGTTCAGGTTGAGAAAGCCTGAAGGAAGACAGTTTGATGTTAAAGTGGCACCTTTTCCACTGGAGGAACCTGGGTATATCTTTTGATAGCTGGATAAGTGCCAAACCCAGTGTGTATATATCATGTGGTTATAATAATCAGCAAATTGAAACTAGCTAGGTATGGAAAATGTTCAGTAGATTATGGTTCAAAAACTCTTGTTTGGTTTGAAAATCGAATGGATGAGGGGTTTGCTTAAGCAATGCATGGTGGTCATGATGCTGCTGTGTGTATTTCGAATAGTGCTAGCATTCTGGAGCTACGATGCTCAGTTTATGAATCCTTGTGCATATAGTATTGGGCGTGATTTCTGGGCAAGGCTTACTATCGTGAGACGTACTGCTTGTGAACGTTTTATTAGAAATGAGCGAATTCAAGTAGGCAGACTTGTTGCTTGAGTGTAGCAGAGGATTAGTGTTTTAGGAGTCACATAGTGTTCTTGAGAATTCCATCTTAGGACCCTCGGAGTTGAATGGTGATACGGGAAAGTTGAGCTATTCCGAATTAGCTCATTTTTTAGTTCTCAAGGAAGTTTTTGGTGAAACATTGGTGCATGAACTCTACATCAGGTCTTTCAATCAAATTATGAAAGGTAAAAAGGCTTGCATCTCCGCATTTACTTGCCAATAAGTTCGAAGTGTTAAATGTATCATCAGGGTGCTGTTTAACAAGTTTTCAAGGTGGTTGGGGCGTACGGAATGACTGCAATGATCAAACAGATTCAAGCTTGTTAACAGTTCGAGGGAGACCACGGGGCCTGTTTGGTAGCCTGTAATTGGACTGGTCGCAACTACAGTTTGCATACGATCGAATCATTTTTATTTTTATCAGTTATAAGTGTTTGTTTTATTGCAATTCAATAGTTGCAGGCGTGATGCATTTCCCTTAAAACTGCAACATGTGATTTACCTTGAAAAATGGTTGCAATACTTGCAATTTGGAAGACTATAGCCCTTATTAAGTCGCAATTGCGGTTACAGCCTACCCTACTCAAATAAAATCTTAAACGGGTTTCTTAAAAAATCAAAAAAACTTTCTAAAATATAATAGAAAATTGTCAGATCTTTTGTTATTAAGAAAAACCCGCGTCACTTATTTTCTTGTGGAAATATTTGAATGCGAGCGTCCAAGTCAACGATTCATATGCTTTGGAACGTCTAGGAGAGAGGCAAAGCTTGTTGAAGCTCCTACGTCAAAGACTGTTCTAGCAAAACATATAGTGAATCTTCGTACTACTGGGGTCTTTCTCATCTTTATACTACCATTAACCCAAAAAAAAAAGTTGGATTCTTCAAAGAAGGGATCTCTGAGACGCACTAGCTTCTTTCGTTCCTGGTATCCAGCCAATTATTGTATCCAGACGCCCGTTTGTTAATTAGATAGCTCTCATCTGCACCAACGTTTGAATTGCCATGTTTCTGTAAATGTATCAAAGGGATATGAGGAGTTATGGATTGCATGAAACTTCGGAAACGTCGACATAAGCATGTTTTCTAGCTAGCTAACTTAATCTGAATCGATATTACTTGAATCTTGGATACCATTAATAGCAGACTTCTGATAACCTTTTGAAGGCGTACGTGTAGCCTCTCTGAACGAGCTCCTCCAGGTGAAGATCGAGTCACGCTAAAACCACAAGCGCTCACCGAATGAAACACCAATACGTACGGGGATGTTCAGCTCCTCGATCGGCGACCTCCTGCAGAGCAAAATCCATAAGCCGATTGTATATAAGAAAACTAACGTTCGGTATCTCTGACGAGCTATTGAGCCTCATCACGAATATCACCAGCAGCACGATATGGTCATGTGTGTTATATACTGAGCCTTGAGATGTGAGTATGGTTTATTTGCTGGATTCAGTGATGATGAACGTGACGTATACGTAAAAGCCTTTGGAATGGAGGAGGAGCGGGGCTAGTTGAAGCTAGCATGGGTTTGCCATTTGTTTTGGATTTGACGGTTTGAGCTTCAAAGCAAGCCTTTTTAAGTGCTGCTCTGGGTTGCCAAACATTAATTAACAGGGATTTTCAAGATACGTAGCACATCAAGATAGCCTTATCCCTTAAAGAATTTACTATTAATCAGCAACTTGCTATTGCATTATTGCTTTAAAAAAAATGGACGAGTTGCATTCTTTTTAGGGAAAGGGAAGTGGATTTATAAAATGTAAAATGGAAGTGGAAAGTGGGGAAAAAAAGATTCCCAACGAATTTCTTGAACAACCTACTTCTTAAACTATGATACCGCCAAAAAATAAAAGAAAGAATATATACCTGTAAGTTTTAAAAACATTAGGGTATAAAAATACCGGAAGAAATTGTCATTATATATAAGTGCAAGTTTTAAGAACTTTAGGATATATAAATGCCGCTAAAATAAATGAGGGTATATAAATACAAAACAGGGGAAACTATAGGACAGTTAAGTGCAATTAAGCCTAAATCTTATTATCAGTACTCTTCAATGAAAAAAGCTAGGAGGAGTATTCACGCTGTCATTACTCATGTGAGTTGTGATTCATGCTTCAAGATTTGAACAGGGTTTATATGATTGGGTACAGAGAAGAGGGAAAGAATGATGGATTTCTTTGAGAGGCTTCGGTAATGGATGGGGGGGTTATTTCTGTGTTGTTTTCTCAAGGAGAACACTCTACCTTTTATAGAGGCCAAGCCCATCATCTTCACCCCTCAAAAGCTGACTCTAAGAAATTTTCTCTCAACAACCCCACTTTCCTACTATTCTCTCAACTGAGAATAGTTAATTTGGTCACACAAGACCAAATCAAGATAGCATCTCCTAAATGACCAAATTAACCAAGTGACACGCCTCCCATAATCAGTGAGATCAGATGTTTCTTCTTACCATTACTCCAACTATTCATAGAGAGTAACTCTTATTTTATTATTTATGAAATTTTACTTGGACCTATTTATTCGTAAGTCCCATCAAACTTACATGTTTGATAAAAGATTCTGCTGATATTCCTTTTGTCAATGGATCAACAATCATATCTATAGTAGGGATATAAGTCACTTTAATTTTTTTTTCTACAATATCTCGAATATAGTGATACTGGATCTCAATATGTTTTTCTTTGGAGCTATTCGTACCACTATTGATTAAGCTAATTGCTGCTTGATCATCACAATAAATATCAATATGTCCTTTTAACAAATTGAGATCTAGATCAATCAAAAACCGTCTTATCCAGACATCATGTGTAGTTTCCATACTGCAATCTATATATTCAGCTTCTTGCTTGTAAGTTGTATCTAGCAACACACTCTTATTTCTTGCTACTCCAAGAAATAGCTCCTCCTCCAAAGATGAACAAGTGTCTCGAAGTGGACTTTCCATCATCTTTATCGATCACCTTCGAAATCAGCATCAGAGTAACCGAGGAGATCAAGCAAATTGGCTTGAAAAACTAATCTATGAGTCAATGTACCTTTGATATACTTCATAATCCTTTTAATAGCTTCCTAATGTGCTGGTCCTGGATTACTTTGATATCGACTGACTAAATTTACAGCATAAGCTATATCAGGTCTGGTGCACAATATTGCATACATCAAGCTTCCAGTTGCTTGAGCATAAGGAACATTTAATGGATTTTGCCCCTCTCTAGGGTTTTGCTCTTTACATAATCTCTTTCCCATGACCAACGATATTGGCGTCAGATTGGAATTCTCCATTCTGAACTTTTTAAGAACTGATCTTAAATATTTTTCTTGGTTTAAACTTAGCATTCTAGACTTTCTATCTCGAATTATTTAAATTTTAAGAATATATGATGCATCTCCCATGTCTTTCATCTCAAACTTTTCGCTGAGATATGTCTTGATTTTATTCAACATTTCTATGTCATTTCCAGCAAGCAATATATCATTCACACATAAGGATAATATAATAAATTTGCTCTCACTGCATCATGAAATTTGAGATACCATTGTCTAGAAGACTGTTTTAAACCGTATAGAGATTTTATTAATTTATAAACTTTATGTTTATGTCCTTTTACTTGAAAACCTTCAGGTTGTTGTATATATATCACTTTCTTCAACTCTCTATTAAGGAATACAGTTTTAACATCCATTTGGAATAACTCCAAATCAAGATATGCAACAATAGCCAAAATAATTCTAATTGATGCAAATTTAGCTACAGGAGAATATGTCTCCTGAAAATCTATTCCATCCTTCTGGTTATAATCCTTGGCAAGCAATCGTGCTTTGAATTTATCAATAGATCCATCACCACGATATTTCTTTTTAAGTACCCATTTGCATCTTATGACTTTTCTATTTTCCGGTAGATCATATAACTCCCATACCTTATTCTTCTCTATAGAATCAAGTTCTTCTCTCATGGATTCTAGCAATAAAATTCATTCATATGATTTCATCACATCAGAGAAGATTTAGGGATCTTGTTCTTCTATATTTGTATCTACTGAGAAACAGGATGGCTCACATGAATATAAATAGTAATCATCCATCCATGAAGGTTATGTTCTTGGTCTTTTGTTGCCTACAACCGATTGATGAGGTACATTATTTTCCATAGGTATTTTATCATTTTCAATGTTAGGTTTATTCACAATATCAGGGTCATTAGTGGGAATAACACCGTAATAATCATCATCTATTACAGTTAGAGGTTCTGTTTCCTCTCGAACTTGTTCCTCTTCCTCTAGGTTTTCTAGAAATGTAGCATCTCTACTTTCAATGATCCATTTTTTTTATTATAGAACTTATAACCTTTTAGCTTTTCTGAATACCCCATGAATCTACACTTTATTGTTCTAAAATCTAACTTATCTCTAAGTTGATATGAAATGAGAACATGGGCTATATATCCCCACTTCCTGAGATGACTCAGATTAGATTTCCTCCCATACCATAATTCATAAGGTGTAGACACAACTAATTTGGTGGGAATTCTATTTAAAATATAATTTACAATTAGCAATGCTTCTCTCCAAAAGTTTTTTGAAGAGACCAGAATGAGACAACATGCATCTACATTCAACAATGTTTTATTCTTTTTTTCAGCAACACCATTCTGTTGTGACATATATGACATTGTTGTACGCCTGTTAATTCCATGCTGAATACAATAACTTTCAAATTCTTTAGAGTTATATTCCTCACCTCTATCAGTCCTCAAAATTTTAATTTTTATTCTAAGTTGGTTTCAACTTCTGTCTTATATCTCTTAAAACAGTCAATAGCTTTTAATTTTCTAGATATAAGATAAACGTGTGCAAATTTGGAATAATCATCTATAGAATTAATAAAATATTCTTTATTACTATGAGTTTTGATACTTAGGAGACCACAAATATCCGAGTGTATCAACTCTAAAAGTTCTTTGGCTCTTTGTCCGCCGATAAAAGGTTTTCTACTCATTTTACCAATTAAACAATGTTCATATTGTGGCAATTGGACATTAGATAGTGCAGGAAGTAAGTTCATTCTGATAAATTTTTTATTTTTAAAATACTAACATGTCCTAGTCTAGAATGCCATAATTCAGACTCAGAAATATATCAGGACAAGTAGTTCAAATTCAAAATTTATTATCACAATTATTATAACTACTGGAAGAATACATAATTCATGCTCGGGCACATATTTGTCCATAGCATACACTTTATTATTTTTGCCTATAGAAACTCGGTTATTGTAGAACCTAATCTCCAGTCCTTTCTTCATCAAGCTGGAAACAGAGATCAGATTGCGCCAAATTCCTGGTTCATAGAACACATCTTTAAGGACAAGAACCTTGTCCCTAAGGTCCAACCTATACGAACCAATACCTTCTACATCGAGATAGATATTATTTTCTATATAGATTCTCTGTTCTCCTTTCTTCAGCTCGGTGAATTCTGTGACTCTATTATTGTCCTTTGCGATATGTCTGGTCATACCAAAGTCGATCCACCAACCGCTAATATCTATCATCACAGCATTGCATTCTGTCACACCGACAAATTCTCTTTTGCTAGTACCCCCTTATTCTGGATACTTATAGCCTCCCTTATTCTCCTGTTTTTCACCTTGCGGACAAGTGGGCTTAAAATGCCCGAACTTTTTACAATTGTAGCAGGCTCCGAGGGGTACTTTCTTTCTATTGAACTATTGCGATTTCGGTCCTCGCGGTTGTGCTTTGCTAGGACTAGGGTTTTATAGCTTCCAGCATTATATCTCTGACGGACATAATTCAGCTCTTGCTGCACTATATTCAGTTATGGTTCTTTCCTATTGGTTATTAAGTCATATTCTATCGCTAGGTGCATAGGAAGACCGGTGACATATTTAATGGCGGGTTCATTCTTAGCCACAGTAAAGGAAGGGGTAGACTATTCAAAATAATTTTCACTTGCATTCTTTTCGAGATTTCGGTCCCAGCAATGGATAAGTCATTAGTCATAACAATCATCTTGTTAATATGGTCTACGACATTGTTTCCCTCTTACATACGACAAGAATTATACTTATGCAAGAGGAGTTGAATGTTAACTTCATATGCGGTGTCGTATTTTTCTTTTATAGCATTCCACATTTCTATTGAAGTCTTATAAGTTTTAAAAACTTTGATTAAGTTATCTTCCATGAACATGAGCATTAGGCTTTTTGCCTTTTTATCTTTGACTTCCACTATTCAAACTATTTATTTTCTTCAGATGTAGATTTATCAGTAAGGGTTGGAACAGTGGTTTCGATTATATTATCGATATTGTCATGAATAAGAGCATATCCTATTTTTCTATGCCACATATCATAATTACTGTCATTAAATTTATTAATTTTTCCTAGTTCTGGTAGAACAAGTTTACTAGCCATTCGGTAGAGAACTAAAACTAAAATCTAATTTTAAAAAATATGTACATGGTTGGTATTATGGTATATAGATAGTTATACTAAAAATCGAATAAAGTTAGATAAAAAATAAAATAAATTAATTAAAAAAACCTGATTGTTTTGAGTTAAGAAAGGAAACTCCAATTCGAGCGAGATAGTCACCTAGTGGTGTTGAATGGATAAGCACTTGTCGAATTCGATTCTGACTGGATTTGGAGATGATCTGCTGCTGCCGTTGAGTTGCACTGGATAGGATTTGCGAAGAATTGTTCGGACAATAACACTTGATTGAAAGCGGATTCTGAATTGTGTAAGGGGCTAAAGTGAATTTTTTTAAGCTAGAAATGACTCTGACTTCTGCAAAGTTCCACCGAATGCTATTGATTATCCCTTTGATGGACCTACCAACACTTCAACCCCAAAAATCTCCTCTCTTTCTCAAAATCAAATCTAACCCACGACGATCAATCGAGATCACGATCGTAGCAGATCTGCCAATTTTGAGAACAAAGAGACACCGAAGAAGTCATCGTCATCGTCATCGTCGATCGAGGCAGAGTTGTCAACCCCAAGAACGAGGCAGAGTCATCGTCGTCAATCACAAACAAAGTCGTCGATCGAGGTAGAGTCGTCATCATCGATCGTAGCAGAGTCGTCGATTGAGGCAGAGTCGTCGCATCGATCGCAACAGACTTGTCAATCAAGGCAGAGTCATCGATGTCATCGTCGTTAATCGCAACAGAGTCGTCATCGTTGACCGACACTAGCTCGAGATAGCGGCGTTCTGGGAGTTGAGGATCGAAGCGAGATGAGAATTTGGCGGCGTTATGGGAGTTGAGATCGACGCTAGCTCTAATACCAATGATCGAGTACAGAGAAGACGAAAAGAATGATGGGTTTCTTTGAGGGGCTCTGGTAAGGGATGAGGGTTTGTTTCTGTGTTGTTTTCTCAAGGAGAACACTCCACCTTTTATGGAGGCAAAGTCCATCATCTCCACTCCTTAAAAACTACCTCAGAGAGATTTTTCTCTCAACAAACCCCACTTCCCCACTATTCTCTCAACTGAGAATAGTTGATTTGGTCACACAAGACCAGGTCAATATAATAGTTTATTTCAAATAGTAATATCATCTACTTGTGAATAGATTTCCTATAGTTGTATTTGCAATGACTCTAATAATATTAACTAAGTGTGAATACACTTCTTTACTAAACTTTTTTGATCTTTAAAAAAATAGCAACTGGAAATTTATCCTCACAAATAGAGGTATAAGGGAACTATCCGCCTTCTTAAACATTTTTAATGATTTTGAGAGGGAAAAATTCACTCAGGGGTCTACTTATAAAAATAGAACTACATGGGGTCTATTTGCAATTGGATGATACTACTGGGATGTATTCACGATTAACACATTTGAGTATAACTCGTTTTCCAACTCATTCTTCTTATTATTTATTTTAGATTTCTTACTCCTTAGATTTTCTTCCCCAAAGATACGGTTTCTAAATTAGATTGAACTTTGGGACAAACATTTAAGAATTTTGCTGAAATATTGATGAATTTTTTATTTTCTACTATTTTGAGTTGCTATGTTAAATATTGTGTAACGCAAGTATGTACTTGAGTAAATATTGGAAATCTTATTGTCTTCCTTTAGAAGGTGAAAAATTGTACTCCCTCCCTAGAAATAAGAATTTGAGCATGTTGCTTTCTATTTCAGCCATACATAAAACCTCCTTAACTTAAACAACCAAGCTTCCACATTCTTATTATGTCATGTGAATTTTTAGGAATTACCTATAATTTCTTTTTTTTTCCTTTTTTATTTCTCCCATTACCCCATGAACCTCTTGAATCTCTCTTCTTCGCTCTCGTTTTAAACCTCTCTCGTCTCTCTCCTCCCTAATCTTCTATCCTCCTCCACCGATGTCTTCTCCTCCATTAAGCACCTTTCTTCCAGTGAAATCATCGTCTCTCCTTTGCTGCCCTCAAGAATTTCTAATGAGAGTGATTTTTATTCGTAGTATCAGCTGTGAACGTGGGCCACCACCACGTGAAGAATTAGAACGCGGTTTGTTTCCGCGTGGAATTGTGAACGAAGCCGGCCCACGAAATTGTGAACGCGGTTTGCATCCTATATAAACAATAGTTTATTAGTTTTTTTTAGGTAAGCAAAGAAGGGCGGAGGTAATTGTTTTGCGGCGGCAGAAAGACTTCCTGCAGGAGTTCTTTCTTTGGTTTGCGGCTGCAGCAGGTGGAGAATTGGGACTGGTTTCTGAGAAGAGTTTGTGCAGTCCTTTTATTCCCTTTTGTTGAGAGATATTGTGTGAGGGATTTGAGAGTTTGTTTGAGGGTTTAGATTGAGAGTAATTGTAAACCCCCTTTGAGAAACAAGAATTCTTATTGCGACCTGACTCTCTTGTTGTGCTGCCGAAGTGCTGCCGAAATTTCCGCTGCGCGCAACAAGTGGTATCAGAGCCCAGATTTCAGATCTAGGGTTTTTTGGTGGAGGAAGATTCTTGTGTGAAGCTTAGTTCTTGGAGTTCTCGGCTTCGGTGGAGATAGCATTAGGAGTTGCCGTTGGAGATTTCGCTTTCCTCGTGTGGATAGGAGATCTATTTGGAATCCGATCTAGGGTTCAGTTGGGTGGTTCCTAATTCTATCAAATTTGTTCTTTCTCTACAATTTGGAGTTAGTTCGCAATGGGAGAAGAAGGTGAAAGCAGCAAATCGATGGCGGGTACAATACAAGTTGGTTTTCAAAACACCAAAATTAGTGTGGTGAAATATGACGGAAAAATCAACTTTGGTTTGTGGATGAGCGACGTACAGGATGCGTTAAATGCTCAGAATTTGGAAGAGACCATCATGGTCCACGAGAGGCCACCTAAATATGAAGAGGCGGTATGGGAGAAAATGAATAGGAACGCTTGTGGGGTGATCAGGTCCTGTTTGGAACAGGAGCTGAAGTATGATGTGATTGGGGTGACGTCTGCGATGAAGATGTGGGAAATTCTCAACAATAAGTACCTTACGAAGAGTGTTGAGAACCGATTGCACTTGCTGCGTAGGTTATTCAGATTCCAGATGTCCAGAGGCACCTCGCTTGCGGCTCATGTGAACAACTATACGAAGTTGTTGTCGGACTTGGCGAATGTTGATGAGAAGATATCGGATGAGTACAAGGCGATTATTTTGTTGGGCTCCTTACCGGATGAGGAGTATGATACCTTCGTGCTCACTTTGTTGAACGGGAGATCTTCTATCAGCTATAGTGAAGTGACTAACGCTTTGACGAACTACGATTTGAGGAGGAAGGATAAGGAGACTTCCCGCGCTAGTACTTCAGGCGAGGCCTTGTCGACGAGAGGTAGAAGCCCATATCCGAAAGGTGGTAACAGAGGGAGGTCAAAGTCTAGAGGCCGCCACCAATTAACAAAGAACCAATGTGCATTCTGCAAGGAGCAGGGACATTGGAAGAGAGACTGCCCGAAGCTCAAGGAGAAGGAGAATGGCAAGAAAAAGGGCCCGAAGGCCAATGAGGTGAACATTGCGAAAGGCGATGATTCCGATGATTCGTGCTTTTCTCTACTGATTACTCTGGAAGTGAATCATGTGGATGCATCAGATTGGATGCTTGATTCCGGCGCTACCTTTCATGTGACCCCTAGGCGAGACTGGTTTGCATCTTTTGAGAAAGTCGACGGGGGCGTTGTTGTCATGGAAAATGATCAATCCTGTGGTGTTTGTGGGATAGGTACCGTGCGGATTAGGATACACGATGGAGTAGTCCGTGAGTTAAAAGAGGTGAGATTTGCTCCTCAACTGAAGAAAAATCTTATCTCAGTTGGAGCTTTGGAGGCGAAGGGATTCAAGGTGACTTTCGAAAACGCTGTAGCGAAGGTTACTAAGGGATCATTGGTGGTGATGAGGGGAGTCCGCAATCGAAATTTGTATTATCTGAAGGGAAGCACCGAGATTGGCCAGGTTGCTTCGGCTATTTCAGAAGCGGACATGAGCAGACTTTGGCACTATAGATTGGGGCACACAGGTGAAAAGTCACTGCAGGCATTGTGCAAGCAGGGGCTATTGAAGGGAGCCAAGAGTGGGAAGATTGAGTTCTGTGAGCACTGTGTTCTTGGCAAGAAGACGAAGGTGAAGTTCGGGACTGCCATTCATCAGACGAGGGGCATCCTGGACTACGTGCACACAGACGTTTGGGGTCCCACCAAGACTGCATCACTTGGTGGTCGACATTGGTTCGTCACTTTTGTAGATGACTATTCTAGGCGTTGTTGGGTGTACACCATGACGAAGAAGAGTGAAGTCCTAGATTTGTTTGTGGAGTGGAAGAAGAGATTGGAACTGCAGACTGGGAGAAAGATCAAGACGTTGCGATCCGACAACGGTGGTGAGTATACTTCTGACCCCTTTCAGCAGCTATGTCGAGACGAGGGCATAGAGAGACACTTCACAGTTAGTCATACACCGCAGCAAAATGGGGTGGCAGAGAGGTTGAATCGGTCTTTACTGGAGAAGATCCGATGCTTATTGTCGCAGAGTGGTTTGGAGAAGATCTTTTGGGCTGAGGCACTTACATATGCGAGCCACCTCATTAATAGGCTGCCTTCATCTGCGATTGAGGGGAAAACCCCTATGGAGATGTGGTCGGGAAAGCCAGCACATGACTATGACCAGCTCAAGGTATTCGGGTGCCCTGCATATTATCATGTTAGAACTGATAAATTGGAACCTCGAGCTAGGAAGGCCATATTTGTAGGATTCAAGCGTGGTGTCAAGGGATACAAGCTTTGGGATCCAGTTGATAAAAAGATTGTTCTGAGTAGGGACGTCACATTTGATGAGGCTTCTATCTTGAAGCTTCCCAGCTCTCATCAGGTGGAGAGCGACCCGACGGAGGAGATATCGCAGGTGGTGGAGATCGATGCGGCTCCACATTATCCAGATGGTACAGTATCCATGCAGGTGCTGACTGAGGTGACGCCAGGCGAGCACGACGGTGATACGGAGGATACGGGTACTGATGTGCAGGATCAGGAACCAACGGCTCAGGTTCAGGATTCTATTGCGGCACAGAGACAGAGGAGAGACATACGGGTGCCAGCACGGTATGCCGACACAGTTGCATATGCACTTCCGGTGGAGAGTATCGATGAGATGTTACCTACTACTTTCAGAGAGACCGAGCAGAGTTCGGAGGCTGATTGAGGAGAGACATACGGGTGCCAGCACGGTATGCCGACACAGTTGCATATGCACTTCCGGTGGAGAGTATCGATGAGATGTTGCCTACTACATTCAGAGAGGCCGAGCAGAGTTCGGAGGCTGATTCGTGGCAGGTGGCTATGCAGGAGGAGATGGAGTCTCTTCACAAGAACGATACATGGAAGCTTGTAGAGCTTCCAAAGGGGCGGAAGGCGATTGGGTGCAAGTGGGTGTACACGAAGAAGGAGGGCATTGAGGGCACTCCAGTGAGGTTCAAGGCTAGGTTGGTTGCGAAGGGCTATGCACAGGAGGAAGGTATTGATTATAATGAGGTTTTCTCTCCGGTGGTGAAGCACTCTTCGATTCAGATTTTGCTAGCTTTGGTGGCACAGTATGGTTTGGAATTAGATCAGTTGGATGTGAAAACAGCATTTCTTCATGGTGATCTTGATGAAGAAATATATATGACTCAGCCATTAGGATTCCGAGCTGCAGGGGATTCCGAGCTGCAGGGAAAGATAAGTTGGTTTGCAAACTGAAGAAATCGCTATACGGTTTGAAGCAGTCTCCTCGATAGTGGTATAGGCGATTCGATGGTTTTATGATTGGTCATTCGTACACTCGGAGCCAGTTTGATCCTTGCGTATATTTTCGCAAGTTGAAAGGAGGTGCGTACATTTATTTGTTGCTCTATGTCGATGACATGTTAGTTGCCTCTACTTCCAGGTCGGCTATAGATGAGTTGAAAGTTCAGCTTTCAAATGAGTTTGAGATGAAGGACTTGGGCGAGGCGAAGCGCATTTTAGGGATGGAGATCGGCAGAGACAAGAAGAAGGGCAGAATTTGTTTGACACAGGTGGCTTATTTGAAGAAGGTTCTACAGCGATTCCATGTTAGCATGGATACGAAGCCAGTTTGTGTACCGTTGGGAGCCCATTTGAAGCTTTCAGCTGGCCTTTCACCGAAGTCAGTTGAAGACCGTGAGTTGATGACGAAGACTCCATATGCGAGCGCAGTTGGGAGCTTGATGTACGCGATGGTATGTACGAGGCCGGATTTGTCACAGGCAGTGAGCATGGTGTCGAGATACATGCACGATCCAGGAGTGGGTCATTGGGACGCCGTGAAATGGATTTTGAGGTACATTCGAGGTACACTCAATGTTGGTTTAGTTTATGAGCGGGACACTACAGGTGGACAATTATGCATTGGCTATGTTGATTCGGATTATGCCGGGGATTTGGATAAGCGCCGGTCTACGACGGGGTATGTGTTCACTTTGACCCGTGCGCCGGTGTGTTGGAGATGCACCTTACAGTCGACGGTGGCTTTGTCTACGACGGAGGCAGAGTATATGGCAGTTACGGAGGCTGTGAAGGAGGCTATTTGGCTTCGAGGACTTTTAGAGGAACTTGGTATATCGCAGAGGTCCGTCACTATTCATTGTGATAGCATGAGTGCTATCTATTTGGCGAAGAATCAGGTTTTTCATGCGAGGACGAAGCACATTGACGTTCGTTATCACTTCGTTCGGGATGTTCTTGAAGATGGCGATGTGGAAATTGTGAAAGTCCACACGAAGGATAATCCGGCGGATATGCTCACTAAGGTGGTTCCGAGCAACAAGTTTGATCATTGCAGAAACTTGTTGAATATTTGTGATTGTTGAGGCCGTTGACGGCCATTTGGATGAACTACGGGCGGCTTGATCCCTTGGGAGAGGGGGTACGTAGGCAACCATGGTGGTGCAGCCGTATTTGGAGAGACGACACATTGATGCTCTTGGTTTGGTGTCGGCTCATTTTTGGCAAAATTCGCCGAGGTGGAGAATTGTGGAGAAATCAGGAAAAGAATCAGAAAAACCAGAAAAACTGGCATAAGTCGACTCATGCACTGTGCACGAGTCGACTTACGATCTGCAGCCGAATTGTGATTTTAGCCTCTGTCAAGTCGACTTAGCATGACTGTTAAGTCGACTTATGGCAAGTCGACTTAACAGTCTGTTAAGTCGACTTATGAAGTGTTCTCCAGTTGTTGATTTTCTCTCTGTCAAGTCGACTTGTGAGCTCTGTTAAGTCGACTTACGACGGGTTTTTTGCATACGCAGGTTTCCTATTTGCAGTCTGATTGGGGTTTTGTTTTGGTATAAATAGGGAAACGATTTGTGAGGTTAAAATATCAGAGATTGAGGAATCTTTTGAGCATTGTGAGAGGGAGATATTGTGAGCAAGGTGAGATCTTTGGTTGAGGGTTAGTTTGAGAGAATTTGTGTGATTGTAACCCTTTGTACTCTCCTTGATTTAGTGAAATCTCCCCATCCTCTCCCCGTGGACGTAGGCAAATTGCCGAACCACGTATATCTCTGTGTTTGGATTGATTTGGCTTTATTGGTTGGATTTGTGCAAGAGTTTGTCTTTCTTCTACTCGTGATCACAGGTTCGTTGTGAGTTCGTGCAAGGCTTCCGCAAAGGCGCGCGACAAGTGGTATCAGAGCTCAGATTCAGATCTAGGGTTTTGGATTAGGTGGAGGAAGATTCAGTTTGAAGCTTGGTTCTTGGAGTTCTAGGCTTTGGTGGAGTTAGGGTTTGAAGTTGCCGTTGAAGATCTCGCTTTCCTCGTGTGGTTAGGAGTTCTATTTGGAATCCAATCTAGGGTTCAGTTGGGTAATTTCTTATTCTTTCAAAGTTTGGATCTTTCTCTACAATTTGGAAGTTGTGATTATGGGTGAAGTAATTGGTGAAAGCAGCAAGATGACAGGCACAGTTCAAGTGGGTTTTCAGAACACTAAGATTAGTGTTGTGAAATATGACGGCAAGATCAATTTTGGTTTGTGGATGAGCGACGTACAGGATGCGCTCAATGCTCAAAATCTGGAGGAGACCATCATGGTCGATGTGAGGCCACCTAAGTATGAAGAAGCGATATGGGAAAAGATGAATCGAAATGCTTGCGGGGTGATCAGGTCCTGTTTGGAACAGGAGCTGAAATACGATGTGATTGGGGTGACGTCTGCGATGAAGATGTGGGAAATTCTCAACAATAAGTACCTTACGAAGAGTGTTGAGAACCGGTTGCACTTGCTGCGAAGGTTATTCAGATTCCAGATGTCCAGAGGTACCTCGCTTGCGGCTCATGTGAACAACTACACTAAGTTGTTGTCGGACTTGGCGAACGTGGATGAGAAGATCACAGATGAGTACAAGGCTATTATTCTTTTGGGCTCCTTACCGGATGAGGAGTATGATACCTTCGTGCTTACGTTGCTGAACGGGAGATCTTCTATCACTTATAGTGAAGTGACTAACGCATTGACGAACTATGATTTGAGGAGGAAGGATAAGGAGACTTCCCGCGCTAGTACTTCAGGAGAGGCCTTGTCGGCGAGAGGTAGAAGCTCATATCAGAAAGGTGGAAACAGAGGGAGGTCAAAGTCAAGAGGTCGTCACCAGCTTGGAAAGAATCAATGTGCATTCTGCAAGGAGCAGGGACATTGGAAAAGAGATTGCCCGAAAGTCAAAGAAAAGGAGAATAGCAAGAATAAGGGCCCGAAGGCCAATGAGGTGAATGTTGCGAAAGGCGATGATTCCGATGATTCGAGCTTTTCTCTTTTGATTACTCCGGAGGTGAACCATTTGGATGCATCGGAGTGGATGCTTGATTCTGGCGCTACTTATCATGTGACTCCTAGGCGAGATTGGTTCTCATCATTTGAGAGACTCGATGGGGGTGTTGTGGTCATGGGAAATGATCAATCCTGTGGCGTTCGTGGGATAGGTACTGTGAGGATTCGGATGCACGATGGAGTAGTCCGTGAGCTGAAGGAGGTGAGATTCGTTCCTCAACTTAAGAAGAATCTTATCTCAGTGGGGGCTTTGGAGGCGAAGGGATTCAGGGTGACCTTTGAGGATGCTGTAGCAAAGGTTACTAAGGGATCTTTGGTGGTGATGAAGGGAGTCCGAAATCATAATTTATATTATCTGAAGGGGAGCACCGAGATTGGCCAGGTTGCTTCGGCGATTTCAGAGGCGGACATGAGCAGACTTTGGCACTACAGGCTAGGGCATACAGGTGAAAAGTCACTGCAGGCATTGTGCAAGCAGGGGCTTTTGAAGGGAGCCAAGAGTGGTAAAGTAGAATTCTGTGAGCACTGTGTACTTGGCAAGAAGACGAAGGTGAAGTTCGGGACGGCCATTCATAGGACGAGGGGCATCTTGGACTACGTGCACACAGATGTTTGGGGTCCCACTAAGACGGCATCACTTGGTGGTCGACATTGGTTCGTCACGTTCGTTGATGACTATTCTAGGCGATGTTGGGTGTACACCATGAAGCATAAGAGTGAAGTCCTAGATTTGTTTGTGGAGTGGAAGAAGAGATTGGAACTGCAGACTGGGAGAAAGATCAAGACGTTGCGATCCGACAACGGCGGCGAGTATACCTCAGACCCCTTTCTGCAGCTATGTCGAGACGAGGGCATAGAGAGGCACTTCACAGTTAGTCATACACCGCAGCAGAATGGGGTGGCAGAGAGATTGAATCGGTCTTTGCTGGAGAAGATTCGATGTTTATTGGCGCATAGTGGTTTGGAGAAGATCTTTTGGGCTGAGGCACTTTCTTATGCGAGCCACCTCATTAACAGGCTGCCTTCATCTGCGATTGAGGGGAAGACCCCTATGGAGATGTGGTCGGGAGAGACAGCACATGACTATGACCAGCTTAAGGTATTTGGTTGCCCTGCATATTATCATGTTAGAACTGATAAGTTGGAACCTCGAGCTAGGAAGGCCATATTTGTAGGATTCAAGCGTGGTGTCAAGGGATACAAGCTTTGGGATCCAGTTGATAAGAAGATTGTGCTGAGTAGGGACGTCGTTCGACCCTTAAGGAACGGATACAAAGGCGTAAGGCGAAGGCTGCCCAAACTCGCGCTCTTCGTCAACAAGCGCAAGGAACCAAGAAAGAGACGGTGTCTGAAAAGTCACCGAAGAATCGTAAAGTCTGGATGCCAAAGACGCCGCAAGCATCTGTTCCGGGCCCATCTACTGCGTCGTCGGTGAAACCCTGGGTTAGCCCAGATTTGTCTAAGTTTAAAGTGACAATGGCAGATCGCCTCGGTCCTTCGGTTGACGATCGAGGCAAAGCCCCAGTTAAACAACCATCAGATGCTGCAAATAAACCCATAGTGGTTTCATATGCAGGGGGTCGTAAACACCCACCTGTCAGAACCTCACAAGTCCAGAACGAGAGAATACCAGTTCACTCTCGTTTAGGACCTATGAAAACTCCACTCCCGCAAGGGGGTGGATTCAAAAATTCAACTTTGGATCGCTCAGAGGCGACGACCAGTCGTCCTATGTATGTTAACAAAGTTCAGAGGCAAAGGATAGGTTGCTCGAATCACAATAATGACGAGCTGTACTATCAGAAGAAGAATTTAAGAAAGAGGATTGTCCGAGAGAATGAGTCCCATTGCGCTTGCGAGAGACTCATCAAAGCAGTGCTGACAGAATGCGGATGCTCTAAGAATAATTCAACAAGAGTCTCCGTATTTCAAAGATTGTCCAATGAAGCGTCAAAACCCAAAATGAGACGTTTCAACAAGAAAAAATCTGTAATCCAACGAGATGAATTCCCTGAGGTCACTATCAACATGACCAACAAAGGAAAGAAACAGTTAGTTAACCCCGACCCTGATTTCTCTCCGGGAGGGAGAGTTGAGCAGGGTCTTTCTCAAAGGATGGCGCGATTACAAAGAAGAGCCAACCTACGACGAGATTACAAGAGAATGCACGAGGGGTTATCTTCGGACGAAGAATTATCAGACACTTGTTCTGCTGTCGCTTCTGACGACACCACATCCAGTGTTGGACAAGCCAGAGAATCATTTGCAATTACGCCAGATCAATTGGCTCACATGCTGCAGGAAGCGTTGGCTAAACAACGCGAAGAAATTAGAGCTGAGTTCAAAACCGAAATGGAGTTGACTATGCAGCAGATGCGGGATTTGCAGGTTCAGCAACACCAACCGGAATCAAGCCAAAGAGCAGAATCCAGTCGGCGTAATGAAGAGGATGAGACGATATTTGAAGATCCTCCTCCAGATAAAGACAACTCCGGAAGCGATCCGACCAAGTCAGCCACTCAACCTCCACAGATCTATTTGAAGAAAAGCGAGGAAGAGGACAAGAAGATGCACGATCTTGAGAGCAAAGTCAACGCTTTGATGACGGCTCAAGAAGTGAAGAAAACGGGCATCCCATACCCGTACCCGAGGGAGTGGGACCTGATTCCTTATCCCCAGAAATTTAATTTGATTAACTTTACTCCTTTTGATGGCAGGGGTTCACCAACTCAGCACTTGATCTATTTCAAGTCGCATCTCGGCGCAATATCTGGGAACGAAGCCCTGATGGTCCGGTCATTCGTAGGAACCCTTCGCGGGCCTGCCTTCGATTGGTACCGACGCCTTAAGCCTGGGAGTATCACTAGCTGGGCAGACATGGAAGAGTTATTCCTCACCAATTTCTTCGACGACGACACGGAAGTCTCGATCGGCACGTTGTTGGATGAGAAGCAGAAGGATGGGGAATCGGTTGATGTCTTTGTCAAACGATTCCGGGACAAAGCGGTGAACTGCAGAGATCCACTCACTGAGGAATTTATTCTGCAAACATGTCATAATAATCTGTCCTTGGATGTATTAGAAGTGGTGGGGGTTGTTCCCTCTAAAACTTGGAAAGAGATGAAAGTAAGAGGTGAACAAGCTGAACGCTTCCTCAAGAGAAAGAATTTGGAGCGAGGTTTGCCACCAGCTAATAATCAGAATCAAAATCAAAAGCAGAACTTTAACCCTCGAGGCAGAGGAAGAGGGTCTGTAGCCGCTGTGGACGCACATCAGACGTCACAACAGCCACCGCAACAACCGCAACAATCATCCTTCCAGTTGGCGCCAAACCAGAATCAACAGCCTTCGAAGCAGTTTAAGAATTCTGAGCCCAGATTCCCAAAGGAATACTCTTTCAAAGATGATGAAGTTCCGGTCATCTTCAAATACTTGTTAGAGAACAACAAGATCAAGCTTCCACCGGTCACAAACCAAGAAGAAGCAACGAAGATCAATGACCCAAAGTATTGTGCATATCACAGAAGGGTCCACCATCCTACTAAGACATGTTATGTTTTAAAGGATAAAATTCAAACATTGATTGATGTTGGTATTGTGACACCGAAGCCAAAGGAGAAGAAGGTAGGCGCAAACGCGGTCTCTATTAGCTTCGGATCGGTTCCTTTGTCCTGGTTTCAAGCCGAGCCAGTATCAAAGGTCAAGATGCAAACCATCAACGATGACCCTCATGGACAGCGCCAGAAGGGGCTCGTATCTCACACAGCCCCCAACGGCGAAATCCTTTGGGTTCATCCGGATTTGCTTGAAGATGAACAGTGGACGACACCCACATCAAAGAAGAAGTCAAAAGGCAAGGGAAAGGAGAAGTCCTGCTATGGAGCCTCGGCGATTCCCGAGAAGAACGATGAGGATATAGCAGCTTTATCACTTTCTGATGGAGAACAGGAAGTTTTTGCTACAAGAAGTGGAAACGAGTACCATTATAGGTATCCGGAAACCTCAGATCCAAATGCCAAAACTCTTACGGAGCTGGGGGTAGCCATAACTCCACCAGTAGCAGCTGAAAAACCTCAGAAAGTTGTTAAGCAAAAAGAAAAAGAACCTCAACACAGAGAGGTTCAAATTCCGAAGCAGTCTCGTTTTAGTCGACCGATTGGACGAGACAAACCGGAAAGCTCGAACGCACCATATCGTTTCGACGTTATGGCTCAGCTGGCTAATATCCCAGCAAGAATCACATTGTACGAGTTGCTGCGCCTCTCAAAAGAAACCAGAGAAGCTTTACAAGAAGCTTTGGCTGATTCTGAAGTATTCTTAACTCAGGTCAAGCCAGCTCCTGAAGAGCCAGAATCGTCAGTGCAGCATTGCAATCTGGCAGCCACCAAATTTCCTTGCATTGCTTTCACAAAAGAAGACATGCAAGTCAGGAATTCAAAGCATGATAGACCGTTATATTTTACTGGATATATCGGTTCGAGCATGGTTAACCGGATCCAAGTCGATCCGGGTTCCGCTGTTAGTATCATGCCACTTCGTTTGATGTACCACCTCGGAATTCCCGCCAGCAAGTTAGCCTCCACTGGAACGGTTATCTATGGTTTCAACACAAGCGGGTCACGACCGTTGGGAAAAATCCGGGTGAAGTGTCAACTCGGAGATCTGAAGTCTGAAGTCACCTGCTATGTGATCGATGCGGAGACTTCCTATAACTTACTGTTGGGTCGCCCATGGATCCACGGTAATCTTATAGTTCCCTCCACCCTCCATCAGTGTTTGAAATATGTCGACACTAATGAGGAGGTCAAGACGGTGGTCGCGGATAAGCAACCATTCAAGGGGTTAGAAAATTACTTTACTGACTCCCTTCTTTATGGTGCTGAGTCCGAAACTGAACCATCGGCCCATGGCACGGACAGCGGAGAAGAAGCTGATACCGAAGCCGGGCTCGATTATAGTGAAGGTCTTGTACTAAATGACATTGAACCTCTTGTAATCGATCTTGACGGTGATGAATCGTCGGACGAAAGTTGTAACTGGCAGCTTGCCGATGAAATAATAAACCATGATTTAGAGTACTCGCATTGTCTAGATGACGTAATGCAGAAATTGTATGACGACTCTAGTCTACATATGCCACTTCGTTCGTCTTGTACGGCGACGAAACACCTCCAAAGCTCATCTGGAACAACTATGATCCTACCCGCAAAGGCAGGGGGTGAAAAAGAGATAATCTTTGGAAAAGGGGAATCATCCCCCACTCCAGATCATTTCTTAGATAGTAATTCGGATGAAGAAAAACCCGGGCGACACTTCTCTCGGTATAGTTCTCAAGCGAATGATTATATGATGAGTCGAGGCTATGACCTTTCACTTGGTGAAGGCCTTTATTTTGGTCAAGGTATTAGGGTTCCACCCCGTTCTACCTATGTACCAAAAGGAAAACCAGATAATTACTACAGTCGTAATAGAGGTCTGGGTTATGATTCATCCGAAGACGATTATGGCCAACAGATTATTAACCAATTAATAGACAGGAGTGGACATTCATCCGATACTTCAAATTGGGATTCTGACGTGAGCATTGGTGAAAGATTCAAATCCCTAATGTCGAACATGGCGACGGTTGACCCTTCCACAACAGAAGAAGACGATCAGTTACCTGTTTGGGAAGATCCATGGATGCATTACATGAATATCCAATACGGTGATCGATTTGAGCAAAGAGAACCTCCTACCGAGGATAAAGTGGTTCAAGTTAATATGGGTGACGAAAATAATCCGAAGCCTATATTTATCAGCGGTGATCTCCCGCCAGACGAAAAAGAGGAATTAATTGCCCTCGTTAAAGAGTATATCGACGTTTTCGCATGGAACTACGAAGATATGCCAGGACTCGACCCAAATGTAGCAATGCATACCCTTAACATAAAATCGGATGCTAAACCTGTCAAGCAACAACAAAGACGGTTTCGTCCGCAAATTATGGAGGCAATAGAAGCTGAAGTTAAGAAGCTAATTGACTCGGGTTTTGTCAGAGAGGAACAACATCCTGAATGGTTGGCCAATATCGTTCCAGTCCTCAAAAAGAACGGAAAAATCAGAATCTGTATTGACTTCAGAGATCTGAATACAGCATGCCCCAAGGATGATTTTCCCCTACCGATTACGGACGTCATTATCGACAACACATGCGGGTTTGAAAGAATGTCGTTCATGGATGGATTTTCTGGGTATAATCAAATCAAGATGCATCCGGATGATGAAAAGCATACAGCTTTCAGAACACCTCTTGGCGTCTTTTGTTATACCGTTATGCCTTTCGGTTTGAAGAACGCCGGTGCTACGTATCAACGGGCGATGACGAAGATCTTTCAAGAACACCTTAGGAAGACAGTCGAATGCTACGTTGATGACCTAGTCGTTAAGAGTCGTGATAAAAACGACCACATTAACGATCTGAAGACAATGTTCGAACTTATGAGAACTCATCAGTTAAAGATGAACCCGACTAAATCCTTCCTTGGAATGTCGAGCGGTAAATTTCTTGGGTTCGTCGTCACCACAAAAGGTATTCATATTGATCCTGATAAGGTGAAGGCGATAAACGAACTGCAGCCTCCAAGAAATCTTAAAGAACTCAGAGGATTGCAAGGTCGATTAGCATATATCCGTCGGTTTATATCGAACTTGTCCGGAAAATGTCAACCGTTTTCCAAACTCGCAAAGAAAGGCGTGTCGTTCATTTGGGATGAAGCATGTCAGAAGGCATTCGAAGATATCAAGAAATATCTAGCGAATCCACCTATTCTCGTTGCACCGAAATCGGGCAAGCCGTTTTTGATTTATGTCAAAGCGACGAGCCATTCGTTAAGTGCCTTACTTGCACAAGACGACGATAACGGTCACGAGCAAGCTGTGTATTATCTGAGTCGTACATTGGTAGGAGCTGAGTCTCGTTATCCGATGATTGAGAAGGAATGCCTCGCTTTGGTATTCGCGATTCAGAAAATGCGACATTATTTAGTCGGACAGACGATTTATGTCATTTCCAACATAAATCCCGTCCGAGTGTTCATGACCCAACCGGCTTCCATGAATTGGCGTTTGGCCAGATGGGCTTTACTCTTATCGCAATATGACTTGTACTTCAAACAGCAGAAATCTGTTAAAGGACGAGCTATTTGCGACCTTCTGGCAGAAAACCCTACGAAGGATGTAGTCGAATTGTACGACGACCTGCCAGATGAAACTCACGAAGTTAATACCACCTCACATCAACAAGTGTGGCAATTGTACTTCGATGGGGCTTCCCGATCAACCAACGTGGCAAGTGCACCCGGATGTTCTAAAATCTCCTCAGGAGTGGGGGTCGTTTTAGTTTCCCCGGAAAAGCACGTCTTGCCTAGAGCATATTCACTGACTGAACCATGCTCTAATAACGTAGCTGAATACAATGCATTAATAATCGGACTTAATTTCGCCAAAGAGCTGGGGGTCGAATACCTTGAAGCTTTTGGAGATTCTCAACTGGTGGTTAATCAAATACGAGGAGAGTATGAAGTCAGAAATCGAGACCTGATTCCATACCACCAGGTGGCCATCGAAATAGCAAGCTCGTTTGAAGAATTTTTCATCGAGTACGTTCCGCGTCTCCAAAATACATACGCGGATGCATTGGCAGCATTGTCAGTATCCTTGGCTCAACCTCCCGAAACAGAGCAATTAATTACAGTGAGGACTCATCAGCTTATTGTTCCAATCTACGATTCGAATGCTAAAGAGGTATACTCAACTGGAGTTGAACCCGAAGTTCGAGATTGGCGTTTTCCTATTATTGACTACGTCTTACATGGTATATTACCTGAAGATGTAAGAGAAAGGGAATCGATTCGGCGAAGAGCGCCGAGATTTTATTACAATGCCACATCGCAAACGTTGTATCGACGAGCTTATGATGGTCTTTTACTTCGTTGTCTATCCAGTAAAGAAGCGGAACAAGCACTCAAAGAGGCACATAATGGGATATGCGGTGCACATCAGCCCGGTCCTAAACTCTGCGACCGACTTAGGAGAATCGGATATTATTGGCCAACTATGGTGAAAGACGCAGTCGATTACGCACGACAATGTGTAGTGTGTCAATTGCATGCAAATTATATGCACATACCCCCTGAATATCTGCATCCTTCGGCGACATCGTGGCCGTTTGAAACTTGGGGAATGGATATAGTAGGTCCTATTTTTCCACCTTCGGTTAAAGGGGACCGTTTCATTCTGGCAATCACCGATTATTTCTCGAAATGGGCAGAAGCAGTTCCACTTAGAGAAGTAAAGACAACCGATGTTATCAAATTCATCAAACACCATATCATATATCGGTATGGTGTGCCAAGGCGAATAGTGCACGACAACGGTCCTCAGTTCGTGAGCAACGCATTCATCAAGTTCTGCGGTAAATTCGGGATTAAAGACGTTTCGTCGACTGCTTATAATCCTACAGCTAACGGATTGGCCGGAGCTTTTAACAAGACTATCATCAAAATTCTGGCAAAATTGGTGAAAACCAATAAGCGAGATTGGGATGACAAACTCGGCGAAGCTCTCTGGGCTTATCGTACAACCGTCCGCACGCCTACCGGAGCCACCCCGTATGCTTTAACGTATGGGTGTGAGGCCGTCCTTCCATTGGAGATACAGATTCCTTCCCTCCGTATCGCTCTTACAACGGGAATGACGACGGAAGAACATCATCAGAAACGTCTCGAGGAATTAGAGATGTTAGATGAGAAACGCTTGGAAGCTCAACAACAAATCGAGTTTTATCAAGCTAGAATTTCTCGGGCTTTCGATAAAAAGGTCCGACGACGAAGCTTTAAAGAAGGAGATCTAGTGCTCGCTGTTCGAAGGCCTATGATTCTCACTTCTAAGAAGAAAGGCAAATTCGAACCTAAATGGGAAGGACCGTTCGTGATAGAAAGATGGCAACAAATTGATGATGCCAATAAATGGGAAGTTCCTGAAAAAGTATTATCCGTAATACGTTCAGGATAACTTATGTAAAACGGGAAGTTCCTAGAGAATCCTGTATAGGATATTTCAGGATAACCCGATATCAGTTGATTGTTTTAAATGAAGACTGATCATGTGAAAAATTTATTCTTAATTGTTATAAAAATAATTAAGATCCTCATATTACTTTTGTTGAGATGAGATTTAATCACAATTAATCTTTCCTCACAAAACCCCTCACCGATCAAATCGATCGACGAAGGGTACACCAAAATCCGTCATGGATTAAAGTAATTTAAACTCCCACATTTTATTTGGTCAAACCTTAAATAGTTAAGACCACAACCAAAATCCCCTCTCGATTCCTTCAATGAACGAGAGGCCCACAAATTAAGCGATCAAACCTTCCTACAGTTAGGATCGTCTCAAAACCCCCACTTGGTCAAACCTTACTACAGTTAGGACCACAGCTAAAATCTCCTTTCCGATTCGTTTTGCGAACGAAAGGTCCATTTTTGAATTGAGTAATCAAACCTTATGACAGTTAGGATTATTCAAACCAATCCAGATTCTCTAAGTGGAGATTCCACTTTGAGTTTCCTTTTCACTAGGAGATAGAATATAAAATTCTTCCTCTCAGATTCTGGGTTTATCTCTACCAACAAACAAGAGATCAGGAGATAGAATATAAAATTCTCCCTCTCCGATTCTGGGTTTATCTCTACCAACAAACAAGAGACCAGGAGATAGAATATAAAATTCTTCCTCTCCGATTCTGGGTTTATCTCTACCAACAAACAAGAGATTGAGAAATGGAATATATATAATTCTGTTTCTCTCCAATTTCGGGTTCATTTTCCTGTATAGGAAATATAACTTACTCTCATTCCAAAATCCATGTTGTTCACACATGGGGGAAGTTATCTCTATCCCTTATTAGAGATAAGCCTACATCTAACACATGTAGCCTACATATTCAATATGATAGTTCAAAGTCTAAAAGAGTTTAATTCTTTTAGCGCAACATTATATGTGAAACGGACTTAGATAATTCACATACTAGCCCGATTCAAACGGTAATCGGTAAAGGCACATCAAATCCGTTGATGGCTGAGGATTTGCCAAAAATTCTATAAGTATTATGATTATTTATTCTTAACAAGAACGAGTAATCATAATAAAATCTCAATAATCAACAGAGTTCACTATATTAACCAAAAGAGTTTAAACAAAACAGCATAAAAAAATAAATGTATGTTCTCAAAATTACAATAATTTGTAATGGCGGTGTTCATTTTCTAATTGGGAAAGCCTTGTCGCATAAGCCAGTTCGAGCTCAGGTATCAGATTGGCTTTAAATTTCCTTTCATCAATGCTGCGGATTTTGGCGGCTTCTTGTTCCTTGTCAGCAAAAATTTTGTCTTGAAGATTCAGTTGCCGTAATGTACTCACTTCAGCTTGAGTTACTTCCGCCAGATCAGACTCTAAAACTTCACAAGCTTCTCTAGCTTCAGCAAGTCTCTTTTCTAATTCGGCTACCACTGCCCGACGCGATTCCAAGTTACGATATAGATCTGCCTTGATTTGTGTCTTCTTGGAGGCGCTTACCCGAAGTTGATTAATACGAGTCTTCAGTATTTGAAGTTCGGATTCAACAGATTTCTGAGAATCACGCCATGCTTGTAGCCTCAGGTCCATTTCGGAAGTGATGTAAGAAGACGCGCCATTAGCTCGGAAATTCTGCAACTGCTTGATGTGTTGTTTAAGATCAACCAAATAAGCTTCAAGAGAGTTAGACAATTCGGCGCACCCCTGTTCTTTAATTCCTGACACATGATGATCGAGAGACTTCTGGAAAAGTTCAAATGGTGAACCTTTAAGGAGAATCCGATCAACCATGGCGTTTAAGAAAAGAATGAAGCTTTGGATGTCAATGCAAAGGGCAATTTTGTCCGGATCTTCATCTGCCAATAAAGCTCGAATGCAATCGGACAATGATGAAGAAAGATCTGCAAGGAGAAATAGATATAAAATATACACGTTCGCATACGGTAATGAGTAGAATTATCCCAAATTCAAAGTGTGATTACCTTGACTTGTCGAGGCTGAGACCTGCTCCACGACATCCGAAGTTTGTGTAGAGGTAATGCTGGGCGGTGGATTCATTACATCAAGCTGTTGTTCAATTACAATTTTTGACGACTTTGGGTCTAAGTCGCCAAGATCTTGAGGAGCAAGTTCTGTCAATGAGAAAAGAATGAATAAACACTCCGCAAGTATTAATCTAACTGTGAAGCACAATTAGATAAGACGTACCAAGTTGAGCTGAAGTAGCAGGAGGTTGCTCTTCTACCGTAACCTTCGACCCTCCTACTTCATGAACCACTGGAGTCGTAGTGAAAGGCACAACAGGTCCAGCTTCGATAATAGCAGAAGTTGGAGGAGCAGTGACCGGTGATTCAACTTCAGCAGGGGTACTTGCTAAGAGTAGGAAACCCAAATGACGGTAGACGCATCAACTTCGTTAGTTGGTCCTACGTCTAAAATTCTTATTTCAGTCCTTCAAGAACAATAACAGATGAAAGTACAGTTGAAAACTGGAGTCTAAAAGGGTATACCTTTTGATGCATCTACTTCAGCTGAATCGACTCGAGTAGTTGGTCCTGCAGTAGCGGATGGAACCGGAGTTGATAGTATATCGGAGATCTCCTGGTGTACATCTTCAGAAATGTCAAGATCGAAGTCTCGCTCATCGAAATCTCCGATACCCATATCATGGATAGGTTCTATGTCTTTCGGTTCGTTGACAGGGATGTCTATCAAGCAGAAGAAGAAGAATCCGTCAATGTGTATGCAAGAAATATGAAAGAATCAAAGCAAACAAAATAAGGTTACCTTCAATAACAATTGCGGGGTCAGCAGCGCTACTATCCGCACTCACCTCCTTTAGTTTAACTAAAAGAAGATAAAGCGCACAAGTTAGTAGGAGAGAAACACGTTCTGATTCACTTATCTCTCGGAAATGCCCCCCAAAGGAGAAAACATCTGTACCTGTGTCAGCGGTTGGCAAGGTCGATGTGGTAGCTGGAGGAGAGGCAATGTCCATGTCAAGTGGTTCTTCATTCATAGCCCTACAGAGGAATGGACTCTGGTCAAAAGAGCCCGTTCTACCCTGAAGGAGCGTATACAAAGGCGTCAAGCAAAAGCTGCTCACGCTCGTGCCCTTCGTCAACAAGTGCAGGAAAACAAAAAGGAAGTGGTAGATGGAAAACCACAAAAGAACTGTAGAGTTTGGGTTCCCAAAAACGAGAACACCCAAAGAATACAGAGGAAGTCAGTCTTCAACCGCGGCAGCACAGACTGTCGCGGCTCATCATATAACCGCGGCAGCACGTACTGCCGCGGCTCATCATATAACCGCGGCAGCCCATACTGCCGCGGCCCATCAAACAACCGCGACAGTTATGGCTGCCGCGGCAAAGAGAAGGTCAATGAAGACCCCATTTCAACTCCTTCAGCATCCGTCCCAAGCCCGTCTGCTGCGTCACCAGTGAAGATTCAGGACAAGCCGGACATATTGAAAGTCAAACTCACAGAATTAGATCTCCTTAGTTTGGCATTTGATAATCAGGGCAAAGCCCCAACCAAAGAGCAGTCAAACCCAGCAAGTAAACCCTTAGTGGTTTCTTATACAGGGGGTCGTAAACATCCTCCTGTCAGAACTGCACAAGTCCAGAACGAGAGAATACCAGTTCATTCTCGTCTAGGACCGATGATGACACCATTCCCGCAAGGGGGTGGATTTAAAAATCCAACCTTGGATCGCTCAGAAGCGACAACAAGTCGTCCTGCGCACGTTAACAAGGTTCAGAAGAAAGAGATAGGTTGCTCAAATCGTAACAACGATGAGCTGTACTATCAGAAAAATAACTCAAGAAAAAGAGTTGTACAAGAAAACGAGTCTCACTGCTCCTGTGAGAGACTCATCAAGGCAGTGCTGACAGAATGCGGATGCTCTAAAGCGAATTCAACAAGAGTCTCCGTATTTCAAAGACTTTCAAGTGAAACGTCAAGACCCAAGATGAGACGTTTCAACAAGAAGAAACCGGCAGTCCGACAAGATGAGTTCCCTGAGGTCACTATTAATATGACCAACAAAGGGAAGCAAAAGTCAGTCAATCCCGACCCTGATTTCTCTCCAGGGGGGAGAGTTGAGCGGGGTCTTTCTCAAAGGATGGCGCGGTTACAAAGAAGAGCCAACCTACGACGAGACTACAGGAAAATGCACGAGGGGCTATCTTCAGATGAAGAAATGTCAGATACTTGTTCAGCCATTGCATCGGACGATACCGCATCCAGTGTTGGACAAGCCAGAGAATCATTTGCAATTACGCCAGACCAATTGGCTCACATGCTGCAAGAAGCATTGGCTAAACAACGCGAAGAAATCAGAGCTGAGTTCAAGACTGAGATGGAGTTGACTATGCAGCAAATGCGGGATTTGCAGGTTCAGCAACACCAACCGGAATCAAGCCAAAGAGCGGAATCCAGTCGGCGTAATGAAGAGGATGAGACGATATTTGAAGATCATCCTCTAGATAAAGACAACTCCGGAAGCGATCCGACCAAGTCAGCCACTCAACCTCCACAGATCTATTTGAAGAAAAGCGAGGAAGAGGACAAGAAGATGCACGATCTTGAGAGCAAAGTCAACGCTTTGATGACGGCTCAAGAAGTGAAGAAAACGGGCATTCCATACCCGTACCCGAGGGAGTGGGACCTGATTCCTTATCCCCAGAAATTTAATTTGATTAACTTTACTCCTTTTGATGGCAGGGGTTCACCAACTCAGCACTTGATTTATTTTAAGTCGCATCTCGGCGCAATATCCGGGAACGAAGCCCTGATGGTTCGGTCATTCGTGGGGACCCTTCGCGGGCCTGCCTTCGATTGGTACCGACGTCTTAAGCCCGGGAGTATCACTAGCTGGGAGGATATGGAAGAACTATTCCTCACCAACTTCTTCGACGACGACACAGAAGTCTCGATCGGCACGTTGTTGGACGAAAAGCAGAAGGACGGGGAATCTGTTGATGTCTTTGTCAAGCGATTCCGGGACAAAGCAGTGAACTGCAGAGATCCACTTACTGAGGAATTTATTCTACAAACATGTCATAATAACCTGTCCTTGGATGTATTAGAAGTGGTAGGGGTTGTTCACTCTAAGACTTGGAAAGAATTGAAAATGAGGGGTGAACAGGCTGAGCGCTTTCTCAAGAGAAAGAATTTGGAGAGAGGTTTGCCACCAGCCAATAATCAGAATCAGAAGCAGAACTTTAATCCTCGAGGCAGAGGAAGAGGGTCGGTGGCCGCTGTCGATGCACATCAAACGTCACAACAGCCACCGCAGCAACAACCGCAACAATCATCCTTCCAGTTGGCGCCAAGCCAGAATCAACAGCCTCAGAAACAGTTTAAGAATTCTGAGCCCAGATTCCCGAAGGAATACTCTTTCAAAGATGATGAAGTTCCGGTCATCTTCAAATACTTGTTAGAGAACAACAAGATCAAGCTTCCACCGGTCACAAACCAAGAAGAAGCAACGAAGATCAATGACCCAAAATATTGTGCATACCACAGAAGGGTCCACCATCCTACTAAGACATGTTATGTCTTAAAGGATAAAATACAAACATTAATTGATGTTGGTATTGTGACGCCGAAGCCAAAGGAGAAGAAGGTAGGCGCAAACGCGGTCTCTATTAGCTTCGGATCGGTTCCTTTGTCCTGGTTTCAAGCCGAGCCAGTATCAAAGGTCAAGATGCAAACCATCAACGATGACCCTCATGGACAGCGCCAGAAGGGGCTCGTATCTCACACAGCCCCCAACGGCGAAATCCTTTGGGTTCATCCGGATTTGCTTGAAGATGAACAGTGGACGACATCCAAATCAAAGAAGAAGTCAAAAAACAAGGGAAAAGAGAAGTCCTGTTATGGAGTCTCAGCAATCCCCGAGAAGAATGATGAACGGATAGCAGCTTTATCCCTTTCTGATGAGGAGCAGGAAGTTTTCGCTACACGAAGTGGAAATGAATACCATTACAAATATCCGGAAACTTCTAACCCAAACGCTACAACTTTGAAAGAGTTGGGGATAGCTACAACTCCTCCAGTACCTGCTGAAAAGCCGCAACAACCGGCTAAGCAAAAGGAGAAGGAACCTCAACCCAAAGAGGTTCAAATTCCGAAGCAGTCTCGTTTTAGTCGACCGATTGGACGAGACAAACCGGAAAGCTCGAACGCACCATATCGTTTCGACGTTATGGCTCAGCTGGCTAATATCCCAGCAAGAATCACATTGTACGAGTTGCTGCGCCTCTCGAAGGAAACCAGGGAAGCTTTACAAGAAGCTTTGGCTGATTCTGAGGTATTCCTCACTCAGATCAAGCCAACTCCCGAAAAGCCAGAGTCATCAGTACAGCATTGCAATCTGGCAGCCACAAAATTCCCTTGCATCGCTTTCACAAAAGAAGATATGCAAGTTAGGAATTCGAAGCATGATAGGCCTCTATATTTCACCGGATATATTGGCTCGAGCATGGTCAACCGGATCCAAGTCGATCCGGGTTCCGCTGTTAGCATCATGCCACTTCGATTGATGTACCACCTCGGAATTCCCGCTAACAAGTTAGCCTCTACAGGAACGGTTATCTATGGTTTCAACACAAGCGGGTCACGACCGTTGGGAAAAATCCGGGTGAAGTGTCAACTCGGAGATCTGAAGTCTGAAGTCACCTGCTATGTGATCGATGCGGAGACTTCCTATAACTTACTGTTGGGTCGTCCATGGATCCACGGTAATCTTATAGTTCCCTCCACCCTCCATCAGTGTTTGAAGTATGTCGACACTAATGAGGAGGTCAAGACGGTGGTCGCGGATAAGCAACCATTCAAGGGGTTAGAAAATTACTTTACTGACTCCCTTCTTTATGGTGCCGAATCCGAAACTGAACCATCGGCCCATGGCACGGACAGCGGAGAAGAAGCTGATACCGAAGCCGGGTTCGATTATAGTGAAGGTCTTGTACTAAATGACATTGAACCTCTTGTAATCGATCTTGACGGTGATGAATCGTCGGACGAAAGTTGTAACTGGCAGCTTGCCGATGAAATAATAAAGGGTGATTTAGAGTATTTGCCTTGTCTTGATAATGTAATGCAGGAACTGTATAACAACCCTAATCTACATATGCCGCTTCGTTCGTCTTGTACGACGACGAAACGCCTCCAAGATTCATGCGGAACAACTGTAATCTTACCCGCAAAAGTATGGGGTGAAAAAGAGATAATCTTTGGAAAAGGGGAACTATCCCCTACTCCAGATCATTTCTTAGACAGTAATTCGGATGAAGAAAAACCCGGGCGACACTTCTCCCGGTATAGTTCTCAAGCGAATGACTATATGGCGAGTCAAGGCTATGACCTTTCACTTGGTGAAGGCCTCTATTTTGGTCAAGGTGTTAGGGTTCCACCCCGTCCTGCCTATGTACCAAAAGGAAAACCAGATAATTATTACAGTCGTAATAGGGGTCTGGGTTATGCCTCATCATCCGATGACGATTATGGCCAACGGATAATTAACCAATTAATAGACAGGAGTGGGCATTCATCTGACACTTCAAATTGGGATTCTGATGTAAGCATTGGAGAAAAATTCAAAAGTCTCATGTCAAACATGGCAACAGTCGATCCTTCTACAACAGAAGAAGACGATCAGTTGCCCACTTGGGAAGATCCTTGGACACATTACATGAATGTCCAATACGGGGATCGATTCGAGCAAAGAGAACCTCCTACTGAAGATAAGGTAGAGCAAGTTAATATGGGTGACGAAAATAATCCAAAACCTATATTTATCAGTGGGGATCTTCCACCAGACGAGAAAGATGAACTAATCGCCCTCATCCGAGAGTATATCGACGTGTTCGCTTGGAATTACGAAGATATGCCTGGACTCGACCCAAACGTAGCAATGCACACCCTTAATATAAAATCGGATGCTAAACCTGTCAAACAACAACAAAGACGGTTTCGGCCGCAAATTATGGAGGCAATAGAAGTTGAGGTCAAGAAGCTAATTGATTCAGGTTTTGTCAGAGAAGAACAACATCCCGAATGGTTGGCCAATATAGTCCCAGTTCTTAAAAAGAATGGAAAGATCAGAATCTGTATTGACTTCAGAGATCTGAATACCGCCTGTCCTAAAGACGATTTTCCCCTACCAATTACGGATGTCATTATCGACAACACATGCGGGTTTGAGAGAATGTCGTTCATGGACGGATTTTCTGGGTATAATCAGATAAAGATGCATCCAGATGATGAAAAACATACAGCATTCAGAACACCCCTGGGTGTTTTCTGCTACACTGTTATGCCATTCGGCTTGAAGAATGCCGGCGCTACGTACCAACGAGCGATGACGAAAATCTTTCAAGAGCACCTCCGGAAAACTGTCGAATGCTACGTTGATGACCTGGTCGTTAAGAGTCGCGATAAAAATGACCACATTAACGATCTGAAGACGATGTTCGAGCTTATGAGAACTCATCAGCTGAAAATGAATCCGACTAAATCCTTCCTTGGAATGTCGAGCGGTAAATTTCTTGGGTTCGTCGTCACTACAAAGGGTATTCATATTGATCCTGATAAGGTGAAAGCGATACATGAGCTACAACCACCGAAGAATCTTAAAGAACTCAGGGGGTTGCAAGGCCGATTGGCATATATCCGTCGGTTTATATCAAATCTTTCCGGAAAATGTCAACCATTCTCTAAACTTGCGAAGAAAGGCGTGTCATTCGTTTGGGATGAAGCATGCCAAAGGGCATTCGAAGATATTAAGAAATATCTAGCGAATCCTCCTATTCTCGTTGCACCGAAATCGGGCAGACCGTTTTTGATTTATGTCAAAGCGACGAGCCATTCGTTAAGTGCATTACTTGCACAAGACGACGATAACGGTCACGAACAAGCTGTGTATTATCTGAGTCGTACATTGGTAGGAGCTGAGTCTCGTTATCCGATAATTGAGAAGGAATGCCTCGCTTTGGTATTCGCGATTCAGAAAATGCGACATTATTTAGTCGGACAGACGATTTATGTCATTTCCAACATAAATCCCGTACGAGTATTCATGACCCAACCGGCTTCCATGAATTGGCGGTTGGCTAGATGGGCCTTACTCCTATCGCAATATGACTTGTACTTCAAGCAACAGAAATCTGTTAAAGGACGAGCTATTTGCGATTTTTTGGCGGAAAACCCTACGAAGGATGTAGTCGAATTGTACGACGATCTGCCAGATGAAACTCACGAAGTTAATACCACCTCGCATCAACAAGTGTGGCAATTGTACTTCGATGGGGCTTCTCGATCAACCAACGTGGCAAGTGCACCCGGATGTTCTAAAATTTCCTCAGGTGTGGGGGTCGTTTTAGTTTCCCCGGAAAAGCACATCTTGCCTAGAGCATATTCACTAACTGAGCCATGCTCTAATAACGTGGCTGAATACAATGCATTAATAATCGGACTTAATTTCGCCAAAGAACTGGGGGTCGAATACCTCGAGGCTTTTGGAGATTCTCAACTGGTAGTTAATCAAATACGAGGGGAGTATGAAGTCAGAAATCGAGACCTGATTCCATACCACCAGGTGGCCATCGAGATGGCAAGCTCGTTTGAAGAATTTTTTATCGAGTACGTTCCGCGTCTCCAAAATGCATATGCAGACGCATTGGCAGCATTGTCAGTATCCTTGGCTCAACCTCCCAAAACAGAGCAATTGATTACAGTGAGGACTCACCAGCTTATTGTCCCAATCTACGATTCGAATGCCAAAGAGGTTTACTCAATAGGAGTTGAACCTGAAGTTCGAGATTGGCGTTTTCCTATTATCGACTATGTCTTACATGGTATATTACCTGAAGATGTAAGAGAAAGGGAATCGATTCGACGAAGAGCACCGAGATTTTATTACAATGCCGCAGCGCAAATGTTGTATCGACGATCGTATGATGGTCTTTTACTCCGTTGTCTATCCGGAAAAGAAGCGGAACAAGCACTCAAAGAAGCGCATGATGGAATATGCGGTGCACATCAGCCCGGTCCTAAGCTCTGTGATCGACTTAGGAGAATCGGGTATTACTGGCCAACTATGGTAAAAGACGCAGTCGACTACGCACGAAAATGTGAAGCGTGTCAATTACATGCGAATTATATGCACATACCCCCTGAGTATCTACATCCTTCGGCGACATCATGGCCGTTTGAGACATGGGGAATGGACATTGTAGGTCCTATTTTTCCGCCTTCGGTTAAAGGGGACCGTTTTATTTTAGCAATCACCGATTATTTCTCGAAATGGGCAGAAGCAGTTCCACTTAGAGAAGTAAAGACGACTAATGTCATCAAATTTATCAAACACCATATCATATATCGATACGGTGTGCCAAGGCGAATAGTACACGACAACGGTCCTCAGTTCGTGAGCAACGCATTCATCAAGTTCTGCGGTAAATTCGGGATTAAGGACGTTTCGTCAACCGCTTATAATCCTACAGCTAACGGACTGGCCGAAGCTTTTAACAAGACTATCATCAAAATTCTGGCGAAATTGGTGAAAACCAATAAACGAGATTGGGACGACAAACTCGGCGAAGCTCTCTGGGCTTATCGTACGACCGTCCGCACGCCTACAGGAGCCACCCCGTATGCTTTAACGTATGGGTGTGAAGCCGTTCTTCCATTGGAAGTGCAGATTCCTTCTCTCCGTATCGCTCTCGTAACGGGAATGACGACGGAAGAACATCATCAGAAACGTCTCGAGGAATTAGAGATATTAGATGAGAAACGCTTGGAAGCTCAACAACAGATCGAGTTTTATCAAGCTAGAATTTCTCGGGCTTTCGATAAAAAAGTCCGACGACGAAGCTTTAAAGAAGGAGATTTAGTTCTCGCTGTTCGAAGACCTATGATTCTCACTTCTAAGAAGAAAGGCAAATTTGAACCTAAATGGGAAGGACCGTTTGTAGTAGAAACAGTCTACTCGAACGGTGCCTATCGCCTGGTTACTCAGGATGGCAACAAATTGATGATGCCAATCAATGGAAAGTTCCTGAAAAAGTATTATCCGTAATGCTTTCAGGATAACTTACGTAAAACGGGAAGTTTCTAGAAAATCCTATATGGGATATTTCAGGATAACCCGATATCAGTTGATTATTTTAAATGAGAACTGATTATGCGAATGATACGTTCTTAATTGTTATGAAAATAATTAGGAACCTTTTACTACTTTTGTTGAGATGAGATTTAATGACAAGTTAATCTTTCCTCACAAAACCCTGTAATGTGATCATGGAAGATGAGATTCAATAATTTATAATTTCACGCTATGAAACCTCCACCGGTCGGATTGAGCAATCATCGTCAGTCGGTGTCAGTTGACAAATTATTTCATGTTAAATGTTTGAAATCAAAATTTCCCATCGAGTAGTTCGTGCAAATCAACGAACTCATTGTTATTTGTACCCTATTCCAATTTCTCACCTGGTCAAACCTTTAAATAGTTAAGACCAAAACCAAAATCCCCTCTCGATTCCTTCCATGAACGAGAGATCCTCAAAACTCCCACTTGGTCAAACCTTACTACAGTTAGGACCACAACCAAAATCTCCTTTCGATTCATTTTGCGAACGAAAGATCCACTTTCGAATTGAGTAATCAAACCTTACGACAGTTAGGATTATTCAGGTCAATCCAGATTCTCTAAGTGAAGATCCCACTTCGAGTTTCTTTTGCTCCAGGAGATAGAATATAAAATTCTTCCTCTCCAATTCTGGGTTTATCTCTACCAACAAACAAGAGACCAGGAGATAGAATATAAAATTCTTCCTCTCCAATTCCGGGTTTATCTCTACCAACAAACAAGAGACCAGGAGATAGAATATAAAATTCTTCCTCTCCAATTCTGGGTTTATCTCTACCAACAAACAAGAGACCGGGAGATAGAATATAAAATTCTTCCTCTCTGATTTCGGGTTCGTTGTCCTATATAGGAAGCGCAACCTATTCACACTTTAAAATCCATATCACATGGGGGATGTTATCTCTATCCCTTATTAGAGATAAGCCTACATCTAACACATGTAGCCTACATATTCAATATGATAGTTCAAAGCCTAAAAGAGTTTAATTCTTTTAGCGCAACGTTATATGTGAAACGGACTTAGATAATTCACATACTAGCCCGACTCAAACGGTAGTTGGTAAAGGCATATCAAATCCGTTGATGGCTGAGGATTTGCCAAAAATCCTATAAGTATTATGACTATTTATTCTAAACAAGAATGAGTAATCATAATAAAATCTCAATAAAAAAGAAAAGTTCATTGTATTAACCAAAAGAGTTCAAGCAAAGCAGCACAAAAGAAAAGATGCATGTTTTCAAAATTACAATAATTTGTAATGACGGAATTCATCTTCTAATTTAGAAAGCTTTGTCGCGTAAGCCAATTCGAGCTCAGGTATCAGTTTGGCTTTAAATTTTCTTTCATCGATACTTTGAATTCTGGCAACCTCTTGTTCTTTGTCATCAAAAGTCTTGTTCTGGAAATTAAGTTGCCGGAGTATATCCACCTCAGCTTGAGTTACTTCTGCTAGATCAGACTCCAAAAATTCGCAAGCATCCTTAGCTTCGGCAAGTCGTTTCTCTAACTGGGCTACCTCTGTCCGACGTGATTCCAAATCACGATACAGGTCTACCTTGATTTGAGCTTTCTTGGCAGCACTCACCCGGAGTTGATCAATGCGAGTCTTCAGTGTTTGAAGTTCGGATTCAGCGGATTTCTGAGAATCACGCCATGCTTGTAGCCTCAGGTCCATTTCGGAAGCGATGTAAGAAGGTGCGCCATCAACTCGAAAGTTCTGTAACTGTTCAATGTGTTGTTTAAGATCGACCAAATAAGCTTCTATGGAGTTAGATAATTCGGTGCACCCCTGTTCTTTAATTCCTGATACATGGCGATCGAGAGACTTCCTGAAAAGTTCAAATGGTGAACCTTTAAGAAGAATCCGATCGACCATGGCGTTTAAGAAATGAACGAAGCTTTGGACGTCAACACAGAGGGCAGCTTTGTCCGGATCTTCATCTGCCAATAAAACTTGAATCCGCTCGGACAATGAAGAAGAAATAGCTGCAAAGAGAACAAATAAGTTAAGTACAAGAATATGTACGCTCGCTGGAAGAATTCACGACCGAGTTACCTTGGCTTGTTGAGGTCAGAGCAGATTCTATAACAACAGGGATCTGTTCAGGAATAACGATCGTCGGTTGAGTTACTATAGGAGACGGTTGTTCACCTGAAACACCTGATGGCTTCGGATCCAAAGCGACAAAATCTTGAGGAACAAGTTCTGTCAACGAGAAAAGGATGAATGATCACTCCGCAAGTATTAATCCAACTTCAAAGCACGATTAGACAAAACGTACCAAGCTGAGTCGAAGCGGCAGGGGGTTGTTCTCCCGCTGTATCCTTTGACCCTCCTACTTCATGATCCACTAGAGTCGGAGCAGAAAGCACAACAGGTTCAGCTTCGACAATAGCGGAAGTCGGGGGAGCAGTGACTGGTGGTTCAACTTCAGCTGGGGGACTTGCCAAGAGTAAGAAACCCAGACCTTCAGGTTGATCACATTCACCGATGACGGTAGACGCATCAACTTCGTTAGTTGGTCCTACGTCTAAAATTCTTATTTCAGTCCTTCAAGAACAATAACAGATGAAAGTACAGTTGAAAACTGGAGTCTAAAAGGGTATACCTTTTGATGCATCTGCTTCAGCTGAATCAACTCGAGTAGTTGGTCCTGCAGTAGCGGATGGAACCGGATTTGATAGTATATCGGAGATCTCCTGGTGTACATCTTCAGAAATGTCAAGATCGAAGTCTCGCTCATCGAAATCTCCGATACCCATATCATGGGTAAGTTCGATATCTCCCGGTTCGTCGACTGTGATGTCTGTTAAACAGAAGAACTCGTCAACACATATACAAGAACTATCAAAGAATCAAAACAAATAAAGTGAGATTACCTTCAACAATAGTTGCGGGATTAGCAGCGCTACTACCCGCACTCACCTCCTTTAGTTTAACTAAAAGAAGATAAAGCGCACAAGTTAGTAGGAGAGGAACACGTTCTGATTCACTTATCTTCCGAAAATGTCCCCCAAAGGAGAAAACATCAGTACCTGTATCTGCGGTTGGCGAGGTCGATGTGGTGGCTGGAGGAGGAACAATGTCCATATGAAGGGGTTCCTCGTTCATAGCCTTGTGCACTTGTTCAGTGAAGCTAGATTCATCAACATCCATTAAACCCGGAGAAGAAGGCTTGGGCACGATTTCCCCTTCCTCTTCTGATTCAACTGCAATGATAAAAGAATAAATGCGACGCCTTATTCAAAAAAGAAATAAGATAACAGAAAGGAGATGAAGATGAAACTTTACCCCTTTCATCAACTGGAAGATCCTGAGTAAACTTCTCCTCAAATAACGGAGAAAGTTGGCGTTCCCGATGAGCCGTCTTTTTAATCCTCTTCGAGGCACGAGAATCTCGAGGAACCTCGGAGCTTTCATGTCGAAACTTGGTACGTAATTCGGTTCCTTGAGTCGGCTGAGGTTGAACCTCAGAAGGAGCAGTAAGCCGAGATCTTTTCCTGTTAATAAGCGGGGCAACCTCTTCTTCCTCTTCTTCTGCCTCTCCCTCCTGAGAAAGCCATCTCAAGGTCATCTTGTTGGAGGACGACAGGGGAATGTTCTTTTCCTTCATTTGTATACCTTTTGAAGGAGCACCGGGTAATTTGGGCGAAGAAGCTCGACGAGTCCTGTGAGCCACGGGAGACAAAGGTACATCACCCTCTGCGTCGCCTCGGGTCTCATCCTCTTCGCTGGATGTCTCGAAGTCGTCGCTCTCTTCGGAATCAGCTACCTGTTTTCCTTTACGAGAAGACGTAGCGGGCTCCTTTCCTTTTTTTGATACAATTCTCCGAACTACAGCCTCGGATTCCAGTTCGTGGAGCTTCTTCTTCGCAAGAGGAGTATTGGCGGCTAAAATCCACCGGCAGTAGAGGAAGGTTAAGTAAAGACCAGGCTCAGCGACAGGCAAACTAAATCGAGCTCCGGTACAGCCAGCAACATTCCAGAACCAGGCACGTACCCCATCAATAAGGCCTCCGCAGTTTATCAACCATTTATTGGGATTCCCGATATACAATTGATCGTAGCCGAATTGTCGCGCAAAACGGCAAGGAAAATAAGGCTCAATCCTGCAAATGTTCTTCGATCGAAAAACATTATAGCCTGGGCGAATGTTCATGAGCCAATGAAAACTACCCGTATCGAGAGAGGTCCTGTTAGCCCCAGGCATTTCCTCGTCAACAAGCGTGTCATTATAGGCACCAGAAAACCGAGGGAAACACTTATAGAATTCCCAGCATTTGGCATTCTTGAATTGCCTCACACGGTCAGTCCATGGTCGGGAAGGATATAACCACTTACATCCTTCTAAGAGCTGCAGCAAGGGGATTTCTGGATCAGACGCATCAGGCGCTGACATCATGTCCGATCGATGGAGAACTAGCCACGCCATCAAATAGGTGTACGGAAATTCGACGCTCGACAAAGGAATCTTAGTTGAAGGCTCGGCACCCACTTTGGTAAAGGTGTTGGCTAGGTTACGCAAACCGCTATGGAGGTCAGCAATCATAGCAGAAAGAAGAGATAACCTGCCTCTGACAACTAGTTGCACGGCGGGAAAGAGAACTTCAAGAGGAAGCGCCTCAGAAGACTGATGCGGCACTACACATCTCTTTAGCCAAATGGCCAGATAACCGGAAAGAAGAGTTGCAGGCTTCATTCTCTTTGTGGCTTGCCACAAGAAAGTGTTGAACTTGGTGCCCTTAAGAAAACCACCTTCAGATGACTCAGTTCTGTAAGACTGAGCATTAATCTTCGTGATTAGCTGGTTGACGTCAGAAGGGGTCAGAATCGGTGATTCACAGACTTCTTCACCGGTCGGGCTCTCAAGGTTCTGAAATAGGTAGTCGGCGAACTGTTTTAAACTGACTCGAGCCGCCTTCTTACTCTTCACTTCAATCTTGGCTATCGCTATCTGATAATGACAAGTTAACTCCCAGAGGATGTCATAAGCAGGAGAGCAGGCCTTCTTCATTTTCATCAACTGACGATTATTAGGAAAATATTCTTGGTAAGGAGTATTCCCCAATGGCAATCCGGATACCTTCATCATTTCGTGGAGCGGAAGCCCTAATTCCCCATACTTGGTAAGAAAGGTATTGGTCTCCGGAATATAAGACTCGAACAAAGCCATAAAATGATCTGCACTCACTGGGAGACCATGCATACTAGCTCGGATTGGAGCATATAATCCCAAATCCCGCAACTCCTGATCCCAACGATGGAGTACGTATTTGGTCATCCTAGCCCACCATTTGTCAGGAAGAGAGTGAACCCATCCATAACACCTGAATCTTGGAATGGGAAGTTCTCGACCAACCCGAGCGAGCTTATTCTTTACGGTATTGGCCCTTATCATCAGTTCGTTTTGGGGCCCACCATCTGGTCCAAATATACCAGGGTGAAGACCACGAACATCAGGCCTACCGACGGAGCCAGGAGCGCTAATATCTTTACCAATATAGCCGCAATGAACGTGCTCATGGTCTTCTGTCAAGTGCCACGTCATTTCCCTCGAAACAGCCAAATTCCTCAATTGCAGAAGGGAGTACTGTCGAGGGAATGGAGGAAGGAATAAAAAAGAACCTTCATGTTCATTCAACCAGATTTCAGAGCCAAGGCAAAGTTTGTCTGGATCTTCTACCGAATCTCCGAACAGATAATCAGTCTTCTTCAACGGTTCAGTAGAATCTCGAGTTGGAGTTAGGGGTGAATCAGTCAATAGAGCGCGCAGG
The DNA here is from genome assembly GCF_001876935.1 of Asparagus officinalis. Classification (NCBI taxonomy): domain Eukaryota; kingdom Viridiplantae; phylum Streptophyta; class Magnoliopsida; order Asparagales; family Asparagaceae; genus Asparagus; species Asparagus officinalis. The sequence continues at coordinate 8,754,912 of NC_033795.1, read as the reverse complement.
GTACGACGACCTCCCTCACGAACCAACTCTGGAATACTATTATCACGACCCTCACTAAACTGGCGGGCTTCTCTAACCAAGAAGTCGCCGTTGAAAGAGGCATGAAGAGTACCACTTTGACCTGGGTCTTCTCTATCAGAGAAGGCCACAGAAGGAAAGGGGACTGCAAAGAAAGGTTGGAAAACAGTTGGACCAAAAAGGCTAACAGACGAGAAAACCTTCACTAAGTAGCCGCGGCAGTTGTTGCTGTCGCGCGTTACCGCGGCAGTATACACTGTCGCGCTCAGGCGCGACAGCACGAGCTGCCGCGGTAACTGAACAACGATCCTCAATGTTGAAAAGCCTCTAATTCGATGAAAACTCGAATTTTGGCTATGGTACACATCTTGATTGAACAAGATACATATTTGTAAGCGTCAATCCTCTCGATGGAGGATGTCAACTCTTCCCGAATGCCTCTCAAAGGAGGTAAACGAGGTTATAAAGGAGGCAAGCGAGGTTATACGAGCAAAAAAACATCAATTTTGGATAGAAAAGAAGTTGAAAGCTCACCTCCGAACGATGCAGCGGCAGCCTCAACCTCATCAGACGCCTGTGCTGCAGATTTCCCTTTGGGAACCCTGGATTTCTTGGGAGACATGGTGAAATCAACCTAAGAACAAGGAAAATTAGGGTTTAGAGATGAGATCTCGAATTAAATAGCAAAGCAAACATAAAATACAAGAGATGGGCTCGGTTTTACCAGAGGATAGAAGGAATCGAACTCGAAAGATGAGGAAATTGAAGAAAAGGCTCAGAACCCTAGATCTCAAAACCCTAGATCTTGTTCGAGCAAGAAATAACCCAAATATGAAGAGGTGGAGAGGGGAAAAGCCAGAAGATCCTTTTATAGGGTGTTTGAAGAGGTTTCGAACTCAAAAGAGCGGGGAAAAGTGACCCGAAGAAGCCCAACATCAAGTTTATAACTTGACTGGCCGAAGCGTTGCGCGGCACTTGACACTGTCGCGCTCGAGCGCGACAGTCTATGTTGCCGCGCTTGAGCGCGACAGTCTATGTCTACGTGCTCAAGCGCGACAGTAGAAGCTGTCGCGGCAGTTCATTCTGACACGCCGAGGCACTGCGCATACACAATAATCCCTTGGGTGTTTGAACACGTACATCTCCCTCTGTATTTGGAATATATCTCCGGACACTCCGATGAGTATATGAGTATAAACTGCATCTCCTTGAACCTCCCAACGGGTATATGAGGTTAAACTGTTTCCCGAACACTCCAATAGAGCATATGAGTATAAACTATTTCTCCATTTTTCAACAACAGTTCTGATTCAAGACTTCGACAACGGCCACGCGATAAACGCAGTACCGGAGGAATTTTAGCTATTCTACAAAGCACTGAGTAGACTAAAAGATAAAGAAGTCAAGGATTGAAGCCGTTCACAAATTATTTTACGCAACTTCTTCAACAAAGCACTGGAGAAATTACAAGGAAAGCTTATCATATCCAAAGTGTCCCAGACTCCTCTCTAAAAAAAATGATGATGAGTCTGAGATACTTTGGAGGGGGTATCTGTAAGCGTCGAAAAATGCTTGCAGGCATCCAAATACCACTCAAAACAATATGGGAAAACAATTTACACGTCATCAGGCAACACAAGGTGACGCGGCAGCCCATGGCGTCGCGGCTAAGGCGCGACACCACATAGTGCCGCGGTTAAGGCGCGACAGCACATAGTGCCGCGGCTAAGGCGCGGCAGCTTGTTGTGTCGCGGCTTAGGCGCTGCTAGTGCACTGATACCCCTATAAATACCTCCCTAAGCACGAAATAAAGGACAGAGAGCATTTTGGAGCAGAAGAGGCTTGAGCTTTCAGTGATTTTGAAGAAGAGAGAGAACTTTCACCCTTTGACAAGCATCATTCGGTGATTCCTAGAGATCTAAGCTCAGACTTGATCTTTGGAAGAACGGACATCTTACATCGATAAGATATTCGTTTTCAAATCTTTACTTCGATAAACGAAGGAGAGATCCCTAAGCACCTTCACGATCTTTGAATCGGTGGTCAACGAGCCAAAGCACTCACGGCACAGGCAAAGTCCCACAAAAACAGTAGTTGATAAACGACTTCTGTGTTATTTTCTCGAAAGTTGTAATTTTGTTTATTTTTCATTGTAATATTCTGTAAGCAATCGAAGTTTAATGGAATCTGCAATGGAAACGACTTTCGCTGAAAACACAAATCACCATGCAAGAAGGTGGTTTTCACATCCATTTGCTCCAACTTCAAATCCTTCATTGCCACAAAAGAGAGCAAAACTCGAATGGAGGTATGTTTCACTACGGGAGAGAACACATCATTGAAATCCACACCTTGGACTTGACTATACCCTTTAGCCACAAGCCTTGCCTTGTATCGAAAATCCGCGGGATTTGAGTCATTAATCTTCCTCTTAAACACCCACTTACAACCCACAATTCTCTTACCACTAGGAGGCTTCACAAGAGACCAAGTCTCATTTTGTTGCAAGGATTGTAACTCTTCATTCATAGCGGCAACCCAATTGGCCGCATCCTTACAACAAATGGCTTCATTGTAGGAAGATGGCTCACAATACTCCACATCCTCTGCAATTGCCAAACAATAAGCAAAGTCGGAGTATCCATACCTTGTAGGTGGTCAAATTTCTCTTCTAGCTCAGTCCCTTGCTAATGCATATGGTTGTGCCTCTTCTTGGCCTTCCTCCAAATTGGCATCATCATGTGAGATCATATCTGTAGGCGTCAAAAAATGCTTATAGACATCCAAATACCGCTTAAGGCAAAGAAAAGGCGATAAACGTCATTCTCTTAATCAGGGGGAATCATTCAAAGGAAGTGAGACGACATGTACACACAACCAAACAGCGCTTGGTGTCGCGGCTCTGGCGCGGCAGATCATGGTGCCGCGGTCATGGCGCGGCAGCATATGGTGTCGCAGCTATGACGCGACAACCTATGGTGCCGCGGCTATGGTGCGGCAACCTATGGTGCCGCGGCTATTATAGGAGAGTGCTGTGGCGGTCACAAGACAGTTGTACGATGATTATTTGAAGCCCACGTGGCAGCATATCAAAGATAGAACGTGTGCTGACGTGGACAAGCTGTTAAACCACGAAAAAGGTGGTTAAAGGTCGTGGGAGGACGGTTTCAAGCACGATGGAACGTGCTGGTAATCA